>NC_139248.1:3144051-4344051 GCF_977018435.1 Lepisma saccharinum | reverse complement strand
ATATGCTTTTTTGAAATCAATGAATAGCTGATGGACATTTTGATTATATTCCCACTTTTTTCAAGTGTCTGTCTGATGTGAAAAATTTGATCTGTTACGTTTAAATCCACATTGATAATCACCTATAATTTCATTAGCATATGGGGTTAGTCTTGTTAAAAGAATGTTAGACAATATTTTGTATGTTGTTGAGAGTAGAGAAATTCCACGGTAATTATTGCAGTTCATTTTATCACCTTTTTTAAACACAGGAACAATTATGGATTCTTTCCACTGTTGAGGGATTTCTTCTTTATTCCATATTAAACAAATTAATTTATGAATTTGACATATTAATGAATTTCCACCATATTTAATTAACTCAGCTGGTATTAAATCAATGCCAGGTGCTTTGTTATTCTTAAGCCTTTTAATAGCATCTTTAACTTCAGTCAAGTTAGGTTCTGGAACTAAAGGTTCTGCTGTGTGTACTTCATTTACTGCTGATTTATCTCCTACATGGACATTTAAAAGGTCATTAAAGTAGTTGTTCCATCTATTTAGAATATCCCTTGGGTCAGCTAGAAAATCACCGTCTTTATCTTTTATCAAGTTTACTTTAGGTTGCCACCCCTTTCTAAACTCATTTACACCTTTATATAGATCTCTCATATTTTTATTTTTGCTGTTTGTTTCAATTTTGTTAATTTTGCTTTTCAAGTAATCTCTTTTTGTACTTCTAAACATGCGGTTAACTTCTCGCTTTATTCTATTATAATTGTTTAGATTTGTATCATCCGAGTTATTTAACCACCTAAGTCTAGCCTGATTTCTTATTTCTATTAGATTATGACATTCATTATCAAACCATGGCTTACTTTTTCTCGGTTTATGGTATCCTATACTTTCTTTAGTTGCTGATTCTATTGCATTACGCATGTGCTCCCAATTCTTATTTACATCTGTTTCATTTATATTTTCATCATCATTTAAATCCTGCAAAACATCAATCTATTTGACAGTTTAATTTGGTAATCTTTCTTAATTCTTTCATCAGTAAACTTTCCTGTATCAAATTTTAGAACTTTTAGATTTTGTTGCTTATGATTTATCACTGAGAGTCTTTCTCTTAATTTAGCAATTACTAAATAATGGTCACTGGCACAGTCAGCACCTCTATGTGTACGAACGTCAATTATACTAGTATGCCTTCTCTTATCAATGAGAATATGATCTATCTGATTATGAGTTTTACCATCTGGAGAAGACCAGGTATATTTATGGATATCTTTATGTTTAAAAGTGGTACTTTTCACAATTAAATTCTTTGAGGTTGCAAAAGTAATCAATCTTATACCATTATCATTACTTAATTCATGAAGACTTTCTTTACCAATCGTGGGTTTAAATGTCTCTTCTTTGCCAATCTGTGCATTACAGTCACCTAACAGAATTTTCATATCATACTGAGAAAATTTATCAAAGACCTGTTCTAACTCTGTATAAAAATCATCTTTATTATTATCATCTTTATCTTCCGTTGGTGCATGTATGTTTATTAAAATAATTTTACACCACCTACCCTGTAAAACTGCATATGATATCCTATCATTAATAAATTCTACTGTTTTAAGAGCAGAGATAATTCTATTATTTATGAAAAAGCCTGTTCCAAAATTATGATTTTCAGTACCACCATAGAAAAAAGTATAATTTTTAGTTTTACAATTCCCTTCTCCTGGCCACCTAACTTCCTGGACAGCTACTACATCTAATTTATACTTCACTATCTCATTAACTGTACACTGAAATGCCCCAGGCCGGTAAAGGCTCAGAACATTCCAGGTGCCTAATTTAATATCCTTCTTCCTAACGTAGATCTTATCCTTAGTCCAGGGACCTCCCAAAGTAGTCCCCACCCGGAGATCCGAATGGGGGACTATTTTACCTCCGGAATATTTTACCTTGGGAACATCCATGGCCTTATATTGCTGTTTCTTGACATTTCTTTTTTACAGTGCAGAGTTGTCAGCTCTACGCCTAACCCCCAATATGAATGGAGGAACTACTACACAAGACAAACACAAACACATCTGCAGGTACATAATGGGAACAATGGCAAAATGTTGTCGCTTTACAGAAAATGCAAGTTCCTTACATAAAAAGTGATTATTTCTTGTTCTGCAGCATTCTATGGTGAAGTTTTCAGTTTCCGCGAAAGAAAATACCTCGATGAACTTCGACAAAGCTACAGAAACTAATTTCAGTAAGTAGTTTCTCCTGTAAATTTGAATAAATCCGTTCGGGCTATATCGCATATTTACCTTTATACCTTCAGTATTGCCTTCATGAAGTTTTTTTCCTAATTTTAGTATATGTAGTTGTCCAATATTACCTCTATTTGTTCCATTAATTTCATTTGCACTTCTTACAAATATGTAAGGCCCCAATTGGATCAATTGGGTATTTTTGTATCTAATTGTTTCATGATCTTTAGATATTTTAACTTGATGTGTATTTACTTTTATTTTTTTCTGGGAGACATCACTTTTGTCTTCACTAGTTACGCTAGCAGGAACCCAAACTTCCATACATTCTGAAGTGTCTGTGTCACTTACTTGGGTATTCATTTTGTTTATTGGCATCAATCCATATTAATATCTTATATTAAATTAATCACTTTATCTCCACTTACTCTATCAATTCACTTCGTTCGCACACTTTTTAAACTCTCAGTTTATATGTATATATTCCTAACTTTAATCACAGAGCACAAGAAACACTAACAGATCCTCTATCCATTCAATTCCACTTCCATCAATAATCGCCCGAAACCTACTTGTAACAAAAACTCATTACTTCTATCTCCAGTATTAATGTTAAAAAGATCACATTTGACTTTAGCTTGTATACTCCTGTTCAGATAAAGTGGCACATTCAACTGTTGAACCCTATAAAATGTGTCATTTTATGAAAACAAGAGTGTACTGTAAAGGTAAGGTGTTATATTAACAATGTATCTCATAAATCCAACACATTAAACTTTGAAAATTTTTCAGATATTTATGCAACAGTACTGTTGTAGTTACATTATTCAATGGTGATCCTTCTTGTAAAAACAGATGTCTTTAAAAAATGTTATAAAACAATAAAAGAAAAACATGCCTCTAGAGTAACCACATGATAGATGACAAAAATTCAGTAAACACGTGAAACTTGGTATTTAACAACAAGATATGTACATTATCTTGTTAAGAATCATTGTAGCAATAAAATGAAATAAATCATAAAGAATTTAATGAACAAGTAGAAATATCTCTTATCTTGAAGGAGTTATGTAACTTCAATCATGAAATGCAATCACTATGTTAAAAAAACAAAAAAAACATTTCATCAACTCTTAAATTATTACTCTACAGGTTATTATTGCAAATCAATTATTACATTTTAAAATATTCAATATCTTTTATTTACATTTAATCTATATTCCAATTCATCAAATTTTTACAAAGATGGAATGATATCAAATGTGAAAAACATAACTAATAAATAAACACTTCTTCATACATAATCCATAAAACAATGTGCGATAGATTAGCATCCCTTTTCTCTGAATAACATCCTATACTCACAAACAAAATTTTGTTTCCTTCAAGCATCTGGAATCATTTATGAATCACTCAGTTACATTCCAGTATACTATAAAAGTATTCAGAAGTTTTACAACCGTGAAAATTCTCAAGGAATTGTCAATTCAGATTTCAATCTGGAGGGCAGAATAGATACTAAACAAAGAGCTTTATGTGGAAGTTTCATGTCATTTGTGATAGTCCATCTGATGTAAACAGCCCGAGACATGGTAAAGTGAACAATAGTATCTTCTCCAAGATAATGCACCTCCCCACAGGTCCATTCTCATTCGCTGATTTTATGGGCACACATGGAATGTCTGTGCTGCAACATCCTGCCTATGTACCAGACTTAGTCCCCTGTGACTTCTATCTTTTCCCCCACATGAAAGTTCATTTAAAGGGGCATTATTTCGAATCAGAAAATGAGGTGAAAGCAGCATCGCAGGAGGCATTACGGAAGGATGCAAAACACTGCTTCCAACAGCTTTACCAGTGCTCGTAAAATTATATTAATTACCCAAGGGGATTCCTTTGAAGGTGGTTGTGATTCAGTGTTTGAAGTCATCAAGGTAAGGAAATATGTGCTGAGTCACCAAACTTTTGGATTGCACCATGTCATTTCATTTACTTTCTGCGTGACTGTGAAAACTATGTTTAAGTTCCATAAGTATGAAGATGGGTATATAAATGAAAACAGAAATGGAATATTTAAAGTTGATTTGGAAATATGATGTAAATATTATGGACCCATAATTTCAGCCCAAATAGGTACCTGGAAAGAGGGGAGGGGCTATAAAAACGAACCAGAAGGCTTAACATTTAATCAGTAGATACCAAGTAAAGCCAAGCTGATAAATTGGGCACCAATTAATATACACACAGTATGTAGGTGAAAGTTTATGTATGAATTCACGACACACAGTGGTCAAAATGTACTGTTTTCTTCTTCCTAGAGCAAGAACTATTAACCACCCATCAACCTTAATTTAAATGTTTGATTTTAAATTGTGATTGACATTTCTCTCCCAGACATACTTAGGTTTTCAACTTCAAATATGAACAGTGCCTGACTGAAACCAACATCTATTGCATTCCTTCAAATCAAATCCTTAGTGAATCTCCATATAAAAACACGTTTCACTTCTGGATTTGGTACAGCAAAAAATTACAAAATAATAATTGCAAGTATGAAATTTAAGTCTTTATTAAGTTCTTAAAAACAATACAAACTGCTTAGTTGGAATTTCAAAATGTTGATAATAAATAAAATATTACAAAGAATTAATTGTACATCTTTTATCATTGTTTTAAAACTAAAGAAATATAAATTAGAAGATACATGTCTCATTTATTTTAAGCTCTACTTGACAACTCAAATCATATCCATACAATATGGCGAGTATGTGATAAGTGAATAAGGTGTGTGCTCCGATGAAATTCTATTTTAATACTACAACAGGCAACTGAAGACTATATATTGCTGAGACTTGTTATGTAAGTATACTAAGTTTATTGACATTTACTTAAAAGTCAATATAAGTGCATATTCAATGAGCTATGAACGTAAAACTTGATTTTTTCGTTGAACTGTCTTGATAAACAAACATTCACTTGTTATCAGTGTTGCCAACTCATTTGCATCGGAGTTCACAGACTATCACCTCCTTGTGCTTTAGTGGGTGCTCAGTTACTGTCCATATAGACATTTACTGTGCTGTGTGTTTGTTCTAATAATACGTAAAGAATGAGCAATTGTGGTGAGTGTAATAAACCAGTTCCTCGGAATGATGTTAACGCCAAAATAGCATGTACTGACTGTTCCAAGCTATGGCATATTAAATGTGTGAACATTAATGAAACCGATCTGGAGTTTTATAAATCTGAAAATCGACCATGGAGGTGTAAATCATGCAACTCTAAAAAAAGACGATCTATGCATTCTGAAGAACCTTTAGTAGAAGGTGTTCCCTCTTTGCAAAACATTTTCGATTCCGTGAAAGAGTTAAAGGAAGAACTTATTAATGTTAAAAAAACAACTAAGGAGACGGAAATTGAACTTGGTAAATCATTAGAAATGTTACATGTAAAAATGGATGATAATTCTAGTCTAATAAAATCCCAGTCGGACAAAATCAACGCCTGCCTCGCCCACATCGAAGAACTGAAAAAGGAGAATACCGAGTTGAAACAAGAATTAAAAAACACTAAAGTTCAACTTGATGAATTGGAACAATATAGCAGAAGGAATGCATTGGAAATTATTGGTATTCCAGGAAAATCTAACGAAAATGTTTATCAAACTGTTATGGATGTTGGTAGGGCTCTTGATTTGGAAATTAAAGAGGAAATGATAGACGTATGTCATAGGCTTAAGAATTCTAGCAATCATAATTCTCCGGGTATAATTGTAAAGTTTGTAAGAAGAGTGGATAAGGATAAAATGATTGAAAAACGCAAGGTAAAAAGAAATTTAAATACAAATCATCTGGGGTTTACGAATAATCAGCCAATATATATTAATCATAGCCTTACTCCATATAGGAAAACTATTTTCGGCCAAGCTAGGAAATTACAAAGAGAAAAAAACTATGCCTATCTTTGGATTGATAGTTCTGGTTCTATTCGTTTAAGAAAGACCCCAAATGACAGGCAAGTTTTTGTAATAAAAACTGAAACAGATATACAAAATATTATGTAATCATGGTGAGTTGAGTCATGGATTATAATGAATCACATAATGAATTGAATTTATACTATCAAAATGTAAGAGGTATTAATACTAAGCTTAATGATGTATATCTAAGTATTCTAAATGAAAACTATGATGTAATTGTTTTTACAGAAACTTGGCTTTCCAATGTTATTAACAACTGTGAATTTATTGATACTCGCTATGCTGTATTTAGGCAAGATCGGTTACATAGAAGAGGTGGTGGCGCATTAATTGCAGTAAAGAGTACTCTGAGGACCAAGAACATTGAAATAACTATAGAAAATATTCAGATTGTTTGTGTTAAGATAATAACTAGTGTTTCTTCCATTATAGTGGTTACAGTTTATTTCACACCTAATACTAAATTACAAATTTACAATATGTTTTTTACCAGAATGGAAGAGCTATGTAATATACATTCTTGTGGTTTGATTATTGTAGGAGATTTTAATATTCCAGAAATTGTAGATTCTAATTACGACTTAGAAAATGGTTGTCCTCTTTCCTTAACATTATTTAGATTTTTAAGTTTACTGGAATTACAAAGTATAAATAATGTAAAAAATAACAACGGAAAAACGTTGGATTTGGTACTGACCAACTTGTCTAACAATGTCGTGGTTAATCATAACTCCTTCCCTCTTCTAAGCCCTGATGCTCATCATCCTCCCTTATTACTTCAAGTCCACCGCTTTTATGACAAAACTATTCATAATGTTAAGTCACGTTCTATTTATACATATGATTACCGTAATGCCGATTTTTTCAATATATATAGAAATCTTAATCAAACTGATTGGCATCCTTTAACATTATTTAAGAATCCCAACGTAGCATTGGACTACTTTTATGAAATTTTAGATAAAATTATTGGTAATAATGTACCCATAAGGAAGCGTAATAAGAGAAAATCGTACCCGCCTTGGTTTACACTGGATATTATAAGATTACTTAAATATAAAGAGTATTATAGACATAGACGTAAATTGTCAGAATATAACCAGAAGAAATTTGTTGAATTACGCAGAAAATCAAAATCTATGATAACCAAAGCTTACAAGATTTACATAAAGAATTCTGAAGAATCCATAAAAAATAATCCTAGGTCTTTTTGGAGTTATATTAAAGGTAAGAAGAAATCAACTAATAATCAGTGTAGTTTAACCTATAATGGAGTATCACTTAACAATAACAAAGATATAGCTAATGGTTTTGCGCAATTCTTTAAGAGCGTTTTTAATGATTCTATTCCAACTTACTCAATTCCCAGTGAAGTACCTATGATAGTAAATCAACCATTGGTATTAGATAGTATTACTGAATCTGAATGTAAAACTTCTATTAGAAAACTGAAATCGAAGAAAGCTAGTGGTCCAGATAGTATACCCGTTTACATATTTAAAGGATGTACTGATTGCTTATTGTTTCCTCTATGCACCATATTTAATTTGATTATAACCACCCAAATTTTCCCCGATAGGTGGAAAATAAGTAAAGTAACTCCTATACCAAAATCTGGTAATGCCAAGGAAATCATCAATTATAGGCCTATATCTTTAATTTCAACACCAGCAAAAATTTTTGAACACATTTTATATAATAGAATTTGTTATCATGTTAAACCGTATATAACTCACCATCAGCATGGTTTTATATCCAAAAGATCAACTTTAACTAATCTTATCTCATTTACCCAATTTTTGGCAGACTCATTTAACAATGGTTACTCTGTTGATACTATTTATACAGATTTTGCTAAAGCTTTTGATAAGTTAGATCATGATATATTAATATATAAGTTAGCAAATTTCGGTTTTTCGTTTCCACTGTTAAAATTAATAGCATCGTATTTAAAAAATAGGAAATTCTATGTCACCTACAATTTTGAATCATCCCCTTTATATAATGTTACATCTGGTGTTCCGCAAGGCTCAAACTTGGGTCCCTTACTTTTTATAATATTTATTAATGATTTATCCTCTGTTATAAAAAATTCTAATTATCTGCTTTATGCTGATGACCTAAAAATATTTAAATCCATTACAAATATAAGTGATTTAGCGCAATTACAGAAAGATATAAACAATTGCTTTCAGTGGAGTGTCACCAATAAGTTAGATTTTAATATAAGTAAATGCAGAACTATTACGTTTAGCAGACATAACTTATCTTATACTCATAACTATACTATGAATGGAATAGTTTTAAATAGAGTTAAACTTATAAAGGATTTGGGACTTTTACTCGACTCAAGGCTTACTTACAGAGAGCACATACAAACATTAGTATCGGATGCATTTAGAATTTTAGGCTTTATATTTAGAACTACCAGAGAAATTAATAATATTCAAGCTATTGCTTCAATATACAATTCGATATTAAGAAGTAAGTTAGAGTATGTTAGTGTCATCTGGGATCCTTATTTTCAATGCTACCGTGATTTAATTGAAAATGTTCAGAATAAGTTCGTAAGATATTTATATTACAAAAAATTTAAAAGATCTTCATATTTAGAAAGAATATCCTATAATACTATTTTATCTGAATTTGGGTTCTCTTCATTACAATCAAGAAGAGAACTAGCCAAACATATTTTACTTTATAAATTTATAAATAACTTAATTGATGCTCAAGATTGTCTTCAGTTGATAGGATTCACAATTAAACCTAGAACGTTGCGTTCTTATTTGCCATTTTCTTTGGTTAATTCTAAAAATATTGTACATCAGAATTCAGTAATGGTTCAAATATGTAAAGCTCATAATGTACTAATACAAAATAATGTTAATATTGATTTTGCTATGTCCTACAAGAAATATTTATCTGTCATTAAACAATTTATTCTTAATTAGTATTTTGTCTAAAAAATTGTAATTCTATATTTTAAGTTATTTTATCAATGCTAAATATAATTTTATAATACAATATAATATAACACAAACTGAAAATAGGCATTAATATCATTTAATTATTTGTGTATATGCAATTGGTTTATGTGTTTGTATATGTTAATATTTGTGTTTATGTATATGTTAATATCATGTTTATGTATATGGATATTATGTACCATAGTTTTATTTACTTGTAAGCCCCCGTTGTAAGTGGAGCAATAGCTCTGTTATGGGGAGTATGTATAAATAAATAAATAAAATAAATCACTTATTTGGACTTATAGAGAAAAACAATGATCTCACTACAAGCACAGTTTGTACAATCAACGTAACACTTGAATGATGCCATCACCCAGTGCATGCACATTGGGAAGAAACAGTTAAAGTCCACCAAACAGATTTGCTGGTATTAAAGCAAGTGCAACAGAAGTTTTCTTACAGCATGAAAATTTGCGATATTTTATTCATACATTCCTCATGTGATCATGGCAATCATATCTTGAATCACTCTACCACAGATCATACACACAATTCTTAACTGGAATGTTTTCAATACAGGATATGATCGGTTTGCTGTAAATATAGCAGCAGGCATGATTTCACCCAATGAACTGTGGGGGAAGTTGTTCGCCAAATATCATCCCTTGGTATACAGTCTTGTTCTTCATTTGATTCATGATGGATGGCTCTTCATGTGATTTTTTAGATTATGGGATTGAGTAAAACTTTTGTTACAAATCTTACAGGCATAAGGCTTCTCCCCAGTATGGGTTTTAGAGTGTAATTTGTGTAAATTTTGTGAAATGGATTGTTTTCCACAAATTTCACAAGTGTACGGCCTTTCTCCAGTGTGAAGTCTGAGGTGATCCGTCAGTGAAACACGACTCCCTAGAATCTTGCCGCACTCTCCACATGTGAATGTTCGTCGAACCTTAGCATGTCTTTTAACATGATCAGTTAATCTCTTTTTATTATTAAAGCACTTTCCACATTGATCACATAAGTGCTCCTCACATTTGTGCGTCATCCTGTGAGCCTGGAAACTGGAGTAACAGGTATAATGTGCACTGCAAACCTTGCAAATATATAAATGATCTTTGGTATGCTGGTTTAGATGATTTTTCAATTGGCACTTTACATAATACCCCTTATTGCAGTAATCACATACATAAGGTGGAGGCTGTCCATGCGTCATTTCATGATAATGTAGGAGTGTTTTACTTATGAATGACTTTTCGCAACTGCCGCATTGAAACTGTTCTGCTTTATTATGAAATTTCTTGTGCTGCCTTAGAGACTTGGGTGTTTTGAATACCTTCATACACACTTCACATGCATAACTTTCATTTGTATGGGTACTTTTATGGTAAGCAAAGCCACTCGAATGTTTATAAACTTTTTCACATAGCTCACATTTTAAGGGATTCTTGTTTGCTGCTGCATTATTCTCTCGTTTTTCAAGTGAATCTGTTGTTGTTTTTCTATTGCTAGGTAGCTCCAAATCTTTCCAAATCTTGATGTTTGCTCTTGAATTTACATCAATGTGGATTGTTTCTTTTGGCATTTCATGTACCGGTTGCATAAATGTATTCTCTCGTGTTTCAAGTGGATCTTTTGTTGTTTTTCTATTGCTGGGTAGCTCCAAATCTTTCCAATTCTTGATGTTTGCTCTTGAATTTACATCAATGTGGATTGTTTCTTTTGGCATTTCATGTACCGGTTGCATAAATGTATTCTCTCGTGTTTCAAGTGGATCTTTTGTTGTTTTTCTATTGCTGGGTAGCTCCAAATCTTTCCAATTCTTGATGTTTGCTCTTGAATTTACATCAATGTGGATTGTTTCTTTTGGCATTTCATGTACCGGTCGCATAAATGATTTGTCGTCAATGCTGACTTTTTGAAGACGTCCATCTACAATGCCCCATGCTACAATTTCCCTAAAAGAGAGAGAAAAAGGACACGCTTAACTAATTTCACGACAAATTCATTTTTATATAAATAAACACTCACATTACATATACCAACCATGTTCCCAAAATTCAGTTAATGAACTAATATTTTCTTCACCTTCATGGCGTAGTGCTAAGCACAGGGGAGCACTTTTTTTTTTACCTTTTTTATATTGAAAATGCAGGAAGACTTATTTTTGAATATTTAAGTAGGTCGGATTCATGTCAACCACCAATGAAACTAGAAAAATAAACGTGAATAAGAAAGATCAAAGGAGGCTGAGAGAAAGTAACAGATTATACATACCAACCGAGCATAAAGTTCTTCTCCGATACAAAAAGTGTGCTATGCCAGAGACATGCAGGTATTTTTCTTTAAATTACGGCAACACTCAAAAGTTTTGTCTATTTTTAGGCACAGACATGTGTTTTCGAAATGTCCCCCCAAAATCACAAGTTTCTTGTTTTATTCATGAACTACATGTGTTCCATTTGATGCATGGAGAATGTGTAAACGATACACAATTTCTCTCCATGTGTTAAGACAGCATCTCCAGATTTGGGTTTAGTTGTTTGTTAGTACTTGAGTAACACATTTCCGAACACCTGGATTGAGAGGGATGGTCCAACATCTACATTGTACAGATCATAAGTTCCAGACGTTGAAATGACGAATGCCAGAAACACAGAAGTGTTAGCGACAGTGACTCAGGAGTTGTTGTCTAACACATGGAGAGAAATTGAGTGTCGTCGAGCCGCTTCACCGTTCCAACTATAACTTGAGAAACTATTTCCTCTCTACTGTAAATTTGATAAATTGGAGTTACGTCCATCTGGTTCTCACACAACGAATGATCCAATATAACCAACTTCAGTAATTTTTGGCTTGAGGAGAATTTTTCCCTATTTTGTATTCAAACAAGAACTGCATACTCATCAAGGGATTTTGATTTATTGAATGCAGTGAACCTCAGTCACAAAAGTAACTACCATCATGTGTCAATTCACACATGGTATTTAACACAATCATACAATAAATACAGGAAGAAACTAAGATTCTTATGAAACTGAATATATTTTTGAGATACAATACAATGCAATGCTATGTGCACAAAACATGCATTATGATCATGTCATCACCGTCTTTATCTTTTATCAAGTTTACTTTAGGTTGCCACCCCTTTCTAAACTCATTTACACCTTTATATAGATCTCTCATATTTTTATTTTTGCTGTTTGTTTCAATTTTGTTAATTTTGCTTTTCAAGTAATCTCTTTTTGTACTTCTAAACATGCGGTTAACTTCTCGCTTTATTCTATTATAATTGTTTAGATTTGTATCATCCGAGTTATTTAACCACCTAAGTCTAGCCTGATTTCTTATTTCTATTAGATTATGACATTCATTATCAAACCATGGCTTACTTTTTCTCGGTTTATGGTATCCTATACTTTCTTTAGTTGCTGATTCTATTGCATTACGCATGTGCTCCCAATTCTTATTTACATCTGTTTCATTTATATTTTCATCATCATTTAAATCCTGCAAAACATCAATCTATTTGACAGTTTAATTTGGTAATCTTTCTTAATTCTTTCATCAGTAAACTTTCCTGTATCAAATTTTAGAACTTTTAGATTTTGTTGCTTATGATTTATCACTGAGAGTCTTTCTCTTAATTTAGCAATTACTAAATAATGGTCACTGGCACAGTCAGCACCTCTATGTGTACGAACGTCAATTATACTAGTATGCCTTCTCTTATCAATGAGAATATGATCTATCTGATTATGAGTTTTACCATCTGGAGAAGACCAGGTATATTTATGGATATCTTTATGTTTAAAAGTGGTACTTTTCACAATTAAATTCTTTGAGGTTGCAAAAGTAATCAATCTTATACCATTATCATTACTTAATTCATGAAGACTTTCTTTACCAATCGTGGGTTTAAATGTCTCTTCTTTGCCAATCTGTGCATTACAGTCACCTAACAGAATTTTCATATCATACTGAGAAAATTTATCAAAGACCTGTTCTAACTCTGTATAAAAATCATCTTTATTATTATCATCTTTATCTTCCGTTGGTGCATGTATGTTTATTAAAATAATTTTACACCACCTACCCTGTAAAACTGCATATGATATCCTATCATTAATAAATTCTACTGTTTTAAGAGCAGAGATAATTCTATTATTTATGAAAAAGCCTGTTCCAAAATTATGATTTTCAGTACCACCATAGAAAAAAGTATAATTTTTAGTTTTACAATTCCCTTCTCCTGGCCACCTAACTTCCTGGACAGCTACTACATCTAATTTATACTTCACTATCTCATTAACTGTACACTGAAATGCCCCAGGCCGGTAAAGGCTCAGAACATTCCAGGTGCCTAATTTAATATCCTTCTTCCTAACGTAGATCTTATCCTTAGTCCAGGGACCTCCCAAAGTAGTCCCCACCCGGAGATCCGAATGGGGGACTATTTTACCTCCGGAATATTTTACCTTGGGAACATCCATGGCCTTATATTGCTGTTTCTTGACATTTCTTTTTTACAGTGCAGAGTTGTCAGCTCTACGCCTAACCCCCAATATGAATGGAGGAACTACTACACAAGACAAACACAAACACATCTGCAGGTACATAATGGGAACAATGGCAAAATGTTGTCGCTTTACAGAAAATGCAAGTTCCTTACATAAAAAGTGATTATTTCTTGTTCTGCAGCATTCTATGGTGAAGTTTTCAGTTTCCGCGAAAGAAAATACCTCGATGAACTTCGACAAAGCTACAGAAACTAATTTCAGTAAGTAGTTTCTCCTGTAAATTTGAATAAATCCGTTCGGGCTATATCGCATATTTACCTTTATACCTTCAGTATTGCCTTCATGAAGTTTTTTTCCTAATTTTAGTATATGTAGTTGTCCAATATTACCTCTATTTGTTCCATTAATTTCATTTGCACTTCTTACAAATATGTAAGGCCCCAATTGGATCAATTGGGTATTTTTGTATCTAATTGTTTCATGATCTTTAGATATTTTAACTTGATGTGTATTTACTTTTATTTTTTTCTGGGAGACATCACTTTTGTCTTCACTAGTTACGCTAGCAGGAACCCAAACTTCCATACATTCTGAAGTGTCTGTGTCACTTACTTGGGTATTCATTTTGTTTATTGGCATCAATCCATATTAATATCTTATATTAAATTAATCACTTTATCTCCACTTACTCTATCAATTCACTTCGTTCGCACACTTTTTAAACTCTCAGTTTATATGTATATATTCCTAACTTTAATCACAGAGCACAAGAAACACTAACAGATCCTCTATCCATTCAATTCCACTTCCATCAATAATCGCCCGAAACCTACTTGTAACAAAAACTCATTACTTCTATCTCCAGTATTAATGTTAAAAAGATCACATTTGACTTTAGCTTGTATACTCCTGTTCAGATAAAGTGGCACATTCAACTGTTGAACCCTATAAAATGTGTCATTTTATGAAAACAAGAGTGTACTGTAAAGGTAAGGTGTTATATTAACAATGTATCTCATAAATCCAACACATTAAACTTTGAAAATTTTTCAGATATTTATGCAACAGTACTGTTGTAGTTACATTATTCAATGGTGATCCTTCTTGTAAAAACAGATGTCTTTAAAAAATGTTATAAAACAATAAAAGAAAAACATGCCTCTAGAGTAACCACATGATAGATGACAAAAATTCAGTAAACACGTGAAACTTGGTATTTAACAACAAGATATGTACATTATCTTGTTAAGAATCATTGTAGCAATAAAATGAAATAAATCATAAAGAATTTAATGAACAAGTAGAAATATCTCTTATCTTGAAGGAGTTATGTAACTTCAATCATGAAATGCAATCACTATGTTAAAAAAACAAAAAAAACATTTCATCAACTCTTAAATTATTACTCTACAGGTTATTATTGCAAATCAATTATTACATTTTAAAATATTCAATATCTTTTATTTACATTTAATCTATATTCCAATTCATCAAATTTTTACAAAGATGGAATGATATCAAATGTGAAAAACATAACTAATAAATAAACACTTCTTCATACATAATCCATAAAACAATGTGCGATAGATTAGCATCCCTTTTCTCTGAATAACATCCTATACTCACAAACAAAATTTTGTTTCCTTCAAGCATCTGGAATCATTTATGAATCACTCAGTTACATTCCAGTATACTATAAAAGTATTCAGAAGTTTTACAACCGTGAAAATTCTCAAGGAATTGTCAATTCAGATTTCAATCTGGAGGGCAGAATAGATACTAAACAAAGAGCTTTATGTGGAAGTTTCATGTCATTTGTGATAGTCCATCTGATGTAAACAGCCCGAGACATGGTAAAGTGAACAATAGTATCTTCTCCAAGATAATGCACCTCCCCACAGGTCCATTCTCATTCGCTGATTTTATGGGCACACATGGAATGTCTGTGCTGCAACATCCTGCCTATGTACCAGACTTAGTCCCCTGTGACTTCTATCTTTTCCCCCACATGAAAGTTCATTTAAAGGGGCATTATTTCGAATCAGAAAATGAGGTGAAAGCAGCATCGCAGGAGGCATTACGGAAGGATGCAAAACACTGCTTCCAACAGCTTTACCAGTGCTCGTAAAATTATATTAATTACCCAAGGGGATTCCTTTGAAGGTGGTTGTGATTCAGTGTTTGAAGTCATCAAGGTAAGGAAATATGTGCTGAGTCACCAAACTTTTGGATTGCACCATGTCATTTCATTTACTTTCTGCGTGACTGTGAAAACTATGTTTAAGTTCCATAAGTATGAAGATGGGTATATAAATGAAAACAGAAATGGAATATTTAAAGTTGATTTGGAAATATGATGTAAATATTATGGACCCATAATTTCAGCCCAAATAGGTACCTGGAAAGAGGGGAGGGGCTATAAAAACGAACCAGAAGGCTTAACATTTAATCAGTAGATACCAAGTAAAGCCAAGCTGATAAATTGGGCACCAATTAATATACACACAGTATGTAGGTGAAAGTTTATGTATGAATTCACGACACACAGTGGTCAAAATGTACTGTTTTCTTCTTCCTAGAGCAAGAACTATTAACCACCCATCAACCTTAATTTAAATGTTTGATTTTAAATTGTGATTGACATTTCTCTCCCAGACATACTTAGGTTTTCAACTTCAAATATGAACAGTGCCTGACTGAAACCAACATCTATTGCATTCCTTCAAATCAAATCCTTAGTGAATCTCCATATAAAAACACGTTTCACTTCTGGATTTGGTACAGCAAAAAATTACAAAATAATAATTGCAAGTATGAAATTTAAGTCTTTATTAAGTTCTTAAAAACAATACAAACTGCTTAGTTGGAATTTCAAAATGTTGATAATAAATAAAATATTACAAAGAATTAATTGTACATCTTTTATCATTGTTTTAAAACTAAAGAAATATAAATTAGAAGATACATGTCTCATTTATTTTAAGCTCTACTTGACAACTCAAATCATATCCATACAATATGGCGAGTATGTGATAAGTGAATAAGGTGTGTGCTCCGATGAAATTCTATTTTAATACTACAACAGGCAACTGAAGACTATATATTGCTGAGACTTGTTATGTAAGTATACTAAGTTTATTGACATTTACTTAAAAGTCAATATAAGTGCATATTCAATGAGCTATGAACGTAAAACTTGATTTTTTCGTTGAACTGTCTTGATAAACAAACATTCACTTGTTATCAGTGTTGCCAACTCATTTGCATCGGAGTTCACAGACTATCACCTCCTTGTGCTTTAGTGGGTGCTCAGTTACTGTCCATATAGACATTTACTGTGCTGTGTGTTTGTTCTAATAATACGTAAAGAATGAGCAATTGTGGTGAGTGTAATAAACCAGTTCCTCGGAATGATGTTAACGCCAAAATAGCATGTACTGACTGTTCCAAGCTATGGCATATTAAATGTGTGAACATTAATGAAACCGATCTGGAGTTTTATAAATCTGAAAATCGACCATGGAGGTGTAAATCATGCAACTCTAAAAAAAGACGATCTATGCATTCTGAAGAACCTTTAGTAGAAGGTGTTCCCTCTTTGCAAAACATTTTCGATTCCGTGAAAGAGTTAAAGGAAGAACTTATTAATGTTAAAAAAACA
This sequence comes from Lepisma saccharinum, assembly GCF_977018435.1. Classification (NCBI taxonomy): domain Eukaryota; kingdom Metazoa; phylum Arthropoda; class Insecta; order Zygentoma; family Lepismatidae; genus Lepisma; species Lepisma saccharinum. Next base: position 4,326,673 of record NC_139248.1, on the reverse strand, counting down.
ACTAAGGAGACGGAAATTGAACTTGGTAAATCATTAGAAATGTTACATGTAAAAATGGATGATAATTCTAGTCTAATAAAATCCCAGTCGGACAAAATCAACGCCTGCCTCGCCCACATCGAAGAACTGAAAAAGGAGAATACCGAGTTGAAACAAGAATTAAAAAACACTAAAGTTCAACTTGATGAATTGGAACAATATAGCAGAAGGAATGCATTGGAAATTATTGGTATTCCAGGAAAATCTAACGAAAATGTTTATCAAACTGTTATGGATGTTGGTAGGGCTCTTGATTTGGAAATTAAAGAGGAAATGATAGACGTATGTCATAGGCTTAAGAATTCTAGCAATCATAATTCTCCGGGTATAATTGTAAAGTTTGTAAGAAGAGTGGATAAGGATAAAATGATTGAAAAACGCAAGGTAAAAAGAAATTTAAATACAAATCATCTGGGGTTTACGAATAATCAGCCAATATATATTAATCATAGCCTTACTCCATATAGGAAAACTATTTTCGGCCAAGCTAGGAAATTACAAAGAGAAAAAAACTATGCCTATCTTTGGATTGATAGTTCTGGTTCTATTCGTTTAAGAAAGACCCCAAATGACAGGCAAGTTTTTGTAATAAAAACTGAAACAGATATACAAAATATTATGTAATCATGGTGAGTTGAGTCATGGATTATAATGAATCACATAATGAATTGAATTTATACTATCAAAATGTAAGAGGTATTAATACTAAGCTTAATGATGTATATCTAAGTATTCTAAATGAAAACTATGATGTAATTGTTTTTACAGAAACTTGGCTTTCCAATGTTATTAACAACTGTGAATTTATTGATACTCGCTATGCTGTATTTAGGCAAGATCGGTTACATAGAAGAGGTGGTGGCGCATTAATTGCAGTAAAGAGTACTCTGAGGACCAAGAACATTGAAATAACTATAGAAAATATTCAGATTGTTTGTGTTAAGATAATAACTAGTGTTTCTTCCATTATAGTGGTTACAGTTTATTTCACACCTAATACTAAATTACAAATTTACAATATGTTTTTTACCAGAATGGAAGAGCTATGTAATATACATTCTTGTGGTTTGATTATTGTAGGAGATTTTAATATTCCAGAAATTGTAGATTCTAATTACGACTTAGAAAATGGTTGTCCTCTTTCCTTAACATTATTTAGATTTTTAAGTTTACTGGAATTACAAAGTATAAATAATGTAAAAAATAACAACGGAAAAACGTTGGATTTGGTACTGACCAACTTGTCTAACAATGTCGTGGTTAATCATAACTCCTTCCCTCTTCTAAGCCCTGATGCTCATCATCCTCCCTTATTACTTCAAGTCCACCGCTTTTATGACAAAACTATTCATAATGTTAAGTCACGTTCTATTTATACATATGATTACCGTAATGCCGATTTTTTCAATATATATAGAAATCTTAATCAAACTGATTGGCATCCTTTAACATTATTTAAGAATCCCAACGTAGCATTGGACTACTTTTATGAAATTTTAGATAAAATTATTGGTAATAATGTACCCATAAGGAAGCGTAATAAGAGAAAATCGTACCCGCCTTGGTTTACACTGGATATTATAAGATTACTTAAATATAAAGAGTATTATAGACATAGACGTAAATTGTCAGAATATAACCAGAAGAAATTTGTTGAATTACGCAGAAAATCAAAATCTATGATAACCAAAGCTTACAAGATTTACATAAAGAATTCTGAAGAATCCATAAAAAATAATCCTAGGTCTTTTTGGAGTTATATTAAAGGTAAGAAGAAATCAACTAATAATCAGTGTAGTTTAACCTATAATGGAGTATCACTTAACAATAACAAAGATATAGCTAATGGTTTTGCGCAATTCTTTAAGAGCGTTTTTAATGATTCTATTCCAACTTACTCAATTCCCAGTGAAGTACCTATGATAGTAAATCAACCATTGGTATTAGATAGTATTACTGAATCTGAATGTAAAACTTCTATTAGAAAACTGAAATCGAAGAAAGCTAGTGGTTCAGATAGTATACCCGTTTACATATTTAAAGGATGTACTGATTGCTTATTGTTTCCTCTATGCACCATATTTAATTTGATTATAACCACCCAAATTTTCCCCGATAGGTGGAAAATAAGTAAAGTAACTCCTATACCAAAATCTGGTAATGCCAAGGAAATCATCAATTATAGGCCTATATCTTTAATTTCAACACCAGCAAAAATTTTTGAACACATTTTATATAATAGAATTTGTTATCATGTTAAACCGTATATAACTCACCATCAGCATGGTTTTATATCCAAAAGATCAACTTTAACTAATCTTATCTCATTTACCCAATTTTTGGCAGACTCATTTAACAATGGTTACTCTGTTGATACTATTTATACAGATTTTGCTAAAGCTTTTGATAAGTTAGATCATGATATATTAATATATAAGTTAGCAAATTTCGGTTTTTCGTTTCCACTGTTAAAATTAATAGCATCGTATTTAAAAAATAGGAAATTCTATGTCACCTACAATTTTGAATCATCCCCTTTATATAATGTTACATCTGGTGTTCCGCAAGGCTCAAACTTGGGTCCCTTACTTTTTATAATATTTATTAATGATTTATCCTCTGTTATAAAAAATTCTAATTATCTGCTTTATGCTGATGACCTAAAAATATTTAAATCCATTACAAATATAAGTGATTTAGCGCAATTACAGAAAGATATAAACAATTGCTTTCAGTGGAGTGTCACCAATAAGTTAGATTTTAATATAAGTAAATGCAGAACTATTACGTTTAGCAGACATAACTTATCTTATACTCATAACTATACTATGAATGGAATAGTTTTAAATAGAGTTAAACTTATAAAGGATTTGGGACTTTTACTCGACTCAAGGCTTACTTACAGAGAGCACATACAAACATTAGTATCGGATGCATTTAGAATTTTAGGCTTTATATTTAGAACTACCAGAGAAATTAATAATATTCAAGCTATTGCTTCAATATACAATTCGATATTAAGAAGTAAGTTAGAGTATGTTAGTGTCATCTGGGATCCTTATTTTCAATGCTACCGTGATTTAATTGAAAATGTTCAGAATAAGTTCGTAAGATATTTATATTACAAAAAATTTAAAAGATCTTCATATTTAGAAAGAATATCCTATAATACTATTTTATCTGAATTTGGGTTCTCTTCATTACAATCAAGAAGAGAACTAGCCAAACATATTTTACTTTATAAATTTATAAATAACTTAATTGATGCTCAAGATTGTCTTCAGTTGATAGGATTCACAATTAAACCTAGAACGTTGCGTTCTTATTTGCCATTTTCTTTGGTTAATTCTAAAAATATTGTACATCAGAATTCAGTAATGGTTCAAATATGTAAAGCTCATAATGTACTAATACAAAATAATGTTAATATTGATTTTGCTATGTCCTACAAGAAATATTTATCTGTCATTAAACAATTTATTCTTAATTAGTATTTTGTCTAAAAAATTGTAATTCTATATTTTAAGTTATTTTATCAATGCTAAATATAATTTTATAATACAATATAATATAACACAAACTGAAAATAGGCATTAATATCATTTAATTATTTGTGTATATGCAATTGGTTTATGTGTTTGTATATGTTAATATTTGTGTTTATGTATATGTTAATATCATGTTTATGTATATGGATATTATCAGGCACGTATCCAGAGGGGGGGCTTAGGGGGCTCGAGCCCCCCCCGAAAGTTTTAGGTTTACATTAGATAAAATGAGGTTTTTGATTTCTTGTGGTGTGAAATAAAATAATGTGACAATAATTTAAGGAGAGAAATAATTATCGAGGCAAGACGGAGAATGTTCCGTAACCCTGTTATTGATAATAGCACGTATCCAAGATGGCGCACAGGGTTTTCAGTTTACGTTAGATAAAATTAGGTTTTTGGCTTTTTAAATAATGTGAAAATAATGTAAGAAGAGAAATAATTATCGAGGCAAGACGGAGCATGTTTTCTACCCCTGTTATTGTTAATGGCTCGAGCCCCCCCCTCCCTCAGGAAATTTTTCAATTTACACTAGATAAAATTAAAATTGTTGGCGTCTTGAATAATGTGAAGATAATAAATTTATAAATCTGAGAGAAATAATTATCGAGACAAAACGGAGAGTGTTCTATAACCCTATTATTGTCAATAGCACGTATCCAAGGTGGGAATCAGTAGGCTCGAGCCCCCTTCAGGAAATTTTTCTGTTTACACTAGATAAAATTAGGATTTTGGCTTCTTGAATAATGTGATGATAATTTGGGAGAAATAATTATCGAGGCAAGACGGAGAATGTTCCGTAACCCTGTCATTGTTAATAGCACGTATCCAAGCTGGGGTTGAGGTGGCTCGAGCCCCGCCCCCCTGATTTTTTTTTTATTTTACACTTGATAAAATAAGGTTTTTGGCTTTTTGAATAATGTGACGATGATTTAAGGAGATAGACAATTATCGAGGCAAGACGGAAAATGTTCTATAAAACTGTTGTTGATAATATTGCTCGTACACTTTTCTTGAGCTTTCGGTGTTGTCGCAGCGCACTTGAGCACTATGTAGAAACTTGTCAGCATTTGGAAGGTGCACAACAAAGGTAGCGCCTAACGTAGGGCGATTCGTTGTAATTTCTAATCTCTGGAAGGCGGGAGAGTACGTTCTTGAATGAGAGAAGGAGTCAACTACTGGCAATATTAACGAATCGTTTTATCTGCGGAACGTTCTAGAATATAATGAGCATATAAATTCGCGGATTCAATTTTTCGGTTGATCTGTACAAAGAATCTGTTAATGAGATTTCAGAGGTAAGACAATTCATACAGTCGATTGGTGATCATATCAGTCAGCGTCCTCTGGTTGCTTTATAAGATATAGTGATTCGAAAATGAAGACATTGACAACAGCAGAACTTCCGGGGCCTCAGTGTAGTGCTAGTTCGGTTCGAGGGCCGACGAGATCAAGGCCTCTCTCTCTCTGAAGTGAATATTTCAGCAGTACCGGATATTGGAGTGGTTTATTAAAACAGAAATAAGCTGCATAGATCAACTGAAAGTCGAAGTTTTGCGTGATGATTTAGTTTTGCCAGAACTAAATTTCGTATATGCAGTCCGAGAATTTCATGGAATAAAAAAATACTTTTGTTTAAGCCTACTGGGTTCGAAACACATTCAAACACTTATCTACCATAAAGAGACAGCCGAAAATTTTATGAATGTCGAGAAGAGAAAGCAAGATGATGTTGCATATGTAGACATTTTAGGCGGAAATTGCAGGCTCTACCCGAATCAAAGCTCTACCTAGCCATCCTTGACTTCAACCGATTTTTCGTTAAAATGTCTACATAGTACATGTCCTGTGTATATCAAATTGTAAGGTGTTGCCTGTATAGTGAACAAGCACAGAAAATATAGGAGAGAGAAGAAAACTGAGGAGCATTATCACCGGTTGAGGATAATTTTTTCTGTGGTCCACAAGAGCTATTACTTCGAGGTGACAATGACAGTGGCCTAATAAGGGAGATTTCACACCGTGTCGCCTGAAGATTAGGTTTGTGCGGTCTTTTGTGTCGCTACGGTGTGAAACGTTGCTGTTGATTGTCCCATTCCAATCGACATGTATCGCGTGTCCCTTCGGTCTGAAACCTTCCTAAGTCTTGAAAATCCAAGTCACAAGGATGGAAAATTAGGGCCTTGTTAAGGTTAGGTATGAAGGGAGACAGACGACAGCACCCTTAAGGATCATATCCAAACCTGCAGGAAGAACGCATCTTATTTCAATCTCCAATACGATGATAAAAACTTCTGGTGAGTTGATTTTAAAAAAATGTGTCGGAGATAAAGAGAGGCGTGCCCAGGATTTTTGGAAGGGAGAGGGGTTACGCATACTATTGTTGGTGGTTTTGCCATTTTTTCCCTGTCTTTGACGTTCCTTTTTTTTTAAGAATACTGGGTCAAATGGGGTTATTACCTCACCAAACCTCCCTTGGGCACGTCACTAGAGATAAATGAGTAAGCATTTCATCATACTGGGAGACGAAACATTAGATGTGTTGGGAACGGAAGGGTTTTCCCTGTGCATTCATTGTTTCGTGATCCACCTGTATTCGAGAATACTTCCTTTGTTTCGTGCCGATATATGACAAGACAGCGGAAGCTGTGACAGGCATTTTTGAACACTTGTGAGTGCTAAGGCCTGAATCTGAACAATTTGTTGGGTTTCGGCTTTTATAAGAGCTGAAAAAATGGGAGGACGAGACACGTTAGTGGTGTTCAGGCTCGAATCAGAGAGAAATATTCGAGAGCTGTCTGCGTCCAGTTCGCAGCCCACAATTTGAATCTCGCGTTGTCGAGTGGATTGTCCATCCCGTGCATGTGTAACAGCTTCGTAAAAACACTCAAAGACACCATAGATGATTTTATGCCTGATGAGAAGAAATGGACAAACCCACATACTGAGATGGTTCCGGCACAGAGGAGTCGAATGGTAAAAAATGTTCCGATTTCGCGTTCTGATTAAAATGATAGCCTTACAGTGGCAACGATTTAAGGGATAGTTGCTCCCCATTTTTTATTTTTTTGCCTCAACATTATGACCTCTTAATGTTAATCCTTGGCTACCAAGAGAAAGTAAACTTTCCTTGCAACGCCCTCCGACACCCCCCCCCCCCCACCGTTTTGGAACACAATTTCCACCACTGGTATTAAACATACAATTGTGAGGTTCTTACTATACCCCTTAAAAAAAATTGTGTTGAGCCCCCCCCGAAAGGAATTCCTGGATACGTGCCTGGATATTATGTACCATAGTTTTATTTACTTGTAAGCCCCCGTTGTAAGTGGAGCAATAGCTCTGTTATGGGGAGTATGTATAAATAAATAAATAAAATAAATCACTTATTTGGACTTATAGAGAAAAACAATGATCTCACTACAAGCACAGTTTGTACAATCAACGTAACACTTGAATGATGCCATCACCCAGTGCATGCACATTGGGAAGAAACAGTTAAAGTCCACCAAACAGATTTGCTGGTATTAAAGCAAGTGCAACAGAAGTTTTCTTACAGCATGAAAATTTGCGATATTTTATTCATACATTCCTCATGTGATCATGGCAATCATATCTTGAATCACTCTACCACAGATCATACACACAATTCTTAACTGGAATGTTTTCAATACAGGATATGATCGGTTTGCTGTAAATATAGCAGCAGGCATGATTTCACCCAATGAACTGTGGGGGAAGTTGTTCGCCAAATATCATCCCTTGGTATACAGTCTTGTTCTTCATTTGATTCATGATGGATGGCTCTTCATGTGATTTTTTAGATTATGGGATTGAGTAAAACTTTTGTTACAAATCTTACAGGCATAAGGCTTCTCCCCAGTATGGGTTTTAGAGTGTAATTTGTGTAAATTTTGTGAAATGGATTGTTTTCCACAAATTTCACAAGTGTACGGCCTTTCTCCAGTGTGAAGTCTGAGGTGATCCGTCAGTGAAACACGACTCCCTAGAATCTTGCCGCACTCTCCACATGTGAATGTTCGTCGAAACTTAGCATGTCTTTTAACATGATCAGTTAATCTCTTTTTATTATTAAAGCACTTTCCACATTGATCACATAAGTGCTCCTCACATTTGTGCGTCATCCTGTGAGCCTGGAAACTGGAGTAACAGGTATAATGTGCACTGCAAACCTTGCAAATATATAAATGATCTTTGGTATGCTGGTTTAGATGATTTTTCAATTGGCACTTTACATAATACCCCTTATTGCAGTAATCACATACATAAGGTGGAGGCTGTCCATGCGTCATTTCATGATAATGTAGGAGTGTTTTACTTATGAATGACTTTTCGCAACTGCCGCATTGAAACTGTTCTGCTTTATTATGAAATTTCTTGTGCTGCCTTAGAGACTTGGGTGTTTTGAATACCTTCATACACACTTCACATGCATAACTTTCATTTGTATGGGTACTTTTATGGTAAGCAAAGCCACTCGAATGTTTATAAACTTTTTCACATAGCTCACATTTTAAGGGATTCTTGTTTGCTGCTGCATTATTCTCTCGTTTTTCAAGTGAATCTGTTGTTGTTTTTCTATTGCTAGGTAGCTCCAAATCTTTCCAAATCTTGATGTTTGCTCTTGAATTTACATCAATGTGGATTGTTTCTTTTGGCATTTCATGTACCGGTTGCATAAATGTATTCTCTCGTGTTTCAAGTGGATCTTTTGTTGTTTTTCTATTGCTGGGTAGCTCCAAATCTTTCCAATTCTTGATGTTTGCTCTTGAATTTACATCAATGTGGATTGTTTCTTTTGGCATTTCATGTACCGGTTGCATAATTGTATTCTCTCGTGTTTCAAGTGGATCTTTTGTTGTTTTTCTATTGCTGGGTAGCTCCAAATCTTTCCAATTCTTGATGTTTGCTCTTGAATTTACATCAATGTGGATTGTTTCTTTTGGCATTTCATGTACCGGTCGCATAAATGATTTGTCGTCAATGCTGACTTTTTGAAGACGTCCATCTACAATGCCCCATGCTACAATTTCCCTAAAAGAGAGAGAAAAAGGACACGCTTAACTAATTTCACGACAAATTCATTTTTATATAAATAAACACTCACATTACATATACCAACCATGTTCCCAAAATTCAGTTAATGAACTAATATTTTCTTCACCTTCATGGCGTAGTGCTAAGCACAGGGGAGCACTTTTTTTTTTACCTTTTTTATATTGAAAATGCAGGAAGACTTATTTTTGAATATTTAAGTAGGTCGGATTCATGTCAACCACCAATGAAACTAGAAAAATAAACGTGAATAAGAAAGATCAAAGGAGGCTGAGAGAAAGTAACAGATTATACATACCAACCGAGCATAAAGTTCTTCTCCGATACAAAAAGTGTGCTATGCCAGAGACATGCAGGTATTTTTCTTTAAATTACGGCAACACTCAAAAGTTTTGTCTATTTTTAGGCACAGACATGTATTTTCGAAATGTCCCCCCAAAATCACAAGTTTCTTGTTTTATTCACGAACTACATGTGTTCCATTTGATGCATGGAGAATGTGTAAACGATACACAATTTCTCTCCATGTGTTAAGACAGCATCTCCAGATTTGGGTTTAGTTGTTTGTTAGTACTTGAGTAACACATTTCCGAACACCTGGATTGAGAGGGATGGTCCAACATCTACATTGTACAGATCATAAGTTCCAGACGTTGAAATGACGAATGCCAGAAACACAGAAGTGTTAGCGACAGTGACTCAGGAGTTGTTGTCTAACACATGGAGAGAAATTGAGTGTCGTCGAGCCGCTTCACCGTTCCAACTATAACTTGAGAAACTATTTCCTCTCTACTGTAAATTTGATAAATTGGAGTTACGTCCATCTGGTTCTCACACAACGAATGATCCAATATAACCAACTTCAGTAATTTTTGGCTTGAGGAGAATTTTTCCCTATTTTGTATTCAAACAAGAACTGCATACTCATCAAGGGATTTTGATTTATTGAATGCAGTGAACCTCAGTCACAAAAGTAACTACCATCATGTGTCAATTCACACATGGTATTTAACACAATCATACAATAAATACAGGAAGAAACTAAGATTCTTATGAAACTGAATATATTTTTGAGATACAATACAATGCAATGCTATGTGCACAAAACATGCATTATGATCATGTCACCACATTTGATCCTCAAACTCGAAGAATTGCATGCAATGAAAAAGAACTGAACAAGAATTTACGGTGTTTTTGCACTCCATATTATTTGAAGATACAATAAATAAACTTTAAAGAACAATGATACAAATAAAACTGTGTTCATGAATTTTTCAAAATTTCTCTTTTTCATGGTTGTAAGAGTACCACTCCTCATATATGTATTTCTGAACTAAGATTTTATACAAAAATCACTACATGTCAATTTAATTGCACCAGAATTCAAAAATTTCAATACTACTCGTGGCTTCTCTTGTGGTATTTTAGATTGTGACCTTGAGTAAATCTTTTGTCACAAATGTTGCAGGCGAAAGGTTTCTCTCCAGTGTGTGTTCTATAGTGTTGCTGGTGCAAAACATTTGAACGGGATTGTTTCCCACAAATTTCACATGTAAAAGGTTTTTCTCCTGTATGAATTCTGCAATGTTCCTTGAGAGATTGTCGGCTTACAAGAACCTTTCCACACTCTCCGCAGGTAAATGATGATTTAGTTCTAAGATTGCTATGTTTCCATATGTGACCATGTAATTTATTTTTCATGTCAAACACTTTTTTGCACAAGTCACATGAGTAATTCCCAGGGATGTGTATTTGTTTGTGACTATAAAAAGTTGAGTATGTAGTAAACTTTGCATTACATATCTTGCAACTATGTGCATATTCTTCTGTATGCTGGTTTTCATTATCTTTCAAATTAAATCTTGAATAGAATTCCTTATCGCAAAGTTGGCATCTAAAAGGTGTATCTTGTTTGTGCTTCCTCTGGCGAATAACTAGTTGTGCTTTTGTTGTAAATGACCTCTCACAGCTTGTACATTGAAACTGTTGTTCCTTGTAGTGAACTCTTGTGTGGGTTTTAAGACTTGATACTGTTTTTAATATCTTCGAACACAGTGTGCAAGGAAAATTCTGTTCATTATTATGAACCATATAATGGTTTGTAATAGTTTCCACATTTCTCGCACATGTAAGTTCTTTTGTGCTTGTTACTCTTCGTTGATTCTTTACTGCAGTTATTGACTGATTTCTTTTCACAAGTCTCAATTTCTCTGTTGTCTACTCTGGAAGTTATAGTATTTCCAACTTGTTGCTCAGTGATATCAATTGCTTTTGATTTTTTACAAGTTTAATACTTTTGTAGATAGCCTGTAAGTATTTTCCGTGCCATAAGTTCCCCAGAAGAAAAAATACAAGTTAGATGCATGCTATTGTAAATATACACACATAAACACAATTTTTACTATTTTATGAAATCTTTAATGTCTGCTGTTGTTGTTGATTTGGTTTATTTTACTTCGTCCCTCTGCCACTCATGAAGGTGAGGATGAGTGACAGCATGATGAAATTAATAAAGGCACCTCAAAAAGAACACCCATGCCGAGACCACATCTTGTAGGATTTAGTTGTTACGACTTTGAACTGACGGTTGAATATTGTAATGATTCAAAGTTACATATTAACATTTATAAATAATCTGAACAAGTACTGGGTGATTAGAATTCAAATCCCCCTACTCAAGAGCTCTCTGGAGCTTGTTCGGAGGAACAGATTGTGATGAAACTTGGTGTAGAGGCTATACAGACCATGGAAAATGCCGAAGGAAAAAAGTTAATATTTTTGCCATTTCCTGTGACGATGTTAGAGTGTATGAATATAAAGGGTTTCCCTATTTTAATTTGCTGCCACTCAAAATTACAGTGACTGGCATTTTAGAAAAATGGAGCATTAATGATCGCACAAAAGTTGTCACTTAGACATCATACCAGAAATAGAAAACATGTCTTGGAACTGACCATTGCCTACACATTGTCTATGCCACAACAGGAACACAAGTCAAAGTACACCCGTCACATTATCATCCTTCGCCGTTTTCTTACTCTGACTGGGTCGGCATAGAAGTCAAGCCTCTCCATTTTTTCCTGGACTTCCACCACTCCTTTCTATCCATGGTGTTCCAATCTTGTCCTCTTCTCCTAACACTCTCTGCTATCTGCTCTTTCCATCGACATCTTGGTCTCCCCCTTGACCTTTCTCCCACTCCTTGTGCATTGTAAGCTCTTACTGGTAGTCTTTCTGCACCCACCCTTCTCATGTGTCGAAACCATCTCATCTGTGCCTGATCTATCCTGTCCTGGAGCTTCACCATACCCACTCCCTGTCGGAACTCCTTGTTCTATCCCTTCTAGTTTTCCCCAATATACACCTTAAAAAATTCATCTCCACTGCCTGCATCTTTCTTTTGTCTCTGTCTGTCATTGTCCAAGTCTCTGCTCCTTACGTAATTATTGGCACACAGTATGTGTTGTAAATTACCTTTTTGCATTTCATAGGTACATCCCTGTTCCATATTAATCTTCGTACACTTTGATGGAGTTCACCCCCCATTTATCCTCTTCTGTTTACCTCCTCATCTATTCTTCCACCTCTCTCAATTATGCTTCCTAGATATTTGAAGCTCTCCACTACCTTCAACTCTTCCGTGTCCATCTTTATTCTTGGTTCATTTCTCACTCTGTTTCTTATTGTTATTAGCACCTTGCTCTTTTCTGCACTGAATTTCATTCCAACTATCAAGCTGTCTCTGTACTTCATCTTCCCTGTTTCCCCATATTACCATCAGCGAACAACAGGGCCTTCATCTCTTCCTATCTTCTTCCCCACCTCTTTGTTAATTGCATCGATTGTAATTATGAAGAGCAGATGAACACCTGTTTATCTTCAACAAATATGGCAACTTACTTCCACCTTCCAGACAGAAAAATATATCTATCTAACACCTGCCTGTAGTTGCTATGGTTACATAAATTTGAATTTGATATCTGCAAACTCCTGTACCTGAAATTTGCTATCATAAACATGTATAGCAATGAAATAAATGTCCTTTGTTGGAGCACATGCTACAGTATTCCCATTCTAAAATACATTATTTATCTTACCCAAATATCAAACAATTTACACGATTAAACTGGAATATTATTAGATTACAATTAATTTGCATTGGGGTTCTAGTTTATTGTGTAAACAGAAGGACGTCTGTTTTATACTTGTAAAAACTGCATGTGTGTTTTTCTCTGTAAGTGTTTATTTAAATTTTAATGGAGAAATAAAGCACATGTGAAGGCTGAAAAGAAAAGAAAATGTGTATTTACCTTAATAAAATGACCATGCAAATGTAAATGCAACATTTCATGCAGTGAATCTCATTAAAAACATTGATTGGGTGGTTGGTATGTCACCGAAGTAACTAAACACACAGCCGGGCTGAATTGCACTGGTGCCACATACAGCAAAAGCTAAATAAGAGGGGGACAAAAGTTGCTGGTTCCACTGCACTGTCTGGCAACTGGGCTGCGTCAGACTGACCTCTCTCCGGAGGCACTTTTGTGCCATCCCTGACCTTTCTAGCAAATACTGTCAGTTTGCATCTCATGGAATTCAAAGACCAACTCCACAACGAACTCTTTCATTTTCATAAACCTCCAAATACGCGGGGTTGTGTTCCAACGACGTGGTGACAGCGCAAACTTCTGCCTAATTTAATAGCCATGCGCTTAGAATCAAAACTCACCGATCAGTCAGCACATGCTATTAAACACAATCATAGCGGAAATAAAATGATAAACTGAGATTTTGTTATGAAACTCCATATATTTTTCAGATGCAATATATTACAATACCACGTGCCTGAAATAAACATTTTGATCCTCCGAGACCCGAATAATTTGTATGCAATGAAACAGCTTCTACATGAAAATATAATAAATAAACTTCAAATAACAATGATCTTTACATATTTTTCTCAACCAAGATTTAATACAAAAATCACTATATGTATGTGAATTTAATCACACCAGAATTCAAAGATTTCAGTACTTCTCGTGGCTTCTCTTGTGGTATTTTAGACTGTGGGACTGAGTGAATCTTTTGTTACAAATGTTGCAGGCGAAAGGTTTCTCTCCAGTGTGTGTTCTATAGTGTTGCTGGTGCAAAACATTTGAACGGGACTGTTTCCCACAAATTTCACATGTAAAAGGTTTTTCTCCTGTGTGAATTCTGCAATGAACCTTAAGTGATTCTCGGCTTAGAACAACTTTTCCACACTCTCCACAGGTAAATGACAATTTAGTTTTAGGACTGATGTGTATCTTTATGTGTCTCTGTAAATTAGTTTTCAGGTGAAACACTTTTTTGCACAAGTCACATGAGTAATTCCCAGGGATGTGTGTTTGTTTGTGACTATAAAAAGTAGAGTATGAAGTGAACTTCGCGTTACATATCTTGCAACTATATGCAAACTCCCCTGTATGCTGGTTCTCATGATCTTTGAAATGAAACCTTGAATAAAATTCCTTATTGCAGTGCTGGCATCTGAAAAGTGCATCTTGTTTGTGCTTCCTCTGGTGAATAACTAATTTTGCCCTTGTCACAAACGACTTCTCACAGCTTGTACACTGGAACTGCTGTTCCTTGTAGTGAATTCTTGTGTGGGTTTTGAGACTTGTTGCTGATTTTAAAATCTTTGGACACACTGTGCATGGAAAATTCTGTTCGTTATTATGAACTGAATAATGGTAAGACAAACCAGTTAAGGTTTTGTAATGGTTTCCACATTTCTCGCACATGTAAAATCGTTTGCGCTTCTTACGCTTTGATGTTTGTTTATTGTAGTTGCTATTAAATAATGATTTCTTTGTATAATTTTCAGTTTCTCTCTTGTTGCCACTGGAAGTAGTATTATTTCCAACTTGGTGCTCTGTCACACTCATATCTATTGCCATGAGTTCCCTAGAAGAAAAAATACAAGTTAGATGCATGCTTGTGGCAAATGTACACAAACATTAATACAGATAACAGTGAATTTTCTTAAATCTTTAATGCATGTATAATAGGACTAAGCAGTTACCACTTTGAACTGGTGATTGAATATTGCAACAATTCTTAATTGTTCAGATTATTTATATTTTTTTTTACTATGCATATACAAGAATTCAATTGTGACTCCCAGAGTTTTATGTCCAGGTCCTTGTGAAGCATATTTACCTCGAACGTCTCTTTACCTTGGGAGACTGGGGGTGCACAGGCAACTCACGCTACCGTGCTACAACGTAAACGTACATGTTACATGAAGAGTGGCCCCATGAACAAAAATTATGCAAATGGATTGTGAAAATCTTATTTAGTGATGCTGTTATTGTTGCATTTAATACAAACAAGCGTGGATCAAATGAATAGATGCACATTAACTTTTTTCGTACTTATTTATGCCTTTAAGTTTCATTTAAATCTGACAAGTAAACAAACAAACATTTTCACTCATGAACTGTTTGTGCACTTGGCCTTCAATTCTTGCTGGCCAGCTCCTCGAACAATAGCGATACAATAGCATGCGGCAGTCATATTACAAATAATAAAAGAATCTATGTTCAGAAACATACATGCTCTGGAAAAAATGAGAATGCTTGAAAAAAAAAAAAACAACAATAAAAAATATGCTGTGAGCCAAATAAAACTCACATGGCATGCAGCATAATAAATGATTCTAGTGCCATGTGAGTTGCATATGACTCACCCACATGAAATAAAATACATTAATTAAAATAACAATTTTTCATCTAATCATCAAGAAATATATTGCTTTCAACATTTTTATTATATTCTCGTAATAAAACATCATGGCCCCAGGGACATGCACTTTGTCAATGCATGAAACATGACTTCGATGAGTTCTGATGATTTTCAACAATCGCATGTGGATTTTCCATCCCTTGCATTTGAACAATGTGTGTGTTGACCTTTACAGGTATGTAGCCCAATCCATGATTATCAGTTCAATCTCCATGCATAACACCATCTGCCATTTTGTGAAAACTGTCTCCTAGCAGGTGCACGGTAATAATGAGAGAATTATGAAAACTTAGTCATTTTTTTGATAGTCTGCAGTAAAGGTAAAGGTCCTTGTGCATGTCACACATGTCAAATGTCATGTCATGAAGACATTTAGGGTGATGTGATCATCATCACACCTGGCTTACTTTAACTGGCAGGGTTGCCCCTCAGGTACCCATTTACGAGTCTGGGAGGGTCTCACGAGCTGTGCAGAAACAGGGAAATGAAAAGTTCCTGGTCCACATCACCTGCCCCTGAATTTGAACCTGTGTCTTCCACATGATAGCCAGATGCTCTACCAACGGAGATACTGTGGTAGTCTGCAGTAATGCCAGTTTCTCTTAACAACACAGCATCAGTAATAATAACTTCATGAAACCCCAAGTCTTGCATGAATTTCTGACTAGGTTACAGTTTAACAAATATGAATATAAACTGTGCCCCATTCAAAACTATTTATATGTTGTTACTGAAAACTACCGAGACTGGCATTTATAAAAATGGAGCAGAAAGATTTAAAACAATGGCACACAAGTTATCACTTTTATATCAATAGGAACACAAGTCAAATTGCACCCATTTATCTTCAATAGTCGTGTTTCACCTACGTCACAAACTGTTGCATTGTGACTTCGAGCAGCCATGATTGAGGCCAGTTCTTGTAAGCATACGAAATTCAAGTGGGTGGGCGGAAGATACTAGCACAGACATTCGTGATTTGAAAGAAACGTGCAGTTGGTGTAGATGTAATGTAATCTACGTGGTGGGTATTTCCTTGCAAACGACAAATAAAATTGGCTGCAAACATGGCAGCTGTGCACATCATGATGTCACATGAAACCCACCTATAAATACAGCAATTTACTTTCATCTTCCAGACAGAAAATTCTAGCAACACCTGCCTGTTGTTATGATTACACAAATTTGAATTTGAAATAAACAAATTCCTGTACCTGAAATTTGAAATCATAAACATCTATAACAAAGAAAGAAATGTCCTTTGTCTGGTAGAACTCATGCTACTATACAGCTATTCTAAATTATCTTACTTATTTTTCTTACCTAAATATTCCACTACAGTTTATCGAACAATTTGCATTGAAAACTGGCTATATTACAATTAATTTACACCAAGGCTCAAATTCATAATGCACCAGAAAGAAGTCTGTTATATGAGAACAAGAGGAACGTTAAGTCCCAAAATGCGGTTTTCAGTTTTGATTAAATAAGCTCCTCCGAAGAGCTCTATTTGGAGTGAGATCTACATATTTCCACTTCTAATCCTTAGCAGTAAGGTGGAGTAATGAATTTCCAATTTACTGATTCTTTTTAGGAGTCAGACATACTGCTAAGAATACATTACTTCCTCTTTCCTGTACATTTGATAAATTGGGGTTATGGCCCTCTGGATCTCACACAATGATGTGTTTCCTCTGTAATGGACATTTCCACTCAATTTTTTTTACAACAATTTTAAAAACTACACCCTGGAAAAATGACCCCAGCAAGTTCTCGCCTTTCTCTGCGTCCAGTTTAAGGCAGAAACGAGACTTCCAAAGTTGCGAGGCTAGCGTTGCGCTGAAAACACGCCGCTGCCATGTTACTACGTCACTCTTTAGGGAGAGCTCGTTTGTCGTCTGCTTCGAGCGTCCAGTTCCGGATTGGTAGCCCACGGTGAGCGAACACGTGCAGCAGTTTTACAAATCTGTACCGATTTAAATACTGGAAGAAGGAGCGACAGGAGAAAGGAAAGCTATGCTTTGTAATGATCATTCTTCTATGAAATATCCGTGCTGCTCACGTGCAAGGTAAATGGAAGGGTTCAGCTGCGTGTGTGTTCTCAGGCCATGCGAAAAATATTGCTTATAAAATTGGTTGCTGACCAGACACTCCAAAATATTTTTTAAACTTATATTTATCGATATTTACCGTAACCTAAGTAGTGCAAAATAGGAATTTTCACATTCTTCACTTTATTTATGAAGCCTATTTAACTTTCTTTTCCATAAAGCAATTTCAGTTTGTGTTCCATTTCTGTTGCGCAAATTATGATCAAATATTTTTGTGCAGTTAAGAGAAAATGCACTGAGAAGATTACAGTAGTTGCACAGTACATATCTATACTTAGTTTATGTATAATTATTACAAGGAAATAATGTGTATAACCATGGGCGTATTTAAGGGGGATTCAACGGGTCCAACCCCCCTCTTTTTTAGGTTCACTAAAATTACCAGTTTCCTTGTTCTATCCGCTTGTTCATAAAAAAATCCTTCGGACTTATTTCATTCTCCTAATTAGAGACGTATAGGACGGGATACGGATGGGAAGGGAATTTCTGCGATAAGAAACTGATTTGAGACTGTCAAATCACTTTTTTTCCCCCTCGAATCATATTAAAGAAATTTGGTTCTTAAAAACGTAGTGACACAAGATGAACAGAAAAGTATCAATACTTCGTGACTACAAACACACAACTTTGTCGGCTCCAACATCCCCTCCCCCCCATGCTCCCCAACAAGCTTCCGGCCAGCAATGTCCTGGATTTTCACTTACGAAATAAAGCAACCATAATCATACCAAAAGTTGATCCACCCCCCCCCCCCCCGTGAACTATATATACGCCCATGTGTATAACAATATCCCATACTGAAATAGTACGATATAATTATTTTGAATTTTGTACTGCGAAAAAAGCCGCCTCATCTCGATACCCCGAACGCATTAATTGGTTGGTTCACAACTTCACCACTAAGGATCCTATCGAGACGAGACATGGCAGCCTTGGTCTCGTTCTCGTTGAGAGTTGTAAATATCTGTCTCGTGTTTATTTGTAAATGTCTCATTGACAGTCTCGTCTCAATTTATAAACATCCGTCTCGGTTTGGGAGGGCAATTCTCGTTCTCGTCTCAAGTCTACAAAAATATAGAATTAACAACGTATGCAAAGGCTTATCATTATAAATACAAAAAAAAACTATCTTAATATATATATATATATTTTGACTCCTCGTTTCGACGGTACAGCTCTCGAAAACTAAATATTATCCTGCTTATATATGCAAACCAAACTGCAGATTCAGAATTATCAGGAATGAACTGGCGTTGTAATTATTATACACAAAATTCATGATTTATCTGAGGAAGTCGCATGTTCCCGGTTTGACTCTCGTCCTGAGCATGACTGTTTCCTTGTGAGTGACATTTCATTGAACTGGAAATTGTTACATGGGAGGATGTTTGCTCGAGACTTTGGGGACAGCTAGGGGGATGCTTCTATTGTTAATGTTAGTGTTGCTCACGAGACGAGGCATGTTCCGTCTCGTCTCATAAAAGGAGATGGGACAAATGAATGTTTTTGAAATGAGATGGGACAGAAGAAAAAGTTCGTCTCTTATCATGGCAGGTTGGGTGATACTTAGATTGTGCAGTTGGTGGTAGTGTGTGTGTGTGGGGGGGGTGTACTCGTGCACCCCGACTTCGAATACTGCTTGCAGTTATTCATCTTCATTGTAGCGATTAGCCAAAAGTGGGAAGAAATGTGATGTTAGAGATGATACATAATAAATTAACCATGCCTTCTCATCGTTGCGGTTAAAGAAGTGAACGGACAAGCGACGTAAAAGTAGGCTAAATACAAAAATTTGCAATATATATATTAACTGAAGAAAACTGTCATATACTGCAGGAAATTTAAAAACTCACCGTACCTTTTTATACCGTATCACCTCTTATATTGCAGAAATTGGCGTGTAAACCAGTGTGTTCTAAAAGTATTATCTTAACATTTGTGAAGAAAATATTATGACGAAAATAATTGTAATTCCAGAAAAGGCATTCCTATAACATTAAGTTCTTGCCAGTCAGAACTAACCTATGTATTCGCAATGAACAAGGCTGTTTACGTGTTCAGCCATTGACTGTTACAAGGTTTGCTTTGTCACCCTAATGGGAAAACCCTCTACCGAGTGGCTGAATTATACTAAATATAGTATACTGCTAGGGCATAATTCATCTCCAAGAAATGGAGCACAGATTTTTGCACTGGAAGTTGTAAGATACTTGTTTTACACAGTAACAAGTGAATTTTCTGTCGCTTCCGGGGCTCATGGTAAGTTGACGGGACGAGCAGAAGCCCCGCCTGCACGCATTTCTAAGTGATGACGTCAGAGGACCTCCTGTCTGTGGAGAGGACGTTTTCAAATCCGTGACGTAGTAGGTGAATTTCAGCGGTGTTTGAAGGCGTGTTTCTCGAGAACCGAAACAAATATCGCCGAGATATTTTGCACAACTCATGTTTATGTCATTATCTGTAAAATGAATGGATTTAAAACGTTTTTCATGTCAAAGTGGAAATGTCCATTGCATATACAGATTTCCATGCAAAAATAAAACATATACGAAGACTGGAAAGAAAATATAGTTTATTTACTTAAATACAATGACCACAGAATTGTAAACACCCAAAGAAAGTTCAATCACATATCATCTTCCGTAAAATATGTTTTAGGCATAAATGCTACAATACAAAAGAATATAAAAAAATCTATACTAATCCGAATCTTACATCTTGTATTTTTATAATGGGATAAGCACAAAATTCATTTCATTTAGGTGAAAAACAGAAATGTAGCATTCTAGTAATAAGGAGTGATAAGTGTAAATATGAAATGCAACTGAATAATATTTACTAGTATCCTCAAGTAATAAATATAAAATGAAAGCCAAGTTATAGGAAATCTCCATCTTCCAAATTCTGTACATTCTTGCAAAAATAAAACCTTTTCCTGAATTTGAAATAAACAACAACATACACAATCCAAAGAGAATGAACAAAACATTTAAGGCATTTAAAGAAAATTTGATGTTCAAATGATTGGGAGAAATGTTAATGTTGAATTGCTAAAGTACTTCTCATGAGTAACGATAAAAAAATATATCTCCATGGAATACTGTTAACTGATTATAATTATTATTATTATGGTATTTTGAACATCTCAGTGCAAGTCACCCTGAGAATAGTTATTTCACTTTGACTGCTTTTCTCAGTAAAATTATCATGGAAAATAATTATAATCAATAAATTAGGTATTCATGGTTGGTAGCTAATGAGAAAAACTTATTTTTACCAATATGAATGCAGAGTTGTAAATGAAAACAATAATATTACTTTATGATGAAAAGATATATCATGTACAAATTTCTCAAAATACGCTAAACATTGTCAACTTAAGTCAAAAATTCTCCTGAAGTACAAAGAAAATTAATATTTACATCAAAAGACACATAAAATATCACTTATGTGTTCGCTTGTGGAATGTTAGATTGTGACCCTGAGTGAATCTTTTGTCGCATATGTCACAGGCATAGGGCTTTTCACCTGTATGAGTTCTAAGGTGTTCCTTAAGTAAATTACTTGAACGGATTTGTTTTCCACATATCTCACATGTAAATGGCTTCTCTCCAGTATGAATTCTTACATGTGTTTTAAGCGATTGATGGCTTCTCACCAATTTTCCACACTCCTCGCATGTAAATGATCGTGGCACACTGTTGTGGCTCAACATGTGTTTATACAATGCTCTCTTGTTGTTGAAGGTTTTCCCACACATGTCACACGAGAATACCTCAGGATTGTGAGTATTCATATGAGTGTAAAAAGTAGAACGAGATATAAAGCTAACTTCACAGACTTTGCAACGGTACGTATGTTCCCCCGTATGTTTGTTCTCGTGGTCTCTAAAAACATTTCTTGAATAAAATGCTTCATTGCAGTACTTGCATTTGTATGATGCATCCTGATTGTGTATTTTTTCATGCAACTTTAAATGGCGTCTTCTTAAAAATGACTTCCCACACCTTGCGCATGGAAACCGTTGTTCACTTGTGCTGTGAATTTCCATGTGTGTGGCTAGGCTTCCAGGTGCTAACATTTTAAAGCAAATCTGACATGGAGCCTTAGGTATACCTTCATGAACACGTTTATGAAAACGTAATCCTTTCTTTGTTTTATACATTTTGCCACATGTCTCACACTGGCAAACTTGGTGATTTCTTTTGTATGAAACACTATCTGATGATTGATTGTCATCTTTTATCAGTTCCTGTGGGTTCGCATTTCCCTTGCTGTTATGTCTACCTATATTTTCATAATTTCCTACACCAACTACTTCTCCTTCTTGCACTGTGCCAAAAACCATGCTGCTGCTGTTGTGACTTGCTATACTGTCCCCATCATCTTCAACAGTATCAAATTCTTCTCCCTGCTCTATGTCATACAGTGAGTTCTTGCTATTAAATTCGATCATACAATCAAAATCACTTTTAATAGCACCATTTCCTCCTTCTTCAACCATGCCATATACTGCATTCTTGTAGTCATCTCCAGTTAAATTTTCTGCATCAAATCCTTTTTCTGGTACTGTGTCAAGTAGTGATTTTTTATTTGGTTTATCATCTGTTCTGAACAAGTGGAAACATCCAGAGACGATACTCCTTGCTATAAGTTCCCTAAAAGACAAGAAAAATTGAAATGAAATTGGTGGCTGAATTTTTTTAATATTCCATATATATTTTTTTATATGTGCAGCATACATGCCTTAAAAACATTACCATGTACTTCTTTTTGTACTATAAATATGGAAAATCTAATTTCAGCACATTGCAATACTGATTCGAGCAGAAAAAACACCAATCAAATTAATACAAAGCATGACGTAGGGGCATCCTGCACTGTGGCTTTGGGTTTGGGCTCTGAAACGCAAGCTGGTTCGAGCCTTCTGGGGAAAAGCTTTTTTCTTGACATTTCGTACAGTGTATGTCACCATGAATGAAGAGCGCAACATAGTTGTGGAAACCTACAATGACTAGGTGTTCGTCCTGCTAACCACACATTACCCCATAACTAGTTGAACGATAAGCCACCTCTGCTGAGGCATGTGGGAATGAGGCTGGCGGTCGATAAGTAAACCCTGGACCTCAAGGGCTGTTATGCCAGAGGTTAGTGTTATTATAATGTAGGAGCAGGAAACGTTGAAATTAAAATGAAGTGCAGGTAAATGTATGTTCAGAAGATAATTTTACAAGCTATCTGCATGTAGGTGGCAGATCTACTTTAAATACTATACTACTTTTCCGGATTCTCTGGAGTAGCAACGTGCAGAGGGGTAAGCTTGTGGGCGGGGCCAGACAGAGTGGGGAAGGGTGCAGGATGAAAGCAACGAAGTGCTGCGCGGTATAACGGCCTTAAAGCTAAACGCTTTCTGCTGCCAATTTCTTATCTTATTCTCAACAATGGCCAGTCAGGCCCGTAGTCAAAAAATTTATGTAAGGGGGGGGGGGTGAAGTTAATCCTAGAGGGGAAAAATTTTTAATATATTGTGTCGCATTGGCAGCTATAGCAGGGTACACAGAGGCACTTGCCCCCTCCCCCAAAAGAGATAAGTAACAGAAACTGCAACAAACAAACAAACAAAAAAAAACTTCGAGCAACATCAAATAGCAATATTTCGATAATGACCTTTCCAGATTGCCAAAGAATTTAGAATATTGTATAAGTTTAACATAAATAGGCTAATAGGGACTGTATGTACTTGATATTTACAGGTCGATAATGTTAATAGATGATTAATATGTACCAACAGCTTTGGGACTCTCTGTCTCAAAACACACTCATGTACTGTTTTACCACTTCGTTCAAATAGGTTCTCGAACACATTCAACACTATGCGGCGCTCTCCTGAATGCAGAGTTCCCCTAGACTTCCGAGCTGACATGTTTACTACGGAACTACTGGACCAAGAATGAGCAGTTGAATCGCACCCTCCCGTGGATGCCCCTCCCCTCCGCGCGGTCATTGGACGAGGCACACACCCTTCAACATGCGCCGAGAACGCGTTCTCTTACTCCAGAGAATCCGGGAAAGGAATATAGTAAAATGTGTACTACAACTTCCTCTTAAATATTATTAGCATCGAATCCTTCTCCTTTTTCTTTCTACAATCCTTTTGTTTGCAAATGTGAGTGAAAAAATTAAACATCTCTGGGGTGTACAAAGAAAAAAGTTTATTTTCAAAATAACGAAGCCTTAAAAATCAAAATACACTTAAAAAAAAAACATTTTCATATTTGCCTAGCTCTTCTTTTGTACATGTTTTAAACAAAAAATAATAATAGCACAACAAGATTTGAAAAATACAGATCTACACTAAATACAGATTCGAACAATTTTTAGAAAGTTCTGTCCAATAATCAGATAAGTTCTAAATAACTGATACATTTTGAAAGTAGTAGATTTCGATGTCCAAATTCGTTTAAATGGTTAAATATGTTTACCACAGCATGAACTCACAGTTTATTTACACATGGATCAGGAAGGAATTAATGCAGTAATGCTGTGCCAGTTGTGAGGCATAGATATTTATTTAAATAATGGGTATTAGTAAACTTAAGAAACATACATAAAAATACATTAAACAAAACATAATTATAGGAAATTCCCACATTCCAAATTTTATAATTTTTAAAAATAACTATTTCTTCTCAATTTGAAATATACAAAATTAGTCATTTTTGACAAAGATGAATAGTTATAACACCATTAAGCCTTGTTTCCATGATTATGAAAAAATTAAATATGCTGACCAAGGCAGTAATTTATTTTATTAAAAAACATAAACTAAACGTAACGTTTCAACCTTCTAGCAAGGTCTTCTTCAGACTCTGTATCAAGTACAAAAGTCTGATACATTTTGAAAGTAGTAGATTTCGATGTCCAAATTCGTTTAAATGGTTAAATATGTTTACCACAGCATGAACTCACAGTTTATTTACACATAGATCAGGAAGGAATTAATGCAGTAATGCTGTGCCAGTTGTGAGGCATAGATATTTATTTAAATAATGGGTATTAGTAAACTTAAGAAACATACATAAAAATACATTAAACAAAACATAATTATAGGAAATTCCCACATTCCAAATTTTATAATTTTTAAAAATAACTATTTCTTCTCAATTTGAAATATACAAAATTAGTCATTAGTCTTTTGTACTTGATACAGAGTCTGAAGAAGACCTTGCTAGAAGGTTGAAACATTACGTTTAGTTTATGTTTTTTAATAAAATAAATTACTGCCTTGGTCAGCATATTTAATTTTTTCAAGATGAATAGAAAAAAATTCACTGCATGTTATAATTTGTTTTAGAAAATTTCAAATTAAGCAACATGAATGCAATATAACATTGATACTGTTTGATGGTAAAATGATTCATCACCTTCCAACTTTTCAAAATATTTCTTGCTTACAGCACTCCAAATATTACTACTTGCAAAGAAATTAACATTATGAATTTCAACATATATACCAGAAATTTCCATGGTGTCAATAACAGTTATGTAACAAAAAAGAACAATATTATTTGTGATTTTCTTGCGGAATGTTAGACTGAGTCTTGGTGAATCATTTGTTGCAAGGTTTGTTTCCTGTGTGGGTTTGAAGTAAAGTGTTCCATATATGCCACATGTGAAAGGCCTTGCCCCCATATGAATTCTGATTCAAGGTTTCTAAGAATCTTTCCACACCTGCCACATGTAACAGTTGAGCTGAAAAGTTCGTAGGCTGACTCATAGATGGCGTTACTAGAATTAAATCCATGTGATTTTTACTTAGTACTAACCTTCAAATGATACGTGTATAAATTTCACAGCTGCCGGATAATTAGTTCGTGAGATATAGCATTGTGAGTGAAGCAGCTTTTGTTATTGTGAAAAAATGGATAAAAAATAATTTCGTGTGTTAATAAAGCATTGCTTTTTGGCGAAAAAAATACTGTTGAAGCCAAGGCTTGGCTTGATAAACATTATTCGGACTCTGCACCAGGAAAATCAACCGTTGAGAAGTGGTTTGCTAAATTTAAACGAGGCGAAATGAGCATCGAAGACGATGCACGCAGTGGACGACCCAAAGAGGCTGTTACCGACGAAACATCAAAAAAGTCCACAAAATAATTTTAAATGATCGTAAAGTGAAGTTGATCGAGATAGCTGAGACTTTAAAAATATCAAAGGAACGTGTTGGACATATTGTGCATGAATATTTGAACATGCGAAAGCTGTGTGCAAAATGGGTGCCGCGCGTGCTCACAATCGATCAAAAGCAACAACGTTTTGATGATTCGGAGCAATGTTTAGTGATATTCAACCGTAATAAACACGAATTTTTCCATCGATATATTACAATGGATGAAACATGGCTCCATAACTACACTCCAGAGTCCAATCGACAGTCAGCCGAGTGGACTGCACGTGATGAACCGAATCCAAAGCGTGGAAAGACGCAACAGTCGGCTGGCAAGGTTATGGCATCAGTATTCTGGGATGCGCACGGTATTATATTCATCGATTACCTCAAAAAGGGCCAGACCATCAACAGCGATTATTACATAGCGTTGTTGGAGCGTTTAAAGGATGAAATCACGAAAAAACGGCCCCATTTGAAGAAGAAAAAAGTGCTGTTTCATCAAGACAATGCACCGTGTCACAAATCAATGAAAACGATGGCAAAATTATATGAATTAGACTACGAATTGCTTCCCCATCCACCATATTCTCCAGATCTGGCCCCCAGTGACTTTTTCCTGTTTGCAGACCTTAAAAGAATGCTCGCTGGAAAGAAATTTAGCACTGATGGAAGAGGTAATCGCCGAAACTGAGGCCTATTTTGAGGCTAAAGAGAAATCGTACTATAAAAATGGCATCGAAAAATTGTATGACCGCTATAATCGTTGTATCGCCCTCGAAGGCAACTATATTGAATAATAAAATCGAATTTTGTCAAAAAAATATTTTTTACTATGTTAGCCTACGAACTTTTCAGCCCAACTGTTAAATGACTGCCGCATGCTGGTGTGCATCACCACATGAGGAGACAATAATTTCTTTGCATCAAAGTTTTTACACTGCAACAGGATGTTTAAGAATTTTGAAGTGCCTCATAATCTTTAAACCACAATAAGACTTAAACCAAAATAGCCCTATTGTATATTTTCACATTTTTGTGTCTATCATTAATTTGATAGTGCACAGAGGCTGAAAAAATATCCTAAATGTGCGTTTCAATTGAAACCGATATGAATTGAATTGTGAATGTAAACATTGACATTTCTTCATGATGAAATGATACGATGCACAAACTTCTCAAAGTATGTTATACACATTACCAACTTAACATAAATTCTTTTCAAGTATCAAAATTATAGTTACAGCAGAAAACATGTACATTATTACTTATGGGTTCGCTTGTGGAATGTTAGATTGTGAGCCTGAGTGAATCTTTTGTCACATATCTCACAGGCATATGGCTTTTCACCTGTATGGGTTCTAAGATGTTCCTTAAGTAAATTTCTTGAGCGGATTTGTTTTCCACATATCTCACACGTAAATGGCTTCTCTCCCGTATGAATTCTTAGATGTGCTTTAAGTGATTGATGGCTTCTCACCACTTTTCCACACTCCTCGCATGTAAATGACTGTGGCACACTGTTGTGCCTCAACACGTGTTTATACAAAAGTCTCCTCTTCTCAAAGCTTTTCCCACACAAGTCACACGAGAATACCTCAGGATTGTGCGTTTCCATATGAAGACGAAAGGCAGAACAAGATATAAAATTAACTTCACAGATTTTACAACGATAATCACGTTCCCCCGTATGCTGGTTTTCATGGTCTCTAAAACTATGTTTAGAATAAAATCCTTTGCCGCAGTACTGGCATTTATATGGTGGATCTTGATTGTGTTTTTTCTCATGATTCATCAATGATGATCTGTCATAATATGATTTGTGACATTTTGTGCATGGAAAATTTTGTTCCTTACCGTGACGTAGCATGTGAGCAGCTTGACTTGAAGGGGTTGCTAGTATCTTTGAACAAAATTTGCATGGAAAACAACGCTCTCCATTATGGATATGTTTATGATAAACTAAGCCAGTTTGTGTTGTGTACATCTGTCCACATATCTCACATTGGTAACTATTTTTGCGCTTCCTTCTGCTTGGTATTTCTTTATTGTCCTTCTCGGTCTTCATCATTGAATTTAGCTGTGAATCTGCACTTTGGATGCTGCTATGGCCAGATATACTGTCAGTATGATACCCCAGAACTTGAGTATCTTTTTCTCGTTTTTTATAATTTCTTTTTGTGCTCCTTTTCTTCTTAGAATCTGCCTTTGGTTGCTGTAAATTTACGCTATTTTCGCTGCTGTGTCCAGCCACATTGTCAGTATTATTTCCCTCAGTTTCAATTACTATCTCTCGTTCTTTATAATTTATTTTTGTGTTCTTTTTCTTCTTAGAATCTGCACTTGGTTGCTGTAAATATACGCTATTTTCGCTGCTGTGTCCAGCCACATTGTCAGTATTATTTCCATGAGCTTCAATTGCTTTTTCTTGTTTCTTATAATTTATTTTTTTTGTTTTTCTCTTCTTAGAATCTGCACTTGGTTGCTGTAAATTTACAACACTATTTTCGCTGCTGTGTCCAGCCACATTGTCAGTATTATTTCCATGAACTTCAATTACTTTCTCTTGCTTTTTATAATTTCTTTTTGTGTTCCTTTTCTTCTTAGAATTTGCACTTAGTTGCTGTAAATCTACACTACTTTTGCTGCTATGGCCAGCTGCATTGTCAGTATGATCTCCAACAGTAACGGTTCCTTTTTCTTGCATTGTATCATACATTGAGTTTCTGCTGCTGTGTCCAGTTACATTGTTAGCCTCATCTGCAGTAGCATCAAATTTCTTTTCTTGCACTATGTTATACACTGGTTCCTTTTTGCTCAGCTGTGATATATTGTCATCTACATCATCCCCAATAACACTGGTTCCTCTTTCATGCACTGTGTCATGCATAAAGTTGTTGCTGTTGCATGGTGTTATACTGCCAGCATCACATGCTGAGTTCTTGCTGTTCTGTTCCGTTAACTTCTCACTATCCTTTACCAAAACATCAAATCTTCTTTTTTGTACTGAGTTGCTGTAGTGTCCTTCTATATCGTCAATATATTCATCAGTGGCATAAAACCCTGCTTCTTGCATCGGGTCATATATTGATTTCATGTTGTTCTGTTCATTTAAATTGATACCATCATCTCCAATCGCATCAAACTCTCCTTGTACTGTGCCATACATCAAATTCTTGCAGTCACGTCCCGTTAACTTATCATCACGTCCTACAGCACATCTTTTGTCTTGTTCTGAGGCAAGTAGTGACTTCTTCTTAGGTTTATCGACTGTTTTAAACAACTGGAAACATCCAGAGACGATGCTCCTTGCAATAAGTTCCCTAAAAGACAAGAAAAGTTAAAATGAAATCCTTGGCTACGTTAGAATGCATACAATCATTTGCTATTGATACATTTCTTAATATCTGTACACTTTCTCCACAATAATCATGGTTAAGAACTCGCTTTCTTCCTCTGCACTAAATAGATATTTTCTATTGTACTTTCATTCTCTTTTTCTCTCTCTACAATGTCTTAAAAAGTATAATTTGCTGTACACATTAACTCCTTAGAGAAATTTAAAAATAAAAAATAAATAATTTTACTACGCATGTTGAGATGGGTATCTTGGAATCACCACAGGGAGATTAAAAGTCATTCTGAATTATTATATATTATTATTTAACATGCTCATAAAAATATACTACCTAAATTATGATCATTGCAAGTGAAATAAATCAATGTCCAAATATTAACTTTTTCGAGTGGCAATCTCATTGTAATGTCATTTGTTTTTGAACCTGTTGCTTTTTAAATATAGGTTTAAAACACTGATACTGAATCATCATGCTCTCATTTCCCAGGTTAAAATCAAATCAAGTGTGTAATCTGATACAATACAGCATGTTATGCACTGAAAACTCCACAATTTACGTGGAAACACAGTTGACTATTCAGGGTGGCCATTCTAGGACCATGATAAAATTCAAGTGTAATTTCCGGTTTTCAAGGCGAATTATCCAAATATTCAAGGATAAAGCAGATGTTTTGTCTATTTCAACAACAGCATTATGATTTATTCCCTGCTCTACAGTATCTACAACCGCAATGTGACAGTCTATTGTAAAACGTACTCGTGGACATTTTTAGAAGGCAACTTTTAATCGGTCAACTGGTTCAGGAATTATCTCAGACTGGGAGAGAAAATCAGCAAATGTAAATTAGTTCTACACAGTGTAGAACCTTTTCATATTTAAAGCATTTCAATTGAGTCCAGGAACCTCTTTTCCGGATCAATTTAAATACAGTCTAGGAACCTATCCAGAAGGAATTTAAATTTGGTTCAGGAACCTTCTTTCCTGGAAGAATTTAAATTCGGTCCGAGAACCTTTTTTCAGGAATGATTAAATATGGTCTAAGAACCTTTTTTCAATTAAACAATACGCAACTTGGACCGAATTTAAATTGTGCGAGAAAAAAGGTTCCGGTCCTTCAGCGGAACCAAATAGAACCCATTAGAATTTATGGATTCCTGGACCATTAAGAACCCTGCTGGAAAGTATGAACAATCACAATTCAAAACAAATCTGAACTCCAAATCATGTAGTCAAAGTGGATTATTGCAGTGGAATATTACATATTTGTATTTTTCTTTGTTTAACGCCCAAGTGCAAACAAACATTTGGCATTGGATGAAATTGATGAAGGACACTCAGAAAGGAACAGACGTGCCAAAATAAGTACTCAAACCTAGAACCTTCAGTGGCAAGATTGTGAGACTATCACAGACAGCTGAAAATGATTGATTGATTGATTTGGTGTTTTAAGTCCACTTTATGCACAGTAATACTAATCTGGACTGGACCTACAGTTTAAGGTGTGATCCGAACCACTATGTGCCTCCACCAGGTATCAAACCCAGAACCCCTTGATTACAAGGTGACAACGACAGCTGAAAATGATACCTACCATAATATGACTATCACATTTACTTCATATCTAGGGTGCTTGGCCCTTAAGTCACAATCTGTGATTCCCTATTGATTTCATTTAAGTCACACTGAATCAATTACAGAAAATATTATTATTTTATACTGGGCTAAAGACTCTGAGTAATGGTCCAACATATATATATCATGTTTGTAAGGTTCAATATTAAAGGAAGAAACATAAACAGTCTTCTGTAAAACTGCATTTTCCTAAACAGCCAATATTTTAGAACAAAACTCTGTCAGATTGATTTAATGGAATATCCATACTTTGACATACATAATATTCTGGACAACTATTAATGACCAAAAAGGCTGTGATGCTCAAGTACTGGTCCTGGTGGAAATCAATAAGAGTATCAATATTACTGTCAATTCACAGTAATACCGATTCAGGTTCCACTGTATATGCATGACATCACGTTTTGAGAGGTAAAAAAAAAAAAATCTCAAGAGGCACAGAGGAAAAGAATTTATTTTCCCAAACAAAATCTTATAACTGCACATGTACACAGTCAGGTCTAAACTAACTTCTGGCAAGCATGCATCAGACACAAACTAAATAATCAAATACACAACATAGTTTGTAATGAATTCCTTTAAGCTTGTAAAAATAACATGTGCTCCAAACTATTCACAAGAAAGTTTGTGCTTCATGGAAACACTACACATGTTTCGTCAGCATGAACATGGATTCCATTTATCTACAAATCCATAACATGTCATTGTAGTCACACCATATCCAAAGCATAAGAAATAGGAATATTTCAAGACATTTTCCACTGTATTGTCACAATCTATGGAGTTCTCAACGTGACTTTATTTATAAACTGAACTCCAGTCATGTACATGAAAACGAACTTGAAATTTCACCTAGCAAGCAGTTGAATATACACCAAAGGCATAATACAATTTCAGGTATGTTTATGAAATAATTTGTAC
Organism: Lepisma saccharinum; assembly: GCF_977018435.1. NCBI lineage: Eukaryota > Metazoa > Arthropoda > Insecta > Zygentoma > Lepismatidae > Lepisma > Lepisma saccharinum. The sequence continues at coordinate 4,295,031 of NC_139248.1, read as the reverse complement.
CAAAAAAAATTGAAATAAAAGAGCAATTTGAATGATTAATGATTGTAGTCCTGATCTTCACCCCCTTTCAGTGTAAGAAGAAGAAATTCCATGTAAACTTTGTGCTTTTGAAGTAGTCCCATGATTATAGTTCCCTCTCAATGCAGTGTGATGTCATTTGAATGAATATCTAACCTAGCAGAACACACATACAAACTTGTTTTATTAACTAAACACATATTTCTACCAAGTGAGAATAATACAATATATTTAATAACATTTAATACAGAAGTGATGCATCTGAACTAGTTAACGTGTACACATTTTATTCATAATCTCAACAATTCATTCTACAGTATACTTAACTGGAGTCTTAAAATTGAGAAAATTACTCTCTAGTTTAAAATGGTATACTCTAGAAAAATTAATTGAAATGATGGATTCTTAAAACATCAATACGTAAATACTATTGTTGATGGCTCTTCTTATGGAATGCTAGATTGTGAGCTAGAGTGAATCTCTTGTTACAGATTTTACAGGAATAAGGTTTCTCCCCAGTGTGCGTTCTACGATGCTCTCGAAGTAAAGTTGTCGAGCGAGTTTGCTTTCCACATATCTCGCAAGTGTACGGCTTCTCCCCCGTATGTATTCTGTGATGTATTTTGAGTGATTCACGGCTTCCAAGGACCTTTCCGCACACACTGCATGAATATGATGCTCTAACTTCAATGTGCCTCTTCACATGCTCAAACATCAACTTTTTCGTAATGAAGCATTTTCCACACAGCTCGCAGGAGAAGTTCCCGGGAATGTGCTTTTGCTTGTGCGTGTAGTAGCTGGAGTAAGAGGTGTAATGCGCATCACAGACTTGGCAGATGTAGAAATGATCTGCCGTGTGTTGATTCTCGTGATCCTTCCAGTTGGATCTCGACTTAAATTTCCTCTCACAGAACTGGCACTTATATGGTGCATCCTTTCCATGCTTTAACTCGTGGGCCGTCAACTGTGTTTTGCTCGAGAACAACTTCCCGCAGGTTTGGCACGGAAGCTGCTCTTCCGTGTTATGCTGCCTCATGTGAACTTTGAAACTGCCAGACGTCTTGAGTACCTTCGAGCACACTTGGCAAGGAAAGTTTTGTCCCTCGTGGTGGAACCGTTTGTGGTTCTTTAGACCAGTGTATGACGTGTATGTCTGTTCACATACGTCACATTTCAATGTCCTGTTCTTATGATGAACATTGATGTGAGCGTTCAAACTGCCTTTTAGCCTATAACTCTTGCCGCACATATTACATTCAAAAGGCGTTTTGACCTCTCCAGCCATAGTTTCCTTTTCTGAACTTTCGAGTAGCATATGTGGGTCTGCATTATTACTGCTTAGGCTCTCTGCTATATCTCCGGCACTGAAGGTTGAAATGGTAATATCCAGCTCTGGCATTTCATTCGTCTCAGATTTACATACAGCTCTGAACTTTAGAAGGCATCCAGCAACAATGCTCCTTGCTAAAATTTCCCTAGAAGAAAGAATACATGGAAATATTAAAGAAGTTGTCATTGTTATTCTTCTATTGAACACTTAAATATCAATGTTTAAATAATCATATTTCCCTACACCATTAATAAACATTAATATTTTTAAATACCAGCATAACTCTATCACAGTTTAAAAACGAATTCCAATTCTCTCCTACCGTGCTATCAAGCCAACTTCTGGCATTACAATACCATCCTCACTCCTTACGATCCTTCATAACATTTTATGCAAATTCCTGTTCCCACTAGTCACCTACAGACAAGTGAAAACTAGTGTTACTATATTGCTAGTTCACCTTAACGTTCTATCTTTTGACAGTTATGATGCTGTGACAATTAAAAAAAAAATCTCACGCTATGTTCTGGTAACACCACTGTGTTAAATGCACCACATACCACAAAAACAGCATGACGAAAAAGATGCTAAAACTAGTCCTCAATTGTCAACTTCCTCAAGTCATCAATAGGGAACTAGTTTGAAGTTGGGCAAGAGAAGGGCATTGAAGTGGTAACCCGTTTATCTGCCACACCTCTAGTTAACTTGCTTATCCTCCATCTCCAAATAGTTCCCAGAGAACTTTGGGAAGTAGTAATAAAAACTCAGAAATAGTATTTGTCTATCTTTTGTCCTGTTGCTTCCATGTTGTGTTGAAAGAAAACTAGGCATAATTCGTTTCATTTGTTTTACTTCGCTTCTTGTGCCACTTTTGGCTAATTTGCGAAGATAGAGATGAGTGATGATACGATGAAATTGATGAATGGACACTCGCAGACATTCATGCCTAGGCCAGGATTCAAACCTGGGAACCCTGGCATCGTAGCACGGGGGCTGGCAAAACGAGGCATAAATCTGTGCAATGGACTAATTCAATTTCTCATGTTGTTAAAAGTAAGGTTTTTACTAAAGCCCCCCCCTCCCCCTCAGAGAATCTAGTTTGTGAAGTATTAGCTTTCCAAATATTAGGAGAGAATTCTCAATGCAATAATTGATATTGGTACGCCCAGTTTGTGACCTCTCTGTAGATTAGGGCGGAGTTGATACTGATGCCAGTGGATTGTTTGGATTTAATTTTAGTTATTTAGCATCGCTTTTCTGCCACTCTTGGCTAATCGCAATGAAGAGGATGAGTGATGATATGATGAAGATACTGCACTCAAAGAATAAAATCAGTGACAAATCTATCTGCCTGGTATGTTAATCTCTACATTGTTAATGCTTAATTTATTTTGCTTCGATTTTCTGCCAATTTTGGCTAATCACGAAGATGAGGATGAGTGATGATATGATGAAACTGAAGGTACACTCACAAAGAGTACCCATGCCTAGGCTGGGATTCAAACCTGGGACTTCTGGCATCAAAGCACTATCAATATATGTACATACACTTAATATCTATGTAAGGTTCAATTATATATTGTTTCCTAAATTGGATCATAAGCTGTGTACTCTATTATTGTGACATGACATCCTGTAATTGACAAAACCATGGATCAATGTAATCCTTAAGGTGAATAAATCAACCAATTGTAATATGCTGTGCTAGCCACTTCACCATAGAGGTTGGCCGAATGTGTTGGTACCAGTTAAGAGAAAGCACCAGTTCAGATTTAGTAACAGATATCAGCTGATCCTGTTTCGAAATTGGACAATCTTGCAGGGTCCACAAATATGTCAAGAGACATTTTCAGTCTAGATATCAAATAAATTATGCAAAATGCATATTTTTCTGTCATTTTGGCAACAGCACTGCAGGATGAAATTGATTTTGTGAATAAATAATTATATTATGAGTAACTGTGAATATTTTAAAGCAAAATTGTAGTAGTAGATTAATACAGTTCCAATATTTTAAAAATATTTTGAAACACAGTAAATTGTTTTAATTTCCACATCAAAAACTATGGAAAAAATGTTTTCCCCAAACTGCCACATATATAAAATAACTCCTAACATACAAGAATTTCATAACTTACCAAATAAATAATATTAGATGTATTTTCAGATTTTTCCAATTTTTCGCATTTTAAGTTTTTAGCTACTGTCTACTCCAGAATATATAATCAAAGTTGGTAGTCTTCTACACGTTCTATGATGAAATAACCAAGCAGTCAATCATATTATTTCAGATATGACCCATCAATAAATAGTAGCACAGATGAACTAAAATTTTGTGACAAAACTTGCTTAAGGTATGAGAGAGTACTTGCAAATTTCAGATACTTTTACCTTGATTATACGTTTTGCATTCAACTGTAAGTACGTCCCCTTTCTATGTGAGTGACTATCCATCATCATGGAGATTATTCATTGTTTTCAAAGTGATAGCAGCCAATTTGAAATCAACGTATTATGTCATCCAAATTTGTTCATTATCTCCAGTATTAATGTTAAAAAGATGACAATTCACTTTAGCTTGTATACTCCTGTTCAGATAAAGTAGCACATTCAACTGTTGAACCCTGTAAAATGTGCCATTTTATGAAAACAAGAGTGTACTGTAAAGGTAAGGTATTATACCAGGTGGTCCACATATAAGTAGCCTGGCCGGGTAATAGCAGAGACAAGCCTATAATTGTATGTGTAACTTGCAGTGGATCAGTCGGTAACGCATCTGACTACCATGCTAAAGGTCCCAGGTTCGATCCCCGGCCGGTTCAAATCCAGAAACTTTTCTAATGTTGGAAGCGGCCCTGGCACCCATCCAGCGTGGAATGACATGGTACCGGGGGGAAAACCCTGGGGGGGGGGGGGGGGGTAAAGACAGTCAGTCAGAGGTGTGATGCTGATCACATCACCCCCACTCCCCCTATACGCCTTCATGGTGTGGTGCTAAGCACAGGGTAACACTTTACCTTTTTTTTACTCTCTGTTATTTAAGTAGACATAGAAATATGTACACAAGCAATACACGTACTCATTTATGTTTTAATTTAATTGTTCATAAGCATTGTTAGTTGCTCATGGATCTGTCAAATGCCTTGTTAAAAAAGTCATGTCGAGAAGATGGTGTTTTCCCTGCAGCAGCGAATTGTGATAGTGGAAAAATATGTGCGGACGGTACCCAGGAACAAAACCACGTGCGAAATAATGCTGTTGTTATGCTTCCTGCCTAGGAATGTGTATAATGTCGTACAGAGTCATCTCTATTTTTATAATTATAGTCTTAGTTGAGTATGATGTACTGGTCTGCTGAGAATCCACATATCCTGCATACTGAGCACTAAGACACTCCTCCATGACCAAAAAATTGGTGTTTGGTGTGCAGTTTCAGGAACACGTATAGTGGGTCCAGTGTTCTTTGAATCAACAATGAATAGTGCAGTTTATCGTGGCTTCTTGCAAACGTTTTACGACGAACTGACACCAGCAGAAAGACTATAATCCTACTTCCAACAAGATGGAGCCACATGCCACACTTCAAACGAATCCCTGGTGTTGGTGCATGAACTGTTTACAGAAGAGCGCACAGTAAGCAAGGGGTTGTGGCCCCCTCATTCCCCGTACTTGTCCTCCTGTAATTTTTATCTCTGGGATGCTTAAAGCAGAAGATGTATGCAAACAACCTCCATACTCTGGCTAAACTGCAGCAAAACATTACCAACACCAACCGGAGCATCACCCGTGAAGAGCTACAGACTGTATCAGCCAATACACTGCGACGTGTGCAGAAGTGTGTCGACGTTAACAGGGGCCACTTTCTGCATCTCATGTAACATGCAGGTAAGCCAGTGTTCACATTTTCCTACTCATTCCTACCGTTCTTTCAGCCGGTATCCGGTATTATCATGCCAGGCTACTTTTACGTGGGCCACTCTATATTACCAATGTATCTCATAAATCCAACACATTAAACTTTGAAAATTTTCCTCAGATATTTATTCAATGGCGATTCTTTTTGTAAAAACAGATGTTTTTTTCAAAAATATAAAAAAATAAAATAAAAACATGCCTCTAGAGTAACAACATGATAAGACGTCAAAAATTCAGTACACACGTGAAACTTGGTATTTAATAAGAAGATACATACATTGTCTTGTTAAGAATCATCGTAGCAATAAAATAAAATAAATCATAAAGAATTAATGAACAAGTAGAAATTTCTCTTATCTTGAATGTGTTACGTAAATTCAATCATGAAATGCAATCACTATGTTAAAAAAAAATACCACTTCGTCTACTCTTAAATTATTACTCTACAGGTTTTTATTGTAAATCAATCATTATATTTTAAATATATTCAATATGCTTTATTTACATTTAATGTATATTCGAATACATCAAACTTTTACAAAGATGGAATGATATCAGATGTGAAAAACATAACAAATCACTAATAAACAAACATTTCTTCATACATAATCCAGAAAACAATGTGCACATTAATAGCATTCTTTTTTTTTAAATGACGTCCCATAATCACAAACAAAATTTTGTTTCCTTCAAGCATCTGGAATAATCTATGAATCATTCAGCAGGGTGGCTACAAACAAGCAGAAATGAAATTCCCTGACTTTTCCAGGTTTCCCAGGACAAAATTTACATTTTTCCATGACAATTATAAACTAAATTACTACTGATATTCTTGTTTTATTTATGCCTAATAGCAGGGGCGGCGCGTGCCTTTTTAGTCAGGCAGGGCACATTTTTCTTTGGGTGGGGAGGGGGGCAGTTAGCCTCTATATTCCTCTTTAAGGTTTTTGAGGGGAGTTCCTTGATATGGAGTAAGTAAATTGTTCGAACAATTTGGAATAAAATTAACATTCTGATCAAGATATCTCTCCAAAGAGCATTAAATACTCACTACGTAGGAATACGAAAAATCAGCAACATATGGAACAAAAATACATGAATAAAAAAAAACCTCGAATACTAACGTCGCTTGCAGTAACTAAACTTTGGCTAGAAACTGGAATGATTAGGAAAATGTTACACTGCAGTTTCTCTTCCATTGTCAATGAATTGAAAGGCGTAGATATTAAAGTTTCTACATGATTCAATGTCATATTCACCAAGTATCCACTAATATCAATGACTAAGTAGGAAGATGATGCAGCGTTAAGTTCAGTTCCAACACTTTACATTAACCATGTACCCCCAAAAAGTTTGTTTATACTTACGAAGATATTCTGCATGTCAAGTTGCTGGAACACAGACACAATTACACAAATAAATAAACACGTACAGTAACTATAAAATCGCGAAAAACTAATTATTTCATAAGCGACCAATACGCACAGACGGAACGCAACGCAAACTCACACACTAACTCAAATCCAAATCCGTATTACAATGGGAAGAAAAGAGGAAAGGAGGATCTTTTTGAAAATACGAGGGACTAGTTTGTGCAATAAAAAGTGTTGTCAACTTTTCAGTTCGCCGGAACAAGCGCGAAGAAAAGCATTCGAGGGATTTTTTTCTATCTTATTGCTGCAGGCTGGAAGAACGAATGAACTGCATACCAAGCGTTGGAAACACTGAACGAGGCAAACATGAATGGGCAGGGCACCTCGTTTACTGCCCAGAGACGGCTACGAATTTTGCGCTTTTCCATTGTGAGGGGACCGTCCCTTGCCTATGCTGTAAATGTTTGGATCAGTCAGTGACGTCACGTCTCCAGGGCAGAGCCGAAATTGGACTCTCTCTAACAGGACGGAAAAATATATTAACCTCGCACAGGGTGCATGCCCTGTAAGTCTGGTTGCAGCAACGTAGGGGTTGAGGGAAAAAACAAAAAAAATATTTACGCGTATATACCGATCGTCTCTTCAGATGAACTTTTTATGTTAAAATTGTTGTGGGGCAGTGCCCTAGTTGCCCTTTATGTAGCATCGCCACTGCCTAATAGGTAGGGATCTTGATCTTTCACCTTCTTTTTCTAAAATGGTGACATTCTCCAACCCCTCCCCAATTCACATTTTTATTTTAGTGCATTTTTCTGAGGATTATACCTAAAATTATACTTTCATGGTGTTTTTAAATTACTGTTTTAAATTGTAGGTCACATGGCTTATGCCTCTTTGTGAGAGTTTGATACCTTGGAAGTTATTTTGGGAGTTATTTTCCAATAACCCTTTTTAATTTTAAGGTAAGGGGATTTTTCCCCCCTATATACTGAAGGGTGCAAAATGGCCATATGTGGCAAGGCACCCACAAATTCTAAATCAATCAATCAATCTCATGTGACAGATACTGATATATTATGGCACCAAAAATTGGCATTATCTTTCTTTGATATTTTAGTGTATATTTCCCGAAATTCGTGTTTTTATTTTAGAACATTTTCCTGCCAAATATACCAAAACATACACTTCCATTGTGCTTTTAAACTATTATTTTAAATTGTAGGTCATGTTGTCTACGTTTTTGGATATGTTGGAACAGAATTTTGAGGAAGTTATTTTCCATTATTTCTCGCTCTACAAATTCCGATTTTACGACTCCCCTGGGGCAGTAGGTGAGCACTCAATCCCTGCAAAAATTGCACCACTGAGCTCGGTGATTCAAAATACTTCTCGCGTGACAAATACTGATGATGCAGCTCCGGGGTGACAGTAGATACACACTCGATCTCCTGCCACTTTGCTCTGTGGTGCAAATTGTTCTGATAGAAGTTAAAAAATTGTGGGAAATATGTACCGGAGTGTTCAAAAAAATGTATACACACTTTAAAAGCATGTCATACATGCAATACACTTCAATTCACGTTGGCTACAGGTTCAACGAGTAGTACTATAATTCACAATCAGCTACAGATAGTGTTTGTGTTCAGCGACGCGATGCGATGCCATAAGTTGAGAAAGTGCAGTGATGGCGTAAACACGGCTGTCATTTGAGGTGCGAAAAACATTCTGAAGTGGTATTGGAAGTTCGAGAATGTCTGTGAAGTGCAACCACAATGGAGGCATAACTGTCAAGGACGTAGTGCACAGTAACTTTTTGTGTTGTATTGTTGTAATAGTCACAATAATATAGCAGCTATTCCATTTTAAAGTGTGTATACATTTCTTTGAACACCCTGGTATGAGATTTAATGTGGATTTTGGAATTTTTCCATGTATATAATGTATTATAGTTTTCTCTTGGATAAAATGTTGGAAAACTTGCACGTTCTATACACACAAATATGTTTCTATAAGCCTAAAAAAATACAAGAATGTTAGACTTCATGGTATTTTTCGTTGTTAAGTACATTTTTTAAAAATTGGCAAAAAAATGCAAAATATTCGCATTTTATGCCATATTCGTGTTATTTCACTATTTTCAATGGGTGAAAAATGTGTCCAGACATCTCTGCACATTAATAAACACTACTTCGCAGCAATTAACATTGTACACTGTCATCGCGTTTGCGAAAAATCAAGGTCCCCGATAATTGGAACTTACTTTCTGGATGCCCCTCGTACAAATCAGTACATGAAATGTGAAAATTTAGGGTTGGCAGAGAAACGTCAATAACTGATGAAAGTTATACGCTTTTAGGACTAAATGATTTGTGTAATTATAATATTAAAATATTTATGTATTTATTATTAGTATTTTATTTCATAACATCGCACATTAACTTCACAGTGACAGATTAATATTCATCTCTCATAAGCATGTGCTTGTCAAATTTTTATAATGTTTACCAACTCAGATTTCTGTTTCACTTTTCTTTGTGATACTATTCAACATATATTGTGACTTGTTGGATTCATCTTCATATCGATGAATAGTTCAATGTCATTGTAAACACATGGCAACTTGTGCGAAACCAGTATTACGCCATGGCAAAGAAATAAGGATTGCTACATTAAATAAGGTTAAGTGAGCCAAGAAGAGTAATAAAATTCCAGCAGCATATTTGCAGTGGTGTAGCAAACTAAGGCTCCAATTATGCATGCGATTTTTGTTGGATGGAACATCCAACAAATGTCATAAACGACAACAAACGTCATACTAGAACATCCAAGAAATATAAGATTCATAATAGCACAATGCATGCAATTTTTGTCGGATATCGCAGAATGACAAATATCAAACTGCTACGGAGCCAAAATTTTGTTCAATGAAATGTGGTAGCACAGCAGACAAACTCGGATATACAAGGCTCTGTTTATTTATGCCATTTTCGTCAGATGTTGCAGTCCGAAGACATCCAAAAACAATAAATTTCATAAAAGTGCAATGCATGCGATTTTGTCAAAGTTCAACGTTAGTTGGACGGCGATAACCGACAAAAATCATATGCATCAATTGAGCCTAAAAATGTTCATCAGACAAATGCTGTACCACGACATTAGACAAATTACAGGGTTGCATAGTGCCCTTATTTATTTCCATGTTCCTTCAGAATGTCAAAATGCCGTACTACGACATCCGACAACTATCGGACGATGCCACAGTGGTCTGCTCCCACCCCACTACTCCATTTCTTGACAGTTCTGTCCCCTTGCTGCTCCCATACAGACAAGAAAAAATGATAATTCAATGCATTTTCCACATAATATTTAGAGGCTTATCAATTATCAATTTTCTCTGCCCCTCCGGAAATTTCTCTCTCTCCCCTCCCATCACTAGTTTCTGGCACTGTAATTGTGTTGTGCATAAAAGGGATCTAAAAGTTTATACTCAGACTTAACAACAAGATTTCCTGGCCCCATGCAACACTTCACAATGACATCTTTCAAAGCAAACGCCTGGCACATTCATTCCATCACATAAAAAAAGTCAATCAAGACAAAATTCCCTGACTTTTTTTGACCTCTCAGATTCCCTGACTTTTCCCGGTATTCCAGGTATCACCACCCTGATTCCAGCACACTATAAAAGTATTCAGAAGTTTTACAGCCCGTGAAAATTTATGAACAGTCTTCAAATGTTTACCAAATGAAAATTGTAATTATATAAATCATTTCATTGCACATTATCAATGTAAGGAAAGGCACTTCAAATTGGAAATACATGGTGGTCCAGAAATCACCCTGGTTTTCCTCATGTGAGTAATGTTTCTTACTGAATGAATATTTTGTTTATGTTTCAGATACTTTTAAACTACAGCAGGAGCAATCACCATGGTTAAGGACACCACTGAACAACAAATGTAGTCATATAACTTTTGTTACATCCAACATGTGAGCCATCTAAATTCATAGTGCAAACGTGAGATGCATGTCATGCAAGCAATTCTGTGATGGAACATTGCCATCCTGAACCATTGACCCTTTCACAGGCTATTTCCGGAATGTGGTAGATCTGCTATATATTCCTGTACTAAAACTATCCCACTGATTACAAACAATCCATTTTGATGGACCTTGCTTGGAAATGTATGCAATATGTGCAATGAACTACAAAAAAGGTAAAGTTCCCCATGCATGTGGCACTGTGCCATGACGGCACATTTAGGGGAAATGGGGGTTAGGGACCTACACATTCTCGATCTTGGACATATTGAAGGTGATGTGATCAGCAACATACACTGACCACCTTTAACCCCCCCCCCCCTTTTCCAGGGTTGACTACAGGTACCCCCATAGATTTGAGGCTGGGCAAGCTCTGGACACCACTGCTTTTAATGGGAGTACAAGGCTGGAAAAACTCCAACCTTACATCACCCACTCACCCTAGGAATCAAACCTTGGTCTTGCACATGGCAGTCAAAATGCACTATCAACTCTAGACCACCACAAAAATTTCTCCAGATGCTGTACACTTATAAATGTGAACAAAAAATGCAGCATTTTCTGACACTATATTCACTTTCTGCACTATTCGTGTACTTACTACTATTATGCAGAATCTACAGACAACGGCCAGGTTAATGTTTAATGTTCATTACGTGAAATTCTACAATCTTGCCAACAAAATTTCTTTTCTTGCTATACCAAATTGTAACTGTCAACAATAACATGATCTGTAAAATAATCGACGATAACCTCTTCTTCACCAACTAATGATAATTATGATCATACTTTCAACCTACTTTAGTTATCAATCAGTATAGCTGGACTAAAACTTACTTTCATATTCTTTCTAAAACGTAGTATAAAGAAGTGAAAATAAATATATTAACCTATCAGTCTATGTAGAATCGAAATTCTAAGAAACTACAATTTCATACCAGATTGAGAATCATAAGAATGAGAGGAACAAGTTTCAGAACAGATTATTTTTGGGGAGTGGAATAACAAGAACTGAATCTGGAAGCAATAATGAATTATTTATTTTGCAACGTTTTTATTCAAATTCAAGATACTCTGCAAAATTCCCAGACATTTCCCTGTTTTCAAGATTAACAGCAATCCTGTGAAAATGACCAAGTTTGTAACTACAATATACAATGATTTCCATGAAGCTTGGTGGTCACTGACCAATGTAGGTATCAAAAATGTCTCATATTTTGCATGAAGCATCTTTAAATGTATTTTCTGTATGTAACAACTAGGGCCAGGGACTTGATGTCCTATACAACTGCAAAATATGTATGTAATTATGTCATATAAATTGGAAAATATGTCATGAAAATTTACAAATATGTCAGAAAAAGGCAGAAATATTCCCAGTAAAGCCAAAAATATGCACAACAGTACTCTCGAATTTCTCCCATACCTGATAGAGTATGTGGAGTAGGGGCTGTAATGTACCGAATGTTATTTTTACTTTTGACTGATTTTTGTGAAAAGCGAAAAAGGCAAAGAAATAAGAATGAAACTTCTTCACTTCCCGTGCAACAAGGAGAGAGAAAATTTTTCCTCAATAATGATTGCATGGCTATCAATTTTCGGCAGGATAAAAAAAAAAGTGGGGTATTATTGCTGTTTACTAAGAAAAGACAGCATCTTTCTTTCTACGTAATTTCCAGATCCTGCCATCGACAATATGAACTATCCGTTGTGCTAAAGCTATGAAAAAAAAATATGAAATAACCAATTATGTGCGAGAGAATTACGAAATTATACAGAAATATGTCTTATTACAACAAAATTGAAGAAATATGTTGTAAAAATGCAAAATTGGTAAAATATGTCAAAATATGCTTTGTCAAGTTTGTCTATTTCGGCTGATTTTCATCAGATATGTTATAACATAAAGTCCCAGGCCCTAGTAATAACATTTCACTTTGCACAGGGATGCCTTATATAGGTTCCTGTCAATTAATACGTTACAATAATTAAGGTTGTGTCTGTGTCGTTCTCATATGTGTAGTGTACACTCTATGCAGTGCTATTTGTGACTCTTCACGTGAAATTTTAGATTGTGAGCTTGGGTGAATCCTTTATTGCAGATGGTGCAAGCATAAGGTTTTTCGCCAGTGTGGGTTCTGAGGTGCTCTTTAAGTAAAGTGTTTGAGCGAGTTTGCTTTCTGCAAATTTCACATGTAAATGGTTTTTCTCCGGTATGAATCCTGAAATGAGCCGCAAATGAACTGCGGCTTCTGAGGACCTTTCCACACTCGCTACAGGTAAAGGTTGATTTAGGTTTTATGTGCTGCTTGTTTCTGTGCGCGAGTAACTGCACATTACTTGTACAGATCTTTCCACAAATGTTGCACAGGAAAGTTTCTCTACTATGTGTAGACATATGACTATGCAAACTTTGATTGGACGTGTAGGAGGCATTGCAGATTGAACAAGCATATATACGTTCTCCTGTGTGGATATTCTCATGGTCTTTCATTTGAAACCTTGTGTAAAATTTCTGATCACAATATTGGCACTGAAAAGCAGGATCATTCCTGTGTTTCCTCTCATGACATTCCAACTTCCATTTGCTTACAAATGATTTCTCGCACATGCTGCATGGCAAACGGGCTTCCTTGTCATGGACTTTAAAGTGCTGCATCAGATATGTTCTTGTGCAAAATGTCTTGGTACAAACTTGACACGTGAAGCAAGAATTTGCATCATGAACTTTTGCATGCCGACGTAAATAGTCCAGTGAGTTGTAGCTCTTTCCACAAATCTCGCACATGAAATTCTTTTCACTCGGTTTTGGGAGAATCACTTGTACACAAGCATCAGTCGTGCTTACTTTAGGTTTTGGAATCTTTGGTGGATCCACTGGTACGCCTACACAAGCAAATTCTTGATGGACAAACCTGATGTGACGGCGTAAACTTTTCAGCGAGTTGTAACCATTTCCACAAGTCTCACACTTGAAATTGTATTCGGTCTCCTTCCCGAGAACAGCTCGCATTGGAGCATCAGTCGTGATTACTTTCGGTTTTGGAATCTTTGGTGGATCCACCGGAACACCTGCACAAGCATATACTTCATGAACATTCCTGATCTTCGGATGTAAATCTGTCTGCAAGTTGGAACCGTTTATCCAACTGTCACACTTGATTTTAGTCAGTTTCTTTGGTGGGTTTGCGGGAAAACACACAAAAGATGATTTCCTCCTTTCAGATACTTGATAACCTTCGTTGCTTTCATATTCACTCTGTGTAGTTGGAATATCTTCACATTTCGAATCACATTTCAAAATATTCCACAATACTGATTCAGATTTAGGTTCAGCCATCATTTCAAAATCAAGATAAGTATCATCTTTGCTGCCTAATTCAAGTTTCCTAAAAGGAAAAAAAAAATAATAGAAAAATTAGTAAATCTATTAAATGGGTGTATATTGAATGTGTGTGTGTGTGTATATATTTACTGTTTAAATAAATGGATTTGTTTTAATAACATGAAAATTGTGGAACATATTACACAGCTTTGATCACACCTGTAAACTTTCAGTTCCTATGCATGACTTGTGTACTGAGCAACAATACTGAACAAAACTATTGGAGATTAGGGTCGGACAGACCTATAAGGACACCTGGCAAAATCTCAGTGTGCACCCCTGACTGCAGCACACTACTCCCGTTAGGGCACTGTCGCCCTTGCCATAAGAAGAGCCTAGCTCATACTATTGCCTCTAACACATGTAAGTCTTCCCTGAACTAATGCACTATATTAACCCCTTCCCTGCAGCGACATTGATAAAAAGAAATCACCTACATATAGATGAACCGCAAATTCCTTTCATCCTAAAAATTAACTACAAAAAGACTTGCTGCATAATGAACCTAGGAAAGCAATATCTCAATCTCTCTCTCGCTCTCTCTCTCTCTCTCTCTCACACACACACACACACACACAAATGCTGAAGACAGTAAACACTTACCACACAAAAATAAATACTCATTCTGTGCACCTGTTCTATGTGATACTGTGCTACCTCTTTCTTCTTGAAAGAAAATGTGGTAAATCCTGCAAAATATCAACTTATTTATTTTTGTGGGGTAAGTGTTTCCTGTCTCCTTCATCATTTGTGTTTATCCACCCAGGTTGGGATTCAAGCTCAATATTCAATCAATTCACCCAATAATTAAACTTGAACAGACTATATTCATTAATGTAATGAATGAAGGAATAATAATAATAATAATAATACACTTAAATGAACATCACTTGTGCACGGAGAGAATTTTGATTATAAAATATAAGATATTTTTTATTTTGAAATAAACGTTTTACTACATAACATAAATGTAAACTCACACACGATGTAGCGATTTCCGGTAAATAACTATGTTTATTATATATAAAATTACCAAAAATCCTACAAGTCTCATCTCTCTTGTTCTTGGCATAAAACGCTTACGTAATACATTAAAACTTGCGTAGTTCTAAAAATTCACTACAGATGGCAGCACCTGTTCAGCTATTCTCGGCCGCTTCTTGTATCACACCAGTAGTGGCGATGACGTATCAGCAGTGCAGGTGAACCAACAGTAGGTCACTCGCTCTGGCTTCGGAAGGAAGGAGAAACGTTGAAGCAATTACGAGGAACCCAGTAGAAAGGTATGAAACTTATTTTTGTCAAAAAAGTGTGGCCATTATACTTAGTGTTACAAGTGGTTTACTACGAATTTAACAGTGCTATACCTTTCTTACGTACTTGGCACGGTCATTACACAAAATACAGTTAAAACAATGTCAAGAGTTCCTCCCCCCTTTTTTTCTGATGCAAACCTGATGATTGAGAATATATCGCGATAGCATTGCTTGTCGAGGAAAATTACGTAATTTGCAATTCTTGCGCTGAGCAAAGTAAAAAGTTGGACCAAAAAAATACTGTACAATTTGGGAAGTTGAATTGCATTTTCCTTAAAACTTGCGAATAAGTTGTGTTAGACACAAATTGATTAAAACAAGTGAATCATCGCAAAAATGCAACTGGTCTAATCGAGACGTGTGACAATAGGTGCATAATGCATTGCTAATGCATGTACGATATCAAAGCAAGTAATTTGTCCCTTTTACATCCATTTTTCCTAAAGAGCATCTAATTTAATGCATAGTTATTCTTGTGCTGTTTATATACAAAAAAAAAAAAGGGGTAACTTTTAAGGCTGTGTGATAAAAGCATCGAGGTTGTTAGTGAGCAATATAAATTAAAGCCATGTTAGGGACTAATGTTAAATTATGTATCGAGATTGCCGAGTGTTGACCACTGGCGAGTTTAATTGGATTTTCTTGCGGAGCGAGAATACAATTTAGTTTTAAGCAAAATTAAAGATGCTGTGTTCTTAAAGTTTTTGAAGTGCGCTGAAAGAAATTAACCAACTTTTACAATTGTAAAAATAGCATTTATTAATTGAACACACGATGCATTGTTTAATACAAAAATGGTATTCCATTAGGTTTGTTGATTGTAACATTAACATTGTTACTTGCCAAGAGGGAAAGTCTAGAATTGTTGCTTGGTTAGCATAAAAAAAACGCAAATCTGAAATTCATGATATGAATGCATGTTTTGCATCAGAATATTGATGCTTGTAAAAAGAAGTAATGTAATTGTTTCCAAGGTGCACGTTACTATTATAATGTTGTTGTTGAAAGATAATACATTTTTGAATAAGCTTGTTATTGACGTTAAAAGAGAAACACGACAACAGTAATTTAACCTTACATAACAAATACTACGTGTGGCCTAATTTTATATGTGTGCATATATTTATACATGTGTAGATACGTAATTGGTGACCAGTGCTAAATGAAATTTAGTTGTAAGGAATTACAGTACATTACGCATGCGCAATTTTGAAATTCTTGTCGCGACACTTATTTTGCAGCTGGACGTAAAACCCATAAGCATACGGTACTATCCCTTTTGTACAAATTGAATTTTAGGTATTGTGCAGTATTTGGAGATACGACTTTTGGGTCCAGCCAAACAATGTTAATATTGATATGCTGTGAACAACACGGCGAATACATCACGTAGCTTCCCCTTTATTTTCAGCAATTTTGTACGGTCTTGCTAGTAATACTTTTCGATCCTAGCTTCAAGCCATTTTTGAAATTTTGTTAGCAATATTATTATTGTCCTAGCAAGCCACTTTATTATGATCCACATACAAGAAGCCCTTAGTAATACATGTTCTGCTTGAATGAAATAATAGTTATCTTACAGATGGTTGCTTGTGTTTCTGTGAATTTAATTCTGCCCCAAAATTTAGTTGGTTATCTTATGATTTCATTTGTCTTACCATGTGTAGAGTGTAATTGCAGTGTTATTGCAGTCTTGTGGAATGTTAAATTATGAGCCTGGGTGAACCTTTTGTTGCAGATGTTGCAAGCGTAAGGCTTTTAACCAGTATGGGTTCTACGATGTTCCTTGAGTAAAGCGCTCGAGCGAGTATGCTTCCCACACACATCACACGTGTATGGCTTTTCCCCCATATGGATTCTGCAGTGAATTTTAAGCATCTCACGACTTCTAACGACCTTGCCACATTCTCCACACAAACATTTTCTTAGGCTTAATGTGCTGCTTGGCCCTATGAGCTTGCAGCTTTGTGGGCCTTTTGAAAGTCTTCCCACATATTTCACACAGATAAACTTTCCCACCGTGTCCAAGCATGTGAGCCTGAAAGCTTTGGTAGCACGTATATGAGGAGCTGCAGATTGAACAAGAATATATATGTTCTTTAGTATGGCTGTTCCCGTGGGTTTTCAGTTCAAACTTTGTGAAGAATCGTTTCTCACAGTATTGACATTGAAAACGAAGATCATTGTAATGTTTTCTCTGGTGATATTCTAACTGTGATCTGCTTATAAACGACCTCTTGCACAAGCAACACGGTAAATGAGCTTCCTTGTTGTGGATTTTCTTGTGATTAGTCAGGGATTTTCTAGTTTTAAATACTTTGGAACAAACTTTGCAGTCGAAACTAGGATCTATGTTGTGAACCTTCAAGTGGTGATGTAAATCTTTCAGCAAGCTGTAGCCCTTTCTGCAAGCCATGCAATTGAAATTGTTTTCACTCTTTTTTGTGAGCATCACTTGAGTCTGGGCATCAACCATAACAACTTTGGGTCTTGGAAACTTTAGAGGATCCATTGAGATGCCTACGCAAGCAGATTCTTCACTTTGAGGTATTTGAAGCAAATCCTGATTGCCTTCCAATTCTCTATTTTCATTTTTTGAAACACAATTCACTATATTCCACAATATTGACTTTGATTTATGCTTGGTTTGTACATCATAATCAAAACTGGTATCTTCTTCATTCATGCCTGATTCAGTAACCCTAAAAGCAAAAGTGTACAGCTATTAGTAGATCCCGGATTTTTGTACATAAATATGTAGAAAAAATCGCTGATAGATATATGTAAAAAATAAGTATGCATGTTAAAATACCTAATATGCATATTGTTTCTGCTTTCTGTGCTTTTCTTAGTTCTCTAGCACTAAGCAATGTAATTATATTAAATTAATTTCTCAATATTATAAGAAGCTGTCTTAAAATAATGGAATTGTAATGTGCTAAATTACATAATCCCATAAATTGATAATGTGAATGAGAACAGTGACTATTTCAAGAATCAGAGCAGTGAAGAACCAAGTCATATGAAATATGAATTTCGTGGCTTAGACGACATTAAGAAAAAGTAAGTGACAAACGTGCCACAATCGATATATATATATAAAATTTCTTTTTTAGAAATCAAGGATTCAATGTTTGTTCCACAATTATAGCTCTGTACTCAACGAAAAAACAGAAAAGCCGACCTCCCTGGCAGAGTGCCAATAAGGTATAATACCAAGGATTTCGAATTCGAATCCCAGCCTTGATACAGGTGTTCCTTTGTAAGTGTGTCTTTATCAATTCATTGTCAAAATTACAGTGACTGGCATTTTAGAAAAATGGAGCATTAATGATCGCACAAAAGTTGTCACTTAGACATCATACCAGAAATAGAAAACATGTCTTGGAACTGACCATTGCCTACACATTGTCTATGCCACAACAGGAAAACAAGTCAAAGTACACCCGTCACATTATCATCCTTCGCCGTTTTCTTACTCTGACTGGGTCGGCATAGAAGTCAAGCCTCTCCATTTTTTCCTGGACTTCCACCACTCCTTTCTATCCATGGTGTTCCAATCTTGTCCTCTTCTCCTAACACTCTCTGCTATCTGCTCTTTCCATCGACATCTTGGTCTCCCCCTTGACCTTTCTCCCACTCCTTGTGCATTGTAAGCTCTTACTGGTAGTCTTTCTGCACCCACCCTTCTCATGTGTCGAAACCATCTCATCTGTGCCTGATCTATCCTGTCCTGGAGCTTCACCATACCCACTCCCTGTCGGAACTCCTTGTTCTATCCCTTCTAGTTTTCCCCAATATACACCTTAAAAAATTCATCTCCACTGCCTGCATCTTTCTTTTGTCTCTGTCTGTCATTGTCCAAGTCTCTGCTCCTTACGTAATTATTGGCACACAGTATGTGTTGTAAATTACTTTTTTGCATTTCATAGGTACATCCCTGTTCCATATTAATCTTCGTACACTTTGATGGAGTTCACCCCCCATTTATCCTCTTCTGTTTACCTCCTCATCTATTCTTCCACCTCTCTCAATTATGCTTCCTAGATATTTGAAGCTCTCCACTACCTTCAACTCTTCCGTGTCCATCTTTATTCTTGGTTCATTTCTCACTCTGTTTCTTATTGTTATTAGCACCTTGCTCTTTTCTGCACTGAATTTCATTCCAACTATCAAGCTGTCTCTGTACTTCATCTTCCCTGTTTCCCCATATTACCATCAGCGAACAACAGGGCCTTCATCTCTTCCTATCTTCTTCCCCACCTCTTTGTTAATTGCATCGATTGTAATTATGAAGAGCAGATGAACACCTGTTTATCTTCAACAAATATGGCAACTTACTTCCACCTTCCAGACAGAAAAATATATCTATCTAACACCTGCCTGTAGTTGCTATGGTTACATAAATTTGAATTTGATATCTGCAAACTCCTGTACCTGAAATTTGCTATCATAAACATGTATAGCAATGAAATAAATGTCCTTTGATGGAGCACATGCTACAGTATTCCCATTCTAAAATACATTATTTATCTTACCCAAATATCAAACAATTTACACGATTAAACTGGAATATTATTAGATTACAATTAATTTGCATTGGGGATCTAGTTTATTGTGTAAACAGAAGGACGTCTGTTTTATACTTGTAAAAACTGCATGTGTGTTTTTCTCTGTAAGTGTTTATTCAAATTTTAATGGAGAAATAAAGCACATGTGAAGGATGAAAAGAAAAGAAAATGTGTATTTACCTTAATAAAATGACCATGCAAATGTAAATGCAACATTTCATGCAGTGAATCTCATTAAAAACATTGATTGGGTGGTTGGTATGTCACCGAAGTAACTAAACACACAGCCGGGCTGAATTGCACTGGTGCCACATACAGCAAAAGCTAAATAAGAGGGGGACAAAAGTTGCTGGTTCCACTGCACTGTCTGGCAACTGGGCTGCGTCAGACTGACCTCTCTCCGGAGGCACTTTTGTGCCATCCCTGACCTTTCTAGCAAATACTGTCAGTTTGCATCTCATGGAATTCAAAGACCAACTCCACAACGAACTCTTTCATTTTCATAAACCTCCAAATACGTGGGGTTGTGTTCCAACGACGTGGTGACAGCGCAAACTTCTGCCTAATTTAATAGCCATGCGCTTAGAATCAAAACTCACCGATCAGTCAGCACATGCTATTAAACACAATCATAGCGGAAATAAAATGATAAACTGAGATTTTGTTATGAAACTCCATATATTTTTCAGATGCAATATATTACAATACCACGTGCCTGAAATAAACATTTTGATCCTCCGAGACCCGAATAATTTGTATGCAATGAAACAGCTTCTACATGAAAATATAATAAATAAACTTCAAATAACAATGATCTTTACATATTTTTCTCAACCAAGATTTAATACAAAAATCACTATATGTATGTGAATTTAATCACACCAGAATTCAAAGATTTCAGTACTTCTCGTGGCTTCTCTTGTGGTATTTTAGACTGTGGGACTGAGTGAATCTTTTGTTACAAATGTTGCAGGCGAAAGGTTTCTCTCCAGTGTGTGTGTTCTATAGTGTTGCTGGTGCAAAACATTTGAACGGGACTGTTTCCCACAAATTTCACATGTAAAAGGTTTTTCTCCTGTGTGAATTCTGCAATGAACCTTAAGTGATTCTCGGCTTAGAACAACTTTTCCACACTCTCCACAGGTAAATGACAATTTAGTTTTAGGACTGATGTGTATCTTTATGTGTCTCTGTAAATTAGTTTTCATGTGAAACACTTTTTTGCACAAGTCACATGAGTAATTCCCAGGGATGTGTGTTTGTTTGTGACTATAAAAAGTAGAGTATGAAGTGAACTTCGCGTTACATATCTTGCAACTATATGCAAACTCCCCTGTATGCTGGTTCTCATGATCTTTGAAATGAAACCTTGAATAAAATTCCTTATTGCAGTGCTGGCATCTGAAAAGTGCATCTTGTTTGTGCTTCCTCTGGTGAATAACTAATTTTGCCCTTGTCACAAACGACTTCTCACAGCTTGTACACTGGAACTGCTGTTCCTTGTAGTGAATTCTTGTGTGGGTTTTGAGACTTGTTGCTGATTTTAAAATCTTTGGACACACTGCGCATGGAAAATTCTGTTCGTTATTATGAACTGAATAATGGTAAGACAAACCAGTTAAGGTTTTGTAATGGTTTCCACATTTCTCGCACATGTAAAATCGTTTGCGCTTCTTACGCTTTGATGTTTGTTTATTGTAGTTGCTATTAAATAATGATTTCTTTGTATAATTTTCAGTTTCTCTCTTGTTGCCACTGGAAGTAGTATTATTTCCAACTTGGTGCTCTGTCACACTCATATCTATTGCCATGAGTTCCATAGAAGAAAAAATACAAGTTAGATGCATGCTTGTGGCAAATGTACACAAACATTAATACAGATAACAGTGTATTTTCTTAAATCTTTAATGCATGTATAATAGGACTAAGCAGTTACCACTTTGAACTGGTGATTGAATATTGCAACAATTCTTAATTGTTCAGATTATTTATAATTTTTTTTTACTATGCATATACAAGAATTCAATTGTGACTCCCAGAGTTTTATGTCCAGGTCCTTGTGAAGCATATTTACCTCGAACGTCTCTTTACCTTGGGAGACTGGGGGTGCACAGGCAACTCACGCTACCGTGCTACAACGTAAACGTACATGTTACATGAAGAGTGGCCCCATGAACAAAAATTATGCAAATGGATTGTGAAAATCTTATTTAGTGATGCTGTTATTGTTGCATTTAATACAAACAAGCGTGGATCAAATGAATAGATGCACATTAACTTTTTTCGTACTTATTTATGCCTTTAAGTTTCATTTAAATCTGACAAGTAAACAAACAAACATTTTCACTCATGAACTGTTTGTGCACTTGGCCTTCAATTCTTGCTGGCCAGCTCCTCGAACAATAGCGATACAATAGCATGCGGCAGTCATATTACAAATAATAAAAGAATCTATGTTCAGAAACATACATGCTCTGGAAAAAATGAGAATGCTTGAAAAAAAAAAAAAAACAATAAAAAATATGCTGTGAGCCAAATAAAACTCACATGGCATGCAGCATAATAAATGATTCTAGTGCCATGTGAGTTGCATATGACTCACCCACATGAAATAAAATACATTAATTAAAATAACAATTTTTCATCTAATCATCAAGAAATATATTGCTTTCAACATTTTTATTATATTCTCGTAATAAAACATCATGGCCCCAGGGACATGCACTTTGTCAATGCATGAAACATGACTTCGATGAGTTCTGATGATTTTCAACAATCGCATGTGGATTTTCCATCCCTTGCATTTGAACAATGTGTGTGTTGACCTTTACAGGTATGTAGCCCAATCCATGATTATCAGTTCAATCTCCATGCATAACACCATCTGCCATTTTGTGAAAACTGTCTCCTAGCAGGTGCACGGTAATAATGAGAGAATTATGAAAACTTAGTCATTTTTTTGATAGTCTGCAGTAAAGGTAAAGGTCCTTGTGCATGTCACACATGTCAAATGTCATGTCATGAAGACATTTAGGGTGATGTGATCATCATCACACCTGGCTTACTTTAACTGGCAGGGTTGCCCCTCAGGTACCCATTTACGAGTCTGGGAGGGTCTCACGAGCTGTGCAGAAACAGGGAAATGAAAAGTTCCTGGTCCACATCACCTGCCCCTGAATTTGAACCTGTGTCTTCCACATGATAGCCAGATGCTCTACCAACGGAGATACTGTGGTAGTCTGCAGTAATGCCAGTTTCTCTTAACAACACAGCATCAGTAATAATAACTTCATGAAACCCCAAGTCTTGCATGAATTTCTGACTAGGTTACAGTTTAACAAATATGAATATAAACTGTGCCCCATTCAAAACTATTTATATGTTGTTACTGAAAACTACCGAGACTGGCATTTATAAAAATGGAGCAGAAAGATTTAAAACAATGGCACACAAGTTATCACTTTTATATCAATAGGAACACAAGTCAAATTGCACCCATTTATCTTCAATAGTCGTGTTTCACCTACGTCACAAACTGTTGCATTGTGACTTCGAGCAGCCATGATTGAGGCCAGTTCTTGTAAGCATACGAAATTCAAGTGGGTGGGCGGAAGATCCAGTTGGTGTAGATGTAATGTAATCTACGTGGTGGGTATTTCCTTGCAAACGACAAATAAAATTGGCTGCAAACATGGCAGCTGTGCACAACATGATGTCACATGAAACCCACCTATAAATACAGCAATTTACTTTCATTTTCCAGACAGAAAATTCTAGCAACACCTGCCTGTTGTTATGATTACACAAATTTGAATTTGAAATAAACAAATTCCTGTACCTGAAATTTGAAATCATAAACATCTATAACAAAGAAAGAAATGTCCTTTGTCTGGTAGAACTCATGCTACTATACAGCTATTCTAAATTATCTTACTTATTTTTCTTACCTAAATATTCCACTACAGTTTATCGAACAATTTGCATTGAAAACTGGCTATATTACAATTAATTTACACCAAGGCTCAAATTCATAATGCACCAGAAAGAAGTCTGTTATATGAGAACAAGAGGAACGTTAAGTCCCAAAATGCGGTTTTCAGTTTTGATTAAATAAGCTCCTCCGAAGAGCTCTATTTGGAGTGAGATCTACATATTTCCACTTCTAATCCTTAGCAGTAAGGTGGAGTAATGAATTTCCAATTTACTGATTCTTTTTAGGAGTCAGACATACTGCTAAGAATACATTACTTCCTCTTTCCTGTACATTTGATAAATTGGGGTTATGGCCCTCTGGATCTCACACAATGATGTGTTTCCTCTGTAATGGACATTTCCACTCAATTTTTTTTACAACAATTTTAAAAACTACACCCTGGAAAAATGACCCCAGCAAGTTCTCGCCTTTCTCTGCGTCCAGTTTAAGGCAGAAACGAGACTTCCAAAGTTGCGAGGCTAGCGTTGCGCTGAAAACACGCCGCCGCCATGTTACTACGTCACTCTTTAGGGAGAGCTCGTTTGTCGTCTGCTTCGAGCGTCCAGTTCCGGATTGGTAGCCCACGGTGAGCGAACACGTGCAGCAGTTTTACAAATCTGTACCGATTTAAATACTGGAAGAAGGAGCGACAGGAGAAAGGAAAGCTATGCTTTGTAATGATCATTCTTCTATGAAATATCCGTGCTGCTCACGTGCAAGGTAAATGGAAGGGTTCAGCTGCGTGTGTGTTCTCAGGCCATGCGAAAAATATTGCTTATAAAATTGGTTGCTGACCAGACACTCCAAAATATTTTTTAAACTTATATTTATCGATATTTACCGTAACCTAAGTAGTGCAAAATAGGAATTTTCACATTCTTCACTTTATTTATGAAGCCTATTTAACTTTCTTTTCCATAAAGCAATTTCAGTTTGTGTTCCATTTCTGTTGCGCAAATTATGATCAAATATTTTTGTGCAGTTAAGAGAAAATGCACTGAGAAAATTACAGTAGTTGCACAGTACATATCTATACTTAGTTTATGTATAATTATTACAAGGAAATAATGTGTATAACCATGGGCGTATTTAAGGGGGATTCAACGGGTCCAACCCCCCTCTTTTTTAGGTTCACTAAAATTACCAGTTTCCTTGTTCTATCCGCTTGTTCATAAAAAAATCCTTCGGACTTATTTCATTCTCCTAATTAGAGACGTATAGGACGGGATACGGATGGGAAGGGAATTTCTGCGATAAGAAACTGATTTGAGACTGTCAAATCACTTTTTTCCCCCTCGAATCATATTAAAGAAATTTGGTTCTTAAAAACGTAGTGACACAAGATGAACAGAAAAGTATCAATACTTCGTGACTACAAACACACAACTTTGTCGGCTCCAACATCCCCTCCCCCCCATGCTCCCCAACAAGCTTCCGGCCAGCAGTGTCCTGGATTTTCACTTACGAAATAAAGCAACCCTAATCATACCAAAAGTTGATCCACCCCCCCCCTCCCCCCCGTGAACTATACTGCGAAAAAAGCCGCCTCATCTCGATACCCCGAACGCATTAATTGGTTGGTTCACAACTTCACCACTAAGGATCCTATCGAGACGAGACATGGCAGCCTTGGTCTCGTTCTCGTTGAGAGTTGTAAATATCTGTCTCGTGTTTATTTGTAAATGTCTCATTGACAGTCTCGTCTCAATTTATAAACATCCGTCTCGGTTTGGGAGGGCAATTCTCGTTCTCATCTCAAGTCTACAAAAATATAGAATTAACAACGTATGCAAAGGCTTATCATTATAAATACAAAAAAAAAACTTTCTTAATATATATATATATATTTTGACTCCTCGTTTCGACGGTACAGCTCTCGAAAACTAAATATTATCCTGCTTATATATGCAAACCAAACTGCAGATTCAGAATTATCAGGAATGAACTGGCGTTGTAATTATTATACACAAAATTCATGATTTATCTGAGGAAGTCGCATGTTCCCGGTTTGACTCTCGTCCTGAGCATGACTGTTTCCTTGTGAGTGACATTTCATTGAACTGGAAATTGTTACATGGGAGGATGTTTGCTCGAGACTTTGGGGACAGCTAGGGGGATGCTTCTATTGTTAATGTTAGTGTTGCTCACGAGACGAGGCATGTTCCGTCTCGTCTCATAAAAGGAGATGGGACAAATGAATGTTTTTGAAATGAGATGGGACAGAAGAAAAAGTTCGTCTCTTATCATGGCAGGTTGGGTGATACTTAGATTGTGCAGTTGGTGGTAGTGTGTGTGTGTGGGGGGGGGGGGGGGGTGTACTTGTGCACCCCGACTTCGAATACTGCTTGCAGTTATTCATCTTCATTGTAGCGATTAGCCAAAAGTGGGAAGAAATGTGATGTTAGAGATGATACATAATAAATTAACCATGCCTTCTCATCGTTGCGGTTAAAGAAGTGAACGGACAAGCGACGTAAAAGTAGGCTAAATACAAAAATTTGCAATATATATATTAACTGAAGAAAACTGTCATATACTGCAGGAAATTTAAAAACTCACCGTACCTTTTTATACCGTATCACCTCTTATATTGCAGAAATTGGCATGTAAACCAGTGTGTTCTAAAAGTATTATCTTAACATTTGTGAAGAAAATATGCTACCTTCATTTGGTGCAAAGGTACATAAACCTTAATCTTAAAACTCAGCTAGCTTATCTACAGGGTAGGGTTCTTTGTAGACAACGAAACCAGACAGGATGCCTTCCAATGGAGACGTTTAAACGAATATATTATTTAAACACAGGATACATGGAGTAAGAATTTTACATGATAAGCTACATTCTTCTATAATTTTCTCGTTACAGTCAATTTTCATCTCAATATTCTTTTTATTATTTATTTTCTTTATTTGGATATTCTTCTATATGTACTTTCTTCTTAGTGGGCAGATCTGGATCGGGACTTCCTTCTCAATGGGCGGTCTGGACTTCCCTCTTATTGGACGTTCTGGGTCGGGACTTCCTTCTTGATGGACGGCCTGGATCGGAACTTCCTTCTCAATGGACGGTCTGGATCTAGACTTCTTTCTTAATATGGAGGATATGGACTTCCTTCTCAATGGACGTTCTGGATCGGGACTTCCTTCTTATCTTCTTTGTAAACTTCCCTCTGGATTTCAATTTATTTAGGTTTTGACTATTTCACGAATGCCTTTATCCTTTTCCAACTTTTTCCTTTAAGCTTTGGGAATAATACTAATATCCTCCCTTGGGGCTTCGATCGGAACGCGCCACCACTAACTAGGTACAACAGAGTGTATACTTGGTGCCGCCGATTGATATGCGCATCAAAGTAGGTGCTACGGTTAAACCGCGCAACCAAAAAGTGCTGTGGGGCGTCGATCGGAACGCGCTCGCCACTGATGTAAACAAAATTTCCCCTATAGGAATGGTAAATCAATCATACAGATGCAATATCTGTTCAAAGACACAAACTTGTATCAGTGCTTTGACTTCCTTAATTTTCATATTAACTTACATGTGATCACTGATTTGATTTATAAAATATATATATTAATTTACTTCTTTCATATTTATTCTTTGTCTTCTTATAATATATTCTATTGTTTTTCATCTTTCCAATTTGCTTTGTTCTCATTTATAAAGTTATTCACATATATCATGCCAATTCTTAACCTTGCACGCCTGGTGCTGCCATCTCTATTCTTCTTTGGCAAACTATTTACATTACTTGGTCCTATTGGGTACGTAACAATATTATGACGAAAATAATTGTAATTCCAGAAAAGGCATTCCTATAACATTAAGTTCTTGCCAGTCAGAACTAACCTATGTATTCGCAATGAACAAGGCTGTTTACGTGTTCAGCCATTGACTGTTACAAGGTTTGCTTTGTCACCTTAATGGGAAAACCCTCTACCGAGTGGCTGAATTATACTAAATATAGTATACTGCTAGGGCATAATTCATCTCCAAGAAATGGAGCACAGATTTTTGCACTGGAAGTTGTAAGATACTTGTTTTACACAGTAACAAGTGAATTTTCTGTCGCTTCCGGGGCTCATGGTAAGTTGACGGGACGAGCAGAAGCCCCGCCTGCACGCATTTCTAAGTGATGACGTCAGAGGACCTCCTGTCTGTGGAGAGGATGTTTTCAAATCCGTGACGTAGTAGGTGAATTTCAGCGGTGTTTCAAGGCGTGTTTCTCGAGAACCAAAACAAATATCGCCGAGATATTTTGCACAACTCATGTTTATGTCATTATCTGTAAAATGAATGGATTTAAAACGTTTTTCATGTCAAAGTGGAAATGTCCATTGCATATACAGATTTCCATGCAAAAATAAAACATATACAAAGACTGGAAAGAAAATATAGTTTATTTACTTAAATACAATGACCACAGAATTGTAAACACCCAAAGAAAGTTCAATCACATATCATCTTCCGTAAAATATGTTTTAGGCATAAATGCTACAATACAAAAGAATATAAAAAAATCTATACTAATCCGAATCTTACATCTTGTATTTTTATAATGGGATAAGCACAAAATTCATTTCATTTAGGTGAAAAACAGAAATGTAGCATTCTAGTAATAAGGAGTGATAAGTGTAAATATGAAATGCAACTGAATAATATTTACTAGTATCCTCAAGTAATAAATATAAAATGAAAGCCAAGTTATAGGAAATCTCCATCTTCCAAATTCTGTACATTCTTGCAAAAATAAAACCTTTTCCTGAATTTGAAATAAACAACAACATACACAATCCAAAGAGAATGAACAAAACATTTAAGGCATTTAAAGAAAATTTGATGTTCAAATGATTGGGAGAAATGTTAATGTTGAATTGCTAAAGTACTTCTCATGAGTAACGATAAAAAAATATATCTCCATGGAATACTGTTAACTGATTATAATTATTATTATTATGGTATTTTGAACATCTCAGTGCAAGTCACCCTGAGAATAGTTATTTCACTTTGACTGCTTTTCTCAGTAAAATTATCATGGAAAATAATTATAATCAATAAATTAGGTATTCATGGTTGGTAGCTAATGAGAAAAACTTATTTTTACCAATATGAATGCAGAGTTGTAAATGAAAACAATAATATTACTTTATGATGAAAAGATATATCATGTACAAATTTCTCAAAATACGCTAAACATTGTCAACTTAAGTCAAAAATTCTCCTGAAGTACAAAGAAAATTAATATTTACATCAAAAGACACATAAAATATCACTTATGTGTTCGCTTGTGGAATGTTAGATTGTGACCCTGAGTGAATCTTTTGTCGCATATGTCACAGGCATAGGGCTTTTCACCTGTATGAGTTCTAAGGTGTTCCTTAAGTAAATTACTTGAACGGATTTGTTTTCCACATATCTCACATGTAAATGGCTTCTCTCCAGTATGAATTCTTACATGTGTTTTAAGCGATTGATGGCTTCTCACCAATTTTCCACACTCCTCGCATGTAAATGATCGTGGCACACTGTTGTGGCTCAACATGTGTTTATACAATGCTCTCTTGTTGTTGAAGGTTTTCCCACACATGTCACACGAGAATACCTCAGGATTGTGAGTATTCATATGAGTGTAAAAAGTAGAACGAGATATAAAGCTAACTTCACAGACTTTGCAACGGTACGTATGTTCCCCCGTATGTTTGTTCTCGTGGTCTCTAAAAACATTTCTTGAATAAAATGCTTCATTGCAGTACTTGCATTTGTATGATGCATCCTGATTGTGTATTTTTTCATGCAACTTTAAATGGCGTCTTCTTAAAAATGACTTCCCACACCTTGCGCATGGAAACCGTTGTTCACTTGTGCTGTGAATTTCCATGTGTGTGGCTAGGCTTCCAGGTGCTAACATTTTAAAGCAAATCTGACATGGAGCCTTAGGTATACCTTCATGAACACGTTTATGAAAACGTAATCCTTTCTTTGTTTTATACATTTTGCCACATGTCTCACACTGGCAAACTTGGTGATTTCTTTTGTATGAAACACTATCTGATGATTGATTGTCATCTTTTATCAGTTCCTGTGGGTTCGCATTTCCCTTGCTGTTATGTCTACCTATATTTTCATAATTTCCTACACCAACTACTTCTCCTTCTTGCACTGTGCCAAAAACCATGCTGCTGCTGTTGTGACTTGCTATACTGTCCCCATCATCTTCAACAGTATCAAATTCTTCTCCCTGCTCTATGTCATACAGTGAGTTCTTGCTATTAAATTCGATCATACAATCAAAATCACTTTTAATAGCACCATTTCCTCCTTCTTCAACCATGCCATATACTGCATTCTTGTAGTCATCCCCAGTTAAATTTTCTGCATCAAATCCTTTTTCTGGTATTGTGTCAAGTAGTGATTTTTTATTTGGTTTATCATCTGTTCTGAACAAGTGGAAACATCCAGAGACGATACTCCTTGCTATAAGTTCCCTAAAAGACAAGAAAAATTGAAATGAAATTGGTGGCTGAATTTTTTTAATATTCCATATATATTTTTTTATATGTGCAGCATACATGCCTTAAAAACATTACCATGTACTTCTATTTGTACTATAAATATGGAAAATCTAATTTCAGCACATTGCAATACTGATTCGAGCAGAAAAAACACCAATCAAATTAATACAAAGCATGACGTAGGGGCATCCTGCACTGTGGCTTTGGGTTTGGGCTCTGAAACGCAAGCTGGTTCGAGCCTTCTGGGGAAAAGCTTTTTTCTTGACATTTCGTACAGTGTATGTCACCAGTGGCCACCCACCATCGTGAGGAAATTGGGGAGCTATGAATGAAGAGCGCAACATAGTTGTGGAAACCTACAATGACTAGGTGTTCATCCTGCTAACCACACATTACCCCATAACTAGTTGAACGATAAGCCACCTCTGCTGAGGCATGTGGGAATGAGGCTGGCGGTCGATAAGTAAACCCTGGACCTCAAGGGCTGTTATGCCAGAGGTTAGTGTTATTATAATGTAGGGGCAGGAAACGTTGAAATTAAAATGAAGTGCAGGTAAATGTATGTTCAGAAGATAATTTTACAAGCTATCTGCATGTAGGTGGCAGATCTACTTTAAATACTATACTACTTTTCCGGATTCTCTGGAGTAGCGACGTGCAGAGGGGTAAGCTTGTGGGTGGGGCCAGACAGAGTGGGGAAGGGTGCGGGATGAAAGCAACGAAGTGCTGCGCGGTATAACGGCCTTAAAGCTAAACGCTTTCTGCTGCCAATTTCTTATCTTATTCTCAACAATGGCCAGTCTGGCCCGTAGTCAAAAAATTTATGTAAGGGGGGGGTGAAGTTAATCCTAGAGGGGAAAAATTTTTAATATATTGTGTCGCATTGGCAGCTATAGCAGGGTACACAGAGGCACTTGCCCCCTCCCCCAAAAGAGATAAGTAACAGAAACTGCAACAAACAAACAAACAAAAAAAAACTTCGAGCAACATCAAATAGCAATATTTCGATAATGACCTTTCCAGATTGCCAAAGAATTTAGAATATTGTATAAGTTTAACATAAATAGGCTAATAGGGACTGTATGTACTTGATATTTACAGGTCGATAATGTTAATAGATGATTAATATGTACCAACAGCTTTGGGACTCTCTGTCTCAAAACACACTCATGTACTGTTTTACCACTTCGTTCAAATAAGTTCTCGAACACATTCAACACTATGCGGCGCTCTCCTGAATGCAGAGTTCCCCTAGACTTCCGAGCTGACATGTTTACTACGGAACTACTGGACCAAGAATGAGCAGTTGAATCGCACCCTCCCGTGGATGCCCCTCCCCTCCGCGCGGTCATTGGACGAGGCACACACCCTTCAACATGCGCCGAGAACGCGTTCTCTTACTCCAGAGAATCCGGGAAAGGAATATAGTAAAATGTGTACTACAACTTCCTCTTAAATATTATTAGCATCGAATCCTTCTCCTTTTTCTTTCTACAATCCTTTTGTTTGCAAATGTGAGTGAAAAAATTAAACATCTCTGGGGTGTACAAAGAAAAAAGTTTATTTTCAAAATAACGAAGCCTTAAAAATCAAAATACACTTAAAAAAAAAACATTTTCATATTTGCCTAGCTCTTCTTTTGTACATGTTTTAAACAAAAAATAATAATAGCACAACAAGATTTGAAAAATACAGATCTACACTAAATACAGATTCGAACAATTTTTAGAAAGTTCTGTCCAATAATCAGATAAGTTCTAAATAACTGATACATTTTGAAAGTAGTAGATTTCGATGTCCAAATTCGTTTAAATGGTTAAATATGTTTACCACAGCATGAACTCACAGTTTATTTACACATGGATCAGGAAGGAATTAATGCAGTAATGCTGTGCCAGTTGTGAGGCATAGATATTTATTTAAATAATGGGTATTAGTAAACTTAAGAAACATACATAAAAATACATTAAACAAAACATAATTATAGGAAATTCCCACATTCCAAATTTTATAATTTTTAAAAATAACTATTTCTTCTCAATTTGAAATATACAAAATTAGTCATTTTTGACAAAGATGAATAGTTATAACACCATTAAGCCTTGTTTCCATGATTATGAAAAAATTAAATATGCTGACCAAGGCAGTAATTTATTTTATTAAAAAACATAAACTAAACGTAACGTTTCAACCTTCTAGCAAGGTCTTCTTCAGACTCTGTATCAAGTACAAAAGTCTGATACATTTTGAAAGTAGTAGATTTCGATGTCCAAATTCGTTTAAATGGTTAAATATGTTTACCACAGCATGAACTCACAGTTTATTTACACATAGATCAGGAAGGAATTAATGCAGTAATGCTGTGCCAGTTGTGAGGCATAGATATTTATTTAAATAATGGGTATTAGTAAACTTAAGAAACATACATAAAAATACATTAAACAAAACATAATTATAGGAAATTCCCACATTCCAAATTTTATAATTTTTAAAAATAACTATTTCTTCTCAATTTGAAATATACAAAATTAGTCATTAGTCTTTTGTACTTGATACAGAGTCTGAAGAAGACCTTGCTAGAAGGTTGAAACATTACGTTTAGTTTATGTTTTTTAATAAAATAAATTACTGCCTTGGTCAGCATATTTAATTTTTTCAAGATGAATAGAAAAAAATTCACTGCATGTTATAATTTGTTTTAGAAAATTTCAAATTAAGCAACATGAATGCAATATAACATTGATACTGTTTGATGGTAAAATGATTCATCACCTTCCAACTTTTCAAAATATTTCTTGCTTACAGCACTCCAAATATTACTACTTGCAAAGAAATTAACATTATGAATTTCAACATATATACCAGAAATTTCCATGGTGTCAATAACAGTTATGTAACAAAAAAGAACAATATTATTTGTGATTTTCTTGCGGAATGTTAGACTGAGTCTTGGTGAATCATTTGTTGCAAGGTTTGTTTCCTGTGTGGGTTTGAAGTAAAGTGTTCCATATATGCCACATGTGAAAGGCCTTGCCCCCATATGAATTCTGATTCAAGGTTTCTAAGAATCTTTCCACACCTGCCACATGTAACAGTTGAGCTGAAAAGTTCGTAGGCTGACTCATAGATGGCGTTACTAGAATTAAATCCATGTGATTTTTACTTAGTACTAACCTTCAAATGATACGTGTATAAATTTCACAGCTGCCGGATAATTAGTTCGTGAGATATAGCATTGTGAGTGAAGCAGCTTTTGTTATTGTGAAAAAATGGATAAAAAATAATTTCGTGTGTTAATAAAGCATTGCTTTTTGGCGAAAAAAAATACTGTTGAAGCCAAGGCTTGGCTTGATAAACATTATTCGGACTCTGCACCAGGAAAATCAACCGTTGAGAAGTGGTTTGCTAAATTTAAACGAGGCGAAATGAGCATCGAAGACGATGCACGCAGTGGACGACCCAAAGAGGCTGTTACCGACGAAACATCAAAAAAGTCCACAAAATAATTTTAAATGATCGTAAAGTGAAGTTGATCGAGATAGCTGAGACTTTAAAAATATCAAAGGAACGTGTTGGACATATTGTGCATGAATATTTGAACATGCGAAAGCTGTGTGCAAAATGGGTGCCGCGCGTGCTCACAATCGATCAAAAGCAACAACGTTTTGATGATTCGGAGCAATGTTTAGTGATATTCAACCGTAATAAACACGAATTTTTCCATCGATATATTACAATGGATGAAACATGGCTCCATAACTACACTCCAGAGTCCAATCGACAGTCAGCCGAGTGGACTGCACGTGATGAACCGAATCCAAAGCGTGGAAAGACGCAACAGTCGGCTGGCAAGGTTATGGCATCAGTATTCTGGGATGCGCACGGTATTATATTCATCGATTACCTCAAAAAGGGCCAGACCATCAACAGCGATTATTACATAGCGTTGTTGGAGCGTTTAAAGGATGAAATCACGAAAAAACGGCCCCATTTGAAGAAGAAAAAAGTGCTGTTTCATCAAGACAATGCACCGTGTCACAAATCAATGAAAACGATGGCAAAATTATATGAATTAGACTACGAATTGCTTCCCCATCCACCATATTCTCCAGATCTGGCCCCCAGTGACTTTTTCCTGTTTGCAGACCTTAAAAGAATGCTCGCTGGAAAGAAATTTAGCACTGATGGAAGAGGTAATTGCCGAAACTGAGGCCTATTTTGAGGCTAAAGAGAAATCGTACTATAAAAATGGCATCGAAAAATTGTATGACCGCTATAATCGTTGTATCGCCCTCGAAGGCAACTATATTGAATAATAAAATCGAATTTTGTCAAAAAAATATTTTTACTATGTTAGCCTACGAACTTTTCAGCCCAACTGTTAAATGACTGCCGCATGCTGGTGTGCATCACCACATGAGGAGACAATAATTTCTTTGCATCAAAGTTTTTACAGTGCAACAGGATGTTTAAGAATTTTGAAGTGCCTCATAATCTTTAAACCACAATAAGACTTAAACCAAAATAGCCCTATTGTATATTTTCACATTTTTGTGTCTATCATTAATTTGATAGTGCACAGAGGCTGAAAAAATATCCTAAATGTGCGTTTCAATTGAAACCGATATGAATTGAATTGTGAATGTAAACATTGACATTTCTTCATGATGAAATGATACGATGCACAAACTTCTCAAAGTATGTTATACACATTACCAACTTAACATAAATTCTTTTCAAGTATCAAAATTATAGTTACAGCAGAAAACATGTACATTATTACTTATGGGTTCGCTTGTGGAATGTTAGATTGTGAGCCTGAGTGAATCTTTTGTCACATATCTCACAGGCATATGGCTTTTCACCTGTATGGGTTCTAAGATGTTCCTTAAGTAAATTTCTTGAGCGGATTTGTTTTCCACATATCTCACACGTAAATGGCTTCTCTCCCGTATGAATTCTTAGATGTGCTTTAAGTGATTGATGGCTTCTCACCACTTTTCCACACTCCTCGCATGTAAATGACTGTGGCACACTGTTGTGCCTCAACACGTGTTTATACAAAAGTCTCCTCTTCTCAAAGCTTTTCCCACACAAGTCACACGAGAATACCTCAGGATTGTGCGTTTCCATATGAAGACGAAAGGCAGAACAAGATATAAAATTAACTTCACAGATTTTACAACGATAATCACGTTCCCCCGTATGCTGGTTTTCATGGTCTCTAAAACTATGTTTAGAATAAAATCCTTTGCCGCAGTACTGGCATTTATATGGTGGATCTTGATTGTGTTTTTTCTCATGATTCATCAATGATGATCTGTCATAATATGATTTGTGACATTTTGTGCATGGAAAATTTTGTTCCTTACCGTGACGTAGCATGTGAGCAGCTTGACTTGAAGGGGTTGCTAGTATCTTTGAACAAAATTTGCATGGAAAACAACGCTCTCCATTATGGATATGTTTATGATAAACTAAGCCAGTTTGTGTTGTGTACATCTGTCCACATATCTCACATTGGTAACTATTTTTGCGCTTCCTTCTGCTTGGTATTTCTTTATTGTCCTTCTCGGTCTTCATCATTGAATTTAGCTGTGAATCTGCACTTTGGATGCTGCTATGGCCAGATATACTGTCAGTATGATACCCCAGAACTTGAGTATCTTTTTCTCGTTTTTTATAATTTCTTTTTGTGCTCCTTTTCTTCTTAGAATCTGCCTTTGGTTGCTATAAATTTACGCTATTTTCGCTGCTGTGTCCAGCCACATTGTCAGTATTATTTCCCTCAGTTTCAATTACTATCTCTCGTTCTTTATAATTTATTTTTGTGTTCTTTTTCTTCTTAGAATCTGCACTTGGTTGCTGTAAATATACGCTATTTTCGCTGCTGTGTCCAGCCACATTGTCAGTATTATTTCCATGAGCTTCAATTGCTTTTTCTTGTTTCTTATAATTTATTTTTTTTGTTTTTCTCTTCTTAGAATCTGCACTTGGTTGCTGTAAATTTACAACACTATTTTCGCTGCTGTGTCCAGCCACATTGTCAGTATTATTTCCATGAACTTCAATTACTTTCTCTTGCTTTTTATAATTTCTTTTTGTGTTCCTTTTCTTCTTAGAATTTGCACTTAGTTGCTGTAAATCTACACTACTTTTGCTGCTATGGCCAGCTGCATTGTCAGTATGATCTCCAACAGTAACGGTTCCTTTTTCTTGCATTGTATCATACATTGAGTTTCTGCTGCTGTGTCCAGTTACATTGTTAGCCTCATCTGCAGTAGCATCAAATTTCTTTTCTTGCACTATGTTATACACTGGTTCCTTTTTGCTCAGCTGTGATATATTGTCATCTACATCATCCCCAATAACACTGGTTCCTCTTTCATGCACTGTGTCATGCATAAAGTTGTTGCTGTTGCATGGTGTTATACTGCCAGCATCACATGCTGAGTTCTTGCTGTTCTGTTCCGTTAACTTCTCACTATCCTTTACCAAAACATCAAATCTTCTTTTTTGTACTGAGTTGCTGTAGTGTCCTTCTATATCGTCAATATATTCATCAGTGGCATAAAACCCTGCTTCTTGCATCGGGTCATATATTGATTTCATGTTGTTCTGTTCATTTAAATTGATACCATCATCTCCAATCGCATCAAACTCTCCTTGTACTGTGCCATACATCAAATTCTTGCAGTCACGTCCCGTTAACTTATCATCACGTCCTACAGCACATCTTTTGTCTTGTTCTGAGGCAAGTAGTGACTTCTTCTTAGGTTTATCGACTGTTTTAAACAACTGGAAACATCCAGAGACGATGCTCCTTGCAATAAGTTCCCTAAAAGACAAGAAAAGTTAAAATGAAATCCTTGGCTACGTTAGAATGCATACAATCATTTGCTATTGATACATTTCTTAATATCTGTACACTTTCTCCACAATAATCATGGTTAAGAACTCGCTTTCTTCCTCTGCACTAAATAGATATTTTCTATTGTACTTTCATTCTCTTTTTCTCTCTCTACAATGTCTTAAAAAGTATAATTTGCTGTACACATTAACTCCTTAGAGAAATTTAAAAATAAAAAATAAATAATTTTACTACGCATGTTGAGATGGGTATCTTGGAATCACCACAGGGAGATTAAAAGTCATTCTGAATTATTATATATTATTATTTAACATGCTCATAAAAATATACTACCTAAATTATGATCATTGCAAGTGAAATAAATCAATGTCCAAATATTAACTTTTTCGAGTGGCAATCTCATTGTAATGTCATTTGTTTTTGAACCTGTTGCTTTTTAAATATAGGTTTAAAACACTGATACTGAATCATCATGCTCTCATTTCCCAGGTTAAAATCAAATCAAGTGTGTAATCTGATACAATACAGCATGTTATGCACTGAAAACTCCACAATTTACGTGGAAACACAGTTGACTATTCAGGGTGGCCATTCTAGGACCATGATAAAATTCAAGTGTAATTTCCGGTTTTCAAGGCGAATTATCCAAATATTCAAGGATAAAGCAGATGTTTTGTCTATTTCAACAACAGCATTATGATTTATTCCCTGCTCTACAGTATCTACAACCGCAATGTGACAGTCTATTGTAAAACGTACTCGTGGACATTTTTAGAAGGCAACTTTTAATCGGTCAACTGGTTCAGGAATTATCTCAGACTGGGAGAGAAAATCAGCAAATGTAAATTAGTTCTACACAGTGTAGAACCTTTTCATATTTAAAGCATTTCAATTGAGTCCAGGAACCTCTTTTCCGGATCAATTTAAATACAGTCTAGGAACCTATCCAGAAGGAATTTAAATTTGGTTCAGGAACCTTCTTTCCTGGAAGAATTTAAATTCGGTCCGAGAACCTTTTTTCAGGAATGATTAAATATGGTCTAAGAACCTTTTTTCAATTAAACAATACGCAACTTGGACCGAATTTAAATTGTGCGAGAAAAAAGGTTCCGGTCCTTCAGCGGAACCAAATAGAACCCATTAGAATTTATGGATTCCTGGACCATTAAGAACCCTGCTGGAAAGTATGAACAATCACAATTCAAAACAAATCTGAACTCCAAATCATGTAGTCAAAGTGGATTATTGCAGTGGAATATTACATATTTGTATTTTTCTTTGTTTAACGCCCAAGTGCAAACAAACATTTGGCATTGGATGAAATTGATGAAGGACACTCAGAAAGGAACAGACGTGCCAAAATAAGTACTCAAACCTAGAACCTTCAGTGGCAAGATTGTGAGACTATCACAGACAGCTGAAAATGATTGATTGATTGATTTGGTGTTTTAAGTCCACTTTATGCACAGTAATACTAATCTGGACTGGACCTACAGTTTAAGGTGTGATCCGAACCACTATGTGCCTCCACCAGGTATCAAACCCAGAACCCCTTGATTACAAGGTGACAACGACAGCTGAAAATGATACCTACCATAATATGACTATCACATTTACTTCATATCTAGGGTGCTTGGCCCTTAAGTCACAATCTGTGATTCCCTATTGATTTCATTTAAGTCACACTGAATCAATTACAGAAAATATTATTATTTTATACTGGGCTAAAGACTCTGAGTAATGGTCCAACATATATATATCATGTTTGTAAGGTTCAATATTAAAGGAAGAAACATAAACAGTCTTCTGTAAAACTGCATTTTCCTAAACAGCCAATATTTTAGAACAAAACTCTGTCAGATTGATTTAATGGAATATCCATACTTTGACATACATAATATTCTGGACAACTATTAATGACCAAAAAGGCTGTGATGCTCAAGTACTGGTCCTGGTGGAAATCAATAAGAGTATCAATATTACTGTCAATTCACAGTAATACCGATTCAGGTTCCACTGTATATGCATGACATCACGTTTTGAGAGGTAAAAAAAAAAAAATCTCAAGAGGCACAGAGGAAAAGAATTTATTTTCCCAAACAAAATCTTATAACTGCACATGTACACAGTCAGGTCTAAACTAACTTCTGGCAAGCATGCATCAGACACAAACTAAATAATCAAATACACAACATAGTTTGTAATGAATTCCTTTAAGCTTGTAAAAATAACATGTGCTCCAAACTATTCACAAGAAAGTTTGTGCTTCATGGAAACACTACACATGTTTCGTCAGCATGAACATGGATTCCATTTATCTACAAATCCATAACATGTCATTGTAGTCACACCATATCCAAAGCATAAGAAATAGGAATATTTCAAGACATTTTCCACTGTATTGTCACAATCTATGGAGTTCTCAACGTGACTTTATTTATAAACTGAACTCCAGTCATGTACATGAAAACGAACTTGAAATTTCACCTAGCAAGCAGTTGAATATACACCAAAGGCATAATACAATTTCAGGTATGTTTATGAAATAATTTGTACCAAAAAAAATTGAAATAAAAGAGCAATTTGAATGATTAATGATTGTAGTCCTGATCTTCACCCCCTTTCAGTGTAAGAAGAAGAAATTCCATGTAAACTTTGTGCTTTTGAAGTAGTCCCATGATTATAGTTCCCTCTCAATGCAGTGTGATGTCATTTGAATGAATATCTAACCTAGCAGAACACACATACAAACTTGTTTTATTAACTAAACACATATTTCTACCAAGTGAGAATAATACAATATATTTAATAACATTTAATACAGAAGTGATGCATCTGAACTAGTTAACGTGTACACATTTTATTCATAATCTCAACAATTCATTCTACAGTATACTTAACTGGAGTCTTAAAATTGAGAAAATTACTCTCTAGTTTAAAATGGTATACTCTAGAAAAATTAATTGAAATGATGGATTCTTAAAACATCAATACGTAAATACTATTGTTGATGGCTCTTCTTATGGAATGCTAGATTGTGAGCTTGAGTGAATCTCTTGTTACAGATTTTACAGGAATAAGGTTTCTCCCCAGTGTGCGTTCTACGATGCTCTCGAAGTAAAGTTGTCGAGCGAGTTTGCTTTCCACATATCTCGCAAGTGTACGGCTTCTCCCCCGTATGTATTCTGTGATGTATTTTGAGTGATTCACGGCTTCCAAGGACCTTTCCGCACACACTGCATGAATATGATGCTCTAACTTCAATGTGCCTCTTCACATGCTCAAACATCAACTTTTTCGTAATGAAGCATTTTCCACACAGCTCGCAGGAGAAGTTCCCGGGAATGTGCTTTTGCTTGTGCGTGTAGTAGCTGGAGTAAGAGGTGTAATGCGCATCACAGACTTGGCAGATGTAGAAATGATCTGCCGTGTGTTGATTCTCGTGATCCTTCCAGTTGGATCTCGACTTAAATTTCCTCTCACAGAACTGGCACTTATATGGTGCATCCTTTCCATGCTTTAACTCGTGGGCCGTCAACTGTGTTTTGCTCGAGAACAACTTCCCGCAGGTTTGGCACGGAAGCTGCTCTTCCGTGTTATGCTGCCTCATGTGAACTTTGAAACTGCCAGACGTCTTGAGTACCTTCGAGCACACTTGGCAAGGAAAGTTTTGTCCCTCGTGGTGGAACCGTTTGTGGTTCTTTAGACCAGTGTATGACGTGTATGTCTGTTCACATACGTCACATTTCAATGTCCTGTTCTTATGATGAACATTGATGTGAGCGTTCAAACTGCCTTTTAGCCTATAACTCTTGCCGCACATATTACATTCAAAAGGCGTTTTGACCTCTCCAGCCATAGTTTCCTTTTCTGAACTTTCGAGTAGCATATGTGGGTCTGCATTATTACTGCTTAGGCTCTCTGCTATATCTCCGGCACTGAAGGTTGAAATGGTAATATCCAGCTCTGGCATTTCATTCGTCTCAGATTTACATACAGCTCTGAACTTTAGAAGGCATCCAGCAACAATGCTCCTTGCTAAAATTTCCCTAGAAGAAAGAATACATGGAAATATTAAAGAAGTTGTCATTGTTATTCTTCTATTGAACACTTAAATATCAATGTTTAAATAATCATATTTCCCTACACCATTAATAAACATTAATATTTTTAAATACCAGCATAACTCTATCACAGTTTAAAAACGAATTCCAATTCTCTCCTACCGTGCTATCAAGCCAACTTCTGGCATTACAATACCATCCTCACTCCTTACGATCCTTCATAACATTTTATGCAAATTCCTGTTCCCACTAGTCACCTACAGACAAGTGAAAACTAGTGTTACTATATTGCTAGTTCACCTTAACGTTCTATCTTTTGACAGTTATGATGCTGTGACAATTAAAAAAAAAATCTCACGCTATGTTCTGGTAACACCACTGTGTTAAATGCACCACATACCACAAAAACAGCATGACGAAAAAGATGCTAAAACTAGTCCTCAATTGTCAACTTCCTCAAGTCATCAATAGGGAACTAGTTTGAAGTTGGGCAAGAGAAGGGCATTGAAGTGGTAACCCGTTTATCTGCCACACCTCTAGTTAACTTGCTTATCCTCCATCTCCAAATAGTTCCCAGAGAACTTTGGGAAGTAGTAATAAAAACTCAGAAATAGTATTTGTCTATCTTTTGTCCTGTTGCTTCCATGTTGTGTTGAAAGAAAACTAGGCATAATTCGTTTCATTTGTTTTACTTCGCTTCTTGTGCCACTTTTGGCTAATTTGCGAAGATAGAGATGAGTGATGATACGATGAAATTGATGAATGGACACTCGCAGACATTCATGCCTAGGCCAGGATTCAAACCTGGGAACCCTGGCATCGTAGCACGGGGGCTGGCAAAACGAGGCATAAATCTGTGCAATGGACTAATTCAATTTCTCATGTTGTTAAAAGTAAGGTTTTTACTAAAGCCCCCCCCCTCCCCCTCAGAGAATCTAGTTTGTGAAGTATTAGCTTTCCAAATTTTAGGAGAGAATTCTCAATGCAATAATTGATATTGGTACGCCCAGTTTGTGACCTCTCTGTAGATTAGGGCGGAGTTGATACTGATGCCAGTGGATTGTTTGGATTTAATTTTAGTTATTTAGCATCGCTTTTCTGCCACTCTTGGCTAATCGCAATGAAGAGGATGAGTGATGATATGATGAAGATACTGCACTCAAAGAATAAAATCAGTGACAAATCTATCTGCCTGGTATGTTAATCTCTACATTGTTAATGCTTGATTTATTTTGCTTCGATTTTCTGCCAATTTTGGCTAATCACGAAGATGAGGATGAGTGATGATATGATGAAACTGAAGGTACACTCACAAAGAGTACC
The DNA here is from genome assembly GCF_977018435.1 of Lepisma saccharinum. Classification (NCBI taxonomy): domain Eukaryota; kingdom Metazoa; phylum Arthropoda; class Insecta; order Zygentoma; family Lepismatidae; genus Lepisma; species Lepisma saccharinum. The sequence goes on along the minus strand of NC_139248.1, from coordinate 4,252,339 downwards.
CATGCCTAGGCTGGGATTCAAACCTGGGACTTCTGGCATCAAAGCACTATCAATATATGTACATACACTTAATATCTATGTAAGGTTCAATTATATATTGTTTCCTAAATTGGATCATAAGCTGTGTACTCTATTATTGTGACATGACATCCTGTAATTGACAAAACCATGGATCAATGTAATCCTTAAGGTGAATAAATCAACCAATTGTAATATGCTGTGCTAGCCACTTCACCATAGAGGTTGGCCGAATGTGTTGGTACCAGTTAAGAGAAAGCACCAGTTCAGATTTAGTAACAGATATCAGCTGATCCTGTTTCGAAATTGGACAATCTTGCAGGGTCCACAAATATGTCAAGAGACATTTTCAGTCTAGATATCAAATAAATTATGCAAAATGCATATTTTTCTGTCATTTTGGCAACAGCACTGCAGGATGAAATTGATTTTGTGAATAAATAATTATATTATGAGTAACTGTGAATATTTTAAAGCAAAATTGTAGTAGTAGATTAATACAGTTCCAATATTTTAAAAATATTTTGAAACACAGTAAATTGTTTTAATTTCCACATCAAAAACTATGGAAAAAATGTTTTCCCCAAACTGCCACATATATAAAATAACTCCTAACATACAAGAATTTCATAACTTACCAAATAAATAATATTAGATGTATTTTCAGATTTTTCCAATTTTTCGCATTTTAAGTTTTTAGCTACTGTCTACTCCAGAATATATAATCAAAGTTGGTAGTCTTCTACACGTTCTATGATGAAATAACCAAGCAGTCAATCATATTATTTCAGATATGACCCATCAATAAATAGTAGCACAGATGAACTAAAATTTTGTGACAAAACTTGCTTAAGGTATGAGAGAGTACTTGCAAATTTCAGATACTTTTACCTTGATTATACGTTTTGCATTCAACTGTAAGTACGTCCCCTTTCTATGTGAGTGACTATCCATCATCATGGAGATTATTCATTGTTTTCAAAGTGATAGCAGCCAATTTGAAATCAACGTATTATGTCATCCAAATTTGTTCATTATCTCCAGTATTAATGTTAAAAAGATGACAATTCACTTTAGCTTGTATACTCCTGTTCAGATAAAGTAGCACATTCAACTGTTGAACCCTGTAAAATGTGCCATTTTATGAAAACAAGAGTGTACTGTAAAGGTAAGGTATTATACCAGGTGGTCCACATATAAGTAGCCTGGCCGGGTAATAGCAGAGACAAGCCTATAATTGTATGTGTAACTTGCAGTGGATCAGTCGGTAACGCATCTGACTACCATGCTAAAGGTCCCAGGTTCGATCCCCGGCCGGTTCAAATCCAGAAACTTTTCTAATGTTGGAAGCGGCCCTGGCACCCATCCAGCGTGGAATGACATGGTACCGGGGGGAAAACCCTGGGGGGGGGGGGGGGTAAAGACAGTCAGTCAGAGGTGTGATGCTGATCACATCACCCCCACTCCCCCTATACGCCTTCATGGTGTGGTGCTAAGCACAGGGTAACACTTTACCTTTTTTTTACTCTCTGTTATTTAAGTAGACATAGAAATATGTACACAAGCAATACACGTACTCATTTATGTTTTAATTTAATTGTTCATAAGCATTGTTAGTTGCTCATGGATCTGTCAAATGCCTTGTTAAAAAAGTCATGTCGAGAAGATGGTGTTTTCCCTGCAGCAGCGAATTGTGATAGTGGAAAAATATGTGCGGACGGTACCCAGGAACAAAACCACGTGCGAAATAATGCTGTTGTTATGCTTCCTGCCTAGGAATGTGTATAATGTCGTACAGAGTCATCTCTATTTTTATAATTATAGTCTTAGTTGAGTATGATGTACTGGTCTGCTGAGAATCCACATATCCTGCATACTGAGCACTAAGACACTCCTCCATGACCAAAAAATTGGTGTTTGGTGTGCAGTTTCAGGAACACGTATAGTGGGTCCAGTGTTCTTTGAATCAACAATGAATAGTGCAGTTTATCGTGGCTTCTTGCAAACGTTTTACGACGAACTGACACCAGCAGAAAGACTATAATCCTACTTCCAACAAGATGGAGCCACATGCCACACTTCAAACAAATCCCTGTTGTTGGTGCATGAACTGTTTACAGAAGAGCGCACAGTAAGCAAGGGGTTGTGGCCCCCTCATTCCCCGTACTTGTCCTCCTGTAATTTTTATCTCTGGGATGCTTAAAGCAGAAGATGTATGCAAACAACCTCCATACTCTGGCTAAACTGCAGCAAAACATTACCAACACCAACCGGAGCATCACCCGTGAAGAGCTACAGACTGTATCAGCCAATACACTGCGACGTGTGCAGAAGTGTGTCGACGTTAACAGGGGCCACTTTCTGCATCTCATGTAACATGCAGGTAAGCCAGTGTTCACATTTTCCTACTCATTCCTACCGTTCTTTCAGCCGGTATCCGGTATTATCATGCCAGGCTACTTTTACGTGGGCCACTCTATATTACCAATGTATCTCATAAATCCAACACATTAAACTTTGAAAATTTTCCTCAGATATTTATTCAATGGCGATTCTTTTTGTAAAAACAGATGCTTTTTTTCAAAAATATAAAAAAATAAAATAAAAACATGCCTCTAGAGTAACAACATGATAAGACGACAAAAATTCAGTACACACGTGAAACTTGGTATTTAATAAGAAGATACGTACATTGTCTTGTTAAGAATCATCGTAGCAATAAAATAAAATAAATCATAAAGAATTAATGAACAAGTAGAAATTTCTCTTATCTTGAATGTGTTACGTAAATTCAATCATGAAATGCAATCACTATGTTAAAAAAAAATACCACTTCGTCTACTCTTAAATTATTACTCTACAGGTTTTTATTGTAAATCAATCATTATATTTTAAATATATTCAATATGCTTTATTTACATTTAATGTATATTCGAATACATCAAACTTTTACAAAGATGGAATGATATCAGATGTGAAAAACATAACAAATCACTAATAAACAAACATTTCTTCATACATAATCCAGAAAACAATGTGCACATTAATAGCATTCTTTTTTTTTAAATGACGTCCCATAATCACAAACAAAATTTTGTTTCCTTCAAGCATCTGGAATAATCTATGAATCATTCAGCAGGGTGGCTACAAACAAGCAGAAATGAAATTCCCTGACTTTTCCAGGTTTCCCAGGACAAAATTTACATTTTTCCATGACAATTATAAACTAAATTACTACTGATATTCTTGTTTTATTTATGCCTAATAGGTAGGGATCTTGATCTTTCACCTTCTTTTTCTAAAATGGTGACATTCTCCAACCCCTCCCCAATTCACATTTTTATTTTAGTGCATTTTTCTGAGGATTATACCTAAAATTATACTTTCATGGTGTTTTTAAATTACTGTTTTAAATTGTAGGTCACATGGCTTATGCCTCTTTGTGAGAGTTTGATACCTTGGAAGTTATTTTGGGAGTTATTTTCCAATAACCCTTTTTAATTTTAAGGTAAGGGGATTTTTCCCCCCTATATACTGAAGGGTGCAAAATGGCCATATGTGGCAAGGCACCCACAAATTCTAAATCAATCAATCAATCTCATGTGACAGATACTGATATATTATGGCACCAAAAATTGGCATTATCTTTCTTTGATATTTTAGTGTATATTTCCCGAAATTCGTGTTTTTATTTTAGAACATTTTCCTGCCAAATATACCAAAACATACACTTCCATTGTGCTTTTAAACTATTATTTTAAATTGTAGGTCATGTTGTCTACGTTTTTGGATATGTTGGAACAGAATTTTGAGGAAGTTATTTTCCATTATTTCTCGCTCTACAAATTCCGATTTTACGACTCCCCTGGGGCAGTAGGTGAGCACTCAATCCCTGCAAAAATTGCACCACTGAGCTCGGTGATTCAAAATACTTCTCGCGTGACAAATACTGATGATGCAGCTCCGGGGTGACAGTAGATACACACTCGATCTCCTGCCACTTTGCTCTGTGGTGCAAATTGTTCTGATAGAAGTTAAAAAATTGTGGGAAATATGTACCGGAGTGTTCAAAAAAATGTATACACACTTTAAAAGCATGTCATACATGCAATACACTTCAATTCACGTTGGCTACAGGTTCAACGAGTAGTACTATAATTCACAATCAGCTACAGATAGTGTTTGTGTTCAGCGACGCGATGCGATGCCATAAGTTGAGAAAGTGCAGTGATGGCGTAAACACGGCTGTCATTTGAGGTGCGAAAAACATTCTGAAGTGGTATTGGAAGTTCGAGAATGTCTGTGAAGTGCAACCACAATGGAGGCATAACTGTCAAGGACGTAGTGCACAGTAACTTTTTGTGTTGTATTGTTGTAATAGTCACAATAATATAGCAGCTATTCCATTTTAAAGTGTGTATACATTTCTTTGAACACCCTGGTATGAGATTTAATGTGGATTTTGGAATTTTTCCATGTATATAATGTATTATAGTTTTCTCTTGGATAAAATGTTGGAAAACTTGCACGTTCTATACACACAAATATGTTTCTATAAGCCTAAAAAAATACAAGAATGTTAGACTTCATGGTATTTTTCGTTGTTAAGTACATTTTTTAAAAATTGGCAAAAAAATGCAAAATATTCGCATTTTATGCCACATTCGTGTTATTTCACTATTTTCAATGGGTGAAAAATGTGTCCAGACATCTCTGCACATTAATAAACACTACTTCGCAGCAATTAACATTGTACACTGTCATCGCGTTTGCGAAAAATCAAGGTCCCTGATAATTGGAACTTACTTTCTGGATGCCCCTCGTACAAATCAGTACATGAAATGTGAAAATTTAGGGTTGGCAGAGAAACGTCAATAACTGATGAAAGTTATACGCTTTTAGGACTAAATGATTTGTGTAATTATAATATTAAAATATTTATGTATTTATTATTAGTATTTTATTTCATAACATCGCACATTAACTTCACAGTGACAGATTAATATTCATCTCTCATAAGCATGTGCTTGTCAAATTTTTATAATGTTTACCAACTCAGATTTCTGTTTCACTTTTCTTTGTGATACTATTCAACATATATTGTGACTTGTTGGATTCATCTTCATATCGATGAATAGTTCAATGTCATTGTAAACACATGGCAACTTGTGCGAAACCAGTATTACGCCATGGCAAAGAAATAAGGATTGCTACATTAAATAAGGTTAAGTGAGCCAAGAAGAGTAATAAAATTCCAGCAGCATATTTGCAGTGGTGTAGCAAACTAAGGCTCCAATTATGCATGCGATTTTTGTTGGATGGAACATCCAACAAATGTCATAAACGACAACAAACGTCATACTAGAACATCCAAGAAATATAAGATTCATAATAGCACAATGCATGCAATTTTTGTCGGATATCGCAGAATGACAAATATCAAACTGCTACGGAGCCAAAATTTTGTTCAATGAAATGTGGTAGCACAGCAGACAAACTCGGATATACAAGGCTCTGTTTATTTATGCCATTTTCGTCAGATGTTGCAGTCCGAAGACATCCAAAAACAATAAATTTCATAAAAGTGCAATGCATGCGATTTTGTCAAAGTTCAACGTTAGTTGGACGGCGATAACCGACAAAAATCATATGCATCAATTGAGCCTAAAAATGTTCATCAGACAAATGCTGTACCACGACATTAGACAAATTACAGGGTTGCATAGTGCCCTTATTTATTTCCATGTTCCTTCAGAATGTCAAAATGCCGTACTACGACATCCGACAACTATCGGACGATGCCACAGTGGTCTGCTCCCACCCCACTACTCCATTTCTTGACAGTTCTGTCCCCTTGCTGCTCCCATACAGACAAGAAAAAATGATAATTCAATGCATTTTCCACATAATATTTAGAGGCTTATCAATTATCAATTTTCTCTGCCCCTCCGGAAATTTCTCTCTCTCCCCTCCCATCACTAGTTTCTGGCACTGTAATTGTGTTGTGCATAAAAGGGATCTAAAAGTTTATACTCAGACTTAACAACAAGATTTCCTGGCCCCATGCAACACTTCACAATGACATCTTTCAAAGCAAACGCCTGGCACATTCATTCCATCACATAAAAAAAGTCAATCAAGACAAAATTCCCTGACTTTTTTTGACCTCTCAGATTCCCTGACTTTTCCCGGTATTCCAGGTATCACCACCCTGATTCCAGCACACTATAAAAGTATTCAGAAGTTTTACAGCCCGTGAAAATTTATGAACAGTCTTCAAATGTTTACCAAATGAAAATTGTGATTATATAAATCATTTCATTGCACATTATCAATGTAAGAAAAGGCACTTCAAATTGGAAATACATGGTGGTCCAGAAATCACCCTGGTTTTCCTCATGTGAGTAATGTTTCTTACTGAATGAATATTTTGTTTATGTTTCAGATACTTTTAAACTACAGCAGGAGCAATCACCATGGTTAAGGACACCACTGAACAACAAATGTAGTCATATAACTTTTGTTACATCCAACATGTGAGCCATCTAAATTCATAGTGCAAACGTGAGATGCATGTCATGCAAGCAATTCTGTGATGGAACATTGCCATCCTGAACCATTGACCCTTTCACAGGCTATTTCCGGAATGTGGTAGATCTGCTATATATTCCTGTACTAAAACTATCCCACTGATTACAAACAATCCATTTTGATGGACCTTGCTTGGAAATGTATGCAATATGTGCAATGAACTACAAAAAAGGTAAAGTTCCCCATGCATGTGGCACTGTGCCATGACGGCACATTTAGGGGAAATGGGGGTTAGGGACCTACACATTCTCGATCTTGGACATATTGAAGGTGATGTGATCAGCAACATACACTGACCACCTTTAACCCCCCCCCCTTTTCCAGGGTTGACTACAGGTACCCCCGTAGATTTGAGGCTGGGCAAGCTCTGGACACCACTGCTTTTAATGGGAGTACAAGGCTGGAAAAACTCCAACCTTACATCACCCACTCACCCTAGGAATCAAACCTGGGTCTTGCACATGGCAGTCAAAATGCACTATCAACTCTAGACCACCACAAAAATTTCTCCAGATGCTGTACACTTATAAATGTGAACAAAAAATGCAGCATTTTCTGACACTATATTCACTTTCTGCACTATTCGTGTACTTACTACTATTATGCAGAATCTACAGACAACGGCCAGGTTAATGTTTAATGTTCATTACGTGAAATTCTACAATCTTGCCAACAAAATTTCTTTTCTTGCTATACCAAATTGTAACTGTCAACAATAACATGATCTGTAAAATAATCGACGATAACCTCTTCTTCACCAACTAATGATAATTATGATCATACTTTCAACCTACTTTAGTTATCAATCAGTATAGCTGGACTAAAACTTACTTTCATATTCTTTCTAAAACGTAGTATAAAGAAGTGAAAATAAATATATTAACCTATCAGTCTATGTAGAATCGAAATTCTAAGAAACTACAATTTCATACCAGATTGAGAATCATAAGAATGAGAGGAACAAGTTTCAGAACAGATTATTTTTGGGGAGTGGAATAACAAGAACTGAATCTGGAAGCAATAATGAATTATTTATTTTGCAACGTTTTTATTCAAATTCAAGATACTCTGCAAAATTCCCAGACATTTCCCTGTTTTCAAGATTAACAGCAATCCTGTGAAAATGACCAAGTTTGTAACTACAATATACAATGATTTCCATGAAGCTTGGTGGTCACTGACCAATGTAGGTATCAAAAATGTCTCATATTTTGCATGAAGCATCTTTAAATGTATTTTCTGTATGTAACAACTAGGGCCAGGGACTTGATGTCCTATACAACTGCAAAATATGTATGTAATTATGTCATATAAATTGGAAAATATGTCATGAAAATTTACAAATATGTCAGAAAAAGGCAGAAATATTCCCAGTAAAGCCAAAAATATGCACAACAGTACTCTCGAATTTCTCCCATACCTGATAGAGTATGTGGAGTAGGGGCTGTAATGTACCGAATGTTATTTTTACTTTTGACTGATTTTTGTGAAAAGCGAAAAAGGCAAAGAAATAAGAATGAAACTTCTTCACTTCCCGTGCAACAAGGAGAGAGAAAATTTTTCCTCAATAATGATTGCATGGCTATCAATTTTCGGCAGGATAAAAAAAAAAGTGGGGTATTATTGCTGTTTACTAAGAAAAGACAGAATCTTTCTTTCTACGTAATTTCCAGATCCTGCCATCGACAATATGAACTATCCGTTGTGCTAAAGCTATGAAAAAAAAATATGAAATAACCAATTATGTGCGAGAGAATTACGAAATTATACAGAAATATGTCTTATTACAACAAAATTGAAGAAATATGTTGTAAAAATGCAAAATTGGTAAAATATGTCAAAATATGCTTTGTCAAGTTTGTCTATTTCGGCTGATTTTCATCAGATATGTTATAACATAAAGTCCCAGGCCCTAGTAATAACATTTCACTTTGCACAGGGATGCCTTATATAGGTTCCTGTCAATTAATACGTTACAATAATTAAGGTTGTGTCTGTGTCGTTCTCATATGTGTAGTGTACACTCTATGCAGTGCTATTTGTGACTCTTCACGTGAAATTTTAGATTGTGAGCTTGGGTGAATCCTTTATTGCAGATGGTGCAAGCATAAGGTTTTTCGCCAGTGTGGGTTCTGAGGTGCTCTTTAAGTAAAGTGTTTGAGCGAGTTTGCTTTCTGCAAATTTCACATGTAAATGGTTTTTCTCCGGTATGAATCCTGAAATGAGCCGCAAATGAACTGCGGCTTCTGAGGACCTTTCCACACTCGCTACAGGTAAAGGTTGATTTAGGTTTTATGTGCTGCTTGTTTCTGTGCGCGAGTAACTGCACATTACTTGTACAGATCTTTCCACAAATGTTGCACAGGAAAGTTTCTCTACTATGTGTAGACATATGACTATGCAAACTTTGATTGGACGTGTAGGAGGCATTGCAGATTGAACAAGCATATATACGTTCTCCTGTGTGGATATTCTCATGGTCTTTCATTTGAAACCTTGTGTAAAATTTCTGATCACAATATTGGCACTGAAAAGCAGGATCATTCCTGTGTTTCCTCTCATGACATTCCAACTTCCATTTGCTTACAAATGATTTCTCGCACATGCTGCATGGCAAACGGGCTTCCTTGTCATGGACTTTAAAGTGCTGCATCAGATATGTTCTTGTGCAAAATGTCTTGGTACAAACTTGACACGTGAAGCAAGAATTTGCATCATGAACTTTTGCATGCCGACGTAAATAGTCCAGTGAGTTGTAGCTCTTTCCACAAATCTCGCACATGAAATTCTTTTCACTCGGTTTTGGGAGAATCACTTGTACACAAGCATCAGTCGTGCTTACTTTAGGTTTTGGAATCTTTGGTGGATCCACTGGTACGCCTACACAAGCAAATTCTTGATGGACAAACCTGATGTGACGGCGTAAACTTTTCAGCAAGTTGTAACCATTTCCACAAGTCTCACACTTGAAATTGTATTCGGTCTCCTTCCCGAGAACAGCTCGCATTGGAGCATCAGTCGTGATTACTTTCGGTTTTGGAATCTTTGGTGGATCCACCGGAACACCTGCACAAGCATATACTTCATGAACATTCCTGATCTTCGGATGTAAATCTGTCTGCAAGTTGGAACCGTTTATCCAACTGTCACACTTGATTTTAGTCAGTTTCTTTGGTGGGTTTGCGGGAAAACACACAAAAGATGATTTCCTCCTTTCAGATACTTGATAACCTTCGTTGCTTTCATATTCACTCTGTGTAGTTGGAATATCTTCACATTTCGAATCACATTTCAAAATATTCCACAATACTGATTCAGATTTAGGTTCAGCCATCATTTCAAAATCAAGATAAGTATCATCTTTGCTGCCTAATTCAAGTTTCCTAAAAGGAAAAAAAAAATAATAGAAAAATTAGTAAATCTATTAAATGGGTGTATATTGAATGTGTGTGTGTGTGTGTATATTTACTGTTTAAATAAATGGATTTGTTTTAATAACATGAAAATTGTGGAACATATTACACAGCTTTGATCACACCTGTAAACTTTCAGTTCCTATGCATGACTTGTGTACTGAGCAACAATACTGAACAAAACTATTGGAGATTAGGGTCGGACAGACCTATAAGGACACCTGGCAAAATCTCAGTGTGCACCCCTGACTGCAGCACACTACTCCCGTTAGGGCACTGTCGCCCTTGCCATAAGAAGAGCCTAGCTCATACTATTGCCTCTAACACATGTAAGTCTTCCCTGAACTAATGCACTATATTAACCCCTTCCCTGCAGCGACATTGATAAAAAGAAATCACCTACATATAGATGAACCGCAAATTCCTTTCATCCTAAAAATTAACTACAAAAAGACTTGCTGCATAATGAACCTAGGAAAGCAATATCTCAATCTCTCTCTCGCTCTCTCTCTCTCTCTCTCTCACACACACACACACACACACAAATGCTGAAGACAGTAAACACTTACCACACAAAAATAAATACTCATTCTGTGCACCTGTTCTATGTGATACTGTGCTACCTCTTTCTTCTTGAAAGAAAATGTGGTAAATCCTGCAAAATATCAACTTATTTATTTTTGTGGGGTAAGTGTTTCCTGTCTCCTTCATCATTTGTGTTTATCCACCCAGGTTGGGATTCAAGCTCAATATTCAATCAATTCACCCAATAATTAAACTTGAACAGACTATATTCATTAATGTAATGAATGAAGGAATAATAATAATAATAATAATACACTTAAATGAACATCACTTGTGCACGGAGAGAATTTTGATTATAAAATATAAGATATTTTTTATTTTGAAATAAACGTTTTACTACATAACATAAATGTAAACTCACACACGATGTAGCGATTTCCGGTAAATAACTATGTTTATTATATATAAAATTACCAAAAATCCTACAAGTCTCATCTCTCTTGTTCTTGGCATAAAACGCTTACGTAATACATTAAAACTTGCGTAGTTCTAAAAATTCACTACAGATGGCAGCACCTGTTCAGCTATTCTCGGCCGCTTCTTGTATCACACCAGTAGTGGCGATGACGTATCAGCAGTGCAGGTGAACCAACAGTAGGTCACTCGCTCTGGCTTCGGAAGGAAGGAGAAACGTTGAAGCAATTACGAGGAACCCAGTAGAAAGGTATGAAACTTATTTTTGTCAAAAAAGTGTGGCCATTATACTTAGTGTTACAAGTGGTTTACTACGAATTTAACAGTGCTATACCTTTCTTACGTACTTGGCACGGTCATTACACAAAATACAGTTAAAACAATGTCAAGAGTTCCTCCCCCCTTTTTTTCTGATGCAAACCTGATGATTGAGAATATATCGCGATAGCATTGCTTGTCGAGGAAAATTACGTAATTTGCAATTCTTGCGCTGAGCAAAGTAAAAAGTTGGACCAAAAAAATACTGTACAATTTGGGAAGTTGAATTGCATTTTCCTTAAAACTTGCGAATAAGTTGTGTTAGACACAAATTGATTAAAACAAGTGAATCATCGCAAAAATGCAACTGGTCTAATCGAGACGTGTGACAATAGGTGCATAATGCATTGCTAATGCATGTACGATATCAAAGCAAGTAATTTGTCCCTTTTACATCCATTTTTCCTAAAGAGCATCTAATTTAATGCATAGTTATTCTTGTGCTGTTTATATACAAAAAAAAAAAAGGGGTAACTTTTAAGGCTGTGTGATAAAAGCATCGAGGTTGTTAGTGAGCAATATAAATTAAAGCCATGTTAGGGACTAATGTTAAATTATGTATCGAGATTGCCGAGTGTTGACCACTGGCGAGTTTAATTGGATTTTCTTGCGGAGCGAGAATACAATTTAGTTTTAAGCAAAATTAAAGATGCTGTGTTCTTAAAGTTTTTGAAGTGCGCTGAAAGAAATTAACCAACTTTTACAATTGTAAAAATAGCATTTATTAATTGAACACACGATGCATTGTTTAATACAAAAATGGTATTCCATTAGGTTTGTTGATTGTAACATTAACATTGTTACTTGCCAAGAGGGAAAGTCTAGAATTGTTGCTTGGTTAGCATAAAAAAAACGCAAATCTGAAATTCATGATATGAATGCATGTTTTGCATCAGAATATTGATGCTTGTAAAAAGAAGTAATGTAATTGTTTCCAAGGTGCACGTTACTATTATAATGTTGTTGTTGAAAGATAATACATTTTTGAATAAGCTTGTTATTGACGTTAAAAGAGAAACACGACAACAGTAATTTAACCTTACATAACAAATACTACGTGTGGCCTAATTTTATATGTGTGCATATATTTATACATGTGTAGATACGTAATTGGTGACCAGTGCTAAATGAAATTTAGTTGTAAGGAATTACAGTACATTACGCATGCGCAATTTTGAAATTCTTGTCGCGACACTTATTTTGCAGCTGGACGTAAAACCCATAAGCATACGGTACTATCCCTTTTGTACAAATTGAATTTTAGGTATTGTGCAGTATTTGGAGATACGACTTTTGGGTCCAGCCAAACAATGTTAATATTGATATGCTGTGAACAACACGGCGAATACATCACGTAGCTTCCCCTTTATTTTCAGCAATTTTGTACGGTCTTGCTAGTAATACTTTTCGATCCTAGCTTCAAGCCATTTTTGAAATTTTGTTAGCAATATTATTATTGTCCTAGCAAGCCACTTTATTATGATCCACATACAAGAAGCCCTTAGTAATACATGTTCTGCTTGAATGAAATAATAGTTATCTTACAGATGGTTGCTTGTGTTTCTGTGAATTTAATTCTGCCCCAAAATTTAGTTGGTTATCTTATGATTTCATTTGTCTTACCATGTGTAGAGTGTAATTGCAGTGTTATTGCAGTCTTGTGGAATGTTAAATTATGAGCCTGGGTGAACCTTTTGTTGCAGATGTTGCAAGCGTAAGGCTTTTAACCAGTATGGGTTCTACGATGTTCCTTGAGTAAAGCGCTCGAGCGAGTATGCTTCCCACACACATCACACGTGTATGGCTTTTCCCCCATATGGATTCTGCAGTGAATTTTAAGCATCTCACGACTTCTAACGACCTTGCCACATTCTCCACACAAACATTTTCTTAGGCTTAATGTGCTGCTTGGCCCTATGAGCTTGCAGCTTTGTGGGCCTTTTGAAAGTCTTCCCACATATTTCACACAGATAAACTTTCCCACCGTGTCCAAGCATGTGAGCCTGAAAGCTTTGGTAGCACGTATATGAGGAGCTGCAGATTGAACAAGAATATATATGTTCTTTAGTATGGCTGTTCCCGTGGGTTTTCAGTTCAAACTTTGTGAAGAATCGTTTCTCACAGTATTGACATTGAAAACGAAGATCATTGTAATGTTTTCTCTGGTGATATTCTAACTGTGATCTGCTTATAAACGACCTCTTGCACAAGCAACACGGTAAATGAGCTTCCTTGTTGTGGATTTTCTTGTGATTAGTCAGGGATTTTCTAGTTTTAAATACTTTGGAACAAACTTTGCAGTCGAAACTAGGATCTATGTTGTGAACCTTCAAGTGGTGATGTAAATCTTTCAGCAAGCTGTAGCCCTTTCTGCAAGCCATGCAATTGAAATTGTTTTCACTCTGTTTTGTGAGCATCACTTGAGTCTGGGCATCAACCATAACAACTTTGGGTCTTGGAAACTTTAGAGGATCCATTGAGATGCCTACGCAAGCAGATTCTTCACTTTGAGGTATTTGAAGCAAATCCTGATTGCCTTCCAATTCTCTATTTTCATTTTTTGAAACACAATTCACTATATTCCACAATATTGACTTTGATTTATGCTTGGTTTGTACATCATAATCAAAACTGGTATCTTCTTCATTCATGCCTGATTCAGTAACCCTAAAAGCAAAAGTGTACAGCTATTAGTAGATCCCGGATTTTTGTACATAAATATGTAGAAAAAATCGCTGATAGATATATGTAAAAAATAAGTATGCATGTTAAAATACCTAATATGCATATTGTTTCTGCTTTCTGTGCTTTTCTTAGTTCTCTGGCACTAAGCAATGTAATTATATTAAATTAATTTCTCAATATTATAAGAAGCTGTCTTAAAATAATGGAATTGTAATGTGCTAAATTACATAATCCCATAAATTGATAATGTGAATGAGAACAGTGACTATTTCAAGAATCAGAGCAGTGAAGAACCAAGTCATATGAAATATGAATTTCGTGGCTTAGACGACATTAAGAAAAAGTAAGTGACAAACGTGCCACAATCGATATATATATATAAAATTTCTTTTTTAGAAATCAAGGATTCAATGTTTGTTCCACAATTATAGCTCTGTACTCAACGAAAAAACAGAAAAGCCGACCTCCCTGGCAGAGTGCCAATAAGGTATAATACCAAGGATTTCGAATTCGAATCCCAGCCTTGATACAGGTGTTCCTTTGTAAGTGTGTCTTTATCAATTCATTGTTTCATCATTCATCTTTATTCACGCAATTAGCCAAAACTGGCAGAAAAACGAAGTAAAATAAACCAATGAATTACAAAAAAACAGAAAGATGGTCCAAATACTGTATTTCATGTAAAAAATATGCAAGATAAATGACACGTGTAATCAACCTCAAAATATGTAATATGAAATTAACATGTTATGGTTCACTACAGCGTAATTCACCTACATTTGCAATTTTTGCTTGCCTACATACAAATGAACAAAAATTGTAATTACATAAAAATACTGGTCCTAGTGAATTCAGAAAACAGCTGTATGCACACACACACACACACACATACAAAATATGCATTGTGAGTCAGAAAGATAGCTACATGGTTTAACACACGATGTGCTGACTATTGCCATGAACAGAATAGTGGCAATTAGAAAATCACACAGCCAATAGATATCATTTTACAGAATTACAAGTGTGCTAAAGCTTAAAGCCCACTGAGACACAGGGAAATGCAGCAACAGAACTTCTGTTGGAATCGAATGGTGAAACAGCCACTACAGCAAAACACATGGAATTTCCGTTCTAGAAGTCTGCAAGTTTCAAGGGTGGAAAATGTCAGTTGGCCGTGTCTCCAAATGCTCTCTCTTCTAATTTCACATTTCTTCGTTTAGCTCTGGCAAGCGTCATGCTTGGCTCTGCTGTTACCGAGCATGGAAAATGTTCGGTGCAGTACATGGGCAGACTACCCTCAGAAAGGGATTTGGAATTTTCAACTGGGGGGGGGGGGGGTGGCAAGTTTCCAGCATCTCAGGGGGATAACCTTAAATGATTCAAGATGGTGCTTGTGTAGAGCAGCACAGTACCGATACAGGATGAATTGTTTATAGAAACGACCGGGAGGTAGCAAAGTTGCAAGACAAGATTGCAATATCACATTGATGACCTCAACCATCAGAAAACAAGAGAAAAAGAGTTCATTGCAATGGAAAGCATCCACACAATGAAAGTTAACACATGTAGGAAAACAAGGCCTCCCAAATGTAATTAAGCTGTCTAGGGTTCACCATTGTGTATTGGAACTTATTTTCTGAATAGCCTATTGTGATTTTCCTATATTATTATTAATTATTTATCTGAATATTCCCACACCATTACAGAACATTTTGTTTGTTAACTAATGTCAATGCAACAAATTCTACATATCACATCTCTTGACAATGAAACATATAACCTTAATTCCTTGTCTTTATGTATATCAACTTAAACATGCTGGCATTTGTGGCCAAATGGTTAGAACATTGTGATACGATGTCAGAGATCTCTGTCTGTGTATGGGTATTTTTTGCGATTGTTCCTTTAATTTCATCATATCACTCATCCTCATCTTTGAAATTTAGCCAAAACTGCCAAAAAAGTTAAACAAAATAAATCAGATGAATCAACCTGCACAATGTATACATTTTTTTAAATAATTTGTCACGTTGCAATTTGACTACATGAATTTATTATTTAAAAAATGTCAATGTGAGAAATAGCACAAAACAACTTCACCTTGATATGTGCGTGGGTGTGTTTCCCCATTTAAGAAAATATAAAAATCTAAATAAAACACATTTGTTTACAAAGGTGCTTTATTTATTTTCACAATTTATTCTGTTAATACGTGTAGATTACAACATAAGATACAGTACAAAAGCTCATTAATACAGTACACATGAAAGTTACTGTGGGTGTTGGGTGTTTGCTTTAAGGCACTTGCTATACACTTAATGCTTAATGTAATACTGTATGCAGTTTTTTTTAAAAAAAAACTTTATATTTTGCTTTTCATGTATTTTGCAGCTGACAAATTTCATCTTCACTGAAAAAGCCAGATAAATACATTTCTTAGAATTCCACACTTATTTTTTTCTAATGATATGCATAAAATGCCAACAGATTTTTTAAAAATACTCCCTTATGTTCATAGACATTACATTTAAACTAAATAATAATGTGCATCACAATAGGTTAGAGACTGGTATCAAAATCTGTTACAAAATTATTGTAATACATTGAAACTTAAATATTTGAAGCTTGACTCTGCATTTATAGTACAACTAATACAAAAAAGAAACTAATGAATTCTCAGAACTCATGTACAAGTCCATGAATTGGAACATATTTTTGCCCTTTTGTTTCATACTAACATTCACATTTCATTCATGAAATGCTTGATGCGACTCAAGGTAATGTAGTCGAGAATATGTTTTGTTACAGATTTTACATGCATATCGTCTACCTCCCGTATGAGTTTTCATGTGGTCAAATAACAAACTACGGGTACGGAAATGTTTCTTGCAAACATCACACAGATATGGCATTTCCCCTGTATGTAGTCTGCTGTGATCGATAAGAGATTTACGACTGGTGACAGTCTTTCCGCACGTTCCACACGTCAACAACAATTTACTTCCGCTTTTGTGTGTCCTCCTGAGATGATTGGAAAACTTCAACTTCGAGTTAAAGCACTGCCCACACAAATCACACAAATGATTCTCCGGCGTGTGCGTTTGTTTGTGCGAGCAGAGACTAGAATAATATGCATACTCTGCATTGCATATTTCACAGACGTACATGCTTTCTCTTGTGTGCACGTTTTCATGGTATTTCAAAGCATATTTTGTAGAATAAAGTTTCTGGCAGTACCGGCACCTGAAAGGAGAATATTCCTTGTGCTTATTCTCGTGCAATTTTAACTTCGTTTTAGTTACAAATGACTCGTTGCAGATGGTGCACACGAACGGCTTTTCTTTGCTATGAAGTTTCATGTGGGTTATCATGTTTGGTGCTCCCTTGAATTTCTTTCCGCAAATATTGCAAACATTATCGTTATGCGAGCTCCTGTGGTATCGTAAAGTCCGACTTGAACTGCAAATTTTCCCACATGTTTCACATTTGTATACCTTCTCACATATTTTTCTTCCAGCGTAAACTCTTGGTTTCTTTACATTGCTACATTCATCATCTGATGTAACTGGTTCTTTTAGAGAGTTCTTCAACTCCTTTCTGTTACGTATTGAAATCCTTCTGACTTCACCCGAGTGATCCAAGATATTTGAGTTGGTAGTTGACAAATTAACTCCTGGTACTTTCTTGTTTCTTTGTTTAGGACATACTGTTGAAGTCGTTCTTTCTTCCCTAAAATGAACACAAATAATTAGAAAATGTTCAATCACATAATTCTTACATTACAGCTAATCATAATGTCTGCGATAAAATAGCTTTATCAATATGAATTTTTGTCTCTACTCTATTAACCCTACATTAAATGAATCAACTGCAGGATTTACAGCTATTTTTCTCCCATGCACAGCTATCATTATCTTTGATAAAATATTACTACATTTCCACCTGACATGCTCTTCGCCTTACACAGTCAAAATAAAAAAACCCATGCCACTATCGCATTTCAACAAGCTTAGCTAGGGAACCATGTTATTTTGTACCAATCTTATGTTCATGACCTGGCAATCTTTCCTGTCTAACAAAGACTTCCGTATGCACAGTTTCATCTGATGATGCAGCCTGCTGTGGAAAAAATTTGGCATCTGGTGAGTGATATACATATCTCTTTGGGAATTTTGGGGAGGAACTTCTACATTAACATGACACTGCAGGTGGACCTTGCTGCTAATTCGAGCCCCTTGGACACTAACAGCATCAAATTACATTACTCAATAATTGCATTGCCATATTAATAATGTTTGCTTCTCAGTTGAAGTCGAAACAACATACATAGCCAAAGCTGCGATATTTATGTAATAAAAACCAACTGGCAAGATGTGAATAGATTGCTCTATTTCAAAGAATTTTAACTGGTAAAACTGTCAAAGCTGGGAATCGGATTTCTTCAAAATTTACAGGAGAAAGTACTCACGGAATGGAGTTTCTGAGTAATTTCGGAAGGTCGTAGAAGTGTTTTCTCGAATTTTTCAATGTATTTCACCCCTAATTCATGTATTTTTCTATAATAATGTCCGTTTTATGCCCGAAAGCTGTTGCTTGCATTCCCATCCATGTACTTCAACCGGATGTTGCGAGCATCTGATGATGTAATCCCAGGTAAGTGTTTCCAAACACACAGTTTTTTCACTATATTGCCCAACCTAAAGCAACCTAACCTAACCTTACCGCGATGGTGTGTGAGACTATTGTGAATGGTTTCTGAGGCTATTCATGGATGGTTATACAATCCAGAATGGTTTTTGAGGCTATGCGTGAATGGCTTTTGGGGCTATGCGGGAATGGTTTTTGGGGCTATGCATGAATGATTTTCAGGGCTATGCGGGAATTTTTCTGTTAAGAAGGTTGAAACACTGCTTTGCTGTTTGAAACACAACACTAGTCAAGATTTGCCCGCCATTTTGAGTGTTCAGGAAGCGAGAAAAGAATGAAAAATAATTACTCGATATGTCGACAATAGATACTAATTTCGTTAAAAAAAAAGTGATACCCTTGTTAAACAATCTTTCGTAATGCAGAATAAGTAAGTAGGAATGTCAACATTTACAGAATAAACGAGTTACAGCCGATTCCCGGCTTTGAGAGTTTTACCTTTTAACTCAGTTCTTTACAACAATTTCTCATATTCATAAGGAATAAATAATTTTTAGGAGACAGAATTAAACACTCACCTCGAATTTTTAATTAATATATCTTTATTACAGTGTAAAAATCAAATGCAATATTATGCATATAATACAGAATTACCAACTCATTTCCAGTCTCATAATTCATTTCTACAAAATTGTGCATGCATTACACCTGAATGATAATTTTCAAATAAAGATGATAATGTTGTCACATGAAAACTTAATCTTTCTTCATGTAAAAAAAAAATGGCATTTACGCTGTTGTCTGCAGTGGCGTGCCCAGGATTTTCGAAAGGGAGGGGTTAAGTACACTTTTTCTGGTAGTTAGTCCTCATTTCGCAATCTTATCTTACCTTTGATCATCTTTACTGTTTTCATCTAGTAAACAAAATATCACGGTCAACAAAGATGAATATGCCTCCTCTGTCATATGTACTATTTTTTTACTTTTGTCATCTATCTAAATTGCTTCTATTAGTAATCAAATTTACAGATCTCAATGTACCCCCTAATAATTATTTGAAATAATGCAATTATTTAACTTATTTCAATACATGATTAATTAGGAGGAACACGTTACATTAAATGTTACATTAGTCATGGAAAATATATACATTTTGAAGTTTTTTTTAGAAAACTGTAACGAGGGAATGGGCAAAACCACGTAGAAAATTTAAATGCCATTTCCAACGATATTTCACTTTGTGATGTAATGTTCTGCAACACCAAGAAAACCAGTGCCTTTCTGGCGGAATTCAAGCGTGCACCTTCTGTTACATGGGATGCCTATCGCCGGTATTTGTTGGGAATAGAAAATAACTTCCTGAGCACTGCAAATCCATAATGTAATGTTGATCTTGCTTTCTACTATTACTGTATAAATAAGGTAGTTAAAAGAGTGAAAGCTTTGAATGCTAATCACAGTGGAGGGAGAGCAGGGGAAGTGGTGTGAGTTGGTGACTTCTTGTTTATACAAGAGGATATTTTCCTCGTGGTCCACATAGCAACCGGTGACTAATTGAATAGGTAGGATGGCATGTCATTCACTTTTGATCGGGGGTAGCAGCAGCTTTATGACGTACAACTAAGAAAGCCATTTCTTGAACCTGGATTATACTGCTCATTAAATAAGAGATATAATTTTTGTCACTTTTCCCAATCAGAAACCACGGTGCGCATTATACACACACGCGCAAATACTATCTCCATATATTTGAAACTAACTAGGAGAGGCTTCAGCATGGAAAATTGAGTTTGGGTACCTTATAGGAATTGATAAGCCAAGATGCTGGTGTTCACTTCAAAGTTTAGAAGCTTTCCAACCACACCTCATGAGGAGGAAAAATATTGTCAGACTGCCAAGTGGCATAGTTGCCTGGTGGTAGTGTATCAATTTCACATGCCGAAGGTTCCAGGTTCGTTTCCTGTTAGATTGGCAAACTTTTTTCTTGTTACCTCTAGCAACTATTTATTACATTATATTTAATACTTGATTGAAATAAAGACAATATCTTCATGTCGTGAGGTGTGCTTCGAAAGCTTCTAATCTTTGTAGTTTTTCTTCAGAAATGACTGGCTAGTGCATGGTAGCATCTTGGCACCTCCCACAAGAAGTCTCATCCCAAACTCAATTTCTGAACCAGTAGCCTCTCCTTGTAAGCGTTCAGTTTCAAGAGGTAGAGTAATTTTTTTGTTTTTGTTTGCTTTCAGCCCTGTGCTTGTATTCATTAATATTCATGAGGTTTGCTTGGAAAGTCCAGCCACAAAATATGCTGCTGTTCGCCTGCCACTTCACCAACGAATGTGCTCAAGTAACACAAGGGGTTCGCTTCGTCAACTACCAATATTTGGGTGGTAAAGATAAGGAAGAAGCCATTGAATCTTTAGGTTCCGAAAAGGACACAGCAGGAAGAAGGCAATAGTGTCAACTGATAGTAGAATCTGTACAGTGTTGATAGTTTTTTCAGTAGTAAGGTGCCATGAGGGGGAATCATGTTTCACTTAGACTGAGAGCAATATAGTTAACATAATCAAAATATCCCCAGAAGTCATGTAAACCATGACATTGAGCATATGTGTTGTTGGGATTTATTGTGAAGGAAAGAAGTTTCTTAGTATATTTTTGTGCATTTGTTATTCTTTTTCCAGAGCCGTTATTGAAAAATTACTTTTTTTAAATTGGACAAGAATTTCTGTTCAATCTGCATCATATGAGGTACAAAAATGATTGTTAGTACATTCACTCAGTACTTGTTCTTTGATATTATGGTAAATAATAGGAAGGATTAAAGAACATATTCAATTCTTATACTGAAAAGTGTACAGTTCTGCCATATTGGTAGTGTTGTAAATAAAAAAAGGCATGATATTATATCGGTCCAGCGTCGGTACAACTCTTTCAGTATACTTCAGACCAGGTGCGAATGACCAGTTTCTGGTCGCGCAAGTATCAGACCTGCACTGCTTGTTAGATAAAAGTTATGTACAGTGTTTATTTTTGTGTATAAGCTGATTGTTATTGTACAGTGTGTGCATTTTAAATACATAAAGATGAAACAAATTGAAAATATTTTTTCTACAAGTAAAACTGTTATAGACATATGTATGTGATACCTTGAATGTTACATCTTTTAATTTTGCATCAAGTTAATGTTGCTGCATAACATGCACTTTTTTGAAATATTTTGTACTTTGCTAAAGTATTAATTTCAGGAAGCAACTGATTTTTTAATATTTATTTAAGTACCATAGCGAAACTGCTAAGAAAGTATGTTGCATTTAGATTAAAAGAAATAAGAAAAGGTTGATTTTGAGTTCTATATAATCTCTAGCTCATTCCACAAGACCAAGAGAAACTATAGTGTATTCAATCCATTGTCTTCTCAATTTTTTAAGCTGTTTCAATACTGTACCATGAATTTCATTGGAGGGGGAAAGAAAAAGTGTAATATTAAAAAACAAAAATTATAACAAGAAATTTTATTATTATCAAGATTTGGTAGTAAATTTTTAATGTTATCAAGTGTTGCAACAAAATATTTAAAGTAATTAATTTTGGTAGTATTAAAATGATATGCTAATGATGTGAAATTCTGCTTTCTTTCCATTAATATCAGTTATAACAATAATTTATTTGATTACACAATCGTTAACTTTTTGCAATATTAACAGGCTTCATTGAATTAGTGCTTTTCGATGTTAGGTGTATCATCAATTGATTATTGTACTTTATTAATCGGAGATTACTGTTATCTATATGTAAACCTATTGAAATGATGAAATGTATTTGTAAATGTTATTCAAATTATACTTTCATTACAAAATGGTATTTATGTTGATGTTTTTATTTTCCAATAGGTAACAAAAATACAATTTATTCTATTTTAACATCGAAATGATTGAGTACTGCATACTATAGCTCGACCTCAAGGAAAAAATCCCTTCCGTCCAAAGCGTTCGCGCAACTTCCCTGCCGTTATCGGTGTTCGGGGCAGTGTTGCCAGGTCAGATTTGAAAAATTCGGGAGATTGTTCCTTGGGAAACCAGAAGATCTGCTATAAAATCCGATGATCTAATAGTAGCAGATGAACGACGTTCTTGGGGGCGTAGGAGCGGCATAGGAGTGTGCATTGGGTGGGCAAGGGGAATGGCACGCATTGTTTACGGTGTAAACGTCACAGATACTTTTGTAACAATGGTGCTAAACCCAACACCCTGTGTTTGGCAAAAATAAACCGATCTCCATTTCAGGAGTGGACATGTTTCAAACAAAAGAAATAAACTGCCCGAGGGAACCGACCAACATCTTTCATCTCTTCCGCATTTTCCGGTTAGAGGGTGCGTGGAAAACACCCTCAAATTTGCCCTTTCTCAGCACCGACACAAGGGGTTTGCGATGCCTCTATTATCGCGAGGAATTTTTATGACAGGAAATGGTAGAAAGTTGTGTTCACAGATGAAGCTAACGTGCCACCTTTCATTGTCGGCGATTTTCCACAATCTTTCAAGTCGAATGCTAACAATAACAAATCAATTTGCCTTCTGCTGGTGTTCGGTGTACAGGTATCATTAGGGGGTGTGAATGCATCCTGCACCATAATGAGAAAATGCATTACGTATGTGAAATATATTTGGTGAATTGGACAGCATGTCTTCCTCAATAATTCAAGATAGCAACGCTTATGCTAGGGTGCCACCCATCCTCCCCATCTGCTAGAAATACACACACACACCCACAAACACATACATGTATAACATAATTTGCCCACGCTACGAAGTCAGTGTTTCTACCTAGTAAGGCAAGGACGTTTCACTGTGTTTGTGTCACTTCATCCATTTCATCAGTTTTTCATTCATCCATATTGTTGTACTTACCCGTAGAGGCACAAAAGCAACGTAAAATAACTAAAATAGAAATAGAGTTTAGGGTGGAATAAAATACAGCCATCTAAAAATAGTAATGTAGTAAAAGTAATAAAATAATGTTCTAGCACAATTGAGTAGCGTTTGACATAATTTCACAATTCAAACAGCACTTTTCATGGCTGAGTGGAGTTCCAGTCCACATCTCCCCTCCATGTTCAAGTAAGATGAGCAGGAAACGTGTTTTTAAGCTGGCCGTTGGAGGTTCCATAGCAATAGTTTATTAAGGAATTCTCCCGAGAAATCAATAGGCCTGGCAATGCTGACGTGAGCCAGCGCGAATGTTGCTTCCCCCTGCCCTTTCCCGCACCCGCCGGCAAGATGTGCTTCTGCACAGGTTTTTTTGCTTGTGGTTCCACTATAATTGTTTTTCCACTCTATGCAGTTTACTATAAAGTAGGTTGCAAGCTAAACAGAAACATAGTTTTAGTTAATGCAGAGCATGCCATTATTTGTTAATTTTTATTTCTTTATGCTGTATTTATTTTACATTGCTTTTCTACCTATTTAGATTAATGGACATTTGCACTATGACATGAAAAGCATTTTAAATCCATTCACTTTATGGATAATGACACAAAAATGAGATGTGCAAAATACCGTGGTGATATTTGTTTTGGTTCTCGAGAAACATGTCTTCAAACACTGCTGAAATTCGTCGTACGTCATCACTTAGAAATGCATGCACGCAGGGCTTCTGCTCATCCCGTCAACTTAGCTTGGGTCGTGAAAGTGACAGCAAAAAGTTAATTATTACTGTGTAAAACACAAGTAACTTTTAACTTCCAGTGCAAAATCGTATGATCAATTTCTTTCAGATTAATTATATCATGATGATATAGCAGTATTCAGTCTCTTAGTCTTTCCATTAGATTGACAAAGAATACGTATACTGGTAACACATGATCAACTTTTTTCATTGCCAACACCAATACATAGGTTCTGACTGGCAAGAAATTATTGTTACAAGAATGGCTTTTCTGGAATTACAATTATTTTTGTCATAATATTTTCTTCACAAATTTGAAAATAACAATACGTAGATGCACATATTTTTGGTAAATAAACATATCCCTTCTAATAGCACATTAAATCATTACCAGAATATTAAGTTAATTCCTGTATAAAGAACAACGGTTTTCGGACATTGCCGACATCCAACACAATGTGAACGCTGAACTCAACCAGCAAGACCTCTACACGCGTTCTCAGAAGTGCATTACCATTGGAGGCGATTGTTTTGAAGGACAATAAGCTGTATTCTTGCATACATGTACCGCCTTTCCTGCAAATAAATCATGAAATCATTCATTCAATCTTTCACCGTATTTATTGAACACAGGTTGTAGTTTAAAAAACTAGTACCAAAATCATAATTTTAGACATGTAAATCATAACTAGATAAAGTAATACACACATAGAGAGAGGTACATAGAGCTTTCAGCGAAAATGTCCAGCTTAATTTCATGAAACAGAGAGAGGTGTATTGATTTTAATAATATCCTTTGAACATAAACTTCCACACATACTGAATCATCAACTGGTAGGAACCCTCATAACATTTATAACTTTTGCCTTCATTAAACCCTTACTAAAACACACTAGAAAAAAATTGAAGTCTACTAAGATATTAGGTAAACAAATTTTTCTTACCCCATGGTTTGGTGCATGTTTAAACCCCAAGTCACTTAAAGTATAACTTAAGTGTGTGTGTGTGTGTGTGTATAAAGAAAAGGACAAAAAAAAAAAAGGAGTTTCACAATGTACAGTGGGATGCATAAGTATTACCATGTAAATTGTCCATCATGATGTCAATGCACTTTATTTTACTCCACGAGTGTCAAGAATTGAAACAAAACACCAAACAAGCTGCTGACAACCTCTACATCAACATAACTAAAAATCTGTTCCTTAAAATCATAGGATGCAAGAGAAAAATTAATGAAAGTAGCCATGGATAATTTACTGAGCAATACTTATGCATTCAACTGTACATGATTACTTTTATCACTATCTTATTCATACACTTTCTGGTAAACTACAGTGCGTTCAATTTAAAAGCGGTACGTAAGGTATATTTGAGTCTTGTTTTTGTTGTTGTCCATTATGTTCCGTCCGTTCCGTTATGCCCATTGCTACAGGAAAAGTTTATTGTAGCGAAAGAGAGGGAAGGGGAGGTGAGGAGGGAGGGGACGGACGCATTGTCAGTTGCCTAAGCCAGGAGACGCAAATGTTCGTAGGATCAGCCCATACAGCAGTGAGGAAAATATTGAAATTATATCCATATCGAATTCAAGTTTTTCAAGAATTAAAACAAATTGACTACCCTAATCGTGTGCACTACTGTCAATGGTTGAAGGACTTCATTGGGAATGACATCACTGAGTTGGACTACGTGTTCTTTTCCGATGAAGCATGGTTTCACCTGGATGGTTACGTGTCTTCGCAAAATTATCGAACATGGAGCTCTGAAAATCCCCATCTTTTCATGGAGTCCCCCTTCCACCCTCAGAAAGTTGGTGTCTGGTGTGCCATATCCAGGCGGCGAGTGGTAGGCCCATTTTTTTTTAAAACACAATAGGTAGTGAAACCAAAACATTATAATGCAGTTTGTTGCAATGTTGGAATAAGAGGAACGTCGGTGCTGGTTTCAGCAGGACGGCGCAACTCAGCATACTTCCAATGAGACTATGGCTATGTTAAGAGATTTCTTTGGACACAAGATTATTTCAAAGGGACTGTGGCCCGCCAGATCCCCAGATCTTTCAAGTCCGGACTACTACTTGTGGGGGGTTTTGAAGCAAAAAATATACAGGCAGAATCCACACACCTTAGAAGAAATTAGAAGTATAACTGTAGATGTCCTTCATAATGTTGCAAGAAATATGGGAAAAATGTGTTAACATGTGTATTCAAGAACAAGGTCACCATTTTCAACATTTGCTTTAAGAATCTTACTTGTATATTTGTGCTCCATACCGCACAAGGTGCAAGGTGTCCTTTTTTTTTTTTTTTTTTTTTACAAGAACATTTTCAGCAATACCACTCTTACTGAAGAAATATGCTGCAGGTTTCAAATTCCAATATCACATACCTATTTCTCTAGAGGTAGAGTTTAGTTTCTACCAATGCACAATCTTATTTTTTTTGTCATAGTTTATGTACAGGGTGTACCAAATGTCCCATTACCCCCCCTCCCCTTTGAATTGTAGACAAACCTGCAAAATGTTATTTTAACAGCATGTGTATGATGGGAGGATGGTATACCATTAAATCAGACCAATGACCACCATTTACTCCAGAGGATCTGTGTGCACACCACCATTTTCATGGCACAGTATTATTCGCCTCCAGGTGCGATGTGAAATCCTCCGTAACATAGGATGTCAGATCTGGATTTCAGGTGGCCATTTTAAGAGAATACCTCAATGGTGTGTTCAGAGACAAATGGATTGGACGAGGATCGCCAAATTTACCAGCACCTCTAAAATGGCCACCCCAAAGTCCAAATCTGATATCTTGTGATAAATGCGCTACGGGGGCACATCAAACAGAAATTTGCCCATATGCAGACAGAGAAAAACAGTGCAGAACAGATGTTAGCAACACTGACATAACTCCTGATGGTCATGTATTCAAAAGAAGAAGTTTTAATAGAGGCAACATGGATTTGCTGTTGCAGTCACGTGTGTGTGTGTGTACACTGCATCTGTCGGCCACGTTATATGGCAAGGTGTATAATAATATAGTCTATATCAAATATACAGGATTTTTATTTTATTTAACAGTATGCCAAATACAGTATATCTTCATTTTACACTGGACTGTAATAAGCATTGAAGTATGAAAAACAAAAAGTATTACAAATCAGGTGATTATGCAATATTTCCTTCCTTTACAACAAATAATTTTGTTTCTAGTAGCTTTTTAAAAATATAAATAAAGATCTCCAATTTGGTTTCTTGGTTCAAAGAAAGTAAGGCAATGATAATTTAATGCTCATTTTTGCAAGAACAGATTTGCTTCTAATTACAAGTTCTTCACATACAACAAAGTAAATTCATGTATTTTTAATGAACTATTTTCAAAAACTAGTATAAGAATCATAATTGTAGACATGTCAATCATAAGTAGATAAAGTAATACATACACAGAGAGAAATGTATTGATTTTAATAATATCCTTTGAACATAAACCTCCCCAAACTGAATCATCAATTGATGGGAGTCCTCATAACATTTGTAACTTATTCTTCCATTAAACCATGTCTACTAAGAAATTAAATGACAATCTCCTTTTACCCCATTGTAGGGTGCATGTCTAAACCAAAGTTACTTGAAAGAATTTAGTATAAAACTTATGTATATACAGGGTGGGCACAAAGTCTCTTTCCCCAATAAACGAAGAAATCAAGTTTTGGGGGAAGCAACTTTGTGCCCACCCAGTATATAAGAAAAGGATAAAGAAAAATGTTTCACAATGTACATTTCACATTTGATTGCTAACTTAATCATACACTGTCTACATGCACAGCCATGTAAATAGTCGGGCTGAATTGCGCTGGTTCCATATGTGGGAAAAGCGAAACGAGAAGGAGGCAGAAGTCGCTTTTCTGCACACTGTGTGGCAATGTCAACCGAGCTGCGTTGCCTACTTTGAGCACCAGACTTAACTCTCTCTGGGTCATACATTTGTCATTCCTGACCTTTCGAGAAAATACTGTCAGTTTGATTCACATGGATTACAAAGACCAACTCTACAATTAGATCTTTCATTCTCTTAAACCTCCGAACAGACGGGGTTGTGCTCCGACGTGGCAACAGCGTGAACTTCTGCAATCTGCCTAATTTCATGGGTGTGCATTTAGTAAGAAACTATAAGCAATAGCTTTTTCTCATTAAATTAACGAAAGGCTTTGAACATTTTCAACAATACCACTGTTACTGAACAAACATGCTAGAGGTTTGAAATTCCATAATATTAAATACCTATTTCTCTAGAGGTAGAATTTCATTTCGCAGTTTCTACCAATGCACAATTTTGTTCTTTTCTCTGTCATAATTTATGTATAATACAGATTACATGTAAAAATAACATGCAAAATGATTATCAAACACATATTGAGCATTGAAGGGAGTTGCCATATGGTCTGCGAGGCATGATGTGGGGTTTTAACGTGTGAATGTGATGAATTTTTATGGTTTATTTTTAGTTTCAAAGTTCTTGCAAGGGGAATATGAAGTTTGATGTGTACAGGGGCCGGTTTTTACAAAATACCTTTTTATCCATAATTTTTATCATTACCTTACTCCTTGTCTTTTATTCTAATTGACGTGGCCTTGAAGTGATTCCACTCGCCAAGATTGTGAACCTGATGTAGGGACCAGTTGTGTCTTGAAACGTTTTTTATAAAACGTATACTCACAAATCGTACGTAGTGCATTTTATAGTATTTTTTATGTACTTTTATTATATCATCGTGAGTAAGTCGCACACGCCTCAAATATGAGAAGAGGTTGAATGTACAGTCCTTTCTCTCTCTTACGTATCATGACTTCTCCTGTGTAAAGTAAGATTATGAGATTGGGTGAAGCTCTTGTCGCATACATTGCAAGTATAACGCTTAACACCAGCATGAATGAACTGATGCTGCTTATGTATCACGTTTGTGCGAGAGCATTTACCACATATTTCACAAACATAAGGCTTCTCCCCAGTGTGGATTCTATTGTGCTCATAGAGCGACTGACGACTTCGAACAATTTTCCCACAGGTTGCACATGTGAATTTTGGATCTTCAATATGCTTTAAAATGTGGACGGACAACTGCTGCTTCCAAACAAATTCTTTGCCACATATTTCACAGGAAAATTGGTCTCTATCGTGCATTTTTCTATGACTGCGTAAACTAATTTGTGAAGCATACTGTGCATTACAGATCTCGCAAATATACAACTTTTCTCTTGTATGCATGTTTTCGTGACTTTCTAAGTGGCACTTGAAATAAAATTCTTTATGGCAGTATTGGCACTTAAAAGGGGCCTCGCTGTTATGTGTCCTCATATGAATATTGAAGGTTGATTTAGTTGGGAATGATTTTTGACACACACCGCAAGTAAATCTAACCTCTTGGTTATGAAGCTTAATGTGATTTTTCAAAGTCTCACAAGTTTTTAATAGTTTAGTGCAAATTGGACATGGATATCTCCTGGTGTTGTGCCTTCTTTTATGCTTAGTTAACAATCTATTAACACGGAAAACTTTTCCACATGTTTCACAGAGAAAGGATCCCACGTGACTTTCACTTTCTACACTAGAGTCTCCATCAGTGCTTCCTTCCAATAGTTCCGGGTCATTCTCGATTGTGGTACTATTTGCAACAATAGTCACAGCAGGCATCCTGGAAAAAAGTACACAGGAAATTAAAGAATTGTGCACATTTCTTGCCGACTTTAAAAGATATGAAATTACATTAATGTAAGCAGTGTAATTACTGTCATTTTCAAGCATACAAAGTTTTGAATAAACAAGTTGTTGCACAATTTGTCATGGAATATGAACAAGAGGGGAAAATTGCTGTAACACAAATTTAATAAATGTTGCAAAAATTACTATGTTGGTGTCTGAGTTTACCTCATGTTTCTCTATATAGACTTCCTACTTCTGTTCAAATCTCAACTTTAAAACACCTTCTTATCTCTCCTTTTTTTATCTTTTCAATCCATTTCATAGAAACGACGCAAGCTGTCTTACTGAGATTTAATGTGCGTGTGTTCATAAAAAGTGCTGTAATGTATGTGTCAACTGTAATGAACATTCACATTTACTTAGCATAACGTAAGAGAAATAAAGAAATAGCAAAACTGACATGTGTTGTCAAGAATAACGTCTCATGGAGTTCTCTCTTTATGTACAGTGTTATTTACACATACCTCCCCTACTCCCTATATACATCTTTCCATTACATATCCAATAACCCATATTCTAAGTTGCCTTTTGTCCCAACACACAGAGAAATGCACTTATCAAGACCACTCTACAAGCGCACTATTTAGCATAGTGCTAAGCCACCCCTGCAGTTTATCACACAGAGGTCGCTACACATACGGCACTTACTCTGTCTGCGGCACTTACTCTGTCTGTATCTCGATGCATCCATAAAAAAACTGTCTTAATCCATTGAGGGGCCGCCACTTTCTGATCTGAGAGCCTGAGAATGTGCGTCTGAGGATATGAGAGACCGTAACAAGTCGGAACCCAGTATTTATACCTCCAACAAATGACCCACCCCCAACCATCGGTGCAATGTTCATTGTTACCTTTCAAACAGGAAAGCCGTTGAGGAAAGCAACCGCTGGCTTCCCTGGCTACTGGGCAAAAGCAACCTAGGCCAGAGCATTTACAAATATCCAAACTTTTACACATATACTTTCCATTTTGCATCTGTGTGCATAAAAACCACACAGCACGTGATAATCAGTTGTATTTAAGAGACAGGAGGGTAGCTATTGGTTTTGATCCCCCAACTGCAAAATGTTAGAGAATAAAGAGCTGTTAGGGCCCCACGGTTTAATCCCAGCCTGCGTATCAGTCCCTTCATCATATGACCACTTATCTTCATAACCAGCCAAAAGTGGCAGAAAAGCCAAGTAAAAAAAACAACCAAATCAACCAATAAAAATCCATTATCAGTTGTTGACTCACAAATCTAAAAACTCCTATGCAGTCAATGAGTTTGTATGTAGGGAAAAAATTGATTTTTTTTTTTTTTTTAAAAAAAAAACAACCACCCTTAACCATAGAAGCACAAAGGTGATTTAAGTAGGTGCTTCACTATGTTGAACTCTACACCCCCTCCCACAATTTTGTCTCAATAAAAGAAATAAAGTTACAAAGAGATATGGTTAGATTTCTGGTGGGGATCAGGGCCGGCGCTAGTCATTTTGCCACCCTGGGTGTGCCGCTCCCTTTCGAACGCCCCCCCCCCAATCATTACACAGCAACGGGAAATTGAAAATCAATGTATTCCTACGTAAAACATCAAGCAATAAAATAAATAATGAGACTTGTTATGCTACTTCAATACTATTAAGCACAAAAAAGGATATCTTGCTCGACCACAGTTAAACTTTAAAAAATGCGAAACTAATTTTATATTAGGTCTGTGATATATGATTGGATTTTGAAAATAATTATATATAATATTCCCGGATGTCCCGCGTGGGTGATCTAAGTTCTGAATTCTTTCCTGCGTTGTCCCCGCATAAAGCGGCTCTGGGGTTCACCCAGCCTCAAATTAATGGGTACCTGGGGGCAACCCTAGGAGATTAAACGGCCAGAGAGTGGTGCTGAACACATCACCTCAAATGGCCGAGATCAAGAATGTGTGTGGCGCTACCCCCACATCCCCTAAATGTGTCTTCATGACATGGTGCTACATGCACAGGAAACTTGACCTTTGCATGTAATATTCTCTTTCGTATAATGCTATCTTGCATAAAATGGAAACAAGCATGTTTTATACATGATTGACCGAAGATAGTATTTTTATTAGACTTAATTTTTTTTTAAGAAAAAAATTGTGCGCCACTTGCCATGGTTACCGACAAAGTTAATAAATTCTAAGTTCTACCCTCACATTAGTTGCAAAATCATGACTCTTTATCAGTTTAAGGTCTCCTTTGGTATAATTGTTTCATTAGAGCCGAAAGCACTTTTAGTTCATATTTTAATTTAGTAGCCTTCATGTGTTAACATTCCGGCAAGTTTTCTACACTTTTCAGACAAAAGATCAGATGGCATGTCTTTATGCTTACTAATATCATAAAAGAAATTGAAAAATCACTATGATGTTTAAGCTGCTCAAATCTTTCTCTTAGAGTTAAAATAATCGTCTAGGATCTGGTGATAAAAATCAACTTTGTACCATTTTTGTGAATCTTCAACAGTTTCATCATACTGAAACTTCTTTCGATTTCGGACATGTACAGTGTTGCCTATCTTTGGATCATCATTATCAAAATTCGATGCCAATTCTTTCTCATTAACCAGGATTCATAGGTCGCTGCCCCCCGATGCCTCCAGGAGTGGAGGGAGGGAGGCCCTGCCAGGCTCCCAAGTGGGGTCTAAGAACCTTTGAAATTTTTCATCACTCCTACTTTTTCCAAAGTGCTGATATGTTTGCAAAAAATCATCTAACAGCATCTAACACATTGTAGATTAATGTTTTGAAGACATTTGCTCATTACATTACGTGGAGTAAAAAGTCATGAGCTCTTATGCGACCATTCGGACAGTTCTATTGTCGCCAATTATTTAAAGGAGAGCATCATAGATCTCTTCCACTTGATATCCCAACGGAGTTAAGGCATCAAATCTGCTTTCCCACCTTGTGGCACTCAGTGGTTTTAAGTGAGACTACTGATATGTTCCTTCAAAATGGTGGGTTGGCATATATTAACTTCCAAGTTATATAATATAATATAATATTATAACTTTCAAGTTTTCAATAGGCTTATTTATTTCTTCTCTTCAAATTTTGTCACCCTGAAAATTTGCCGTTCTGGGCGGTGGCACAGTTTGCCCCCGCCTCCTTCCACCGGCACTGGTGGGGATGAACATGAACAAACTGGTGGCCCAGTCCTGATTAGCCTCTTTTCTTTAATTACCATTGAAACATTTTTTTAAAGCAATCACAAACTATTTCTTTCTGTTTTAGTTAGCCTCCTGCTAGCTTCACACACAAGTTTCTCGATAAATAAAAAAGAAGTGACAAAGAATTAACATTGATACGTAAACTTTATTGAAAATAAATATGCAAACATGCATACAAACAATACATGTTTATTGTTAAGAATTCATACCACCTTATGTGGTATACATCTGTGAAGAGTTTCAACCACTCCATATACCCTGCCTAGGGGTGGATGATCAGCTAGTGAGTCAAGCACCATGCCACCATATTCCTGCAAATAGCAGTAAATTCTAATTATAAGTTATGTACAGTGGGATCCATGAGTATTGTCATGCAAATTGTCCATAACCATGTTTGTGCATTTTATTTGACCCAATAGGAACTTCAAGAATTAAAAGACAACTCAAAACAAGCTGTTGACAACTTCTGCACCAGCATACATAAAAATCCATCGCTTAAAAACACATAGGACGTAAGCAAAAAATAATGGAAAATAGTCCTGGACAATTTGCACGGTAATACTCATGAATCCCACTGTATAGTTACCCTAATAAGAATAGGACACCTAGATCCTGAAATACTCGCTTCCCTGGAAGGTGTTGTGTGTGTTGCCTAACTTTATGGCAATAAGTGGATTTTGGCAGTAAATTCTTAATGGCAACTTCTACCAGCCCCATAGAGTTAAGCAATACACACAATGCCTTAGAGCAATGGTTGCACTGGGGCACCATGGCTGGCTTACAGGGGCTGAAAATACACCTATTCCAAATGTGTGCTTATTTAGTACTTTTTTACATATAAAATGTTTCTGAATTTGAAATATGTGTTTATTAGGCAAGCAACCTAACCAGACTGAGCATTGCAAGTGTTAGATAGGCCTACATTCTCATTTGGGTCCCCGTGGAAATACAGGGTGAGACATACAAAACTAACACATTTCTTTGCTGTTTTATTGAAACAAGAATACCTCGCAATTCTCCAAGTTAGTTTTACATGATGCACGAAATCTGGGAGATTCATACATCCTCAAGAGAGTACGCAGCTGTGCAGCATTTGGTAGCTTTCGTCGCTGAAACTGGCTTAGTCATTGCAAGGATACAGTACGTGCTACATATTTTCATGGTGTTTGTTGAGCAACTGAATGACACAGAGCTACATAAAGGTTATTTTCAGCAGGTTGACACCTTGTGCCATATATCAAATGAGTCTGCGATGCTGATCAGGACGGATAATATTCTGGAATTTTGCCCACCGAGAGTACCCAATTTGACACCCCAGACTTCTTTCTGTGGTGGTACCTCAAGGGAAAACTGCATGCTGCACGCCCTTGGACAATGGATAAATTGGAGGCCAGTAATGACAACAGCATACTCCAATGAAAGGGCAGAAACATGAAACGACATGTACAGAGAAGGGGGAGGGAGTTACAGCGTGTAGTGTAAAGGTTATTAAACTCCCATATCTATGCTACATTTCAGATGTAATAACTTGTTGCTAGCTTTATTTTTGTTCACGCTTTGATAATAAAATGTGTCAGTTTTATATGAATCACCCTCTATCTTGAAACACTAAGAGTGCCGCGAAACGAAAACGTTTGGGAACCCTTGCCTTAGAGGATAGTGACTATTTCAGGATCTAGGTGTTCTATTTTTAATGCTGGTGAGTGTACATGCAAAACTAGGGAATGAATGGAAGTGGGTCTACTTTGTAGGGCATCTGAATGCCACATGGGGGACCTGGGTGGGTGATCTGTCAGAATTTTTTCAGCCTTGTCCCCGCATAAAGTGGCTCTGGGGCTCACCCATATACAAATCAATGGGTACCTGGGGGCAACTTTTGGGGTAAAGGCAGCCGGAGCATGAGAATGTGTGGCAGCCTACCCCCACATCCCCTAAATGTGCCTCCATGGCACGGTGCTACATGCATGAGGAACTTTACCTTATGGTTGCCTTCTAGCTTCTGCTATTCCACTGTGTCACTGAATGCAGGAACTCCAATGCCGATGTGACCTAAAAGTATGGTTAAAAATAGTTAGCTTTCCAAGAAATGTTTGGCACTCGATTGATTCATTGAGTTGGTGTTTTAAGTCCACTTTATGCACAGGCAGACTAATTAGGACTGGACCTACAGTTTAAAGTGGGATCCGAACCACTATGTGCCTCCACCGGGTATGAAACCTGTGATCCCTTGATTACAAGGCAACGACTCTACCACTGCGCCATCGAGGAGGCCCTGTTTGGCAGTTGATGCTATTTGAAAATTCAACATAGTGAACAGATTAGGCAGCTATTTATTCAAAAGGCCTACAACCTTCATCACTTGTAACCAAACTTCATGAGTAGAGCCCGGAAGTTCAGGCATTTATTTTTGTTAAAATAGGTAGGCAAAAAGGCATTTATGTGGTAAATAGGCACTAAAAATGAAAAAAGGCAAAATAAACCGAAAAAAGGCACATTTAGAAGTCGCTTACTTTTATCTATAATTTCTGGCAAAATGTTAAAATCTAAATTGGGAAGAGCATTTCAATTTTCTCCGTCTTGATTGCACATAACTACAAGGTGCTTTTTAAGTTCTAAACATTCATTGATAGTCGTCTGTCAGAGAGAATGTTTTTCATAATAGAAAATGATCTTTCTACTTCGACAGAAGTTATTGGAGCATACATATAACAAGCTAATGTAGCTGGACTCATTTTGGTAACAGCATTTTCACCTTTTAGAATATCACAAATTGTTTTCAATTGTTTCAAGTCCTCATTTGCACTCACTACCCATTAGCACTTTTCCGCAACAGCTCACCCCTTTTCTCCTGGCACTTCCATCATCTGCTGCATAGATTCCTCGAAGATTTTCATGGATGCTATAATTGTAATTATCTCTGGCAATGCACCATAATGTGCAAAAGTAAACTTGAATAGCACGGGAGTTTTTTCACTTCACGAATTGAAGCCGCTTCATTTTCTGGAAGAGCATCGATCACCTCACTGATTTTTTGAAGGTTGTTAGCATAATATATAGCTGCTGATATCCAGGTTCCCTATCTCGTCAAGACTGGTTGCTGAGTTAAACTAAGCTCAATCGAAACTTCCTGAAATTTTCAGGTTCGAGAGGGAGATTTCAGAAATATTTTCTTTGTGTTCGAAATCAACCTGTCCACTTCAGCAGTCAATCATGCACAAGAAATGTTAACCGAAAGGCAATATCCTGACTCAGCATGAAATACTTTTTTCTCACACTTTTCTCCTTCAGCAATGTTGAAACATGCGTGAGTTCAATGTTACTTAAATAAGGCGAAAATTATTCACATAATAAACGGAAGAAAAATAAATGCCAAAAACGTTTTTTGGGAGAAAAATAATTTATATACACATTTTTTTTAAAAAAAATGTCAAATTTCATTGAAAAAGGCAAAAAAAGGCATTATAATTAAAAATAGGCAGTGGGGTCCCAAATAGGCAAAATGAAAAGGCTTCCAAAACATTCGAAACAACATAAGAAACGTATATCCGGAAAATTTTTATCAATATATGCAGTAGATAAAAAGGCATTTTGCCAAACTTCCGGACTCTATTCATGAGCAATCCTTCCATTATTGTTTTTTCTGTAGATGTCTGTTTTGATATATTGGTGAAAAGTAGTAGACTTTCAACCTCATTGAAGTTCTCATGTTTGAATACCAGCATGGCCATTGGTATTCTATGGGGGTGTCCCTTCATCTCTTCAGCAATTTCATCTAATTGTCCTCATCATCGTGGTTAGCCAAATGTAGCAGAAATACAAAATAAGAAAATGGCATGTGAGAACCAGAGGGACGTGGCTCCAATTTATGAAATTTACAGGAGAGAGGAAATAGTGCATTCTTAGGAATATGTCTGACTCTTAAAAAGAGTCAGAATTACATGACTCCACCTTACTGTTGAAGGTTACAAGTATATCTGACTCCAAATAGAGATTTTCAGAGGAGACTCATAAAAAAACAAAAAAAAAACAACACTTTTTTTAGTTACGTTCCTCCAGTTCTCATACAACGAAATAAGACGTTGGCAGTAGTGGTAGTATGTGTATGATGTCACTGAATTATTTGGAAAAATTTGATTAGTAGTGTAAAGAAGAGGTGATTCGGGAACTGTAAGCAAAGGCACACTTTCATCTTCTACAGAAGACATTGAATTATCATCAAATAATTACTAACCTTACAGCAGTAACTGAGGTATAACTAAGGTAAGAATAATACTAAAACACTTTGCTTCCTATATTTACTCTCACCATTAAAGTTATCTGGTTGATGTTACATTCCCTGGCTCTAGGGAGCCTGGTTTTGCTTTTTTTAAGTTTAATATTTTAAGTAAATATATTTTGCTCGATTGTAGATACATATATGTGGTAATAATGCAATTTGTTTTCATCTCTGTTTGATAACTAAAGGGAAAAGTATGAGATGGCCAAATTTCACCCAAATTGTATTTCCTTAAAAAATTCCAATGGGAGTAATATGTCAAAAAGTGATATTTTTTGTTAATTTCTTGAAAAAATCAAGTACTTACCTTACATGGGCTAAATGGTAAAACCAACTTTTTGGAATCCTCTTTCTGCGAGTGGCTAATCAGCTTCTTAGTATTGCACAATACATTTCCATCAAATAATGAATCTGCATGGCTGTAAGTAATGGCCGAATAATCTTGGAATTTTTCTGTTCACTTTGGTTTATTGTGGGGGCATAGTAACTTGCGATAGGATAAATTTTGTGTGAATTTTCTTCATTTCCTTCTTCTAAATGTGCTTATAGGAAGGGGGTTGCAAAATTTCACCTTGTATGAGAACCTTATTCTTTAAAAGGTAAAGTGCTCCCCTGTGCTTAGCACCACGCAATGAAGGCGTATAGGGGGTGTGGGGGTAATGCCCCACACTTTCTTGATCCGGTCATGAGTGGGGGTGATGTGATCAGCATCATGCCCCTGACTGCCTTTACCCCCCAGGGTTTCCCCCAGGTACCCATGTCATTCGACGCTGGGTGGGTGCCGGGACCGCTTCCGTTAGAAAAGTTCCCGGATTTGAACCGGCCGGAGATCGAACCCGGGACCTTGAGCATGGTAGTCAGACGCATTACCGACTGAGCCACCGCGGCCACTTATCCTTTAAAAGGAAACAAATAAAACAACCCACAGGTTCGATTCTCATGATAGGTAATCTCAGATGGGAAATTTTCTGCCAATGTATCTGCAGAGAGCAGCTGTGGGGCTCACCCAGCTTCTAATCACTAGGTACCTGGGGGCAACATTGCAGGTAAAAGTAGTTGGAGCTTGATGATGGTCACATCACCTCCTATAGCCTAAATGGCATAGTGTAATACACTGCTGACAGCATTACTTTTTTAAATGCTAAACAGTTCTTTTCTTATGATGATTTTTCCCATAATTTTTCTTGTATGTATGCATTGCTTGCATTGGATCCATTGTATACATCCATTCAGTTATACAATGGAGTTTTAAACTCTCTCATTAATTTTGGCTTTATAGTTAAGAATATAATTTTGAACTGCAATTTCAAGGTGATACATTGTATGATGCATTGTATAACTGATTCTATTTTGTTGAAAATTTTTAACCATTTGATATAACTGTATCTTTAATCAATGGATCCATTATACAGGGTGTCATTTTAATGGGGCCCACGGACCACAGATTCGTATAGAGGACATCAAAAGAAACAACTTTTCTCAGTAACATTTTTCTCGTTGGTGCGTCGATTCGACGCTACAGCCATTCAAAAAAGACCGTTTTGCCGCCTGGATGCTGGCAACCCAACCCAACATTTGATCGTATATGTGACGTCATTTCCTGCGGCGAAACAGCACATGGCAGGGTTGCAAGTAACATGCAAATTTTGTGAAAAACGACAAACTACCAACCACATTATTAGCTGTAAAACGAAGCAAGAAACGCGTCCAGTAGACCGAACATCAAAACCTACCAGCCAGAAGATCAGCAGTCATCTCCGGTGAAGGGGGAAGTGAACTAACGATATGAGAATGGTAAAAATACGTATTCAAAATGAAGTGTCAATATCGGATTTTATCTCAGCCTACATATCAAATATCAACGACAATAAATTTTCTTGGAATACAGCTTACATACATGTGGCTGTTTACGCCCAATTACATGTCAAATATTTGCAAATCTCGTTGCAAGGTTGATATCTACAGGTTTGTGTCCAGATGCCATGTGGTACTTTTGTGCTGATAAGGGAAGTATCCGAGGTTCACGTTGTTACATTACGGCTAAAACACGTACAACCACAGTAACAATCTAATGATGAATCAGTAGCGAATATACTGTTCCAAACTATTACATGTGTATCCGGTGCATAGATAAACACAGTCATCGGAGAGCTTGTATTACTACTACTTATATCCCTATATTTTCAATCATTTTTGCCACTTGCCTCATAATGCCCTGAATATACATTATATTAACCTATGTGTTGCTTACCTTTGGAATTTTGAGTTCTTTCATTTTTATTTTGTCATCTGTTCAGTGTGTCACAGACAACTAGTATCAGAAGGACAAAGTGGATAAGACTAAATTGTAGATGCTAACTTGGTAACTAAATTTGCAAATATTTGACATGTAAGCTGAGACTAAATTCGATATGACCACTTCCACTTGAATTCGATTTTCATTCTACCATTTTTCGTATCGTTTGTTTACTTCCTGTTAGGTTACAGAACGTGTTTTCTTGTTTTGTTTTACGGTACATAATGTGGCTGATTGTAGCTATGTCATTTTTCACAGAATATGTGTGTTCCTGGCAACCCTGGAATGCATCGCTTCACGATGGGATATGACATCACCAATGCAATCAAATGATGTTTGTGGTTGCCAGCATTCAGGTGGCAAAACAAGCTTTTTTGAACGACTGTAGCGCCGAAACGATGCACCAACGAGAAAAATGTTACTGAGAAAAGTTGTTTGTTTTGATGTCCTCTACACGTTTCCGTGGTCCGTGGGCGCCATTAAAATGACACCCTGTATAACTGATTTCTTTTTCATAATTGGGAAAAGAGAGTCGCGGTAGTATATAAATATGAAGAAACTAGTACTCACTTATCTGCGAAAAGATGCATGCCAAGCAACAGTACAGCAAGTCCCAAAGAGGATGGTGGCAGTGGCCACTGAAATTGATAGAACAAAGGGGGGGAAAAAAACAGTTTCGTGGATAAGTGAGTACTAGTTTCTCCATATTTATGATTCCTTTTTGTTTCAAATTTTTAACCATTGTTGTAACTGTATCTTTACTCAAACTATAAATAAATGTCTGATGAAGGGAGCGTGTGTTCTCCTCAAACGTCACAAAGAAAAACTGCGTTTTATGCTTGTAATAACCGTAGTAGACTACAAGAGAAATATTTTTTTCCATGTTTGTTCATTTGAAAAGTATGTGCTTTATAACCTCACATGGGCTAAAAGGTTAATGCAAAATAATATTTGTAAATTTTAATTGTAAGCAATTTATTAAGTGCTGTTAGTGATACAACATACTTTTAATCAACCACATAAAAAAATGAAATACATTGGCATGGTTTACAACTACAAATCAAAAACAAAAATATAATATATGTGAATTTGGAAGGTTCTCTAGTTTAACAGTAATATGCAATAATACTCTAGAAATTAGTTGATATAATGTTCTGTTATGTTTCTAAGATATGCTTGAAAACAAAGACAGACTTAATACAGAAACATAACAACTATGTCACAAGGGGCTCATATCTAGTGGTTGCATGATCTTGTGGTGGGGCTTGCGTGCTCTGAAGATATGCTATGCTATACTGATGGTTGGGCCTCCCAAGCTGGCAGAAAAAGATGGTCAACTCAAAGGTGGAAGAGGGTGACCAGCCTAGAGGAGTGTTCAGACATATGGAAGAATGACAAAATGCCAGAAGATTGGAAAAGATATCTCTTAATTAAAATTCCAAAGAAAGGGTACATGACAAATTGTAGTAACTGGAGAGGAATCATGGTTATACCAAATCATACACAAGATAAAACAGAAGTCAAGGTTAGGAGAGAACAAGGAGAATTACATTCAAGCAGATCATGTACAGAGCAATGTATGGAATGCAATACTAGGCTACATGCCATCATTGTAGATTTTGAAAAGGGCTTTGCTTCTATAGCATGAAAAAGAATGTGGAAAATATTACAGCAATAAAAAATTGCAAATAAGGATAATTGAGGAATCATATTGACAATGTAAAAGCCAAATTATTTATGAAGAAGTTACATAACCATTTGAAACAGAAACTGGAGTAAGACAGGGATGTATCATGCTACCTCCTTCTTCTGGTAATATAGTAATGAGGGAAACAGTAAAAGGAAAAAAGAAGAAGAGTGGATAGATTGCAAGGTCTAGATTTTGCTGATGATGTGAATCTGTTGTCAGAACAGCCAGGGTACAGCAAAGTCAGATGTGGCAATGAAGGAGTCCATCAACATTGCAAAGATAATTGGTAATAGAGAACCAATGGGTTGTTGTGAAAAAGGATCTTGCTAAGGTAGAATCAGTCCTATTACCAGGATTGGTTGGCAGGTAACCTGCAAACAATAAACTCCATTATTGAAACCAGAGGAAACAAACCAAATTACAAGTTTTCGTTAATAGATGTCCCAGAAGAATATTAAACGTACAATGGCCAGAAATAATCACAAAGAACTATGGACATGGCATCAGGAAACAAGATAAAAAGAAGAAAGTACAAGAGCATGGGACAACACTGAGGAAAGCAGACAATGCAATCGATAAACAAGCCCTTGAGTGGAATCCCTAAGGCACTAGGAAAAGGCAAAGGCCCAAACACTCATGTAAGCACACCATTGAAGAGGGAGGAAAACAACAGGGAAAAATGAGAAGATAGCATGTATAACAGCTTCATGGATGCCCTACATTCCTGTAGGAACCGAAGGAATCAAGCGAAGCAAGTAAGTCACAACAAGCACTGCTCCTGTACAATGACCTTAACACTAGATCAAACCACAGATGGTCAATTCTTGATCTTTATTTGCATCATGAATGATGGCTCCTTCTGTGGATCTTTAGATTATGAGCCTGAGTGAATTTTTTGTCGCAAAGGTTGCAAGCATACGGCTTTTCTCCAGTATGTGTTCTACAGTGTTCTCGGTGCAAGTTGCTTGAACGGGATTGTTTTCCACATATCTCGCACGTGAACGGCATTTCTCCCGTGTGGATTCTGTTGTGATCCCTAAGGGATTCACGGCTCCCCAGACTTTTCCCGCACTGTTCACATGTAAATTTTTCTCTAATTTTCGTGTGCCTTAACACGTGTGCAGCCAATCCTCTTGCCGTAGTGAAACATTTTCCACACAACTCGCACAAGTGGTTGCCGGTATTGTGCGTCATCTTGTGGGCATAGAAACTGGAGTAAGATGTGTAATGTGCACTGCAAACCTCGCAAACGTGCAAATGTTCTGCAGTGTGCTGGTTTTCGTGATCTTTCCATTGGAATTTTGTATAAAATCCCTTACTGCAGTATCTGCAAGTGAAGGGAGCATCTTCCTTATGTTTTGTTGCATGTACACGTAGTCGTGCTTTTGTTATGAACGACATGTCGCAGCTCTTGCAAGCATATTTTTCTGTTTCGTTATGGATTTGCATGTGCTGCCTTAGGCATTGGGGCGTTTTGAATACCTTAGAACACACTTTACACATATGAGTTTCATCCTTATGAGTTTTCTTGTGGTAACAAAAACCGCTCCACTCTTTATAAACCTTTCCACACAGCTTACACTTTAAAGGTTTTGTATTTCTTCTTCTTTTATTGCTTAGTGTTTTATGTGGATCTTTCATACGTCGTCTTCTACTAAGTTCCGAATCATCATTCTTCATTCTTGCCCTAGAAGTTACATCACTATGAATCGTTTCCCTTGCTGTGTCGCATAATGGATGCGTCAATGATCTGTTATCAATTATGAATTTTTCAAGACGTCCGTCAGCAATGGTCCATGCTACAACTTCCCTAAAAAAGAGAAATAATGTTTCTATTAATTTCATGAAAAAACAATATTTCATTTTATTTCTATGAAACACCCAAAAAGTTTTTGTGAAACTGTCACTACAATTTCTAATTTCATAAATGACTAAGTATAATCTCAGTAAGTGTCTTGAACTAGTTCAGAAACTGCTAAATTTTAAATAGGATTAAGATTATTGAGACTCCATTGGTGTTGGCTGATAATAGTATATCAGTAAAAATGACGAAAATTTTATGAATCAAATGAATAGAAAAAATGAAGTGCCGGGAGAGTGCACAAAGTGACACACTGTCTGAAGCTCATGTTGTTGCTCCTTTATCAGTATAATTTTATGAAGAAATACCAAATAATAAGGAAAGTTCAAGTGTAAGATCTGTTGATCTTTTGTGACAATGGAGCTTGGTCCATTTCCTTACTATCTGATAACTTCCAGTTATCTTTCCTTATCACACACATTGTATGTGGCAATATACAGGGCTGCTACAAAAGACCTGCCCAATTTGATTTCCAAGTTGCATACACAACATGAGATTCACTGTAATAGAACCTACAGCAAAGAGTAACTCATCACGTTGTGAAGAGAAATACATTGACTGGAGAGGGCAACGAGACAGCAGCTACAAGCCATTTAGCCATTAGCGTGTACTGCTTTGGTCTGCCCACTCACTTTCTCCCCTTCTCTATCATTGTGTGTGGAATTGCTCCAGACTTGTGGGACAGACTGTAAGCACAGTGTTTTCAAAGCCCTGAAATTGGACCAATATTTAATTTCTACATTGGATTTCTAATCAACGCTATAGTTTTTAAAGAAACATCCAAAGCCTGGCCATGCAGGTTAGAGTCTTGTGTGGGGGAGGGAAGCGTAACAACTTTATTCTTGAGATTTCTGCCTGTGTATGGGAAAGGTGGCCCACCCACCATCTTGAGGGAATATGGGAGCTACGGATGAGTAGCGTAACCGTTCATGAAAAGTCTACAATGACGACTGGGGGTTTGACATGCTGACCACACGTCACCCCATAACTGGTTAAATGAGCACCCACCTTGGCAGGTGGGAGTGAAGCTGATAGTTGGTAGATAGGTCCTGGCCCTCATGGGCTGTTGCACCAGGGAAGAGGGTGGGGTAATTTTAAGCCTACATTTTGGAGCTTTTGTCACAGGTAGGCACCAGTTCTCTTCATTTGTCAGGCAATTTTTTTATTTATATGATTTCAAATTTATCTAATCAACTTCAAAATATCTTATTTTGTAATAATCTTCAGTCTGTCAGATAGATTGTTCTGCAAATGGCACAAACAAAACAAACGGATTGAGAGAATTCCATTTTATTTTCCACGCACCTTTTTCTTTTCTTTTCTTTTCCTTCCTCAATAAAAATAAAAGCTAAACTGTGAAACACTTGCCTGAAGGTATTTGTAAGTATGCATACATTCACTGCCGTTAGAATTAATAAAAGTTGCAATTTTTTACACATCTACAGAGAAAAATGCAAGCAGAATTCATGCACAATTCCCAGTGAGTAGCCACCCTGTTATTGCAA
This sequence comes from Lepisma saccharinum, assembly GCF_977018435.1. NCBI lineage: Eukaryota > Metazoa > Arthropoda > Insecta > Zygentoma > Lepismatidae > Lepisma > Lepisma saccharinum. The sequence goes on along the minus strand of NC_139248.1, from coordinate 4,207,428 downwards.
ATGCACGAGGCCAACTTATGTCTCACATCTGCAAGTTAGCTTAGTCTCAGGTATCAAAAATTAATTTTGAAAAGTCCATGTAGCACAAGGTGAAATAACACAGTCCTGTAAATGTTAAAACATGATTGATTATAATTGATACTTAGAGGCACATATTTTTGGTAAATAAAAAAGCAAAATTTCGGTATAAAAACGAGTCAATTTCGGGTTCAAAAGTGGTAAATAAAATAACATATCGGTGTTATAGCGGTGAAAAATTGGATCAAAAGTGGTATATAAAAATACATTTTGGTTTTAAAATTGTGAATATAATCCTAAATTTAATTTAAAAACTACACTTATTCCACAGAATCAACATTTCACTTCTAATAGCCCATTTATGTAGTTATCCGAGTATTAAGTTTATTTCTGTGTAAAGGAGTCAATTTTTGTTTCTCCAATATTAACAGCAGAATTAATCAAATTCCCGGGAATTGCATAACTCTCAGGATAATTCAGACCTCAGAAGGTGCCGCGTCTGTGAATAAACCCTAAATTTCGTGTTTAAGAGTTAATTTCGCTTTTTGCAGTTAATTTCGCATTATTTCGTGACAAAACATGGTCACAAAATGCATCTCACACCTTTCAAAAACATGAAAAATTAACACTAGAATGTGTTTTTTCAAATTTCGTTTTTTCGTCAAAAACGAAATATGCATGCCCCTATTGATACTCCATTTGAACCTGCGACTCTTGGTATCGTAACTTGTTATAAATTGGAATAAGATGATATGATCCATATTTTTGTGACGTCATAACTTTAAAATATGTCACTGATATATTGTTTTTTTTATGAAAGGACACGTATATGTAAATTGCACCTTGTTTACAATGTATATCTTTTGTTAAATATTTATTGTATTTTATTAGTAATTCAATGTATCTTTATGTTTGAGAGAGTGCACTATGTGAATTTGTATTTCTAAACATGCATAGATGTCAGTTTTTGTAGATAGTGAGTGATTCATCTGTACTTGAATCTGTGTTCTTGAAATAGTATAAAAGCGAGAATATCACATAAGAAATAACACACATTCGCCGTAGAATGTCGATAGAATTTAAACTTAAAAGAACTGCTCGGTGTTTGTGCATACATCTTGGTATGGTAGTTCGAGGTGCAAGTTAGGCCTATGCAACCATAGGTACGCCGATAGCCATGCATTGATGATATGTAAAGTGGGATCCATGAGTATTACCATGCAAATTGTCCACGACTATTTTCATTAACTTTTTCCTTACATCCCATGTGTTTTTAAGCGATGGATTTTTATGTATGCTGGTGCAGAAGTTGTCAACAGCTTGTTTTGAGTTTTCTTTTAATTCTTGAAGCTCTTGGCGGGTCAAATAAAGTGTACGAACATGGTGATGGACAATTTGCACAATAATAATAATGGATCCCACTGTACAATACTACAACCATTCTATGTTTGTTAATAAAGTCAGCCCAAAGACCAATTCTGAATAAATTGTTACAAGCAGATATTGGCTCAGTTATATTTACATACCTCTTGGTGTGGTAGTTCGGGGTGCAAGCTAGGTCTATGCGACCATAGGTACGCCAATAGGCACGCATTGAGGTTGTGTGTTATAGTTGAGTCAAAACACAGTTGAAGCGAAATCCTCACCTTCGTCTCAAGTATATTTGCATTATAATTGCAATAAATAAAGAATAAAACCTTTCAGTTTATCTACTGCAGTAATGTGGTTTTATTTCTCTGTGCTGTAAAGAATTATCTTTGCCTAACACTATCCCTGTACCTGAGAGGAGTCTGTGTGCTTCACCGAGTCTCATCGTTCACCGCTGAGTATTATTAACTTCTTACTAATAGTATAATAATACAACGTGCATTATATAAACGTATCAAAGACGTACAGTACATGTATAATAGAACACAGTAGATGTATCAATGTTGGCTGATAATGCTATTGGAAAGCATTGACTTGATCACTAAAACCAGCTATGTTTCCATGGCAAAACAAATTGATCAACACATCCATGGAGTTCAAATGGCCTGGAAAGTATGAACACTCACAATTCAAAACTAATCTGAACGCCAAATCATGTAGTCAAAGTGGATTACTGGATCATACGTTCAAAATGGTACATATTTGTAATTTTCTTAGTTTAACGCCCCAGTGCCAATTTGGTATCAGATGAAGGGTACTCACAAAGGAACACACATGCCAAAATAAGGACTCAAACCTAAAACCTTCAGTGTCAAGATTGTGAGTCAATCACAGACAGCTGAAAATGATACATACTATAATATTACTATCATAGTTACTTCATATCTAGGGTGTTTGGCCCTTAAGTCACAATCTGTGATTTCCTATTGATTTCATTTAAGTCACACTGAATCAATTACAGAAAATATTATAATTTTATACTGGGCTAAAGACTCTGAGTAATGGTCCAACATGTATATATCATGTTTGTAAGGTTCGCTATTAAGGGAAGAAACATAAACAGTCTTCTGTAAAACTGCATTTTTTAACTTAACTGCTTTTTCCTAAACAGCCAATATTTTAGAACAAAACTCTGTCAGATTGCTGTAATGGAATATCCATACTTTGACATACATAATATTCTGGACAATGACCAAAAAGGCTGTGATGCTCAAGTACTGGTCCTGGTGGAAATCAATAAGAGTATCAATATTACTGTCAATTCACAGTAATACCGATTCAGGTTCCACTGTATATGCATGACATCACGTTTTGAGAGGTAAAAAAAATCTCAGAGGCACAGAGATAAAGAATTTATTTTCCCAAACAAAATCTTATAACTGCACTTGTACACAGTCAAGTCTAAACTAACTTCTGGCAAGCATGAATCAGACACAAACTAAATAATCAAAGACAAAACATACTTCGTAAGGAATTCCTTTAAATGGGCGAGCAGGTTTATGAAAGTAACCCCGTTCTGTCCCAGGCTTCTCGGCAGGAATTTTAAATTCGAAAATTATTATACAGAGGATGGGGGGCTTGGAGAGCACGACCCCCGAATTTCAATGAAAAAAATAAAAATCTGGAGTTTGCCCCCTCTTCTCCCACTATTTTGGGGAGAGAGTGCGAACTTTAGTATTCTTTTCAAAGAATGGATGTTTCCAAATGAGAATGAAACATGTTTCATGTTCCTGGGTGCAATTCAAGTTGAATAATAAGCCAAAATGTGAAACTGTTTTTTATGAAAAATAGATAATTTGCATATTGCTCAGAAAATTGTTATAACTCAGACACTATGGGAGCAATCTACTTCGGATAAGTTTCGTTTTGTAGCTAAAACATCAGAGCATGTAACAGTGTAGAATTCAGAACGCCAAACCGAGGAAGGGAGTTTGGGGGGCGCGAACCCCGAATTTTGATGGAAAAAACATAAAAATCTGGAGTTTGCCCCCCTTTTCCTGCTATTTTGGGGAGAAGGCGCAAACCTCAGTATTCTTTTCAAAGAATGGACGTTTCCAAAAAGAATGAAACATGTTTCATGTTCCTGGGTGCAATAGAAGTTGAATAATAAGCCAAAATGTGAAACTGTTTTTTTACGAAAAATAGGTAATTTGCATATTGCTCAGAAAATTGTTATAACTCGGGCACCATGGGAACAATCTACTTCGGATAAGTTTCGTTTTGTAGCTAAAACATCAGAGCATGTAACAGTGTAGAATTCAGAACGCCAAACCGAGGAAGGGGGTTTGGGGGGCGCGACCCCCGATTTTCGATGAAAAAAAAACAAAAAAATATGGAGTTTGCTCCCTCTTTTCCCGCTATTTTGGGGAGAAGGCGCAAACCTTAGTATTGTTTTTAAAGAATGGACGTTTCCAAAGAGAATGAAACATGTTTCATGTTCCTGGGTGCAATACAAGTTGAATAATGAGCCAAAATGTGAAACTCTGTTCGAAAATGTGGCATGGATATGTTGCGGACAGGGGAGGGGAGGGGGAGAGGGGGGTCATCAATGTGAATTTCCCAGGCTTGCTCCAGTCCTGTGTCAGAGTTTCCACCCAAACGTAAGAGTATGAAGGTCCAAAAAACACATTCATTTCGTAATCAGCACCATGATACCATATGGTATCATCGGGCCAGTAAAGGTTAAGCATCTAACAATAACATTTGCTCCAAACTATTCACAAGAAAGTTAGTGCTTCATTTAAACACTACACATGTTTCGTCAGCATGAACATGGATTCCATTTATCTACAAATCCATAAGATGTCATTGTAGTCACACCATATCCAAACCATAAGAAATAGGAATATTTCAAAAGACATTTTCCACTGTATTGTCACAATCTATAGAGTTCTCAACATGACTTTATTTAGAAATTGAACTCCAGTCATGTACATGAAAACAAACTTGAAATTTCACGTAGCAAGCAGTTGAATATACACCAAAAGCATAATACAATTTCATGTATTTTTATGAAATAATTTGAAAAAAAAAAAAAATTGAAATAAAATAGCAATTTGAATGATTAATGATTGTAGTCTTGATCTTCACCACCTTTCAGCATAAGAAGAAGAAATTCCATGTAAACTTCTGAAGTAGTACCTTGATTATAGTTCCTCTCAATGCAATGTGATGTCATTTGAATGAATATCTAACCTAGCAGAACAGACATACAAACTTGTTTCATTATCCCCTTAAATGTGGAATTTGCTGAACAAGTCTCTACTGGAAAATGTAGGTCTTTTGTCAAATTCAGTATACACCCTCTGCATTGTGCTGCTGTAGTGCTGAAGGCGTATATATACGCTTTATGTTTGTTTCAACTATATCTGATTTACTGTGGCGTATATAGTCACACAGACGTTTGGTGAGATAGTTCTAGCTGTAGTAGAAACAAAAAAATAGTAGCAAGAGAGGATAGAGACAAAAAAGAAGAAGAAGGGAAACTTTAGTTTTGTCTTCTTTTTCCTCTCTTGCTACTATACTTTTTTTCTACTACGTCTAGAACTATCTCACCAAATGTCTGTGTGACTATATATGGCACAGTAAATCGAATATAGTTGAAACAAACATAAAGCATATATATACACATGCCTTCCACAGTAAAACAGCACAATTCGGAGGGCATATATATATACCCATCTTCTTCACTTTCGTCTTTTTCCTCTCTTGCTACTATTTTTTTGTTTCTACTATAGCTAGAACTGTCTCACCACACGTCTGTGTGACTATATACGCCACAGTAAATCAAATATAGTTGAAACAAACATAAAGCATATATATATACACCTTCGCACTATAGCAGCACAATGTGGAGGGCGTATATATATGCCATCCACACTTAAGGGCTTAACTAAATACATATTTCTACCAAGTGAGAAAATACAATATATTTAATGATAACATTTAATACAAAAGTGATACATTGCATCTAAATTAGTTAATGTGTACACATTTTATTCATAATCTCAATTCATTCTACAGTATATTTAACTGGAATCTTAAAATTGTGAAAATTACACTCTAGTTTAAAAATAGTATACTCTAGAAACATCAATTGAAGTGATGGACTCTTAAAACATCAATATGTAAACACTACGGTTGATGGTTCTTCTTATGGAATGCTAGATTGTGAGCTTGAGTGAATCTCTTGTTACAGAATTAACACGAATAAGGTTTCTCCCTAGTGTGCCTTCTACGGTGCTCCTGAAGTAAAGTTGTTGAGCGAGATTGCTTTCCACATATCTCACAAGTGTACGGCTTCTCCCCCGTATGTATTCTGTGATGTATTTTGAGCGATTTACGGCTTCCAAGGACTTTTCCGCACACACTGCATGAATACGATGCTCTAACTTCAATGTGCCTCTTCACATGCTCAAACATCAACTTTTTTGTAATGAAGCATTTTCCGCACAGCTCGCAAGAGAAGTTTCCGGGAATGTGCTTTTGCTTGTGTGCGTAGTAGCTGGAGTAAGAGGTGTAATGCGCATTGCAAACTTGGCAAATGTAGAAATGATCTGCCGTGTGATGGTTCTCGTGATCCTTCCAGTTGAATCTCGACTTAAATTTCCTCTCACAGAACCGGCACTTATATGGTGCATCCTTACTATGTTTTATCTTGTGGGCCGTCAACTGCATTTTGCTTGAGAACAACTTCCCACAGGTTTGACATGGAAGCTGCACTTCCGTGTTATGCTGCCTCATGTGAACTTTGAAACTGCCAGACGTCTTGAGTATCTTCGAGCACACTTTGCAAGGAAAGTTTTGTTCCTCGTGGTGGAACCGTTTGTGGTTCTTTAGACCAGCGTACGATGTGTATGTCTGTTCACATACGTCACATTTCAATGTCCTGTTCTTATGATGAACATTGATGTGAGCGTTCAAACTGCCTTTTAGCCTATAACTCTTGTTGCACATATTACACTGAAAAGGAGTTTTGACCTCTGCAGCCGAAGTTTCCTTTTCTGAACTTTCGAGTAGCATATGTGGGTCTGCATTATTACTGCTTAGGCTCTCTGCTATATCTCCGGCACTGAAGGTTGGAATGGTAATATCCAACTCTGGCATTTCATTTGTCTCAGATTTACATTTCAACGTCCTGTTCTTATGATGAACATTGATGTGAGCGTTCAAACTGCCTTTTAGCCTATAACTCTTGTTGCACATATTACATTGAAAAGGCGTTTTGATCTCTGCAGCCATTGTTTCCTTTTCTGAACTTTCGAGTAGCATATGTGGGTCTGCATTATTACTGCTTAGGCTCTCTGCTATATCTCCAGCACTGAAGGTTGGAATGGTAATATCCAACTCTGGCATTTCATTTGTCTCAGATTTACATACAGTTCTGAACTTTAGAAGGCATCCAGCAACAATGCTCCTTGCTAAAATTTCCCTAGAAGAAAGAATACATGGAAATATTAAAGAAGTTGTCATTGTTATTCTTCTATTATACACTTAAATATCAATGTTTAAATAATCATTTTGCCCTACACCTTTATGATTGATTGATTTGGTGTTTAAGTCCACTTTATGCACAGTAAGGCTAATCGGGACTGGACCTACAGTTTAAAGTGGGAACCGAACCACTATGTGCCTCCACCGGGTTCAAACCGCCCTACACCTTTAATAACCATTAATATCTGTAAATACAAGCATAACTCTATCACAGTTTAAAACTAAATATGAATTCTAATTCTCTTCCTCTGTGCTATCAAGCCACTTCTGGCATTACATTATGCAACATCTTGTTCCCACTAGTCACTTACAGACAAGCAAAAACTAGTGTTACTATATTGCTAGTTCACTTTAACGTTCTATCTTTTGACAGTTATGATGCTGTGACAATTAAAAAAGAATCTCACTCTATGTTCTGGTAACACCACTGTGTTAAATGCACCACATACCCCCCCCCCAAAAAAAAAAAAACACTGGCCCTTAGTTGTCAACTTCCTCAAGTCACGAATAGGGATCTAGTTCGTAGCTGGGCAAGAGAAGGGCATTGAAGTGGTAGCTTGTTTATCCGCCACATCTAGTTAACTTGGTTTGCCCTCCATCTCCAACTAGTTCCCAGAGAACTTTGGGTAGTAGTAATAAAAACTCAGAAATAGTATTTGTGTCTCTTTTGTCCTGTTGTTTCTGTGTTCTAGGCATAATTGATTGATTGATTTCATTTATTTTACTTCGCTTCTTGTGCCACTTTTGCCTAATTTGAGAAGGTGATGAATGGACAGTTACAAACATCCATGCCCAGGCTAGGATTCGAATTCGGGAACCCTGGCATCGTAGCACGATGTGCTAACCACATTGCACGGGGGCCAGCAAAACGAGGCATAAATCTGTGCAATAGTTAATTTTTCATGTTTTTAAAAGTAAGGTTTTTACTAAAGGCCCCCTCATCAGAGAATCTGGTTTGTGAAGTATTAGGTTTTCAAATATTAGGAGAGAATTCTCAATGCAATAATTGATATTGCATTAATTTACTTATTGATTTTCAAATTCCTTATCAGGATTTCAACAGTGACATGAAAAATAACACAATAAGATATGTGCGCACATGCACACATACATTCCAAAAATAAGGAGTAAAAAAAAAATTTAACCTTCATGGTAGAGTGGTTAGCATGCTGCAACACCAGGGGTAGTGAGGTCGAATCTTGGCCTGGCATTATTTGTGAATGTTTGTTCATCAATTTCATGACATCATAACTAGGCTGAGCGGATACAGATGTATCAGTATTGGTAAGTAACGGTCAATATTTTTGCACCGATACTAGCCGATACCATTGCTTTTGAGTCGCTATAGGTGCCGCCAGAACCATTTTTTTCCTTTCAAAGTTTTGTTAATCTTTTCCAACTTACCTTTGATTTTGAAAAAAAATAAAAATTAAAATTAGTTGTGCATTTATTAAATGAACCTGTACTCAAGTTTTCGGGAACAGCAAGTATGTGACAAAGATCCATACGCAGATAAGACTCACAGTCAAGTATCTTGCAAATCAAGCGTAACATGAAATTATCCCCATAGGAGTTCGCTGCTTCTGTTCAGTTATCTTCGAAGTGTACCAGGATTTGTTCGTACAGATGCAGTCTCGTGTAACAATAACCCCCATTGAGGTCCCGAAAGTCAACGATGCACATGTGGCTAATCCTTCCACTATCTTGGGTGTTTGCAGAAATCTCATTCTTGAGACCTCCCGCAGTCAAAAAGGTCATCTCCCATGAAAGTGGTAACGTGTCTCAGATATAGTACATAGCACATTCTTGGAAATTCCAATACGTGGGCTAATCCTCTTTTCCTTTCCAACATTAGACTTTTGTTTTCCCCAACCTGAATAACTGGGTTTCAGCAGTTGTGTTTCGGCACAAGGAATGTGGCAGGGGAATAATTTTCTTTGAACGACAGATGATGGCAGTTACTTTCTGGAAAGTGTAGTGATGGGTTTGGATTTTCTTCCTCGCCAAGCGATGCTTCAGTTCAGATTTAGTAACATATCAGCTGACCCTTTTCCGAAAGTGGACAATCTTGCAGGGCCCACAAATATGTCAAGACACATTTTCAAGAGTCTAAGCCCCGCGACAGGTTAACTTTGCAGCAACTTATCGCATACATAGACCCAAAACGTGCGCGCAGAATATAGTTCCGCTGCAATACTGCCGATTTTCTCACTGTCTGTGATATGAACAGCTCGCTGGTTAAGCAAGACTGGCATGGGAGATGCTGAGCGCTGTTCTAGCGTGGATTAATACATAACATCTGCTGCAAAGTTAACCTGTCGTGGGGCATAGCTAACCTGTAAATTATGCAAAATATGCCACTTTTCTTTTGGCAACAGCACTGCAGGATCAAATTGATTTTGTGATTAAATAATTATATTATGATAAATTGTGAATATTTTAAAGCAAAATTCTAGTAGTACATTGATACAGTTCAAATATTTTAAAAACATTTTGAAATACTCTAAATTGTTTTAATTTCCACATGAAAAACTATGGAAGAAATGTTTTCCCCAAACTGCCACATATATAAAATAACTCCTAACATACAAGAATTTCATAACTTACCAAATAAATAATAATAGGTTTTCCGATTTTTCCAATTTTTCGCATTTTAAGTTTTTAGGTACTGTCTACTCCAGAACATATAATCAAAGTTGGTAGGCTTCTACATGTCCTATGATGAAATAACCAAGCAATCAATCATATTATTTCAGATATGACCCATTAATAAATAGTAGCACAGATGAGCTAAAATTTTGTGCATATCTGAACCATAACAACCCCACAATGGATGATATGTGTTAATACCCCTCCGATTATAAGAGAAGTATTTGCCGAAAGTTGTTGGATGAGATTACACCAGAACGAATACAGTAATTTTGACGAAGGTGGATTATATAGTGTAACAAATGTAATACTATCTATATTACTACAACTATTTGAATATTATCAGGCATATTCTTTAAATGTATTACTTTATACCTATAATTATTTTTAATCCCTATGGCCACTCCACCATAACAGTCATCTCTGTCATGTCTTATCCAGTGGTGTCCATAGGCTTTAATTTTTGATTTGGGTTTCAACCACGTTTCTTGAATTAATATAATGTCTGCTGGGTAAAAGTGAATAATATTTTCTAGACTGTGTATATTTGGAATTATGCTTCTAATATTCTATTGTATAATTCTCTTTATCCTGCCTGGCATTCTGAGTGATGAATTAAATAATTTATTATACTTGATGCTACAACAGACCAATCCTGTTTCATGTTATGTGATGCCCATATATTGGCGAAGCTGCATATTCCTGCTAGATACTTAGAAAAAATTGTTAAAAAGGGTCCATTCATTGATGATTCACAATCTGAACTCGCTTGCATTTTCTGCAGTAGCGGAACTAATTTGTTCTTTTGATCTATAACGAGTTCATTGAACCACTCTGCTGCTTTTCTTTCCAATGTGGTTTTGTTTTGTCAATTGTCACTGGTTTCTGTCTTTTTTTTGTTCTGATTTCGAGATGTTTCTGATGATTTTGGACGTTTTCCCTGCGATAACTTTGTTGCTTCCTGGTTCCTGTTGATCATAACTAAAAGCTCTTTTGTTAGGCTGTTGGTGATGAAAGGTTTGGTATTGGATTTCTTGTTTATAAGTATTTGGATTAATATTATATTGGGTCTGTGTTGTTTCCTTGCATGTAGATGCATAGGACATGTTGTATATTCTGTTCTCACTCAGTACGTTAACTGATATAGTATTTAAAGTAGCTTTTGGGTATTTTGTCACCGCTTCATGATAAGACAGGCCCTCAAGCACCATAATCTTGACTATATCCCTTTGTCGCTGTTTTTCTGGACAGTCCTTGTCTGTTGCCGTGTGTTCTTGTGAACAGTGAATGCATATGATATTATTATTAGAGCTTGAGGATTCATGATTTTGCCCACAACGTTTACACTTCAATTTACTCTTACAGTTAGATTTGAAATGTCCAAACTAGTAGCAGTTTGTGCACTGTTTTACCATGGGAATGTAAGGCTCAACATCAAACTTTGAATAATAGAGAGTTACATATGGTGGTAAGGTTTGGGCATCAAATGTCAATATTATTGATCTCGTTGGCTCAGCAATTCGACTTCCCCATTTTCATCAATTTTGTATTTCATTATTCACCTCACTTTGAATACAGTGAAAATATTTGGGTTAATGTTCTCTAATAACTAATCATCTGTAAAGTAAGTATCTATTCCTTTAATTACATCCATTCCACTTACTTTATGTGCTGGTACATAAGCAACCCAATTGTTGTTTATTAGAACTGGATGAGATAGAAAGTTATTAGCATTTTTCGCAGATTTGAATTCTAATTTTGACAGATTTTTCCCCATGGTCTCAATTGTCTCTATACCGGTAATTATGCGATATAGCGCGAACACCTCTCACTCGCTTATTTCGTTCATTTTAGCATTGATACTTACCTATTCTGCATTGCGGAAGATTCTTTGAGGTGAAGTTATGCCTTTTTCCATAAAATAGTGTCAACTTTTCATATTACGAGTCATTCGTTGTCTTCCTTGTTCCGCTTGGGTAACAGACAATATGACGTGCACTCGTCATGAATCATGGCACGTCGTGCTTGTGTTTTGTCGATTTGGAGTGGGTATGCAGTGTTTCAACCTTCTTAACTGAAAAATTCCTACTTTCGTGTTCATTATGTCATCACAAACCATTGATGGATAGCCCCAAAAACCATTCATGATAGCCCCACGGACCATTTCCGGCAAGGTTAGGTTAGGTAAGCATAGTTAAAAAAAAAAATTCTGGTAAATAAAAGGCACGTTTGGAAACACTGGGGAGACCGTGTGACTCTCGACGCTTGCTCCATCTGCAGGTACATAACTAACTAACTAACTCCCTAGCCTTCTTAAACCCGAAGGTTCATGGCTGCAGCAACACAAGCTTTCAATCTTTCCCTATCTTGAGCAAGTTCTATATACTCTTTTCCATCTCTACCGATTTCCCTTAGGTCCATCTCAACGTTGTCCCTCCATCTTCGTCTTGGCCTTCCTACAGGTCTCTTACCATCAGGTTTCCCAACAAGAATCCTGTAAACTCCTCTTTCCTCTCCCATTCGTGCCACATGGCCTGCCCACCTAAGTCTTCTTGATTTAATTATTCTAATAATATCTGGACATGAATACAAATTATGTAGTTCTAAATTATGTAACCTTCTCCACTCACCCGTCTCCTCATCCCTTTTAGGTCCAAATATTTTCCTAAGGATCTTATTTTTAAATACTCTCAATTTATGTTCCTCTTTCAATGTAAGGGACCAAGTTTCACATCCATATAATACTACAGGCAAAATTACTGTTTTGTATATTTTAACTTTTAGTTTCTTAGATATTAAACGAGAAGACAAAAGTTTATGAAGAGAGAAGTAACATGCATTTCCTGAATTAAGCCTACTTTTTATTTCCTCTTTAATATAATTTTCATTTGTTAATATTACTCCTAAGTATTTGAATTTGGAAACTGGTTCAAACAAGTTGTTATCAATAATTAGATTTTGATTATTACCTAACACTTGGTTTCGGCCTGTAAGCATATATTTAGTTTTCTCTTTGTTAACTTCCAAACCTATCTCTTTAGCAGTTTTGAAAAATATTTTAGCATTATTCTTAATTGTATTCACATCATCCCCCAGTAAGTCTACATCATCTGCATATGCTAACAACTGAGTCACACCATTTAATTTTAGTCCTTCTTTAGTTTCTTTTACCTTCCTTACAGCATATTCTAAGGCAAAATTAAAGAGCAATGGAGATAATGCATCTCCTTGTTTTAACCCATCATGAATTGTAAATTTGTCAGACATATTAATACCTACATGAATTTTACTTTCTGTTTCACTGGTGCATATTTTTATCATACTAACAAGCTTCTTAGGTATTCCAAACTCTACTAATATATTATATAATTTATCTCTTTTGACCGAATCATATGCTTTTTTGAAATCAATGAATAGCTGATGGACATTTTGATTATATTCCCACTTTTTTCAAATGTCTGTCTGATGTGAAAAATTTGATCTGTTACGTTTAAATCCACATTGATAATCACCTATAATTTCATTATCATATGGGGTTAGTCTTGTTAAAAGAATGTTAGACAATATTTTGTATGTTGTTGAGAGTAGAGAAATTCCACGGTAATTATTGCAGTTCATTTTATCACCTTTTTTAAACACAGGAACAATTATGGATTCTTTCCACTGTTGAGGGATTTCTTCTTTATTCCATATTAAACAAATTAATTTATGAATTTGACATATTAATGAATTTCCACCATATTTAATTAACTCGGCTGGTATTAAATCAATGCCAGGTGCTTTGTTATTCTTTAGCCTTTTAATAGCATCTTTAACTTCAGTCAAGTTAGGTTCTGGAACTAAAGGTTCTGCTGTGTGGACTTCATTTACTGCTGATTTATCTCCTACATGGACATTTAAAAGGTCATTAAAGTAGTTCTTCCATCTATTTAGAATATCGCTTGGGTCAGCTAGAAAATCACCGTCTTTATCTTTTATCAAGTTTACTTTAGGTTGCCACCCCTTTCTAAACTCATTTACACCTTTATATAGATCTCTCATATTTTTATTTTTGCTGTTTGTTTCAATTTTGTTAATTTTGCTTTTCAAGTAATCTCTTTTTTTACTTCTAAACGTGCGGTTAACTTCTCGCTTTATTCTATTATAATTGTTTAGATTTGTATCATCAGAGTTATTTAACCACCTAAGTCTAGCCTGATTTCTTATTTCTATTAGATTATGACATTCATTATCAAACCATGGCTTACTTTTTCTCGGTTTATGGTATCCTATACTTTCTTTAGTTGCTGATTCTATTGCATTACGTATGTGCTCCCAATTCTTATTTACGTCTGTTTCATTTATATTTTCATCATCATTTAAATCCTGCAAAACATCAAATCTATTTGACAGTTTAATTTGGTAATCTTTCTTAATTCTTTCATCAGTAAACTTTCCTGTATCAAATTTTAGAACTTTTAGATTTTGTTGCTTATGATTTATCACTGAGAGTCTTTCTCTTAATTTAGCAATTACTAAATAATGGTCACTGGCACAGTCAGCACCTCTATGTGTACGAACGTCAATTATACTAGTATGCCTTCTCTTATCAATGAGAATATGATCTATCTGATTATGAGTTTTACCATCTGGAGAAGACCAGGTATATTTATGGATATCTTTATGTTTAAAAGTGGTACTTTTCACAATTAAATTCTTTGAGGTTGCAAAAGTAATCAATCTTATACCATTATCATTACTTAATTCATGAAGACTTTCTTTACCAATCGTGGGTTTAAATGTCTCTTCTTTGCCAATCTGTGCATTACAGTCACCTAACAGAATTTTCATATCATACTGAGAAAATTTATCAAAGACCTGTTCTAACTCTGTATAAAAATCATCTTTAGTATTATCATCTTTATCTTCCGTTGGTGCATGTACGGTGAGTCACATAATTATTCGGACAGATAAGATTTCTGAATATTTACTGACGTAGTTGTGATATAATACGATGATAAATGTTTAATATTTATTTAACAAACAAAACACAATATGAGCACACTGTTAATTATCTTCAATTATGTTTAATATAATATATTAGTAAAATATTTTCATTAAACAAAACAAACATTTTTTGTGGGTTAAACAAAATTATTCGGACACATGGAAGGAGAAACAGGAAAACACGCTTGAAAAGCAATGAACAGAAATGTCAGTATCTGGTAGGCATCCCTTTCATTTTTAACACCTCGGATAAACGATTTGGCATACTTTCTACCAATTTTCTGGTGTACACTGGCGATATGTTGGCCCATTCATGTTGAAGTCTCTCCTTGAGGTCTGCCTTCGAGGTTATAGGTGTTTTCCTCACATCTTTTTCCAACTTACACCAGAGGTGCTCAATAACGTTCAAGTCTGGAGACTGCGGTGGAGGATGGAGCACTTTTGGGCAGTTGTACAATAACCATTCTTGCACTATGCGGGAAGTGTGCTTCGGGTCATTATCTTGATAAAACATAAAGTTACAAAGAATGCCCATCATTTCAGCACTAGTCTTTAGATTTGACTTCAGAATGGCAAGGTAACGGTACCTGTCCATTGTCTGTTCGATGAAAGCCAATTTACCAACGCCTTGGGCCGACATGCAGCCCCAAACCATTACGTGACCACCCCCGTGCTTCACTGTTGCTTGCAAATTTTTCCCTCGGAGCTCCTCATTCGGTTTACGCCACACTGATACCCTCCCATCTGACTCACAAATATTGAATTTACTCTCGTCAGTGAAAATTACTCGATTCCACCATGCCTG
The DNA here is from genome assembly GCF_977018435.1 of Lepisma saccharinum. NCBI lineage: Eukaryota > Metazoa > Arthropoda > Insecta > Zygentoma > Lepismatidae > Lepisma > Lepisma saccharinum. Next base: position 4,192,049 of record NC_139248.1, on the reverse strand, counting down.
ATCCTTTCGTAAGTGTTCCTTTGCGAACACCAGTCTTTGTGTCCTGTTTGGCTTACTTACAAATGGCTTTCTCCTGGCTACACGGCCATGATAGTTTGCCCTTCTGAGCACTCTTCGTATAGTTTCAGGATGACTATGCTTTCCACACTCCTCAGCTACCTCAGCACACACCATTGGAGCACTCATCTTTGTTTTGTTTTTTTAAATTTTCCTCACGATTACTGTCTCTTCTCTGGGGGAAAAAATTCTTGGTCTCCCTGTATGACCGTGGGACTCGATCCTGTCTTCATCTTTAAATCGCTTAATAATATCTGCAACTGTACTTTTTTTCATTTTCAACATTGAGGCAATTGCACGGTAAGTTTTCCCCTTAGCGTGGTGCCATATCACTAACTGACGTTGTTCAAATGAACTTTCCTTTCCTCTTCGCCCCATTTCTACATAGAAAATGTTCTTATATCACAACTTTCTTAAAGAAAACGCGATCGTAATTGCTATAGAAACCTACAGGAAACCAGAGTTAATATATATGAACAGAGTATACATACATCAATCAATCCGTAAATCGAAATTGTCACTGTATCGCAAACTTACGTTAACATTTACTATGTGTCTGAATAATTTTGTGGCACTATTTTTGCAACGGTAGGGATTCATCCTTCGTTATATTGTTGCTGATGTTCGTTTTTTAACTTTTTATCGTCCAATTTTGTGCTAAACATGACATTTTTTAAACGAAAATCAACTTCAACGCTGTACACAGATTTCACTCCCTTCCCGCTCTTAAACGTTAGAAATTTACTGTTTGTCCGAATAATTATGTGACTCACTGTATGTTTATTAAAATAATTTTACACCACCTACCCTGTAAAACTGCATATGATATCCTATCATTAATAAATTCTACTGTTTTAAGAGCAGAGATAATTCTATTATTTATGAAAAAGCCTGTTCCAAAATTATGATTTTCAGTACCACCATAGAAAAAAGTATAATTTTTAGTTTTACAATTCCCTTCTCCTGGCCACCTAACTTCCTGGACAGCTACTACATTTAATTTATACTTCACTATCTCATTAACTGTACACTGAAATGCCCCAGGCCGGTAAAGGCTCAGAACATTCCAGGTGCCTAATTTAATATCCTTATTCCTAACGTAGATCTTATCCTTAGTCCAGGGACCTCCCAAAGTAGTCCCCACCCGGAGATCCGAACGGGGGACTATTTTACCTCCGGAATATTTTACCTTGGGAACATCCATGGCCTTATATTGCTGTTTCTTGACATTTCTTTTTTACAGTGCAGAGTTGTCAGCTCTACGCCTAACCCCCAATATGAATGGAGGAACTACTACACAAGACAAACACAAACACATCTGCAGGTACATAATGGGAACAATGGCAAAATGTTGTCGCTTTACAGAAAATGCAAGTTCCTTACATAAAAAGTGATTATTTCTTGTTCTGCAGCATTCTATGGTGAAGTTTTCAGTTTCCGCGAAAGAAAATACCTCGATGAACTTCGACAAAGCTACAGAAACTAATTTCAGTAAGTAGTTTCTCCTGTAAATTTGAATAAATCCGTTCGGGCTATATCGCATATTTACCTTTATACCTTCAGTATTGCCTTCATGAAGTTTTTTTTCCTAATTTTAGTATATGTAGTTGTCCAATATTACCTCTATTTGTTCCATTAATTTCATTTGCACTTCTTACAAATATGTAAGGCCCCAATTGGATCAATTGGGTATTTTTGTATCTAATTGTTTCATGATCTTTAGATATTTTAACTTGATGTGTATTTACTTTTATTTTTTTCTGGGAGACATCACTTTTGTCTTCACTAGTTACGCTAGCAGGAACCCAAACTTCCATACATTCTGAAGTGTCTGTGTCACTTACTTGGGTATTCATTTTGTTTATTGGCATCAATCCATATTAATATCTTATATTAAATTAATCACTTTATCTCCACTTACTCTATCAATTCACTTCGTTCGCACACTTTTTAAACTCTCAGTTTATATGTATATATTCCTAACTTTAATCACAGAGCACAAGAAACACTAACAGATCCTCTATCCACTCAATTCCACTTCCATCAATAATCGCCCGAAACCTACTTGTAACAAAAACTCATTACTTCTATCTCCAGTATTAATGTTAAAAAGATGACATTTGACTTTAGCTTGTATACTCCTGTTCAGATAAAGTGGCACATTCAACTGTTGAACCCTATAAAATGTGTCATTTTATGAAAACAAGAGTGTACTGTAAAGGTAAGGTGTTATATTAACAATGTATCTCATAAATCCAACACATTAAACTTTGAAAATTTTTCAGATATTTATGCAACAGTACTGTCGTAGTTACATTATTCAATGGTGATCCTTCTTGTAAAAACAGATGTCTTTAAAAAATGTTATAAAACAATAAAAGAAAAACATGCCTCTAGAGTAACCACATGATAGATGACAAAAATTCAGTAAACACGTGAAACTTGGTATTTAACAACAAGATATGTACATTATCTTGTTAAGAATCATTGTAGCAATAAAATGAAATAAATCATAAAGAATTTAATGAACAAGTAGAAATATCTCTTATCTTGAAGGAGTTATGTAACTTCAATCATGAAATGCAATCACTATGTTAAAAAAACAAAAGAAACATTTCATCAACTCTTAAATTATTACTCTACAGGTTATTATTGCAAATCAATTATTACATTTTAAAATATTCAATATCTTTTATTTACATTTAATCTATATTCCAATTCATCAAATTTTTACAAAGATGGAATGATATCAAATGTGAAAAACATAACTAATAAATAAACACTTCTTCATACATAATCCAGAAAACAATGTGCGATAGATTAGCATCCCTTTTCTCTGAATATACTCACAAACAAAATTTTGTTTCTTTCAAGCATCTGGAATCATTTATGAATCACTCAGTTACATTCCAGTATACTATAAAAGTATTCAGAAGTTTTACAACCGTGAAAATTCTCAAGGAATTGTCAATTCAGATTTCAATCTGGAGGGCAGAATAGATACTAAACAAAGAGCTTTATGTGGAAGTTTCATGTCATTTGTGATAGTCCATCTGATGTAAACAGCCCGAGACATGGTAAAGTGAACAATAGTATCTTCTCCAAGATAATGCACCTCCCCACAGGTCCATTCTCATTCGCTGATTTTATGGGCACACATGGAATGTCTGTGCTGCAACATCCTGCCTATGTACCAGACTTAGTCCCCTGTGACTTCTATCTTTTCCCCCACATGAAAGTTCATTTAAAGGGGCATTGTTTCGAATCAGAAAATGAGTTGAAAGCAGCATCGCAGGAGGCATTACGGAAGGATGCAAAACACTGCTTCCAACAGCTTTACCAGTGCTCGTAAAATTATATTAATTACCCAAGGGGATTCCTTTGAAGGTGGTTGTGATTCAGTGTTTGAAGTCATCAAGGTAAGGAAATATGTGCTGAGTCACCAAACTTTTGGATTGCACCATGTCATTTCATTTACTTTCTGCGTGACTGTGAAAACTATGTTTAAGTTCCATAAGTATGAAGATTGGTATATAAATGAAAACAGAAATGGAATATTTAAAGTTGATTTGGAAATATGATGGACCCATAATTTCAGCCCAAATAGGTACCTGGAAAGAGGGGAGGGGCTATAAAAACGAACCAGAAGGCTTAAGATTTAATCAGTAGATACCAAGTAAAGCCAAGCTGATAAATTGGGCACCAATTAATATACACACAGTATGTAGGTGAAAGTTTATGTATGAATTCACGACACAGAGGTGTCAAAAGGTACTGTTTTCTTCTTCCTAGAGCAAGAACTATTAACCACCCATCAACCTTAATTTAAATGTTTGATTTTAAATTGTGATTGACATTTCTCTCCCAGACATACTTAGGTTTTCAACTTCAAATATGAACAGTGCCTGACTGAAACCAACATCTATTGCATTCCTTCAAATCAAATCCTTAGTGAATCTCCATATAAAACCACGTTTCACTTCTGGATTTGGTACAGCAAAAAATTACAAAATAATAGTTGCAAGTATGAAATTTAAGTCTTTATTAAGTTCTTAAAAACAATACAAACTGCTTAGTTGGAATTTCAAAATGTTGATAATAAATAAAATATTACAAAGAATTAATTGTACATCTTTTATCATTGTTTTAAAACTAAAGAAATATAAATTAGAAGATACATGTCTCATTTATTTTAAGCTCTACTTGACAACTCAAATCACTTATTTGGACTTATAGAGAAAAACAATGATCTCACTACAAGCACAGTTTGTACCAGGTGGTTATAATTAAAGTGACGGTGTTCAGAGTGGTACAGCACGGGCTGTAATGAGAGTAGCAGTCTGAAACTTCGTAGATATGATAATGAAGCAATGCGCTCGCGAATTATGCAAAAAAAGTTCCAATTCTCGCCACCAGGGTAAAAAACGGCGCTGTAAGCAGTCAAAACGTGGAAATTTCCATAACTCTGACGTCAAAGTCGGTGAAATTGCCTAACCATTGTGTGAGCTCCCTGGTTGTTGTTGGTTACGCTTGTTGCTTTTTCCTTTAGTAATGTTCATGTAATTCGAATAGTGAAATTGTAGCGATATTTTATTACAAAGAGTATTGTTTTCTGCGATTTATAGTGTTTTTCCTGTAACTATACCAAGTTTTGACTGCTTACAGCGCCATTTTTTACCCTGGTGGCGAGAATTGGAACTTTTTTTTTTTTTTGCATAATTCGTGAGCGCATTGCTTCATTATATCTACGAAGTTTCAGACTGCTACTCTCATTACAGCCCATGCTATAACACTCTGAACACCGTCACTTTAATTATAACCACCTTGTACAATCAACGTAACACTTGAATGATGCCATCACCCAGTGCACATTGGGAAGAAACAGTTAAAGTCCACCAAACAGATTTGCTGGTATTAAAGCAAGTGCAACAGAAGTTTTCTTACAGCATGAAAATTTGCGATATTTTATTCATACATTCCTCATGTGAACATGGCAATCATATCTTGAATCACTCTACCACAGATCATACACACAATTCTTAACCGGAATGTTTTCAATACAGGATATGATCGGTTTGCTGTAAATATAGCAGCAGGCATAATTTCACCCAATGAACTGTGGGGGAAGTTGTTCGCCAAATATCATCCCTTGGTATACAGTCTTGTTCTTCATTTGATTCATGATGGATGGCTCTTCATGTGATTTTTTAGATTATGGGATTGAGTAAAACTTTTGTTACAAATCTTACAGGCATAAGGCTTCTCCCCAGTATGGGTTTTAGAGTGTAATGTGTGTAAATTTTGTGAAATGGATTGTTTTCCACAAATTTCACAAGTGTACGGCCTTTCTCCAGTGTGAAGTCTGAGGTGATCCGTCAGTGAAACACGACTCCCTAGAATCTTGCCGCACTCTCCACATGTGAATGTTCGTCGAACCTTAGCATGTCTTTTAACATGATCAGTTAATCTCCTTTTATTATTAAAGCACTTTCCACATTGATCACATAAGTGCTCCTCACATTTGTGTGTCATCCTGTGAGCCTGGAAACTGGAGTAACAGGTATAATGTGCACTGCAAACCTTGCAAATATATAAATGATCTTTGGTATGCTGGTTTAGATGATTTTTCAATTGGCACTTTACATAATACCCCTTATTGCAGTAATCACATACATAAGGTGGAGGCTGTCCATGCGTCATTTCATGATAACGTAGGAGTGTTTTACTTATGAATGACTTTTCGCAACTGCCGCATTGAAACTGTTCTGCTTTATTATGAAATTTCTTGTGCTGCCTTAGAGACTTGGGTGTTTTGAATACCTTCATACACACTTCACATGCATAACTTTCATTTGTATGGGTACTTTTATGGTAAGCAAAGCCACTCGAATCTTTATAAACTTTTTCACATAGCTCACATTTTAAGGGATTCTTGTTTGCTGCTGCATTATTCTCTCGCTTTTCAAGTGAATCTGTTGTTGTTTTTCTATTGCTAGGTAGCTCCAAATCTTTCCAATTCTTGATGTTTGCTCTTGAATTTACATCAATGTGGATTGTTTCTTTTGGCATTTCATGTACCGGTTGCATAAATGTATTCTCTCGTGTTTCAAGTGGATCTTTTGTTGTTTTTCTATTGCTGGGTAGCTCCAAATCTTTCCAATTCTTGATGTTTGCTCTTGAATTTACATCAATGTGGATTGTTTCTTTTGGCATTTCATGTACCGGTCGCATAAATGATTTGTCGTCAATGCTGACTTTTTGAAGACGTCCATCTACAATGGCCCATGCTACAATTTCCCTAAAAGAGAGAGAAAAAGGACACGCTTAACTAATTTCACGACAAATTCATTTTTATATAAATAAACACTCACATTACATATACCAACCATGTTCCCAAAATTCAGTTAATGAACTAATATTTTCTTCACCTTCATGGCGTAGTGCTAAGCACAGGGGAGCACTTTTTTTTTTTTTTTTACCTTTTTTATATTGAAAATGCAGGAAGACTTATTTTTGAATATTTAAGTAGGTCGGATTCATGTCAACCACCAATGAAACTAGAAAAATAAACATGAATAAGAAAGATCAAAGGAGGCTGAGAGAAAGTAACAGATTATACATACCAACCGAGCATAAAGTTCTTCTCCGATACAAAAAGTGTGCTATGCCAGAGACATGCAGGTATTTTTCTTTAAATTATGGCAACACTCAAAAGTTTTGTCTATTTTTAGGCACAGACATGTGTTTTCGAAATGTCCCCCCAAAATCACAAGTTTCTTGTTTTATTCACGAACTACATGTGTTCCATTTGATGCATGGAGAATGTGTAAACGATACACAATTTCTCTCCATGTGTTAAGACAGCATCTCCAGATTTGGGTTTAGTTGTTTGTTAGTACTTGAGTAACACATTTCCGAACACCTGGATTGAGAGGGATGGTCCAACATCTACATTGTACAGATCATAAGTTCCAGACGTTGAAATGACGAATGCCAGAAACACAGAAGTGTTAGCGACAGTGACTCAGGAGTTGTTGTCTAACACATGGAGAGAAATTGAGTGTCGTCAAGCCGCTTCACCGTTCCAACTATAACTTGAGAAACTATTTCCTCTCTACTGTAAATTTGATAAATTGGAGTTACGTCCATCTGGTTCTCACACAACGAATGATCCAATATAACCAACTTCAGTAATTTTTGGCTTGAGGAGAATTTTTCCCTATTTTGTATTCAAACAAGAACTGCATACTCATCAAGGGATTTTGATTTATTGAATGCAGTGAACCTCAGTCACAAAAGTAACTACCATCATGTGTCAATTCACACATGGTATTTAACACAATCATACAATAAATACAGGAAGAAACTAAGATTCTTATGAAACTGAATATATTTTTGAGATACAATACAATGCAATGCTATGTGCACAAAACATGCATTATGATCATGTCACCACATTTGATCCTCAAACTCGAAGAATTGCATGCAATGAAAAAGAACTGAACAAGAATTTACGGTGTTTTTGCACTCCATATTATTTGAAGATACAATAAATAAACTTTAAAGAACAATGATACAAATAAAACTGTGTTCATGAATTTTTCAAAATTTCTCTTTTTCATGGTTGTAAGAGTACCACTCCTCATATATGTATTTCTGAACTAAGATTTTATACAAAAATCAGTACATGTCAATTTAATTGCACCAGAATTCAAAAATTTCAATACTACTCGTGGCTTCTCTTGTGGTATTTTAGATTGTGACCTTGAGTGAATCTTTTGTCACAAATGTTGCAGGCGAAAGGTTTCTCTCCAGTGTGTGTTCTATAGTGTTGCTGGTGCAAAACATTTGAACGGGATTGTTTCCCACAAATTTCACATGTAAAAGGTTTTTCTCCTGTACGAATTCTGCAATGTTCCTTGAGAGATTGTCGGCTTACAAGAACCTTTCCACACTCTCCGCAGGTAAATGATGATTTAGTTCTAAGATTGCTATGTTTCCATATGTGACCATGTAATTTATTTTACATGTCAAACACTTTTTTGCACAAGTCACATGAGTAATTCCCAGGGATGTGTATTTGTTTGTGACTATAAAAAGTTGAGTATGTAGTAAACTTTGCATTACATATCTTGCAACTATATGCATATTCTTCTGTATGCTGGTTTTCATTATCTTTCAAATTAAATCTTGAATAGAATTCCTTATCGCAAAGTTGGCATCTAAAAGGTGTATCTTGTTTGTGCTTCCTCTGGCGAATAACTAATTGTGCTTTTGTTGTAAATGACCTCTCACAGCTTGTACATTGAAACTGTTGTTCCTTGTAGTGAACTCTTGTGTGGGTTTTAAGACTTGATACTGTTTTTAATATCTTCGAACACAGTGTGCAAGGAAAATTCTGTTCATTATTATGAACCATATAATGGTTTGTAATAGTTTCCACATTTCTCGCACATGTAAGTTCTTTTGTGCTTGTTACTCTTCGTTGATTCTTTACTGTAGTTATTGACTGATTTCTTTTCACAAGTCTCAATTTCTCTGTTGTCTACTCTGGAAGTTATAGTATTTCCAACTTGTTGCTCAGTGATATCAATTGCTTTTGATTTTTTACAAGTTTAATACTTTTGTAGATAGCCTGTAAGTATTTTCCGTGCCATAAGTTTCCCAGAAGAAAAAATACAAGTTAGATGCATGCTATTGCAAATATACACACACAAACACAATTTTTACTATTTTATGAAATCTTTAATGTCTGCTGTTGTTGTTGATTTGGTTTATTTTACTTCGTCCCTCTGCCACTCATGAAGGTGAGGATGAGTGATAGCACGATGAAATTAATAAAGGCATCTCAAAAAGAACACCCATGCCGAGGCCACATCTTGTAGGATTTAGTTGTTACGACTTTGAACTGACGGTTGAATATTGTAATGATTCAAAGTTACATATTAACATTTATAAATAATCTGAACAAGTACTGGGTGATTAGATTTCAAATCCCCCTACTCAAGAGCTCTCTGGAGCCTGTTTGAAGCAACAGATTGCGATGAAACTTGGTGTAGAGGCTATACAGACCATGGAAAATGCCGAAGGAACAAGTTAATATTTTTGCCATTTCCTGTATTTCTGTGACTATGTTAGAGTGTATGAATATAAAGGGTTTCCCTATTTTAATTTGCTGCCACTCAAAATTACAGTGACTGGCATTTTAGAAAAATGGAGCATTAAGATTGAAAATGATCGCACAAAAGTTGTCACTTAGACATCATACCAGAAATAGAAAACATGTGTTGGAACTGACCATTGGCTGCAAATTGGCTATGCCACAACAGGAACACAAGTCAAAGTACATCCGTTACATTATCATCCTTCGCCGTTTTCTTACTCTGGCTGGGTCGGCATAGAAGTCAAGCCTCTCCATTTTTTCCTGGTCTTCCACCACTTCTCTCTATCCATGGTGTTCCAATCTTGTCCTCTTCTCCTAACACTCTCTGCTATCTGCTCTTTCCACAGACATCTTGATCTCCCCCTTGACCTTTCTCCCACTCCTTGTGCATTGTAAGCTCTTACTGGTAGTCTTTCTGTATCCACCCTCTTCATGTGTCCGAATCATCTCATCTGTGCCTGATCTATCCTGTCCTGAAGCTTCACCACACCCACTGTCTGTCAGATCTCCTCATTCCTTAATTCTATCCCTTCTAGTTTTTCCCAATATACTCCCTAAAAATTTCATCTCCACTGCCTGCATCAATATTTTGTCTCTGTCTGTCATTATCCAAGTCTCTGCTCCGCACGTAATTATTGACACACAGTATGTGTTGTAAATTACCTTTTTGCATTTCATAGGTACATCCCTGTTCCATATTAATCTTCAAACGCTTTGATAGAGTTCACCCCCATTTATTCTCTTCTGTTTACCTCCTCATCTATTCTTCCACTTCTCTCAATTATGCTTCCTAGATATTTGAAGCTCTCCACTACCTCAACTCTTCCCTGTCCATCTTTATTCTTGGGTTCATTTCTGGATCTGTTTCTTGTTGTTATTAGCACCTTGATCTTTTCTGCACTGAATTTCATTCCAACTATCAAGCTGTCTCTGTCCTTCATCTTCCCTGTTTCCCCATATTACTAAGTCATCAGCGAACAACAGGGCCTTCATCTCTTCCTATCTTCTTCCCCACCTCTTCGTTAATTGCATCCATTGTAATTATGAAGAGCAGGTAAATGCCCGATGAAGAGCAGATAAACATCCGTTTATCTTCAATAAATATGGCAACTTACTTCCACCTTCCAGACAGAAAAATATATCTATCTAACACCTGCCTGTAGTTGCTATGGTTACATAAATTTGAATTTGATATCTGCAAACTCCTGTACCTGAAATTTGCTACCATAAACATGTATAGCAATGAAATAAATGTCCTTTGTTGGAGCACATGCTACAGTACTAAGCAAATACTGTCAGTTTGTATCTCATGGAATTCAAAGATCAACTCTACAACAAAATAGTTCATGCTTTTAAACCTCCAAACACACGGGGTTGTGTTCCGACAGCACAAACTTCTGCCACCCACCTCATTTAATAGCCATGCGTTTAGAATCAAAACTCACCGATCAGTCCTCACATGCTATTAAACACAATCATAGCGGAAATAAAGCGATAAACTGAGATTTTGTTATGAAACTCCATATATTTTTCAGATGCAATACATTACAATACCACATGCCTGAAATAAACATTTTGATCCTCCAGACCCGAAGAATTTGTATGCAATGAAACAGCTTGTACATGAAAATATAATAAATAAACTTCAAATGACAATGATCTTTACATATATTTCTGAACCAAGATTTAATACAAAAATCACTATATGTAGTGAATTTAATCACACCAAAATTCAAAGATTTCAATACTACTCGTGGCTTCTCTTGTGGTATTTTAGACTGTGGGACTGAGTGAATCTTTTGTTACAAATGTTGCAGGCGAAAGGTTTCTCTCCAGTGTGTGTTCTATAGTGTTGCTGGTGCAAAACATTTGAACGGGATTGTTTCCCACAAATTTCACATGTAAAAGGTTTTTCTCCTGTGTGAATTCTGCAATGAACCTTAAGTGATTCTCGGCTTAGAACAACTTTTCCACACTCTCCACAGGTAAATGACAATTTAGTTTTAGGACTGATGTGTATCTTTATGTGTCTCTGTAAATTAGTTTTCATGTGAAACACTTTCTTGCACAAGTCACATGAGTAATTCCCAGGAATGTGTGTTTGTTTGTGACTATAAAAAGTAGAGTATGAAGTGAACTTCGCGTTACATATCTTGCAACTATATGCAAACTCCCCTGTATGCTGGTTCTCATGATCTTTGAAATGAAACCTTGAATAAAATTCCTTATTGCAGTGCCGGCATCTGAAAAGTGCATCTTGTTTGTGCTTCCTCTGGTGAATAACTAATTTTGCTCTTGTCACAAACGACTTCTCACAGCTTGTACACTGGAACTGCTGTTCCTTGTAGTGAATTCTTGTGTGGGTTTTGAGACTTGTTGCTGATTTTAAAATCTTTGGACACACTGTGCATGGAAAATTCTGTTCGTTATTATGAACTGCATAATGGTAAGACAAACCAGTTAAGGTTTTGTAATGGTTTCCACATTTCTCGCACATGTAAGATCGTTTGCGCTTCTTACGCTTTGATGTTTGTTTATTGTAGTTGCTATTAAATAATGATTTCTTTGTATAATTTTCATTTTTTCTCTTGTCGCCACTGGAAGTAGTATTATTTCCAACTTGGTGCCCAGTCACACTCATATCTATTGCCATGAGTTCCCTAGAAGAAAAAATACAAGTTAGATGCATGCTTGTGGCAAATGTACACAAACATTAACACAGATAGCAGTGAATTTTCTTAAATCTTTAATGCATGTATAATAGGATTAAGCAGTTACCACTTTGAACTGGTGATTGAATATTGCAACAATTCTTAATTGTTCAGATTATTTATATATTTTTTTTTATTATGCATATGCAAGAATTCAATTGTGACTCCCAGAGTTTTATGCCCAGGTCCTTGTGAAGCATATTTACCTCGCACGTTTCTTTACCTTGGGAGACTGGGGGTGCACAGGCAACTCACGCTACCGTACTACAACGTAAACATACATGTTACGTGAAGAGTGACCCCATGAACAAAAATTATGCAGATGGATTGTGAAAATCTTATTTAGTGATGCTGTTATTGTTGCATTTAATACAAACAAGCGTGGATCAAATAAATAGATGCACATTAACTTTTTCGTACTTATTTATGCCTTTAAGTTTCATTTAAATCTGACAAGTAAACAAACAAACATTTTCACTCATGAACTGTTTGTGCACTTGGCCTTCAATTCTTGCTGGCCAGCTCCTTGAACGATAGTGATACAATAGCATGCGGCAGTCATGTTACAAATAACAAAAGAATCAATGTTCAGAAACATACATGATCTGGAAAAAAAATAAGAATGCTTGAAAAAAAAACAATAAATATGCTGAGAGCCAAATAAAACACACATGGCACGCAGCATAATAAATGATTCTAGTGCCATGTGAGTTGCATATGACTCACGCACATGAAATAAAATACATTAATTAAAATAACAATTTTTCATCTAATCATCAAGAAATATATTGCTTTCAACATTTTTATTATATTCTCGTAATAAACCATCATGGCCCCAGGGACAAATATTTTTTTTCTATTGTGGCAGTCGTGTTAAAATGTTAATAGTTTCATATGCAAGACTTGTGCACTTTGTCAATGCATGAAACACATTGACTTCGATGGAGTTCTGATGATTTTCAACAATCGCATGTGGATTTTCCATGCCTTGCATTTGAACAATGTGTGTGTTGACCCTTCCAGGTATGTAGCCCAATCCATGATTATCAGTTTCCGAACAAAGTTATTACTCTCGCTAAGCAGTTCCTCAATCTCCATGCATAACACCATCTGCCATTTTGTGAAAACTGTCTCCTAGCAGGTGCACGGTAATAATGAGAGAATTATGAAAACTTGGGAGTCTGCAGTAAAGGTAAAGGTCCTTGCGCATGTCACACATGTCAAATGTCATGTCATGAAGACATTTAGGGTGATGTGTTCATCATCACACCTGGCTTACTTTAACTGGCAGGGTTGCCCCTCAGGTACCCATTTACGAGTCTGGGAGGGTCTCACGAGCTGTGCAGAAACAGGGAAATGAAAAGTTCCTGGTCCAGATCACCTGCCCCTGAATTTGAACCTGTGTCTTCCACATGATAGCCAGATGCTCTACCAACGGAGATACTGTGGTAGTCTGCAGTAATGCTAGTTTCTCTTAACAACACAGCATCAGTAATAATAACTTCATGAAACCCCAAGTCTTGCATGAATTTCTGACTAGGTTACAGTTTAACAAATATGAATATAAACTGTGCCCCATTCAAAACTATTTATATGTTGTTACTGAAAACTACCGAGACTGGCATTTATAAAAATGGAGCAGAAAGATTTAAAACAATGGCACACAAGTTATCACTTTTATATCAATAGGAACACAAGTCAAATTGCACCCATTTATCTTCAATAGTCGTGTTTCACCTACGTCACAAACTGTTGCATTGTGACTTCGAGCAGCCATGATTGAGGCCAGTTCTTGTAAGCATACGAAATTCAAGTGGGTGAGCGGAAGATACTAGCACAGACATTCGTGATTTGAAAGAAACGTGCAGTTGGTGTAGATGTAATGTAATCTACGTGGTGGGTATTTCCTTGCAAACGACAAATAAAATTGGCTGCAAACATGGCAGCTGTGCACATCATGATGTCACATGAAACCCACCTATAAATACAGCGATTTACTTTCATCTTCCAGACAGAAAATTCTAGCAACACCTGCCTGTTGTTATGATTACACAAATTTGAATTTGAAATAAACAAATTCCTGTACCTGAAATTTGAAATCATAAACATCTATAACAAAGAAAGAAATGTCCTTTGTCTGGTAGAACTCATGCTACTATACAGCTATTCTAAATTATCTTACTTATTTTTCTTACCTGAATATTCCACTACAGTTTATCGAACAATTTGCATTGAAATCTGGCTATATTACAATTAATTTACACCAAGGCTCAAATTCATAATGCACCAGAAAGAAGTCTGTTATATGAGAACAAGAGGAACGTTAACTCCCAAAATGCGGTTTTCAGTTTTGATTAAATAAGCTCCTCCGAAGAGCTCTATTTGGAGTGAGATCTACATATTTCCACTTCTAATCCTTAGCAGTAAGGTGGAGTAATGAATTTCCAATTTACTGACTCTTTTTAGGAGTCAGACATACTGCTAAGAATACATTACTTCCTCTTTCCTGTACATTTGATAAATTGGGGTTATGGCCCTCTGGATCTCACACAATGATGTGTTTCCTCTGTAATGGACATTTCCACTCAATTTTTTTTACAACAATTTTAAAAACTACACCCTGGAAAAATGACCCCAGCAAGTTCTCGCCTTTCTCTGCATCCAGTTTAAGGCAGAAACGAGACTTCCAAAGTTGCGAGGCTAGCGTTGCGCTGAAAACACGCCGCCGCCATGTTACTACGTCACTCTTTAGGGAGAGCTCGTTTGTCGTCTGCTTCGAGCGTCCAGTTCCGGATTGGTAGCCCACGGTGAGCGAACACGTGCAGCAGTTTTACAAATCTGTACCGATTTAAATACTGGAAGAAGGAGCGACAGGAGAAAGGAAAGCTATGCTTTGTAATGATCATTCTTCTATGAAATATCCGTGCTGCTCACGTGCAAGGTAAATGGAAGGGTTCAGCTGCGTGTGTGTTCTCAGGCCATGCGAAAAATATTGCTTATAAAATTGGTTGCTGACCAGACACTCCAAAATATTTTTTAAACTTATATTTATCGATATTTACCGTAACCTAAGTAGTGCAAAATAGGAATTTTCACATTCTTCACTTTATTTATGAAGCCTATTTAACTTTCTTTTCCATAAAGCAATTTCAGTTTGTGTTCCATTTCTGTTGCGCAAATTATGATCAAATATTTTTGTGCAGTTAAGAGAAAATGCACTGAGAAGATTACAGTAGTTGCACAGTACATATCTATACTTAGTTTATGTATAATTATTACAAGGAAATAATGTGTATAACCATGGGCGTATTTAAGGGGGATTCAACGGGTCCAACCCCCCTCTTTTTTAGGTTCACTAAAATTACCAGTTTCCTTGTTCTATCCGCTTGTTCATAAAAAAATCCTTCGGACTTATTTCATTCTCCTAATTAGAGACGTATAGGACGGGATACGGATGGGAAGGGAATTTCTGCGATAAGAAACTGCATTGAGACTGTCAAATCACTTTTTTTCCCCCTCGAATCATATTAAAGAAATTTGGTTCTTAAAAACGTAGTGACACAAGATGAACAGAAAAGTATCAATACTTCGTGACTACAAACACACAACTTTGTCGGCTCCAACTTCCCCTCCCCCCCTCCCCCCATGCTCCCCAACAAGCTTCCGGCCAGCAGTGTCCTGGATTTTCACTTACGAAATAAAGAAACCCTAATCATACCAAAAGTTGATCCATCCCTCCCCCCGTGAACTATATATACACCCATGTGTATAACAATATCCCATACTGAAATGGTACGATATAATTATTTTGAATTTTGTACTGAGAAAAAAGCCGTCTCATCTCGTTACCCCGAACGCATTAATTGGTTGGTTCACAACTTCACCACTAAGGATCCTATCGAGACGAGACATGGCAGCCTTGGTCTCGTTCTCGTTGAGAGTTGTAAATATCTGTCTCATGTTTATTTGTAAATGTCTCATTGACAGTCTCGTCTCAATTTATAAACATCCGTCTCGGTTTGGGAGGGCAATTCTCGTTCTCGTCTCAAGTCTACAAAAATATAGAATTAACAACGTATGCAAAGGCTTATCATTATAAATACAAAAAAAAAACTTTCTTAATATATATATATTTTTTGACTCCTCGTTTCGACGGTACAGCTCTCGAAAACTAATATTATCCTGCTTATAAATGCAAACCAAACTGCAGATTCAGAATTATCAGGAATGAACTGGCGTTGTAATTATTATACACAAAATTCATGATTTATCTGAGGAAGTCGCATGTTCCCGGTTTGACTCTCGTCCTGAGCATGACTGTTTCCTTGTGAGTGACATTTCATTGAACTGGAAATTGTTACATGGGAGGATGTTTGCTCGAGACTTTGGGGACAGCTAGGGGGATGCTTCTATTGTTAATGTTAGTGTTGCTCACGAGACGAGGCATGTTCCGTCTCGTCTCATAAAAGGAGATGGGACAAATGAATGTTTTTGAAATGAGATGGGACAGAAGAAAAAGTTTGTCTCTTATCATGGCAGGTTGGGTGATACTTAGATTGTGCAGTTGGTGGTAGTGTGTGTGTGTGGGGGGGGGGGGGGGTGTACTCGTGCACCCCGACTTCGAATACTGCTTGCAGTTATTCATCTTCATTGTAGCGATTAGCCAAAAGTGGGAAGAAATGTGATGTTAGAGATGATACATAATAAATTAACCATGCGTTCTCATCGTTGCGGTTAAAGAAGTGAACGGACAAGCGACGTAAAAGTAGGCTAAATACAAAAATTTGCAATATATATATTAACTGAAGAAAACTGTCATATACTGCAGGAAATTTAAAAACTCACCGTACCTTTTTATACCGTATCACCTCTTATATTGCAGAAATTGGCATGTAAACCAGTGTGTTCTAAAAGTATTATCTTAACATTTGTGAAGAAAATATTATGACGAAAATAATTGTAATTCCAGAAAAGGCATTCCTATAACATTAAGTTCTTGCCAGTCAGAACTAACCTATGTATTCGCAATGAACAAGGCTGTTCACGTGTTCAGCCATTGACTGTTACAAGGTTTGCTTTGTCACCCTAATGGGAAAACCCTCTACCGAGTGGCTGAATTATACTAAATATAGTATACTGCTAGGGCATAATTCATCTCCAAGAAATGGAGCACAGATTTTTGCACTGGAAGTTGTAAGATACTTGTTTTACACAGTAACAAGTGAATTTTCTGTCGCTTCCGGGGCTCATGGTAAGTTGACGGGACGAGCAGAAGCCCCGCCTGCATGCATTTCTAAGTGATGACGTCAGAGGACCTCCTGTCTGTGGAGAGGACGTTTTCAAATCCGTGACGTAGTAGGTGAATTTCAGCGGTGTTTGAAGGCGTGTTTCTCGAGAACCGAAACAAATATCGCCGAGATATTTTGCACAACTCATGTTTATGTCATTATCTGTAAAATGAATGGATTTAAAACGTTTTTCATGTCAAAGTGGAAATGTCCATTGCATATACAGATTTCCATGCAAAAATAAAACATATACGAAGACTGGAAAGAAAATATAGTTTATTTACTTAAATACAATGACCACAGAATTGTAAACACCCAAAGAAAGTTCAATCACATATCATCTTCCGTAAAATATGTTTTAGGCATAAATGCTACAATACAAAAGAATATAAAAAAATCTATACTAATCCGAATCTTACATCCTGTATTTTTATAATGGGATAAGCACAAAATTCATTTCATTTAGGTGAAAAACAGAAATGTAGCATTCTAGTAATAAGGAGTGATAAGTGTAAATATGAAATGCAACTGAATAATATTTACTAGTATCCTCAAGTAATAAATATAAAATGAAAGCCAAGTTATAGGAAATCTCCATCTTCCAAATTCTGTACATTCTTGCAAAAATAAAACCTTTTCCTGAATTTGAAATAAACAACAACATACACAATCCAAAGAGAATGAACAAAACATTTAAGGCATTTAAAGAAAATTTGATGTTCAAATGATTGGGAGAAATGTTAATGTTGAATTGCTAAAGTACTTCTCATGAGTAACGATAAAAAAATATATCTCCATGGAATACTGTTAACTGATTATAATTATTATTATTATGGTATTTTGAACATCTCAGTGCAAGTCA
The DNA here is from genome assembly GCF_977018435.1 of Lepisma saccharinum. Classification (NCBI taxonomy): domain Eukaryota; kingdom Metazoa; phylum Arthropoda; class Insecta; order Zygentoma; family Lepismatidae; genus Lepisma; species Lepisma saccharinum. The sequence continues at coordinate 4,173,968 of NC_139248.1, read as the reverse complement.
CCCTGAGAATAGTTATTTCACTTTGACTGCTTTTCTCAGTAAAATTATCATGGAAAATAATTATAATCAATAAATTAGGTATTCATGGTTGGTAGCTAATGAGAAAAACTTATTTTTACCAATATGAATGCAGAGTTGTAAATGAAAACAATAATATTACTTTATGATGAAAAGATATATCATGTACAAATTTCTCAAAATACGCTAAACATTGTCAACTTAAGTCAAAAATTCTCCTGAAGTACAAAGAAAATTAATATTTACATCAAAAGACACATAAAATATCACTTATGTGTTCGCTTGTGGAATGTTAGATTGTGACCCTGAGTGAATCTTTTGTCGCATATGTCACAGGCATAGGGCTTTTCACCTGTATGAGTTCTAAGGTGTTCCTTAAGTAAATTACTTGAACGGATTTGTTTTCCACATATCTCACATGTAAATGGCTTCTCTCCAGTATGAATTCTTACATGTGTTTTAAGCGATTGATGGCTTCTCACCACTTTTCCACACTCCTCGCATGTAAATGATCGTGGCACACTGTTGTGGCTCAACATGTGTTTATACAATGCTCTCTTGTTGTTGAAGGTTTTCCCACACATGTCACACGAGAATACCTCAGGATTGTGAGTATTCATATGAGTGTAAAAAGTAGAACGAGATATAAAGCTAACTTCACAGACTTTGCAACGGTACGTATGTTCCCCCGTATGTTTGTTCTCGTGGTCTCTAAAAAGATTTCTTGAATAAAATGCTTCATTGCAGTACTTGCATTTGTATGATGCATCCTGATTGTGTATTTTTTCATGCAACTTTAAATGGCGTCTTCTTAAAAATGACTTCCCACACCTTGCGCATGGAAACCGTTGTTCACTTGTGCTGTGAATTTCCATGTGTGTGGCTAGGCTTCCAGGTGCTAACATTTTAAAGCAAATCTGACATGGAGCCTTAGGTATACCTTCATGAACACGTTTATGAAAACGTAATCCTTTCTTTGTTTTATACATTTTGCCACATGTCTCACACTGGCAAACTTGGTGATTTCTTTTGTATGAAACACTATCTGATGATTGATTGTCATTTTTTATCAGTTCCTGTAGGTTCGCATTTCCCTTGCTGTTATGTCTACCTATATTTTCATAATTTCCTACACCAACTACTTCTCCTTCTTGCACTGTGCCAAAAACCATGCTGCTGCTGTTGTGACTTGCTATACTGTCCCCATCATCTTCAACAGTATCAAATTCTTCTCCCTGCTCTATGTCATACAGTGAGTTCTTGCTATTAAATTCGATCATACAATCAAAATCACTTTTAATAGCACCATTTCCTCCTTCTTCAACCATGCCATATACTGCATTCTTGTAGTCATCCCCAGTTAAATTTTCTGTATCAAATCCTCTTCCTGGTACTGTGTCAAGTAGTGATTTTTTATTTGGTTTATCATCTGTCCTGAACAAGTGGAAACATCCAGAGACGATACTCCTTGCTATAAGTTCCCTAAAAGACAAGAAAAATTGAAATGAAATTGGTGGCTGAATTTTTTTAATATTCCATATATATTTTTTTATATGTGCAGCATACATGCCTTAAAAACATTACCATGTACTTCTTTTTGTACTATAAATATGGAAAATCTAATTTCAGCACATTGCAATACTGATTCGAGCAGAAAAAACACCAATCAAATTAATACAAAGCATGACGTAGGGGCATCCTGCACTGTGGCTTTGGGTTTGGGCTCTGAAACGCAAGCTGGTTCGAGCCTTCTGGGGAAAAGCTTTTTTCTTGACATTTCATACAGTGTATGGCACCAGTGGCCACCCACCATCGTGAGGAAATTGGGGAGCTATGAATGAAGAGCGCAACATAGTTGTGGAAACCTACAATGACTAGGTGTTCGTCCTGCTAACCACACATTACCCCATAACTAGTTGAACGATAAGCCACCTCTGCTGAGGCATGTGGGAATGAGGCTGGCGGTCGATAAGTAAACCCTGGACCTCAAGGGCTGTTATGCCAGAGGTTAGTGTTATTATAATGTAGGAGCAGGAAACGTTGAAATTAAAATGAAGTGCAGGTAAATGTATGTTCAGAAGATAATTTTACAAGCTATCTGCATGTAGGTGGCAGATCTACTTTAAATACTATACTACTTTTCCGGATTCTCTGGAGTAGCGACGTGCAGAGGGGTAAGCTTGTGGGCGGGGCCAGACAGAGTGGGGAAGGGTGCGGGATGAAAGCAACGAAGTGCTGCGCGGTATAACGGCCTTAAAGCTAAACGCTTTCTGCTGCCAATTTCTTATCTTATTCTCAACAATGGCCAGTCAGGCCCGTAGTCAAAAAATTTATGTAAGGGGGGGGGGGGGTGAAGTTAATCCTAGAGGGGAAAAATTTTTAATATATTGTGTCGCATTGGCAGCTATAGCAGGGTACACAGAGGCACTTGCCCCCTCCCCCAAAAGAGATAAGTAACAGAAACTGCAACAAACAAACAAACAAACAAAAAAAACTTCGAGCAACATCAAATAGCAATATTTCGATAATGACCTTTCCAGATTGCCAAAGAATTTAGAATATTGTATAAGTTTAACATAAATAGGCTAATAGGGACTGTATGTACTTGATATTTACAGGTCGATAATGTTAATAGATGATTAATATGTACCAACAGCTTTGGGACTCTCTGTCTCAAAACACACTCATGTACTGTTTTACCACTTCGTTCAAATAGGTTCTCGAACACATTCAACACTATGCGGCGCTCTCCTGAATGCAGAGTTCCCCTAGACTTCCGAGCTGACATGTTTACTACGGAACTACTGGACCAAGAATGAGCAGTCGAATCGCACCCTCCCGTGGATGCCCCTCCCCTCCGCACGGTCATTGGACGAGGCGCACACCCTTCAACATGCGCCGAGAACGCGTTCTCTTATTACAGAGAATCCGGGAAAGGAATATAGTAAAATGTGTACTACAACTTCCTCTTAAATATTATTAGCATCGAATCCTTCTCCTTTTTCTTTCTACAATCCTTTTGTTTGCAAATGTGAGTGAAAAAATTAAACATCTCTGGGGTGTACAAAGAAAAAAGTTTATTTTCAAAATAACGAAGCCTTAAAAATCAAAATACACTTAAAAAAAAACATTTTCATATTTGTCTAGCTCTTCTTTTGTACATGTTTTAAACAAAAAAAAAATAGCACAACAAGATTTGAAAAATACAGATCTACACTAAATACAGATTCGAACAATTTTTAGAAAGTTCTGTCCAATAATCAGATAAGTTCTAAATAACTGATACATTTTGAAAGTAGTAGATTTCGATGTCCAAATTCGTTTAAATGGTTAAATATGTTTACCACAGCATGAACTCACAGTTTATTTACACATGGATCAGGAAGGAATTAATGCAGTAATGCTGTGCCAGTTGTGAGGCATAGATATTTATTTAAATAATGGGTATTAGTAAACTTAAGAAACATACATAAAAATACATTAAACAAAACATAATTATAGGAAATTCCCACATTCCAAATTTTATAATTTTTAAAAATAACTATTTCTTCTCAATTTGAAATATACAAAATTAGTCATTAGTCTTTTGTACTTGATACAGAGTCTGAAGAAGACCTTGCTAGAAGGTTGAAACGTTACGTTTAGTTTATGTTTTTTAATAAAATAAATTACTGCCTTGGTCAGCATATTTAATTTTTTCAAGATGAATAGAAAAAAATTCACTGCATGTTATAATTTGTTTTAGAAAATTTCAAATTAAGCAACATGAATGCAATATAACATTGATACTGTTTGATGGTAAAATGATTCATCACCTTCCAACTTTTCAAAATATTCCTTGCTTACAGCACTCCAAATATTACTACTTGCAAAGAAATTAACATTATGAATTTCAACATATATACCAGAAATTTCCATGGTGTCAATAACAGTTATGTAACAAAAAAGAACAATATTATTTGTGATTTTCTTGTGGAATGTTAGACTGAGTCTTGGTGAATCATTTGTTGCAAGGTTTGTTTCCTGTGGGGGTTTGAAGTAAAGTGTTCCATATATGCCACATGTGAAAGGCCTTGCCCCCATATGAATTCTGATTCAAGGTTTCTAAGAATCTTTCCACACCTGCCACATGTAAATGACTGCCGCATGCTGGTGTGCATCACCACATGAGGAGACAATAATTTCTTTGCATCAAAGTTTTTACAGTGCAACAGGATGTTTAAGAATTTTGAAGTGCCTCATAATCTTTAAACCACAATAAGACTTAAACCAAAATAGCCCTATTGTATATTTTCACATTTTTGTGTCTATCATTAATTTGATAGTGCACAGAGGCTGAAAAAATATCCTAAATGTGCGTTTCAATTGAAACCGATATGAATTGAATTGTAAATGTAAAGATTGACATTTCTTCATGATGAAATGATACGATGCACAAACTTCTCAAAGTATGTTATACACATTACCAACTTAACATAAATTCTTTTCAAGTATCAAAATTATAGTTACAGCAGAAAACATGTACATTATTACTTATGGGTTCGCTTGTGGAATGTTAGATTGTGAGCCTGAGTGAATCTTTTGTCACATATCTCACAGGCATATGGCTTTTCACCTGTATGGGTTCTAAGATGTTCCTTAAGTAAATTTCTTGAGCGGATTTGTTTTCCACATATCTCACACGTAAATGGCTTCTCTCCCGTATGAATTCTTAGATGTGCTTTAAGTGATTGATGGCTTCTCACCACTTTTCCACACTCCTCGCATGTAAATGACTGTGGCACACTGTTGTGCCTCAACACGTGTTTATACAAAAGTCTCCTCTTCTCAAAGCTTTTCCCACACAAGTCACACGAGAATACCTCAGGATTGTGCGTTTCCATATGAAGACGAAAGGCAGAACAAGATATAAAATTAACTTCACAGATTTTACAACGATAATCACGTTCCCCCGTATGCTGGTTTTCATGGTCTCTAAAACTATGTTTAGAATAAAATCCTTTGCTGCAGTACTGGCATTTATATGGTGGATCTTGATTGTGTTTTTTCTCATGATTCATCAATGATGATCTGTCATAATATGATTTGTGACATTTTGTGCATGGAAAATTTTGTTCCTTACCGTGACGTAGCATGTGAGCAGCTTGACTTGAAGGGGTTGCTAGTATCTTTGAACAAAATTTGCATGGAAAACAACGCTCTCCATTATGGATATGTTTATGATAAACTAAGCCAGTTTGTGTTGTGTACATCTGTCCACATATCTCACATTGGTAACTATTTTTGCGCTTCCTTCTGCTTGGTATTTCTTTATTGTCCTTCTCGGTCTTCATCATTGAATTTAGCTGTGAATCTGCACTTTGCATGCTGCTATGGCCAGATATACTGTCAGTATGATCCCCCAGAACTTGAGTATCTTTTTCTCGTTTTTTATAATTTCTTTTTGTGCTCCTTTTCTTCTTAGAATCTGCCTTTGGTTGCTGTAAATTTACGCTATTTTCGCTGCTGTGTCCAGCCACATTGTCAGTATTATTTCCCTCAGTTTCAATTACTATCTCTCGTTCTTTATAATTTATTTTTGTGTTCTTTTTCTTCTTAGAATCTGCACTTGGTTGCTGTAAATATACGCTATTTTCGCTGCTGTGTCCAGCCACATTGTCAGTATTATTTCCATGAGCTTCAATTGCTTTTTCTTGTTTCTTATAATTTATTTTTTTGGTTTTTCTCTTCTTAGAATCTGCACTTGGTTGCTGTAAATTTACAACACTATTTTCGCTGCTGTGTCCAGCCACATTGTCAGTATTATTTCCATGAACTTCAATTACTTTCTCTTGCTTTTTATAATTTCTTTTTGTGTTCCTTTTCTTCTTAGAATTTGCACTTAGTTGCTGTAAATCTACACTACTTTTGCTGCTATGGCCAGCTGCATTGTCAGTATGATCTCCAACAGTAACGGTTCCTTTTTCTTGCATTGTATCATACATTGAGTTTCTGCTGCTGTGTCCAGTTACATTGTTAGCCTCATCTGCAGTAGCATCAAATTTCTTTTCTTGCACTATGTTATACACTGGTTCCTTTTTGCTCAGCTGTGATATATTGTCATCTACATCATCCCCAATAACACTGGTTCCTCTTTCATGCACTGTGTCATGCATAAAGTTGTTGCTGTTGCATGGTGTTATACTGCCAGCATCACATGCTGAGTTCTTGCTGTTCTGTTCCGTTAACTTCTCACTATCCTTTACCAAAACATCAAATCTTCTTTTTTGTACTGAGTTGCTGTAGTGTCCTTCTATATCGTCAATATATTCATCAGTGGCATAAAACCCTGCTTCTTGCATCGGGTCATATATTGATTTCATGTTGTTCTGTTCATTTAAATTGATACCATCATCTCCAATCGCATCAAACTCTCCTTGTACTGTGCCATACATCAAATTCTTGCAGTCACGTCCCGTTAACTTATCATCACGTCCTACAGCACATCTTTTGTCTTGTTCCGAGGCAAGTAGTGACTTCTTCTTAGGTTTATCGACTGTTTTAAACAACTGGAAACATCCAGAGACGATGCTCCTTGCAATAAGTTCCCTAAAAGACAAGAAAAGTTAAAATGAAATCCTTGGCTACGTTAGAATGCATACAATCATTTGCTATTGATACATTTCTTAATATCTGTACACTTTCTCCACAATAATCATGGTTAAGAACTCGCTTTCTTCCTCTGCACTAAATAGATATTTTCTATTGTACTTTCATTCTCTTTTTCTCTCTCTACAATGTCTTAAAAAGTATAATTTGCTGTACACATTAACTCCTTAGAGAAATTTAAAAATAAAAAATAAATAATTTTACTACGCATGTTGAGATGGGTATCTTGGAATCACCACAGGGAGAATAAAAGTCATTCTGAATTATTATATATTATTATTTAACATGCTCATAAAAATATACTACCTAAATTATGATCATTGCAAGTGAAATAAATCAATGTCCAAATATTAACTTTTTCGAGTGGCAATCTCATTTGTTTTTGAACCTGTTGCTTTTTAAATATAGGTTTAAAACACTGATACTGAATCATCATGCATTCATTTCCCAGGTTAAAATCAAATCAAGTGTGTAATCTGATACAATACAGCATGTTATGCACTGAAAACTCCACAATTTACGTGGAAACACAGTTGACTATTCAGGGTGGCCATTCTAGGACCATGATAAAATTCAAGTGTAATTTCCGGTTTTCAAGGCGAATTATCCAAATATTCAAGGATAAAGCAGATGTTTTGTCTATTTCAACAACAGCATTATGATTTATTCCCTGCTCTACAGTATCTACAACCGCAATGTGACAGTCTATTGTAAAACGTACTCGTGGACATTTTTAGAAGGCAACTTTTAATCGGTCAACTGGTTCAGGAATTATCTCAGACTGGGAGAGAAAATCAGCAAATGTAAATTAGTTCTACACAGTGTAGAACCTTTTCATATTTAAAGCATTTCAATTGAGTCCAGGAACCTCTTTTCCGGATCAATTTAAATACAGTCTAGGAACCTATCCAGAAGGAATTTAAATTTGGTTCAGGAACCTTCTTTCCTGGAAGAATTTAAATTTGGTCCGAGAACCTTTTTTCAGGAATGATTAAATATGGTCTAAGAACCTTTTTTCAATTAAACAATACGCAACTTGGACCGAATTTAAATTGTGCGAGAGAAAAGGTTCCGGTCCTGCGGCGGAACCAAATAGACCAAATTAGAATTTTTAGATCCCTGGACCTTTAAGAACCCTGCTGGAAAGTATGAACAATCACAATTCAAAACAAATCTGAACTCCAAATCATGTAGTCAAAGTGGATTATTGCAGTGGAATATTACATATTTGTATTTTTCTTTGTTTAACGCCCAAGTGCAAACAAACATTTGGCATTGGATGAAATTGATGAAGGACACTCAGAAAGGAACAGACGTGCCAAAATAAGTACTCAAACCTAGAACCTTCAGTGGCAAGATTGTGAGACTATCACAGACAGCTGAAAATGATTGATTGATTGATTTGGTGTTTTAAGTCCACTTTATGCACAGTAATACTAATCGGGACTGGACCTACAGTTTAAGGTGTGATCCGAACCACTATGTGCCTCCACCAGGTATCAAACCCAGAACCCCTTGATTACAAGGTGACAACGACAGCTGAAAATGATACCTACCATAATATGACTATCACATTTACTTCATATCTAGGGTGCTTGGCCCTTAAGTCACAATCTGTGATTCCCTATTGATTTCATTTAAGTCACACTGAATCAATTACAGAAAATATTATTATTTTATACTGGGCTAAAGACACTGAGTAATGGTCCAACATGTATATATCATGTTTGTAAGGTTCAATATTAAAGGAAGAAACATAAACAGTCTTCTGTAAAACTGCATTTTCCTAAACAGCCAATATTTTAGAACAAAACTCTGTCAGATTGATTTAATGGAATATCCATACTTTGACATACATAATATTCTGGACAACTATTAATGACCAAAAAGGCTGTGATGCTCAAGTACTGGTCCTGGTGGAAATCAATAAGAGTATCAATATCACTGTCAATTCACAGTAATACCGATTCAGGTTCCACTGTATATGCATGACATCACGTTTTGAGAGGTAAAAAAAAAAAATCTCAAGAGGCACAGAGGAAAAGAATTTATTTTCCCAAACAAAATCTTATAACTGCACATGTACACAGTCAGGTCTAAACTAACTTCTGGCAAGCATGCATCAGACACAAACTAAATAATCAAATACACAACATAGTTTGTAATGAATTCCTTTAAGCTTGTAAAAATAACATGTGCTCCAAACTATTCACAAGAAAGTTTGTGCTTCATGTAAACACTACACATGTTTCGTCAGCATGAACATGGATTCCATTTATCTACAAATCCATAACATGTCATTGTAGTCACACCATATCCAAAGCATAAGAAATAGGAATATTTCAAGACATTTTCCACTGTATTGTCACAATCTATGGAGTTCTCAACGTGACTTTATTTATAAACTGAACTCCAGTCATGTACATGAAAACGAACTTGAAATTTCACCTAGCAAGCAGTTGAATATACACCAAAGGCATAATACAATTTCAGGTATGTTTATGAAATAATTTGTACCAAAAAAAATTGAAATAAAAGAGCAATTTGAATGATTAATGATTGTAGTCCTGATCTTCACCCCCTTTCAGTGTAAGAAGAAGAAATTCCATGTAAACTTTGTACTTTTGAAGTAGTCCCATGATTATAGTTCCCTCTCAATGCAGTGTGATGTCATTTGAATGAATATCTAACCTAGCAGAACACACATACAAACTTGTTTTATTAACTAAACACATATTTCTACCAAGTGAGAATAATACAATATATTTAATAACATTTAATACAGAAGTGATGCATCTGAACTAGTTAACGTGTACACATTTTATTCATAATCTCAACAATTCATTCTACAGTATACTTAACTGGAGTCTTAAAATTGAGAAAATTACTCTCTAGTTTAAAATGGTATACTCTAGAAAAATTAATTGAAATGATGGATTCTTAAAACATCAATACGTAAATACTATTGTTGATGGCTCTTCTTATGGAATGCTAGATTGTGAGCTTGAGTGAATCTCTTTTTACAGATTTTACAGGAATAAGGTTTCTCCCCAGTGTGCGTTCTACGATGCTCTCGAAGTAAAGTTGTCGAGCGAGTTTGCTTTCCACATATCTCGCAAGTGTACGGCTTCTCACCCGTATGTATTCTGTGATGTATTTTGAGTGATTCACGGCTTCCAAGGACCTTTCCGCACACACTGCATGGATATGATGCTCTAACTTCAATGTGCCTCTTCACATGCTCAAACATCAACTTTTTCGTAATGAAGCATTTTCCACACAGCTCGCAGGAGAAGTTCCCGGGAATGTGCTTTTGCTTGTGCGTGTAGTAGCTGGAGTAAGAGGTGTAATGCGCATCACAGACTTGGCAGATGTAGAAATGATCTGCCGTGTGTTGATTCTCGTGATCCTTCCAGTGGAATCTCGAGTAAAATTCCCTCTCACAGAACTGGCACTTATACGGTGCATCCTTACCATGCTTTAACTCGTGGGCCGTCAACTGTGTTTTGCTCGAGAACAACTTCCCGCAGGTTTGGCACGGAAGCTGCTCTTCCGTGTTATGCTGCCTCATGTGAACTTTGAAACTGCCAGACGTCTTGAGTACCTTCGAGCACACTTGGCAAGGAAAGTTTTGTCCCTCGTGGTGGAATCGTTTGTGGTTCTTTAGACCAGTGTATGACGTGTATGTCTGTTCACATACGTCACATTTCAATGTCCTGTTCTTATGATGAACATTGATGTGAGCGTTCAAACTGCCTTTTAGCCTATAACTCTTGCCGCACATATTACATTCAAAAGGCGTTTTGACCTCTCCAGCCATAGTTTCCTTTTCTGAACTTTCGAGTAGCATATGTGGGTCTGCATTATTACTGCTTAGGCTCTCTGCTATATCTCCGGCACTGAAGGTTGGAATGGTAATATCCAGCTCTGGCATTTCATTCGTCTCAGATTTACATACAGCTCTGAACTTTAGAAGGCATCCAGCAACAATGCTCCTTGCTAAAATTTCCCTAGAAGAAAGAATACATGGAAATATTAAAGAAGTTGTCATTGTTATTCTTCTATTGAACACTTAAATATCAATGTTTAAATAATCATATTTCCCTACACCATTAATAAACATTAATATTTGTAAATACCAGCATAACTCTATCACAGTTTAAAAACGAATTCCAATTCTCTCCTACCGTGCTATCAAGCCAACTTCTGGCATTACAATACCATCCTCACTCTTACGATCCTTCATAACATTTTATGCAAATTCCTGTTCCCACTAGTCACCTACAGACAAGTGAAAACTAGTGTTACTATATTGCTAGTTCACCTTAACGTTCTATCTTTTGACAGTTATGATGCTGTGACAATTAAAAAAAAATCTCACGCTATGTTCTGGTAACACCACTGTGTTAAATGCACCACATACCACAAAAACAGCATGACGAAAAAGATGCTAAAACTAGTCCTCAATTGTCAACTTCCTCAAGTCATCAATAGGGAACTAGTTTGAAGTTGGGCAAGAGAAGGGCATTGAAGTGGTAACCCGTTTATCTGCCACACCTCTAGTTAACTTGCTTATCCTCCATCTCCAAATAGTTCCCAGAGAACTTTGGGAAGTAGTAATAAAAACTCAGAAATAGTATTTGTCTATCTTTTGTCCTGTTGCTTCCATGTTGTGTTGAAAGAAAACTAGGCATAATTCGTTTCATTTGTTTTACTTCGCTTCTTGTGCCACTTTTGGCTAATTTGCGAAGATAGAGATGAGTGATGATACGATGAAATTGATGAATGGACACTCGCAGACATTCATGCCTAGGCCAGGATTCAAACCTGGGAACCCTGGCATCGTAGCAAAACGAGGCATAAATCTGTGCAATGGACTAATTCAATTTCTCATGTTGTTAAAAGTAAGGTTTTTACTAAAGCCCCCCCTCCCCCTCAGAGAATCTAGTTTGTGAAGTATTAGCTTTCCAAATATTAGGAGAGAATTCTCAATGCAATAATTGATATTGGTACGCCCAGTTTGTGACCTCTCTAGATTAGGGCGGAGTTGATACTGATGCCAGTGGATTGCTTGGATTTAATTTTAGTTATTTAGCATCGCTTTTCTGCCACTCTTGGCTAATCACAATGAAGAGGATGAGTGATGATATGATGAAGATACTGCACTCAAAGAATAAAATCAGTGACAAATCTATCTGCCTGGTATGTTAATCTCTACATTGTTAATGCTTGATTTATTTTGCTTCGATTTTCTGCCAATTTTGGCTAATCACGAAGATGAGGATGAGTGATGATATGATGAAACTGAAGGTACACTCAGAAAGGGCACCCATGCCTAGGCTGGGATTCAAACCTGGGACTTCTGGCATCAAAGCACTATCAATATATGTACATACACTTAATATCTATGTAAGGTTCAATTATATATTGTTTCCTAAATTGGATCATAAGCTGTGTACTCTATTATTGTGACATGACATCCTGTAATTGACAAAACCATGGATCAATGTAATCCTTAAGGTGAATAAATCAACCAATTGTAATATGCTGTGCTAGCCACTTCACCATAGAGGTTGGCCGAATGTGTTGGTAGCAGTTAAGAGAAAGCACCAGTTCAGATTTAGTAACAGATATCAGCTGATCCTGTTTCGAAATTGGACAATCTTGCAGGGTCCACAAATATGTCAAGAGACATTTTCAGTCTAGATATCAAATAAATTATGCAAAATGCATATTTTTCTTTCATTTTGGCAACAGCACTGCAGGATGAAATTGATTTTGTGAATAAATAATTATATTATGAGTAACTGTGAATATTTTAAAGCAAAATTGTAGTAGTAGATTAATACAGTTCCAATATTTTAAAAATATTTTGAAACACAGTAAATTGTTTTAATTTCCACATCAAAAACTATGGAAAAAATGTTTTCCCCAAACTGCCACATATATAAAATAACTCCTAACATACAAGAATTTCATAACTTACCAAATAAATAATATTAGACGTATTTTCAGATTTTTCCAATTTTTCGCATTTTAAGTTTTTAGCTACTGTCTACTCCAGAATATATAATCAAAGTTGGTAGTCTTCTACACGTTCTATGATGAAATAACCAAGCAGTCAATCATATTATTTCAGATATGACCCATCAATAAATAGTAGCACAGATGAACTAAAATTTTGTGACAAAACTTGCTTAAGGTATGAGAGAGTACTTGCAAATTTCAGATACTTTTACCTTGATTATACGTTTTGCATTCAATTGTAAGTACGTCCCCTTTCTATGTGAGTGACTATCCATCATCATGGAGATTATTCATTGTTTTCAAAGTGATAGCAGCCAATTTGAAATCAACGTATTATGTCATCCAAATTTGTTCATTATCTCCAGTATTAATGTTAAAAAGATGACAATTCACTTTAGCTTGTATACTCCTGTTCAGATAAAGTAGCACATTCAACTGTTGAACCCTGTAAAATGTGCCATTTTATGAAAACAAGAGTGTACTGTAAAGGTAAGGTGTTATACCAGGTGGTCCACATATAAGTAGCCTGGCCGGGTAATAGCAGAGACAAGCCTATAATTGTATGTGTAACTTGCAGTGGATCAGTCGGTAACGCATCTGACTACCATGCTAAAGGTCCCAGGTTCGATCCCCGGCCGGTTCAAATCCAGAAACTTTTCTAATGTTGGAAGCGGCCCCGGCACCCATCCAGCGTCGAATGACATGGTACCTGGGGGAAAACCCTGGGGGGGTAAAGGCAGTCAGTCAGAGGTGTGATGCTGATCACATCAGCCCCACTCAAGACCGGATCAAGAAAGTGATGGGGGTTACCCCCACACCCCCTACACGCCTTCATGGTGTGGTGCTAAGCACAGGGTAACACTTTACCTTTTTTTTACTCTCTGTTATTTAAGTAGACATAGAAATATGTACACAAGCAATACACATACTCATTTATGTTTTAATTTAATTGTTCATAAGCATTGTTAGTTGCTCATGGATCTGTCAAATGCCTTGTTAAAAAAGTCATGTCGAGAAGATGGTGTTTTCCCTGCAGCAGCGAATTGTGATAGTGGAAAAATATGTGTGGACGGTACCCAGGAACAAAACCACGTGCGAAATAATGCTGTTGTTATGCTTCCTGCCTAGGAATGTGTATAATGTCGTACAGAGTCATCTCTATTTTTATAATTATAGTCTTAGTTGAGTATGATGTACTGGTCTGCTGAGAATCCACATATCCTGCATACTGAGCACTAAGACACTCCTCCATGACCAAAAAATTGGTGTTTGGTGTGCAGTTTCAGGAACACGTATAGTGGGTCCAGTGTTCTTTGAATCAACAATGAATAGTGCAGTTTATCGTGGCTTCTTGCAAACGTTTTACGACGAACTGACACCAGCAGAAAGACTATAATCCTACTTCCAACAAGATGGAGCCACATGCCACACTTCAAACGAATCCCTGGTGTTGGTGCATGAACTGTTTACAGAAGAGCGCACAGTAAGCAAGGGGTTGTGGCCCCCCTCATTCCCCGTACTTCTCCTCCTGTAATTTTTATCTCTGGGATGCTTAAAGCAGAAGATGTATGCAAACAACCTCCATACTCTGGCTAAACTGCAGCAAAACATTACCAACACCATCCGGAGCATCACCCGTGAAGAGCTACAGACTGTATCAGCCAATACACTGTGACGTGTGCAGAAGTGTGTAGACGTTAACAGGGGCCACTTTCTGCATCTCATGTAACATGCAGGTAAGCCAGTGTTCACATTTTCCTACTCATTCCTACCGTTCTTTCAGCTGGTATCCGGTATTATCATGCCAGGCTACTTTTACGTGGGCCACTCTATATTACCAATGTATCTCATAAATCCAACACATTAAACTTTGAAAATTTTCCTCAGATATTTATTCAATGGTGATTCTTTTTGTAAAAATAGACGTTTTTCAAAAATATTATAAAAAAATAAAATAAAAACATGCCTCTAGAGTAACAACATGATAAAACGACACAAATTCAGTACACACGTGAAACTTGGTATTTCATAAGAAGATATGTACATTGTCTTGTTAAGAATCATCGTAGCAATAAAATCAAATAAATCATAAAGAATTAATGAACAAGTAGAAATTTCTCTTATCTTGAAGGTGTTACGTAAATTCAATCATGAAATGCAATCACTATGTTAAAAAAAAAAAATACCACTTCGTTCTTAAATTATTACTCTACAGGTTATTATTGTAAATCAATCATTACATTTTAAATATATTCAATATGCTTTATTTACATTTAATGTATATTCGAATACATCAAACTTTTACAAAGATGGAATGATATCAGATGTGAAAAACATAACAAATCACTAATTAACAAACATTTCTTCATACATAATCCAGAAAACAATGTGCACATTAATAGCATTCTTTTTTTTAAATGACGTCCTATAATCACGAACAAAATTTTGTTTCCTTCAAGCATCTGGAATAATCTATGACTCACTCAGCAGGGTGGCTACAAACAAGCAGAAATGAAATTCCCTGACTTTTCCAGGTTTTCCAGGACAAAATTTACATTTTCCCCTGATAATTATAAACTAAATAAACTAAATTACTACTGATATTCTTGTTTTATTTATGCCTAATAGGTAGGGATCTTGATTTTTCATCTTCTTTTTCTAAAATGGTGACATTCTCCAACCCCCTCCCCAATTCACATTTTTATTTTAGTGCATTTTCTGGGGATTATACCTAAAATTATACTTTCATGGTGTTTTTAAATTACTGTTTTAAATTGTAGGTCACATGGCTTATGCCTCTTTGTGAGAGTTTGATACCTTGGAAGTTATTTTGGGAAAGTTATTTTCCAAGAACCCTTTTTAATTTTAAGGTAAGGGTTTTAGATAAGGGGATTTTTCCCCCCTATATACTGAAGGGTGCAAAATGGCCATATGTGGCAAGGCACCCACAAATTCTAAATCAATCAATCAATCTCATGTGACAGATACTGATATATTATGGCACCAAAAATTGGCATTATCTTTCCTTGATATTTTAGTGTTATATTTCCCGAAATTCGTGTTTTTATTTTAGAACATTTTCCTGCCAAATATACCAAAACATACACTTCCATTGCGCTTTTAAACTATTATTTTAAATTGTAGGTCATGTTGTCTACGTTTTTGGATATGTTGGAACAGAATTTTGAGGAAGTTATTTTCCATTATTTCTCGCTCTACAAATTCCGATTTTACGACTCCCCTGGGGCAGTAGGTGAGCACTCAATCCCTGCAAAAATTGCACCACTGAGCTCGGTGATTCAAAATACTTCTCGCATGACAAATACTGATGATGCAGCTCCGGGGTGACAGTAGATACACACTCGATCTCCTGCCACTTTGCTCTGTGGTGCAAATTGTTCTGATAGAAGTTAAAAAATTGTGGGAAATATGTACCGGGGTGTTCAAAAAAAATGTATACACACTTTAAAAGCATGTCATACATGCAATACACTTCAATTCACGTTGGCTACAGGTTCAACGAGTAGTACTATCATTCACAATCAGCGACAGATAGTGTTTGTGTTCAGCGACGCGATGCGATGCCATAAGTTGAGAAAGTGCAGTGATGGCGTAAACACGGCTGTCATTTGAGGTGCGAAAAACATTCTGAAGTGGTATTGGAAGTTCGAGAATGTCTGTGAAGTGCAACCACAATGGAGGCATAACTGTCAAGGACGTAGTGCACAGTAACTTTTTGTGTTGTATTGTTGTAATAGTCACAATAATATGGCAGCTATTCCATTTTAAAGTGTGTATACATTTCTTTGAACACCCTGGTATGAGATTTAATGTGGATTTTGGAATTTTTCCATGTATATAATGTATTATAGTTTTCTCTTGGATAAAATGTTGGAAAACTTGCACGTTCTATACACACAAATATGTTTCTATAAGCCTAAAAAAATACAAGAATGTTAGACTTCATGGTATTTTTCGTTGTTAAGTACATTTTTTAAAAATTGGCAAAAAAATGCAAAATATTCGCATTTTATGCCACATTCGTGTTATTTCACTATTTTCAATGGGTGAAAAATGTGTCCAGACATCTCTGCACATTAATAAACACTACTTCGCAGCAATTAACATTGTACACTGTCATCGCGTTTGCGAAAAATCAAGGTCCCTGATAATTGGAACTTACTTTCTGGATGCCCCTCGTACAAATCAGTACATGAAATGTGAAAATTTAGGGTTGGCAGAGAAACGTCAATAACTGATGAAAGTTATACGCTTTTAGGACTAAATGATTTGTGTAATTATAATATTAAAATATTTATGTATTTATTATTAGTATTTTATTTCATAACATCGCACATTAACTTCACAGTGACAGATTAATATTCATCTCTCATGAGCATGTGCTTGTCAAATTTTTATAATGTTTACCAACTCAGATTTCTGTTTCACTTTTCTTTGTGATACTATTCAACATATATTGTGATTTGTTGGATTCATCTTCATATCGATGAATAGTTCAATGTCATTGTAAACACATGGCAACTTGTGCGAAACCAGTATTACGCCATGGCAAAGAAATAAGGATTGCTACATTAAATAAGGTTAAGTGAGCCAAGAAGAGTAATAAAATTCCAGGAGCATATTTGCAGAGGTGTAGCAGACTAAGGCTCCAATTATGCATGCGATTTTTGTTGGATGGAACATCCAACAAATGTCGTAAACGACAACAAACGTCATACTAGAACATCCAAGAAATATAAGATTCATAATAGCACAATGCATGCAATTTTTGTCGGATATCGCAGAATGACAAATATCAAACTGCTACGGAGCCAAAATTTTGTTCAATGAAATGTGGTAGCACAGCAGACAAACTCGGATATACAAGGCTCTGTTTACTTATGCCATTTTCTTCAGATGTTGCAGTCCGAAGACATCCAAAAACAATAAATTTCATAAAAGTGCAATGCATGCGATTTTGTCAAAGTTCAACGTTAGTTGGACGGCGATAACCGACAAAAATCATATGCATCAATTGAGCCTAAAATGTTCATCAGACAAATGCTGTACCACGACATTAGACAAATTACAGGGTTGCATAGTGCCCTTATTTATTTCCATGTTCCTTCAGAATGTCAAAATGCCGTACTACGACATCCGACAACTATCGGACGATGCCACAGTGGTCTGCTCCCACCCCACTACTCCATTTCTTGACAGTTCTGTCCCCTTGCTGCTCCCATACAGACAAGAAAAAATGATAATTCAATGCATTTTCCACATAATATTTAGAGGCTTATCAATTATCAATTTTCTCTGCCCCTCCGGAAATTTCTCTCTCTCCCCTCCCATCACTAGTTTCTGGCACTGTAATTGTGTTGTGCATAAAAGGGATCTAAAAGTTTATACTCAGACTTAACAACAAGATTTCCTGGCCCCATGCAACACTTCACAATGACATCTTTCAAAGCAAACGCCTGGCACATTCATTCCATCACATAAAAAAAGTCAATCAAGACAAAATTCCCTGACTTTTTTTGACCTCTCAGATTCCCTGACTTTTCCCGGTATTCCAGGTATCACCACCCTGATTCCAGCACACTATAAAAGTATTCAGAAGTTTTACAGCCCGTGAAAATTTATGAACAGTCTTCAAATGTTTACCAAATGAAAATTGTAATTATATAAATCATTTCATTGCACATTATCAATGTAAGGAAAGGCACTTCAAATTGGAAATACATGGTGGTCCAGAAATCACCCTGGTTTTCCTCATGTGAGTAATGTTTGTTACTGAATGAATATTTTGTTTATGTTTCAGATACTTTTAAACTACAGCAGGAGCAATCACCATGGTTAAGGACACCACTGAACAACAAATGTAGTCATATAACTTTTGTTACATCCAACATGTGAGCCATCTAAATTCATAGTGCAAACGTGAGATGCATGTCATGCAAGCAATTCTGTGATGGAACATTGCCATCCTGAACCATTGACCCTTTCACAGGCTATTTCCGGAATGTGGTAGATCTGCTATATATTCCTGTACTAAAACTATCCCACTGATTACAAACAATCCATTTTGATGGACCTTGCTTGGAAATGTATGCAATATGTGCAATGAACTACAAAAAAGGTAAAGTTCCCCATGCATGTGGCACTGTGCCATGACGGCACATTTAGGGGAAATGGGGGTTAGGGACCTACACATTCTCGATCTTGGACATATTGAAGGTGATGTGATCAGCAACATACACTGACCACCTTTAACCCCCCCCCCCCCCTTTCCAGGGTTGACTACAGGTACCCCCATAGATTTGAGGCTGGGCAAGCTCTGGACACCACTGCTTTTAATGTGAGTACAAGGCTGGAAAAACTCCAACCTTACATCACCCACTCACCCTAGGAATCAAACCTGGGTCTTGCACATGGCAGTCAAAATGCACTATCAACTCTAGACCACCACAAAAATTTCTCCAGATGCTGTACACTTATAAATGTGAACAAAAAATGCAGCATTTTCTGACACTATATTCACTTTCTGCACTATTCGTGTACTTACTACTATTATGCAGAATCTACAGACAACGGCCAGGTTAATGTTCATTACGTGAAATTCTACAATCTTGCCAACAAAATTTCTTTTCTTGCTATACCAAATTGTAACTGTCAACAATAACATGATCTGTAAAATAATCGACGATAACCTCTTCTTCACCAACTAATGATAATTATGATCATACTTTCAACCTACTTTAGTTATCAATCAGTATAGCTGGACTAAAACTTACTTTCATATTCTTTCTAAAACGTAGTATAAAGAAGTGAAAATAAATATATTAACCTATCAGTCTATGTAGAATCGAAATTCTAAGAAACTACAATTTCATACCAGATTGAGAATCATAAGAATGAGAGGAACAAGTTTCAGAACAGATTCTTTTTGGGGAGTGGAATAACAAGAACTGAATCTGGAAGCAATAATGAATTATTTATTTTGCAACATTTTTATTCAAATTCAAGATGCTCTGCAAAATTCCCAGACATTTCCCTGTTTTCAAGATTAACATCAATCCTGTGAAAATGACCAATGTAGGTATCAAAAATGTCTCATATTTTGCATGAAGCATCTTTAAATGTATTTTCTGTATGTAACAACTAGGGCCAGGGACTTGATGTCCTATACAACTGCAAAATAAGTATGTAATTATGTCATATAAATTGGAAAATATGTCATGAAAATTTACAAATATGTCAGAAAAAGGCAGAAATATTCCCAGTAATGCCAAAAATATGCACAACAGTACTCTCGAATTTCTCCCATACCTGATAGAGTATGTGGAGTAGGGGCTGTAATGTACCGAATGTTATTTTTACTTTTGACTGATTTTTGTGAAAAGCGAAAAAGGCAAAGAAATAAGAATGAAACTTCTTCACTTCCCGTGCAACAAGGAGAGAGAAAATTTTTCCTCAATAATGATTGCATGGCTATCAATTTTCGGCGGGATAAAAAAAAAAAGTGGGGTATTATTGCTGTTTACTAAGAAAACACAGCATCTTTCTTTCTACGTAATTTCCAGATCCTGCCATCGACAATATGAACTATCCGTTGTGCTAAAGCTATGAAAAAAAAAAATGAAATAACCAATTATGTGCGAGAGAATTACGAAATTATACAGAAATATGTCTTATTACAACAAAATTGAAGAAATATGTTGTAAAAATGCAAAATTGGTAAAATATGTCAAAATATGCTTTGTCAAGTTTGTCTATTTCGGCTGATTTTCATTAGATATGATATAACATAAAGTCCCAGGCCCTAGTAATAACATTTCACTTTGCACAGGGATGCCTTATATAGGTTCCTGTCAATTAATACGTTACAATAATTAAGGTTATGTCTGTGTCGTTCTCATATGTGTAGTGTACACTCTATGCAGTGCTATTTGTGACTCTTCACGTGAAATTTTAGATTGTGAGCTTGGGTGAATCCTTTATTGCAGATGGTGCAAGCATAAGGTTTTTCGCCAGTGTGGGTTCTGAGGTGCTCTTTAAGTAAAGTGTTTGAGCGAGTTTGCTTTCCGCAAATTTCACATGTAAATGGTTTTTCTCCGGTATGAATCCTGAAATGAACCGCAAATGAACTGCGGCTTCTGAGGACCTTTCCACACTCGCTACAGGTAAAGGTTGATTTAGGTTTTATGTGGTGCTTGTTTCTGTGCGCGAGTAACTGCACATTACTTGTACAGATCTTTCCACAAATGTCGCACAGGAAAGTTTCTCTACTATGTGTAGACATATGACTATGCAAACTTTGATTGGACGTGTAGGAGGCATTGCAGATTGAACAAGCATATATACGTTCTCCTGTGTGGATATTCTCGTGGTCTTTCATTTGAAACCTTGTGTAAAATTTCTGATCACAATATTGGCACTGAAAAGCAGGATCATTCCTGTGTTTCCTCTCGTGACATTCCAACTTCCATTTGCTTACAAATGATTTCTCGCACATGCTGCATGGCAAACGGGCTTCCTTGTCGTGGACTTTAAAGTGCTGCATCAGATATGTTCTTGTGCAAAATGTCTTGGTACAAACTTGACACGTGAAGCAAGAATTTGCATCATGAACTTTTGCATGCCGACGTAAATAGTCCAGCGAGTTGTAGCTCTTTCCACAAATCTCGCACATGAAATTCTTTTCACTCGGTTTTGGGAGAATCACTTGTACACAAGCATCAGTCGTGCTTACTGTAGGTTTTGGAATCTTTGGTGGATCCACTGGTACGCCTACACAAGCAAATTCTTGATGGACAAACCTGATGTGACGGCGTAAACTTTTCAGCGAGTTGTAACCATTTCCACAAGTCTCACACTTGAAATTGTATTCGGCCTCCTTCCCGAGAACAGCTCGCATTGGAGCATCAGTCGTGATTACTTTCGGTTTTGGAATCTTTGGTGGATCCACCGGAACACCTGCACAAGCATATACTTCATGAACATTCCTGATCTTCGGATGTAAATCTGTCTGCAAGTTGGAACCGTTTATCCAACTGTCACACTTGATTTTAGTCAGTTTCTTTGGTGGGTTTGCGGGAAAACACACAAAAGATGATTTCCTCCTTTCAGATACTTGATAACCTTCGTTGCTTTCATATTCACTCTGTGTAGTTGGAATATCTTCACATTTCGAATCACATTTCAAAATATTCCACAATACTGATTCAGATTTAGGTTCAGCCATCATTTCAAAATCAAGATAAGTATCATCTTTGCTGCCTAATTCAAGTTTCCTAAAAGAAAAAAAAATAATAGAAAAATTAGTAAATCTATTAAATGGGTGTATATTGAATGTGTGTGTGTGTGTGTGTGTGTATATTTACTGTTTAAATAAATGGATTTGTTTTAATAACATGAAAATTGTGGAACATATTACACAGCTTTGATCACACCTGTAAACTTTCAGTTCCTATGCGTGACTTGTGTACTGAGCAACAATACTGAACGAAACTATTGGAGATTAGGGTCGGACAGACCTATAAGGACACCTGGCAAAATCTCAGTGTGCACCCCTGACTGCAGCACACTACTCCCGTTAGGGCACTGTCGCCCTTGCCATAAGAAGAGCCTAGCTCATACTATTGCCTCTAACACATGTAAGTCTTCCCTGAACTAATGCACTATATTAACTCCTTCCCTGCAGCGACATTGATAAAAAGAAATCACCTACATATAGATGAACCGCAAATTCCTTTCATCCTAAAAATTAACTACAAAAAGACTTGCTGCATAATGAACCTAGGAAAGCAATATCTCAATCTCTCTCTCGCTCTCTCTCTCTCTCTCTCTCTCACACACACACACACACACAGAAATGCTGAAGACAGTAAACACTTACCACACAAAAATAAATACTCATTCTGTGCACCTGTTCTATGTGATACTGTGCTACCTCTTTCTTATTGAAAGAAAATGTGGTAAATCCTGCAAAATATCAACTTATTTATTTTTGTGGGGTAAGTGTTTACTGTCTCCTTCATCATTTGTGTTTATCCGCCCAGGTTGGGATTCAAGCTCAATATTCAATCAATTCACCCAATAATTAAACTTGAACAGACTATATTCATTAATGTAATGAATGAAGGAATAATAATAATAATAATAATACACTTAAATGAACATCACTTGTGCACGGAGAGAATTTTGATTATAAAATATAAGATATTTTTTATTTTGAAATAAACGTTTTACTACATAACATAAATGTAAACTCACACACGATGTAGCGATTTCCGGTAAATAACTATGTTTATTATATATAAAATTACCAAAAATCCTACAAGTCTCATCTCTCTTGTTCTTGGCATAAAACGCTTACGTAATACATTAAAACTTGCGTAGTTCTAAAAATTCACTATAGATGGCAGCACCTGTTCAGCTATTCTCGGCCGTTTCTTGTATCACACCAGTAGTGATGATGACGTATCAGCAGTGCAGGTGAACCAACAGTAGGTCACTCGCTCTGGCTTCGGAAGGAAGGAGAAACGTTGAAGCAATTACGAGGAACACAGTAGAAAGGTATGAAACTTATTTTTGTCAAAAAAGTGTGGCCATTATACTTAGTGTTACAAGTGGTTTACTACGAATTTAACAGTGCTATACCTTTCTTACGTACTTGGCACGGTCATTACACAAAATACAGTTAAAACAATGTCAAGAGTTCCTCCACCCTTTTTTTCTGATGCAAACCTGATGATTGAGAATATATCGCGATAGCATTGCTTGTCGAGGAAAATTACGTAATTTGCAATTCTTGCGCTGAGCAAAGTAAAAAGTTGGACCAAAAAAATACTGTACAATTTGGGAAGTTGAATTGCATTTTCCTTAAAACTTGCGAATAAGTTGTGTTAGACACAAATTGATTAAAACAAGTGAATCATCGCAAAAATGCAACTGGTCTAATCGAGACGTGTGACAATAGGTGCATAATGCATTGCTAATGCATGTACGATATCAAAGCAAGTAATTTGTCCCTTTTACATCCATTTTTCCTAAAGAGCATCTAATTTAATGCATAGTTATTCTTGTGCTGTTTATATACAAAAAAAAAAAAAAGGGATAACTTTTAAGGCTGTGTGATAAAAGCATCGAGGTTGTTAGTGAGCAATATAAATTAAAGCCATGTTAGGGACTAATGTTAAATTATGTATCGAGATTGCCGAGTGTTGACCACTGGCGAGTTTAATTGGATTTTCTTGCGGAGCGAGAATACAATTTAGTTTTAAGCAAAATTAAAGATGCTGTGTTCTTAAAGTTTTTGAAGTGCGCTGAAAGAAATTAACCAACTTTTACAATTGTAAAAATAGCATTTGTTAATTGAACACACGATGCATTGTTTAATACAAAAAAGGTATTCCATTAGGTTTATTGAAGATTGTTGATTGTAACATTAACATTGTTACTTGCCAAGAGGGAAAGTCTAGAATTGTTGCTTGGTTAGCATAAAAAAAACGCAAATCTGAAATTCATGATATGAATGCATGTTTTGCATCAGAATATTGATGCTTGTAAAAAGAAGTAATGTAATTGTTTCCAAGGTGCACGTTACTATTATAATGTTGTTGTTGAAAGATAATACATTTTTGAATAAGCTTGTTATTGACGTTAAAAGAGAAACACGACAACAGTAATTTAACCTTACATAACAAATACTACGTGTGGCCTAATTTTATATGTGTGCATATATTTATACATGTGTAGATACGTAATTGGTGACCAGTGCTAAATGAAATTTAGTTGTAAGGAATTACAGTACATTACGCATGCGCAATTTTGAAATTCTTGTCGCGACACTTATTTTGCAGCTGGACGTAAAACCCATAAGCATACGGTACTATCCCTTTTGTACAAATTGAATTTTAGGTATTGTGCAGTATTTGGAGATACGACTTTTGGGTCCAGCCAAACAATGTTAATATTGATATGCTGTGAACAACACGGCGAATACATCACGTAGCTTCCCCTTCATTTTCAGCAATTTTGTACGGTCTTGCTAGTAATACTTTTCGATCCTGGCTTCAAGCCATTTTTGAAATTTTGGTAGCAATATTATTATTGTCCTAGCAAGCCACTTTATTATGATCCACATACAAGAAGCCCTTAGTAATACATGTTCTGCTTGAATGAAATAATAGTTATCTTACAGATGGTTGCTTGTGTTTCTGTGAATTTAATTCTGCCCCAAAATTTAGTTGGTTATCTTATGATTTCATTTGTCTTACCATGTGTAGAGTGTAATTGCAGTGTTATTGATGACTTCTCTTGTGGAATGTTAAATTATGAGCCTGGGTGAACCTTTTGTTGCAGATGTTGCAAGCGTAAGGCTTTTAACCAGTATGGGTTCTACGATGTTCCTTGAGTAAAGCGCTCGAGCGAGTATGCTTCCCACACACATCACACGTGTATGGCTTTTCCCCCGTATGGATTCTGCAGTGAATTTTAAGCATCTCACGACTTCTAACGACCTTGCCACATTCTCCACACGTAAACATTTTCTTAGGCTTAATGTGCTGCTTGGCCCTATGGGCTTGCAGGTTTGTGTGCCTTTTAAAAGTCTTCCCACATATTTCACACAGATAAACTTTCCCACTGTGTCCAAGCATGTGAGCCTGAAAGCTTTGGTAGCACGTATATGAGGAGCTGCAGATTGAACAAGAATATATATGTCCTTTAGTATGGCTGTTCTCGTGGGTTTTCAGTTTAAACTTTGTGAAGAATCGTTTCTCACAGTATTGACATTGAAAACGAAGATCGTTGTAATGTTTTCTCTGGTGACATTCTAACTGTGATCTGCTTATAAACGACCTCTTGCACAAGCAACACGGCAAATGAGCTTCCTTGTTGTGGATTTTCTTGTTATTAGTCAGGGATTTTCTAGTTTTAAATACTTTGGAACACACTTTGCAGTCGAAACTAGGTTCTATGTTGTGAACCTTCAAGTGGTGATGTAAATCTTTCAGTGAGCTGTAGCCCTTTCTGCAAGCCATGCAATTGAAATTATTTTCACTCTGTTTTGTGAGCATCACTTGAATCTGGGCATCAACCATAACAACTTTGGGTCTTGGAAACTTTGCAGGATCCATTGACATGCCTACGCAAGCAGATTCTTCACTTTGAGGTATTTGAAGCAAATCCTGATTGCCTTCCAATTCTCTATTTTCATTTTTTGGAACACAATTCACTATATTCCACAATATTGACTTTGATTTATGCTTGGTTTGTACATCACAATCAAAACTGGTATCTTCTTCATTCATGCCTGATTCAGTAACCCTAAAAGGGAAAGTGTACAGCTCTTAGTAGATCCCGGATTTTTGTACATAAATATGTAGAAAAAATCGCTGATAGATATATGTAAAAAATAAGTATGCATGTTAAAATACCTAATATGCATATTGTTTCTGCTTTCTGTGCTTTTCTTAGTTCTCTGGCACTAAGCAATGTAATTATATTAAATTAATTTCTCAATATTATAAGAAGCTGTCTTAAAATAATGGAATTGTAATGTGCTAAATTACATTGGAAAGTTCATAATCCCATAAATTGATAATGTGAATGAGAACAGTGACAAGAATCAGAGCAGTGAAGAACTAAGTCATATGAAATATGAATTTCATGGCTTAAATGACATTAAGCAAAAGTAAGTGACAGACGTGCCACAATCGATATATATACAGGGTGTCATTTTAATGGTGCCCCGGACCACGGAAACTTATAGAGGACATCAAAACAAACAACTTTTCTCAGTAACATTTTTCTTGTTGGTGCGTCGTTTCGGTGCTACAGTCGTTCAAAAAAGCCCGTTTTGCCGCCTGAATGCTGGCAACCACACACAACATTTGATTTCATTGGTGACGTCATATCCCGTCGTGAAGCGATGCGTTCCAGGGTTGCCAGGAACACACATACTCTGTGAAAAATGACATAGCTACAATCAGCCACATTATGTAACGTAACACAAAACGAGAAAACACATTCTGTAACCTAACAGGAAGTAAACAAACGATACGAAAAATAGTAGAAAGAAAATAGAATTCAAGTGGAAGTGGTCATATTGAATTTTGTCTCAGCTTACATGCCAAATATTTGCAAATCTAGTTACAAAGTTGCCATCTACAATTTAGTCTATCCACTTCATTCTTCTGATACTAGTTGTCTGTGACACACTGAACAGATGAGAAAATAGAAATGAAAGAACTCAAAATTCCAAAAGGTAAGCAACAGATAATATAATTTATATTCAGAGCATTATGAGGCAAGTGGCAAAATTTGTGTGTTCCTTGCAACCCTGCCGTGCGCTGTTTCGCGGCAGGATATGACGTCACAGGTACGATCAAACGTTGTGTTGGGTTGCCAGCATCCAGGCGGCAAAACTGTTTTTTTGAACGGCTGTAGCGTCGAATCGACGCACCAACGAGAAAAATGTTACTAGGAAAAGTTGTTTGTTTTGATGTCCTCTATACGAATCTGTGGTCCGTGGGCGCCATTAAAATGACACCCTGTATATATATATATATATATATATATATATATATATATATATATATATATATATAAAATTTCTTTTTTAGAAATCAAGGATTCAATGTTTGTTCCACAATTATAGCTCTGTACTCAACGAAAAAACAGAAAAGCCGACCTTACTGGCAGAGTGCCAATAAGGTATAATACAAAGGGTTCCGAATTCGAATCCCAGCCTTGATATAGGTGTTCCTTTGTAAGTGTGTCTTTATCAATTCATTGTTTCATCATTCATCTTTATTCTTGCAATTAGACAAAACTGGCAGAAAAACGAAGTAAAATAAACCAATGAATTACAAAAAACCAGAAAGATGGTCCAAATACTGTATTTTATGTAAAAATATGCAAGATAAATGACACGTGTAATCAACCTCAAAATATGTAATATGAAATTAACATGTTATGGTTCTTCACTACAGCGTAATTCACCTACATTTGCAATGTTTGCTTGCCTACATACAAATGAACAAAAATTGTAATTACATAAAAATACTGGTCCTAGTGAATTCAGAAAACAGCTGTATGCACGCACGCACGCACGCACGCACGCACGCACACGCACACACACACACACATATATATATATATATATATATATATATATATATATATATATATATATACACAAAATATGCATTGTGAGTCAGAAAGATAGCTACATGGTTTAACACACGATGTGCTGACTATTGCCATGAACAGAATAGTGGCAATCGGAAAATCACACAGCCAAGAAGATATCATTTTACAGAATTAAAAGTGTGCTAAAGCTTAAAGTCCACTGAGACACAGGGAAATGCAGCAAAAGAACTTCTGTTGGAATCGAATGGTGAAACAGCCACTACAGCAAAACACATGGAATTTCCGTTCTAGAAGTCTGCAAGTTTCAAGGGTAGAAAATGTCAGTTGGCCGTGTCTCCAAATGCTCTCTCTTCTAATTTCACATTTCTTCATTTAGCTCTGGCAAGCGTCATGCTTGGCCCTGTTGTTACCGAGCATGGAAAATGTTCGGTGCAGTACATGGGCGGACTACCCTCGGAAAGGGATTTGGAATTTTCCACTGGGGTGGGGTGGGGGGTTGGGGTGGCAAGTTTCCAGAATCTCATGGCGGATACCCTTAAATGATTCAAGATGATGCTCATATAGAGCAGCACAGTACCGATACATGATGAAGAATTGTTTATAGAAACGACCGCGGGAGGTAACAAAGTTGCAAGACAAGATTGCAATATCACATTGATGACCTCAACCATCAACAAGAGAAAAGAGTTCATTGCAATAGAAAGCATCCACACAATGGAAGGTAACACATGTAGGAAAAGAATGCCTCCCAAATGTAATTAAGCTGTCTAGGGTTCACCATTGTGTATTGGACGTTATTTTCTGAATAGCCTATTGTGATTTTCCTATATTATTATTAATTATTTATCTGAATATTCCCACATCATTACAGAACATTTTGTTTGTTAACTAATGTCAATGCAACAAATTCTACATATCACATCTCTGACAATGAAACATATAATCTTAAATCCTTGTCTTTATGTTTATCAACTTAAACATGCTGGCATTTGTGGCCAATTGGTTAGAACATTGTGATACGATGTCAGAGATCTCTGTCTGTGTATGGGTATTTTTTGCAATTGTCCCTTTAATTTCATCATATCACTCATCCTCATCTTTGAAATTTAGCCAAAACTGCCAAAAAAGTGAAACAAAATAAATCAGATGAATCAACTTGCACAATGTATACTTTTTTCTTAATAATTTGTCACGTTGCAATTTGACTACATGAATTTATTATTTTAAAAATGTCAATGTGAGAAATAACACAAAACAACTTCACCTTGATATGTGTGTGGGTGTGTATCCCCATTTAAGAAAATATAAAAATCTAAATAAAACACATTGTTTGCAAAGGTGCTTTATTTATTTTCACAACTTATTCTGTTAATACGTGTAGATTACAACATAAGATACAGTACAAAAGCTCATTAATACAGTACACATGAAAGTTACTGTGGGTGTTGGGTGTTTGCTTTAAGGCACTTGCTATACACTTACTGCTTAATGTAATACCGTATGCAGTTTTTTTTAAAAAAAACAACTTTATATTTTGCTTTTCATGTATTTTGCAGCTGACAAATTTCATCTTCACTGAAAAAACCAGATAAATACATTTCCTAGAATTCCACACTTATTTTTTCTAATGATATGCATAAAATGCCAACAGATTTTTAAAAAATACTCCCTTATGTTCATAGACATTACATTTAAACTAAATAATAATGTGCATCACAAGAGGTTAGAGACTGGTATCAAAATCTGTTACAAAATTATTGTAATACATTGAAACTTAAATATTTGAAGCTTGACTCTGCATTTATAGTACAACTAATACAAAAAGAAACTAATGAATTCTCAGAACTCATGTACAAGTCCATGAATTGGAACATATTTTTGCCTTTTGTTTCATACTAACATTCACATTTCATTCATGAAATGCTTGATGCGACTCAAGGTAATGTAGTCGAGAATATGTTTTGTTACAGATTTTACATGCATATCGTCTACCTCCCGTATGAGTTTTCATGTGGTCAAATAACAAACTACGGGTACGGAAATGTTTCTTGCAAACATCACACAGATATGGCATTTCCCCTGTATGTAGTCTGCTGTGATCGATAAGAGATTTACGACTGGTGACAGTCTTTCCGCACGTTCCACATGTCAACAACAATTTACTTCCGCTTTTGTGTGTCCTCCTGAGATGATTGGAAAACTTCAACTTCGAGTTAAAGCACTGCCCACACAAATCACACAAATGATTCTCCGGCGTGTGCGTTTGTTTGTGCGAGCAGAGACTAGAATAATATGCATACTCTGCATTGCATATTTCACAGACGTACATGCTTTCTCTTGTGTGCACGTTTTCATGGTATTTCAAAGCATATTTTGTAGAATAAAGTTTCTGGCAGTACAGGCACCTGAAAGGAGAATATTCCTTGTGCTTATTCTCGTGCAATTTTAACTTCGTTTTAGTTACAAATGACTCGTTGCAGATGGTGCACACGAACGGCTTTTCTTTGCTATGAAGTTTCATGTGGGTTATCATGTTTGGTGCTCCCTTGAATTTCTTTCCGCAAATATTGCAAACATTATCGTTATGCGAGCTCCTGTGGTATCGTAAAGTCCGACTTGAACTGCAAATTTTCCCACATGTTTCACATTTGTATACCTTCTCACATATTTTTCTTCCAGCATAAACTCTTGGTTTCTTTACATTGCTACATTCATCATCTGATGTAACTGGTTCTTTTAGAGAGTTCTTCAACTCCTTTCTGTTACGTATTGAAATCCTTCTGACTTCACCCGAGTGATCCAAGATATTTGAGTTGGTAGTTGACAAATTAACTCCTG
Organism: Lepisma saccharinum; assembly: GCF_977018435.1. Taxonomy (NCBI): domain Eukaryota; kingdom Metazoa; phylum Arthropoda; class Insecta; order Zygentoma; family Lepismatidae; genus Lepisma; species Lepisma saccharinum. The sequence continues at coordinate 4,143,278 of NC_139248.1, read as the reverse complement.
GTACTTTCTTGTTTCTTTGTTTAGGACATACGGTTGAAGTCGTTCTTTCTTCCCTAAAATGAACACAAATAATTAGAAAATGTTCAATCACATAATTCTTACATTACAGCTAATCATAATGTCTGCGATAAAATAGCTTTATCAATATGAATTTTTGTCTCTACTCTATTAACCCTACATTAAATTAATCAACTGCAGGATTTACAGCTATTTTTCTCCCATGCACAGCTATCATTATCTTTGATAAAATATTACTACATTTCCACCTGACATGCTCTTCGCCTTACACAGTCAAAATAAAAACCCCCATGCCACTATCGCATTTCAACAAGCTTAGCTAGGGAACCATGTTATTTTGTACCAATCTTATGTTCATGACCTGGCAATCTTTCCTGTCTAACAAAGACTTCCGTATGCACAGTTTCATCTGATGATGCAGCCTGCTGTGGAAAAAATTTGGCATCTGGTGAGTGATATACATATATCTTTGGGAATTTTGGGGAGGAACTTCTACATTAACATGACACTGCAGGTGGACCTTGCTGCTAATTCGAGCCCCTTGGACACTAACAGCATCAAATTACATTACTCAATAATTGCATTGCCATATTAATAATGTTTGCTTCTCAGTTGAAGTAGAAACAACATACATAGCCAAAGCTGCGATATTTATGTAATAAAAACCAACTGGCAAGATGTGAATACATTGCTCTATTTCAAAGAATTTTAACTGGTAAAACTGTCAAAGCTGGGAATCGGATTTCTTCAAATTTACAGGAGAAAGTACTTACGGAATGGAGTTTCTGTGTAATTTCGGAAGGCCGTAGAAGTGTTTTCTCGCATTTTTCGATTTATTTGGTCGCTAATTCATGTATTTTTCTATAATAATGTCCGTTTTATGCCCGAAAGCTGTTGCTTGCATTCCCATCCATGTACTTCAACTGGATGTTGCAAGCATCTGATGATGTAATCCCAGGTAAGTGTTTCCAAACACACAGTTTTTTCCCTATATTGCCCAACCTAAAGCAACCTAACCTTACCGTGATGGTGTGTGGGACTATCGTGAATGATTTTTGGGGTTATTCATGGATGGTTATACGATCCAGAATGGTTTTTGAGGCTATGCGTGAATGGTTTTTGGGGCTATTCGTGGATGGTCATACTATACCAAATGTTTTTTTGGGCTATGCGTGAATGGTTTTTGGGGCTATGCGGGAATGGTTTTCAGGGCTATGAGGGGATTTTTCTGTTAAGAACGTTGAAACACTGCTTTGCCATTTGTAACACAACACTAGTCAAGATTTGCCCGCCATTTTGAGTGTTCAAAAAGCGAGAAAAGAACGAACAATAATTACTCGATATGTCGACAATAGATACTAATTTCGTTAAAAAAAAAGTGATACCCTTGTTAAACAATCTTTCGCAATGCAGAATAAGTAAGTAGGAATGTCAACATTTACAGAATAAACGAGTTACAGCCGATTCCCGGCTTTCACAGTTTTACATTTTAACTCAGTTCTTTACAAAAATTTCTCATATTCATAAGGAATAAATAATTTTTAGGAGACAGAATTAAACACTAACCTCGAATTTTTAATTAATATATCTTTATTACAGTGTAAAAATCGAATGCAATATTATGCATATGATACAGAATTACCAACTCATTTCCAGTCTCATAATTCATTTCTACAAAATTGTGCATGCATTACACCTGAATGATAATTTTCAAATAAAGATGATAATGTTGTCAACATGAAAACTTAATCTTTCTTCATGGAAAAAAAATGGCATTTACGCTGTTGTCTGCAGTGGCGTGCCCAGGATTTTCGAAAGGGAGGGGTTAAGTACACTTTTTCTGGTAGTCAGTCCTCATTTCGCAATCTTATCCTACCTTTGATCATCTTTTTATAGGAATACTTTGCCAAGGGGGGGTTATAACCCCCACCAACCCAGGTTGGGCATCCCATAGGTTGTCTGCATGATCCTAAGTTCACACATCACACAAATATTTAACAACATATATCTTATTGAAAATCCTCAAATATACTGTATCTACACTGTTTTCATCTAGTAAACAGAATATCAGGGTCAACAAAGATGAATATGCCTCCTGTCATATGTACTCTTTGTTTACTTTTGTCATCTATCTAAATTGCTTCTATTAGTAATCAAATTTACAGATCTCAATGTACCCCCTAATAATTATTTGAAATAATGCAATTATTTAACTTATTTCAATACATGATTAATTAGGAGGAACACGTAGTGGTTTTTAGCAAGTCAAATATTACTGTAAAAAATCCACAGACATTTTATGGTGGTGCAGAGGTAATTATTCACATATATGAGGAAAAAATAAAGTATATGAAATTTGAAAGCAATAAAACAGCTTTGAAATTATATATGTTAAGTTCTCCTTCTTGAAAAGTCTGAATATGTCCTCTTTTGATCAAATTTTGATTCTAACACCAAGTATTAGAATGAGGGCTTAAATATTGGACATTGGCAATTATGAAATGTTATTATATTCATACTTCATAAAACACCTTTGGCATATCCCTTGATTCCGGTATAGATGGACCTTTCATTGTTCTGTCACCTGTTGGTATATAAAAAATTCATGCACTGGGTTATTGAATTTGAGAAAAATGCAGTTTGAGTAGCAGAAGATAGTACTCGAGGAAGGTTAAATCAGATTACAGCAACATGATATCTACTTCATATCCTGGAAATGCATTATGTGGCATTCAGTAAGTCTCCACATGACTTTTTCTTCTGTGTTTGCTTAGGGGCCAACATATGTAACAGATATGCCTTGGACCTTAATATATACAGTGTGTCTACCAAATTACAATTCAAAATTCTTGACTTTTTCATAACTTTTTTTTCTTATTTATTCGACCCCTACCCCTACTTAGGTAAAGTTGGAAATTAGCAATTAATAAAATAGATATTTATGTAATGAAGAACCCCTACCACAAGCCCAGCTAAGAAAACTGAAGCTGGATTTAACAATAGAATTAGATTTGCCTCATCTATTAATGCATCCTGGACTGCAATTGGGAGACTAGCGAGGCCATGGGGTCTGGACTTTCAGCCAGTTGCAGAGTGGTTAGCACATCACACTATGATGCCAGGGCTCCCGGGCTTGAATCCTGGCCTGGGCGTGGATGTTTGCAAGTGACCATTCATCAATTTCATCATATCATCCCTCATTCCCATCTTTGCAAATTAGCCAAAAGGTGGCACAAAAAGCTAATCAATCAATCATTGTGATAGCAAATTTTTTTTTACCACAAATATAATTTCTTCGGCTTTTCATTTATTAACTTCTTGACCTGCTTGTTGATATCTTTTACTGTTGCTTGACTGGTCGACACCCTGACATAATATGTCCTCAAACAAATTAATCAGCCATACAAGTTACAGATTGGAACAAAACACACAAACTCTCTTCCTAAACAATAATGGACACAATACACACACAAGGTACAACATCTATTGATGGGTTTTTGAGTGTGCAGTGAATGTCTTTTCTGACATGAATGTTTTATTACAAATCTCACACTGATATGTGCTCTTTCTGCCATGAGATTTCAAATGAAAGTTAAGGTTATGGGGTTGGGTGTAGCTTTTGTTGCAAATATTGCATACATATTTCCTTTCTCCGGTATGACTTCTGCAATGCAAATTATGCAATGAGTTAGTGCGCGACTGCTTCCCGCAAACCCCACACGTGTAAGGTCTCTCTCCCGTATGGATTCTTCTGTGCTCCATCAACGAGTGGCTACTTCTCACGCCCTTTCCGCACACATCGCAAGTGAACAAGCTTGCGGAGTTGTCCATGTGGGTTTTGACGTGAGCACGTAAATTTCTCTTCAAAATTTTTTTGTCGCATATCTTGCACATCTGCCATTCCTTGGCTTTGTGCGAATTCCTGTGAGATGCCAACTCAGAGTACCTTGCAAACTTGGCATTGCACGTTTCGCAAACGTAAACCCGGTCTCCTGAGTGCTCACTTTCGTGACGGCGTAGCTGAAAGCGAGTGGGAAACATCATATTGCACAGTTGACAATGATGTTGCTTTCCGTGTATATGCTCGTTTACGTGCACGTTAAGCGTGGCTTGCAATACAAACACCTTCAAACAAACAGGGCAACTGAACGTATGATCAGATTTGTGTTCCTCTTTCATATGAAGCTTCACGGAATCGTTCAGCGTGTATTTCTTTCCACACTCTCCACACTGAAAAATACGCCCCTGGCATTTGTTCCTCACATGGTCGCTGAAGATATGGTGAGGTATCAAGTTTCTGCACTTCTGACAGCGAAATAATTTTGGTTGCTCCACAGAAGAAACCTGGCGTGGTTCTACATAATCAAGTACACTGACCAACATATTACGCTTATCTGATTTGGATGCAGCACTGTCACTCTCTTCACTGAAAATCATTTGTCCAAAATCATCTATAAATCCATACACCTGGGTAGTTTCATTTTCATCATCATCACCTTTAGGACTTAAATTTTCATTGGAGATATCCATAGCTTTTTCATCTAATGAATCATTATCAGTTGGTGCATCACGTGTTACTGAGACAAACCTTATATCTCGGTTGTATGCAGCCATATCGCCAGTGCCATATTCTCTCTTCGTCCTATAAGAAAGTACATAAGTAACAATTACAACCAAGTACTATATACTGCATATTTTAAGCAGAAATGAGACTCTGTACAAACCTCTTCACAAGAATAGACAACAGAGAAAAATGAAAATGTATACTACACTCATACTAGACACGCGGAAATCGTTACTTTCACTTCTAGATCATCCCATGGTATACAGAATTACCACAAATTTTTGCCCACACTCTTAGAGTAACTAGGGAGATATTTTATTGCAAAATATAACACTTGCAGTGTATTATCAGATTATCCCATTCAATAATTTTGTAAAACATGAAACCTACACATTTTAATCTTTAAAATAATTGTAATTTTTCCTGTATAACAATCATATAATTGTATGGAAAAGCATGACTTTTGAGGATTACTACTAATTTCTTTCATTGTAATTTTTTGTGGCTTCATTCGAAAAGGTGTAATTAACTAATTGTGAACTGTAGGATCTTTAAATTTGTGATCTCTGTTGCTAATACACAGTGAATATAAATAGTAACTACTAAAAATCATGTGCAGAACTATGAAACGTATGGCAGAACAGGTAAACTTGGTTCTTCAAATAAGAAATCGTTTCGGTTACACATAAAATTTGAACTCAGCTTTTCAATCTTTAGAATATATGTTTGCGTGTTTTGCAAACAAAATAAATTGCTAGCAAAAAAAAAGAAGAAAAAAAGTATTATTATTATCCATGTTTATCAAATCTTAGAACTATATTTTGTAGTTAATTTATATTCTGTTCGAAAGTAAATTGTTTCTCATAGAGATGTATTTCAAATAAAAAAAGCATCTTTACTTGGTCACAATATTTTAAATGACATTCACTATTACTGTTTGTTATTTGATAACAATTAGTGGTTGACTTTCGATCTAACAACCAAGATTCGTCAGTTTGAGTCCTGACCTGGGTATGGGTTTTCAATGAGTGTGTCCCTTCATTAATTCCTTCTAATCATCATTCACCCTAGTCATTGTGATTAGCCAAAACTGGCAGAAATGCGATGCAAAATAACAAATACATTACACAATAAAGGATCTGTGCATTATATGCTGTTGTTCTAAAGGATAATGTGTCAAATTATGACAAAATAATTCCAAAGTTCACATTTAAAAGTGTTGTTCATTAAAAAGATGATATTTTATTCTAGTTTGCTAGGAGATTCTCATAAAAATATCTAGTCACATTCTAGTCAACACACATTCAATGCTTACAATCCATTCTCTGCTTTGTTCAGGTTTCATTATTCCAGAACCGACTTCTACACATTATCTCCACCCTGTAGTTTTATGAAACCATTCATTCTAGTTCCAGAAGAACTTAAGAAAGTCAGAACTTGATTACACACATGGTCACCACATATCCATGAGGTGCCTGTTCATGCCTTGTAAAGTTTGTGATGAAGAGAAGGTTCAAGTTTCTTTAAGTCTGTCCACAACTGTACAATTACATTTTATTAAGAAAAGCATGCAATAAGGGGAAAGGATGACTACAAATGTCAAATCACATGAAATTATAGAGACAAATCATTTATTCAAGAAATTGGTCTTCTACAAAGGTACCACAAAAAATTAGGGGTTACATATCTTGAATCAAATTTATATGTGAATAACACAGGGAACACATGTTCACAAAATCTTACAAACCAAGTATAATTCTTTATATTTTACAATTATGCTAAAGTATCAAAATTATCATGATAAATATCAGGACTAATTACACTAGGCATGAGATTAGAAGTATGTTTTCAGTGCAGGCATGTCATGCTTTTAATTTAGAGATTTGCTTGCAGTTAGGTGAAATGAGTATTTTTAGGCACTAAGACTGAAGTGAAGAGTGAAAGGCAACATGGAGGGTTTCACACCGAAATGACAAGCAGCATGGACCTCTCCAGTCTGTAAGAAAGCATTTACTGGGCATACATGACCAACAGACTACAGCGATATGTGCAGTTTTTATGTTGCTTCAGTATGAAAGGTTGAATTTACTTCTAAAGGTTCGTTATCAAAAGTGATGAATGTTGCTTGTCACATGTAGCTTTGGTCTGAAAGCTCTCTAATGGAATTCATTACGAAACATGTTAAAAGTTTTTTTTTATTTTTTATCGCCCTGAGTAGCTGCCAATCCACATAGTTAAACATAGATGTCCTGCCCTTGCAAACTTTTCCAACCACTAAAATTCTATCCATTCTTCAAATTCGTGACCTCTCTCTCTCTCTCTCTGCTGTCAAGTTTTAGATCTAACATTTCTTTTCAGAATCATGAATGGACTACTAGTAGTAGCAAACTCTTTCCACTTCTTAATATCCTGGGTACCAGCAGCAAATGCAACAACTTCTTTTACACTAAATCTTCAAGACTATCCTTGGAACAAAGATCACTTTTCTATTGGCTGCAAACCATTTACAACTCTTTAAAAGACACTCCAGGCTGTCATCTATCCAAACAGACTTTCAGAATGACGTGCATAAATCAACTAAGGAGTAAATGATGCTAGTATTATTCTAGTTGTTATTTTCTTGTGTGCGTGCATCTTATTATTTGTTTGTTTCATTTCCTGTGATGTAAAAATGGATTATCTGTATTCAGAAATAAAGAAAAAATTAAAGAAAATCAAGTGATAATAAAACTAAACACCATGGCGCAACAATACTTTCGGGGACCAAAGGCTGGCAAGCACCTTTTCATTGGATGATAGACGGGAGATCACTACTACTACTTTTCAATTACTCCCTAATTTTTCTCAAAGTACTGGAGTTCTGTCAGGCATTGAAGTGGAAATGTTGGCACCGAAGGCCATAAAGTGGTAATGTGTTCTCATCCATTAAAGCAGGGGTTCCCAAACTTTTTTGTTTCAAGGTTTTTCCCACGGTGCCGAAGTCGGAAGGTAGGCCTTTCTAACATTTGCAATGCTCAGTTAGTGTGGTTAGGTTAGGCCTTCAGTCTTAAAAAAATAAAGACATGTTTCAAATTTAGAAACATTCTACATCTAAAAAGTAAATAAGCACATATTTGGAACAATCAGATCTAAAACCATGTGTATATTAACAAGTAAGTGTCATTTTAGTGAAAATATTGGAACATTTTGTGTGCTGCAGCACACACTCTCGGAACCACTGCATTCATTTAAGGGTATAACAATAACCCGTGGCACAACAACCCCTTAAGGCCAGGGCGTACCTAACAACTGCCAAGCTAACTCCCACCTGCCAACATGGGAGATCATTCAACCAGTTACACGGTGATGTGTGGTCAGCACGAGGAACCCCCAGTCATCGTTGTAGGTCTCCATGACTGGGTTACGCTACCCTTTAGTAGGTCCCCAATTTCCTCATGATGGTGGGTGGCCACCTGCCCCATACACAGGCCGAAATCTCAGACAAAAGTTGTTATGCTTTCTCCAGGAGACTCGAACCTGCATGCACCCAGTAGCCGGAGCCCAAAGCATGATGCCTTAGACAGCATGGCCACGGTGTAGGACATTAAAGAGTATATCCTATTGGGAAATTTTAGTGCAGGTTTCAGTAATCCCATAATAATGAAAAGCTTATCTTGACTCTAGAAGCAAAAATCCAGATCAAAAGCATGGTAAATTAGCTACTTTAACAAGCCATTCTGTATACCTGTTCATACATTTACACAAGCCATTCTGAAGCTGCAGATGCAACCGGAACGAAACATTCATCTACAAAAGTCTTACCAGCTGCTTTGTTTTTCAGACACAAGATAGCATCACCAGTTACTAAACGTGACTTTTCTGGTGGGCAGACAAGATGGATCTAGATTTGAATGCCTTGTCACACAGGTCGCATTGATAAGGGCGCTCGCCAGTGTGAGATCTCCTGTGAATCGTACGACTGCTACGCTGTGTAAAGGATTTTCCACATATGTCACACGGAAATGGCTTATCCCCACTGTGTGTTCTAACATGTGTTCTGTAGAAAGCCTTCGTACGAAATGGCTTCTCGCAAATCTCACATTTAAAAGGCTTCTCGCCTGTATGAATTCTACGATGAGCTTTCAGCGATTCCCTTGTCGACATCACTTTACCACATACCTCGCAAATGTACGATGGCCGCTCTATGTGCTTGTTCACGTGTGTTGTCAACGTGGTCTTTCTGTAAAACACCTTCCCGCAGACATCACAATGGAGATCTACTTGAGATTCGCGATGCACTTTCACGTGGTACTGGAACCGTGACAGTGACGTGTATTTATCTCCACAGGTATCGCACGTATACACCAAATCCTCATGCGTAAGCATGTGTTTTCGCAATTCGCTTGCCGAGTAGAATCCTTTGTTGCACTGCTTGCAATGGAAGAGGGTTTGTCCAGTGTGCCGCCTCTCATGTACTAAATATTCTGACCTGTTCATGAATTCCTTCCCACAAATAGAACACTTATACTTGTATGCATTTTCCTTGTGGCTTTTCATGTGAACGTGAAGTTGTGGATTCGTTTTGTACTTCCTTCCGCAGATCGGGCATGAGTACTTCCTCTCCTCACCGTGGATTTCAATGTGGCGATTAAGGTACTTTATGCTCCGGAAACACCTTCCGCACTCAGCACATGGAAAAGGCCTCTCGTCGTGAACTTTTCCCAAGTGAACTTTCAATCCATGTGTTCCGGAAAACCTTTCATCGCAGTGAGTGCACTTCAAATGTTCCTTATCAGAACTTTTCACTTTAGTATGAGACACCTTCGGAACCATTATATGTCTGGGTATCAGTTCTTTACCTTCATTCAGAACCAAATATCCTGTCATACTTACATACCCAAATTGACAAGGACGGACACTTCGTGCTTTATCATTTTCAATAGGCTGATTTTCTTGAACTGCACCTTTTGCATCCCTAGAAGAAAATACATATATATATTGTTAAATTAAGGCTTCTGGCTAATGACTGTATGCAAAGCATTATAACAGTGGCAAAGTATGGAGAAATAACATCATGCAGGAATAAACACTTACAACAGTTTCGAGATTTTCTCAATGTAAGCAGTTTGCGTAATCTACAGACACTTGACATTATTGGCATCTTTCTATTATGATGGTGGTGGTTAAATACAGGGCTGGCATAAACGGTGATCCCAATTTAACATATTCCTTACTTATGTTTAATGGAACACAGGTGGAAAGATAAAAAGTTTATGTAGGCCTACCTACCAGCCAAGTGGTATGGACTGTTCACTGCCAGGGGAAAAGTTAAAGATAATGGCTGCCTTCGAAGACACAAATGCTTTTTCCACATTCACAAACCTGTTACTCTTGTGAGACATTTCAATACCAAGTTTGCTGCATATCCATCCCAGCAGATGATACACTGAATTTCATACTCTGTGCAAAAATTTTAACAGGCTGACCTTCACCCTGCATGTGAAAATCACCTTTACCACAGGTCATGTTTGATATGTTGCAATTTGACTTCAAGCTGGATTTGTATGAAGCATTAAGCTCTCCTCTCTCCCATGATAGCCATTTTCCCTGTATCGGCTCAGCCCAAATGCATACTATATGTCTATGAGGTGGACCAACACAAACTTATTATCTCTCAATGTGTACCAATTGTGTGCACTTGTATTCTACTAAATGCGAGTAATGAATGTTTGAGTCTGGAAATATCACTTATGTCAGCCCTGTATTTAAAGTGTGTTGTCCGAAAATAACAATTCAAGTATAAATACAAGTTTCCCCACACATTTTCAAGATTCCAATTTTATGAAATGCCCAAGTGTTCATTTCATTTTGAGAAATTTTCTCCAAAGAGTACAAATGTAAAAGAGAATTGCGAAAAACTCTTCACAAAACTTTCCTTTCATGTTCAAAAAGAAGAAACTATAAATGCTGTAATGGTATATTATTAAAATGATCCAACCTTATATGCTATAAAATTCTATTGCAAGATCATATGATAGTGGCTAAATACAAAAGAGGGTATTTTCTGTAGAGAAAATTCACATGCATTACTTAGTGCCAATGCTTCCTGCACAATTCTCAAGAATCACATCAATTTTCTGTCAGTAAGCACCCGGTTTTTACCATTGCCATATAACACTTGCTTTTCTTTGTATGAAATGTTCAAGGTTACACGTGCACCTTTCAGCATGGCTTGAAGGGATTGGCAATTGTGGGCAGTCAAAAAATAAAAATTGCTTCATCACTTTGCATGCAGAAACTATATATTACATAGTAATTAATTATAACAATTGTGACAGCTCACTTGTATTTTATGTAGTTTTGTTATTTTGCATCAATTTTCTGCCCCTATATGATGAAGAATAACAATATGATGAAACTGATGAAGGGCACACATAACACTCATGTTCATGACAGGACTCAAACCTGGTAATGTGGATGGGCAGATTGAGAGTCCAGCACAAAACATTCTTGGCTTCTGAAGCAGCTCACTCACTTGTATTGTAATTTGTTAAGGAACTAAATGTCCCATCCATGCAACTACATTGCGCTTTTAGACAATATGGTTTTGCAAAATGAACAGAAGCAGACCTCGAATATATACATTTTTACTTCCTTTTATTTATTTATTGAAAGGTTGATTACTTTGTGTTGTTTTTCTGATGATGATTGTATTCTCTTTCAAGTCTCACCGAATATGGAGGATGAGATTTTGTCAGAGCTCTGGAAATAAATTACCTACGTTCTCTAAGGGTAGTTTTTAGCAAGGTTGTTAAAGGTTCAGGAACACATGAATTCTAATGGGTTCTATTGGGTTCCGTACATGACCGGAACAATTTTTCTCCCACAATTTAAATTTGGTCCAAGTTGTGTATTGGTTCATTTCAATATGGAACTTGGACTGTATTTAAACTCATCCGGAAAAAAAAGGTTCCTGGACAGTAATTAAATTGATCTGAAAGAAAGGTTCCTGGACCGAATTGAAATACTTTAGATAAAAAGGTTATTACGGTCCAGAACCCATTTACGCTTGCTGATTCTCTCTCCTGGATGGGAATTGAATAAATGTATTTAAAATTCCTGGATCTTTAACAACCCTGGTTTTTACTAAGAAAAAGCATTAGGATTTTTTTTAAAATTCACTCTATATTATGGAAATTTCTTATTTGAATTCAGTATATCAAGACTAGTTTATACCATGCTTGACCATATTATGGACAAGAACATTTTGAAGTGTACTTTCAGAATTAGAATGAAAACACTATGAAATATTATAAAGTTAGGAACTTTAATATCATAAGTAATACATTACTGGTTTTGCAACATTAAAATAGATGGGACATGTTTGTACAATAACCATCAATCACATCTCTTACACACTATTGCACATGTGTACACTTGGCAATAACATTCAATGCTTGAGGTAATTATTGGTTAAATAATATATCTAATGTAAAACCTATTATAGAAATATAAATGAAACTTAATAATATTCATCAATGAGAAACTATGGATGAAAATTCTCATCCAAAGAGCCTAGCTACTGCTACTACTACTACTAATAATAATAATAATAATATACAATATACTAATAATAACAATAATCCTCCCAAGAGATTTGGTTCACAACATTCCACAAAAGGTGGCACAGAAAAACTCATAAGTCTGCAGAGGCATCTTTAAATAAAAAACATTGTAAAAGAAAAAGAAAAAAAAATAGTGGCAAAAAGGACCAACCGCATTCTGGATGGATCAACAAGTCATTGATTAAATACAAAAATTAAAGATTCAAGGAATTTTGCTTATGGACATTTTGATAAGAAAAATATGGAAAAATTTGTAAGCAAACTTCTGTGCAATCTTTGGTCAGAATAGTAAACTACTAAACAGCTACAGGAAAGGCACTTCAAAATAGTTATTACACTTTTTGGTAGTAATATTTCATTTTTCATCTTCATTCAGCACATAGATTTTGTCACACTAATATTATGACAATAAGAATCATCTTTAATGCAACTTCTCACCCACCAATGGAATTTCAAATACTTAATTCTTCTGTTAGATGTACTTGTCATTTATGCCAATATTATATACTGTAGCAAAATAATCATTAACATCAAAGCTATTTTTACATTCGAATGGACCAGATTAAAGTGACAACATGCTGCAAGATTGAGTCCAAACAATGTAGAGACGTATTCTCATATCTACATGGATGTATCATACGCATCACAATTTTGTTTCACAACTGCTGTCGCAATCATTAAAGCTACCCCTTCTGATGGAAAATTCAATGCTTTTAAGTAGGAGAAAAGCACGTGTCGCATTGTTTGGACTCAAATCGTAATCTGTCGTCTGCTGTGACATCACCTCTAATATGGTCCATTATCCCATACATAATTCCTCGAATATTCTGGTACATTGAGATGGTATAGTTTTCATGTCTAGCATGCACATGCGATAAACAATTGCAGCCTTGAAATCTAATTGGTGAATCCATAGATTCTTTCTCCGTTGTATACACAGTCTTCTAAATGGGAGTCTTTAGTGTGACTTCATGTTAAGTATTAAACTACATCGGACCGAATATGACTTTTCACACAAGTTGCATTTGTAAGGGCGTTCACCAGAATGTGATCTCTTATGAATAGTTAGGCTGGCACGATGCGTGAAGGTTTTCTTGCACATCCTGCATTCAAAAGGTCTCTCCCCTGTATGGGTTAGAAGATAATCGAAACATATGGCTCTTGTACGAAATACTTGACCACAAATTTCACATACGAAAGGGCCTTTGCCAGTGTGTATTCTCTTGTGATCTTCTAATGACTTTGCACTTGTTACAGTCTTTCCACACATGTTACACATTAAGCTGCTTGCATTCTTGTGGCTCATGTGACGTATTAATCATTCTCCGCTCGAATACATCTTCCCACATGTTTCACAACTAAAGCTTTGGTCATCATCTACGTGCAATCTTTTACGATCACGGTACAGATCACATGAAGTAAACTTAGATCTACGAACTTTACAAGTAAAAGTCACCCCTTCCATGTGTATCCTTTCAATGTGAATTTTCAAGCTTGTGAGTGAAGAATAGTCCGTGTTACAGTACTTGCAACTCAATCTAATTTCACACGTCTATGTTTGAACATGTTCATCATGGCGTGAACTGAAACAAAATGTTTTCTCGCAAAACGAACACTCATATTTATACTGTATCTCATCACGATACATATTTCAAACGAGTTTAGACTCGATGCTAATTTAAACTGCTTTCCACATAATTCGCATGGGAAATTCTCATGCTCTGTGTGAATCAATTTATGAGCTCTTAATATTTTCCAAGCAAGAAAAAGATTTTTCACACTCGTTACAAGAGAACACCCTTTCTCTGTGAACTTTCCTAAGGTGATACTTCAGTCTGAGTTCTGAAGGAAATTCTTTGTTGCAAATTGCACATTTACGAAAGATTGTGTCTACTCTCTCCATAGACTCTTCTAGTGATAACTGCTTTTTGTCTGCACCTCCTTAATGTATAATATTTCTTGCGAGGGAGTATGCCCCTCACCACCCTTGAAAAATATATGGGAATTCATGTGTTTACTTTCCTGTGCCTACATAACATTTTCTCATGTTTGTACTATGTTGTCAGGCATACTAAATCATAGTTTTAAAAAAAGAACAGTTCACGCAACCAGAAGAAAAAAAAAGAACAATTCTCACACTCCATAGTTCTAAAAACTATATTCTAGCAAAGCTCACAAAATGTGTGTAGTTTCTGGCCCGTTCCACGAAAGTGGTCCTACTACATGTAAGTAACAAAATGAATTAATAGCGAAATTATTATTGTTTTTAATTGCATTAAGGTTTAGATGTTTGTGAATGCATATAATTTACGCATTTCACCAATAAAAGTCATAGCATCTGCAGCCTGTGTGTTTCACAGACAAATGAAGTCCAAATTTACTACATTTTTAAAGTGTCACACACGTAATGCACTTTTGTTAATGCTTTTCATGCATTCAGCCAATGCCATCATAATCAACTTGTTTCATTTGTTAGCAGACACTATAAGCTACATCATAATTCCATGAAATCAGTTTATTATTAATATTATAATTCAATCTCATGCATAGAACGTTAAATTTTGTGTGTAAAATGTCACACACGTAACGCTGGAATAGCCCTTCTACACTTTACAATCAAAAATTAATTTCCTGTGATTATCTGATGTTTGTAGAATTTGTCACAAATGTGATGCTATAAATGTACCATCACATCATCCAATTCTTAAAACAAAAATCTGAAAATGAATGGTAAAGAGCTTAAAATAATGTGCATCTGGACATGGATATAGTCTCATGTTTCTAAATTCCACTTTCGTATCATCCCAAAATTATCAAATTTGTAAGACAAGTAGAATGTTATCATGAAACGTTATTATGTAGCTTATCAAATTATGACTTCTGGTCACAAAAGCCCAAACACAGCAGTGATGGGACTCAATGGTTTGCCAGCCATGTGTTGTACAACAAAATGACTCATGGTAGACATTGGATCACACAGGGCTGTTGGTTAGAGAGTTTAAGTTTAGCTGTCTAATGATTTTCAGTTAATCTAGTTCTATCTCACTGAACAAATTGTACTAACATCACCTAATGACATCAATTAAAAAGTCCGAAATGATGATTATCGTCATCCAGATTTTGAAAGTTACAATATCAATAAGATGTTAGAAGTTAGACACTAAAACTAAAACAAATGAATGGAAGTTTCATTTATCAGTCTCTCTGACTGCGAGCAACATTTGCTTATTGTTTAGCAGAATCATAACTGCAAGTGATGACTCCAATCCAAATGTCTCATCAAAAATACATTTCTTTATTAAATTAGCTTTGTTCCCCACCTTGAAAACTTAGTCACAACCTTTCAGCAGATCTTTCTTCATCAGTGCACCTTCTTGTGTGCTGTTAAACTTGACTGGGACGTGTAGGATTTTGAACACAAGTTGCACACATAAGGACGCTCACCAGAATGTGATCTCTTGTGAATAGTTAGAGAAGCACGTTGAGTGAAGGTTTTCTTGCATGTAGTGCATTCAAAAGGTCTCTCCCCAGTATGGGTTCTAACATGAGTATCGTAAATCAGCTTTGTGCGACATCCTCGACCACAAACTTCACATACGAAAGGTTTTTCACCAGTGTGGATTCTCTTGTGCTCTTTCAAAGATGTTCCACTTGACACGCTCTTTCCACATATGTCACACATGAAGGTAATTGGATTCTCACCGTGGTTCCTCATATGTTGCACTAATCCTCTTCTCTGTGAATACATCTTCCCACATATTTCACAAGAAAATTTCTGGTTGTCAACACTATGTGCCTTCATATGATCATAGTACGGATAGTATGAAACAAAAGTATCTCCACAAAGTTTGCACGTGTAAGACACCCCTCCTAGATGTTTTCTTACATGAAATTTCAAGTCTGTTGTTCTATAAAAACCCTTGTTGCAATACTGGCAAATGAATTCTTTCTTTTGCATGTGCATTTTTACATGCACGTCAAGAATTGCCTTTAAAGCAAATTGTTTCCCACAAATGGAACACACGTGCTCATACTGCTCGGCATGGAATTTCAAGTGAACATTTAGATGGGATTTTGTTTTGTAATCCTTTCCACATATTTCACATGGGAAATTCCTATCTACTAGGTGTACAACTTTATGTGATTTTAACGTCTTCCAAGAGAAAAATGATTTTCCACACTCCACACAAGAGAACACCCTTTCCCTGTGAACTCTCCCAAGATGAATCTTCAGTTTGTGTTCCGTTGGGAATTCTTCATTGCAAATTGTGCATTTAGATAGATTTGTATCTGTTGTTTTCTTATGTTGTTCCTGAAGCAACTGCATTTGTTCCACTCCTACCTCGTGAACAAAACTTCCTGAAGGGGAGATACCCATCACAATCCTGCAAAAGATATGGGAATTCATTTTTTTACTTTCTAGTGGATAATTACACAACAGCAACAGCTGAACTTCGCCCACCAATAAAGTCAATTCAAAATTTTCAGCTATTGTCTAATACCACCATTTTGGAGAGAATACTTTAGTTCTGTTGAAACACCGAATAGATCATTAGCGATATTAATAAATAGTTTACAGTTTCTCATATAATGACATCAGATAGAAAATGTAAAATAATGAACACTATCTGCATTTTGATACAGTGAGGTAGTAATTATAATTGAAATATACTCAAAACAACTGGAGCTTTCTCAAATGAATAAAAAGATTGCAGTTTATACGACAAATCAACAACCCTTTCTCCTGAATATAAATAGAAAATTTATTAACAGGCTCTACATCATCATCATACAGTGAACTACAAGCGACGACTCCAGTCTTAGTCATATCAAGAATATAATTAAGTAAATCTCATTCCCAAATACAGTATTTGATGGAAGTAGTTCATGTGAAATTCTCACACCAGAATGGAGTTTCCTACAAGAACACACAACATTTTCTATTCTTTCTTGAGTTTCCTTGACAAGTTAGTCACATTAATATAACCTTGGATCATTCTTATTCTCTTCAGTGTTTCTTCTTGTGTGCTGTTAAACCCGACTGGGATGGGTAAGATTTTCCACACAAGTCACATACATAAGGACGTTCACCAGAATGTGATCTCTTGTGAATAGTTAGAGTGGCATGTTGAGTGAAGGTTTTTTTACATGTGGTGCATTCAAAAGGTCTCTCCCCTGTATGGGTTCTAATGTGGGTATTGTAAATCACTCTTGTGCGAAACACTCGACCACAAACTTCGCACATGAAAGGTTTCTCACCTGTGTGGATCCTCTTGTGATCTCTCAAAGATTCTCCACTTGACAAACTCTTTCCACAGGTGTCACATGTGTAGGTGATACGTTTCTCACCAGTATGCTTCTTCATATGCCTCCTCAATTCGTCTCTCCCTGAGTATGTTCTTCCACACGTATCACAAGCAAACTTCTGGTTGTGACCACTGTGTGCCCTCGTGTGATCATAGTATGAATAGGATGTAAAAAACATAGCTCCACAAAGTTTGCAGATGTGCAAAGCTTCTCCTAAATGTCTTTTTTCATGAAATTTCAAGTCTGCCTTTCTATAAAAACCCTTCTTACAATACTGGCAAGTGAATTCCTTGATTTGCATGTGTATTCTTGCATGCACATCGAGATTTTTCTTTAATGCAAATTCTTTCCCACAAAAGGAACACACATGCTCATATTTATCAGCATGGAATTTCAAATGTTTATTTAGATGGGCTCTCGTTTTGAAATTCTTTGTGCATATTTCACATGAGAAATTCCTTACCTCTGTATGTACAAATCTATGCCATCTCAATGTCTTTGAAGTAAAAAATGATTTTCCACACTCCTTACAAGAGAACACCCGTTCCCTGTGAACTTTCCCGAGATGAATCTTTAGTCTCTGTTCTGTGAAAAATTCTTCATTACATATTGTGCATTTAGAGGAGTACATATCTGTTATCTCCTTTTGTTGTTCTTGAAGAAACTGCATTAGTTCCATTCCTAGCCCGTGAGCAAAACTTCCTGAAGGGGGGATACCCATCACAACCCTGCAAAAGATATGGGAATTCCATTTTTACTTTCCAATGGATAACAACTACATAACAGCAACAGTTAACCTCGAGCACGAATTAAGTCAATTCAACATTTTCAGATAATTCATCTAGAGATGAAGAGTCGGAACTCTGTGGGAGGCAAGGAATGTGGATAAATTCCTGAATCAACAATGCTGTTCTCATACTGAATACTGCACTCACTTGTCTTTCATGAAATGGAAGTTGCAAATTATCTAAGTTTTGTATCTACAGGGTGGCCA
Organism: Lepisma saccharinum; assembly: GCF_977018435.1. Taxonomy (NCBI): domain Eukaryota; kingdom Metazoa; phylum Arthropoda; class Insecta; order Zygentoma; family Lepismatidae; genus Lepisma; species Lepisma saccharinum. Next base: position 4,124,791 of record NC_139248.1, on the reverse strand, counting down.
CTCTAAGACCATGATAAAATTCAAGTATAATTCCCGGATTTCAAGGCGAACTTTCCAAAAATTCTAGGGTATACAAGCATATGTATACATCAACGTATTACAAATCTCACCATTAACACATCTGCACACACAAATTTATTAACAATAGAAGAGAAGGTTTAAATATGTTCGAAAGTTTAAATATGGGTTTTGGAGTTATCAGTGCTCCCAGGTGCTGCAGCCTGGCAGAAGCTATTGGAACGGGTTATCTCTCAAGGGCAAAGGTTGCGGTGCTAATTCGCAAGAGAAAGTGGTCCTTAGTTTTGGGCTTGAATGCTGTTATAGAATCGCGACCTCTGAAAACTTTTAGCAGGTATGTTTTAACTCAGCGTTTTCTGAATTCTCATCTGCTTTGTATAGGTTATGATATTAGTGGTACTTAAAACAAATGTGGGCTTTCATAATGCTGTGATTTGTTTGTGAAGTATGTACCACAGAGAGTGAAAATAAATTGAAGAAGAAAAATAGCGTGACGGTCTAAATATGGGCTATGACATGATGTCTAATGTTGAGATCACATTTTCAACAAATATTTGGATGCTTTTCTTAATTTCGATTTTTCTCATTCCGCATGATTTTCAAAACAAGATTATTCATAAATATGAATTTTATAATGTTTTAGGAATAAATGACTTTTTTTAAAAAAATTTAATTGCTTTTTGTGATATTGCCACTAGTAGCCCATATTTAGACCACAATTTTGAAATATATCATTCTACCATTTTTTGGAAATTGCTTTTTTTTTAAAAAAAAAAAAAGAATATGGAGACCTTCTATAATTTAGCATGCAATTACATTTAAGTACATACTTCATAGATATGCATTTTAAAGTCAGGTGCTTGATATACTTATTTTTTTCCCTCCGAAAATGATTAGATAAAAAGGGGGGGCCTATATTTAGACCTTTTCCTCTATAAAAAAGGGTCTGTGTGATTCCAATGTATCAAAAAATTCTAGATCAATTTAATTAAACAGTAGATAATATTTAATATAAGGTACAGAGTTTACATTTGCAATTCCACATATTCAGACTCGAAATACATCTTCAAACACAAGTAAAGGATGTTACGAGATATACTAATCTACGAAAATTTGTTAATTGTACAATAACTTTAAACTCAAATTTGTCTATCCAACTTTATGATATCTTATCTTGCTGAAATCTTTCGTCTGTCAGATAGACTGTTCTGTAAAATACACTAAAAAAATAAACTGATTGAGAGAATTTAGTTTTATCTTCCCCGTAGCTTTCTTTTCCTTCCTCGATAAAAATAAAATCTATACTGTGAAAAACTTGCCTCAGAGCATTTATAAATTTAATGGGACTTGGATTAATAAAAGTTACAATTTTTCTTGTCTATGGAGAAAAATTCACGTAGAATTCAAGCAGAATTCCCTGACCCAATAATTCAAGCAGAATTCCCAGAATTCAAGGAATTCCCGGCGAGTAGCCTCCCTGATCTATAATAACATTTGAATTTATTTGTAAAAATAATGTTAAGATGAGAGAATGATCAAACAATGTTGTTTGTGTAATTCCACCATTAGAGAGATCACTTTGGTTCTGTTGAAGTACTGAATAGCCCATTAGTGATACTAATAAATAGTCAACTGTTTCGTACTTAATGACATCAGATAGAAATTGAGAAATCATGAACATTATCTGCATTTTGATTACAAGACTACAATTAAAATTAAACGATACTCATGATCACTAGAGCGGAAGAGATGAATAAACAATAAATAAATTACAGTTTGTAATACGAGTCGACATGCTCTTCTGAATAGAAAAAAAAGTGCATTAACAAAACCTACATCAGCATCATGCACTCAACTGCAATCTTAGTCATATCAGGAATACAATTAAGTAAATCTCATTCCCAAATACAGTATTTGATGAAGTAGTCCATGTGCAATTCTCACACCAGAATGGAGTTTCCTACAAGAACACACAGCATTTTCTATTCTTTCCTGCGATTCCTTGACAAATTAGTCACATTCATATAACCTTGGATCATTCTTCTTCTCTTCAGTGTTTCTTCTTGTGTGCTGTTAGACTTGACTGGGATGGATAGGATTTTCCACACAAGTCACATACATAAGGACGTTCACCAGAATGTGATCTCTTGTAAATAGTTAGAGTGGCATGTTGAGTGAAGGTTTTCTTACATGTGGTGCATTCAAAAGGTTTCTCCCCTGTATGGGTTCTAATATGGGTATTGTAAATCACTCTTGTGCGAAACCCTCGACCACAAACTTCGCACATGAAAGGTTTCTCACCTGTGTGGATTCTCTTGTGATCTTTCAAAGATTCTCCACTTGACAAACTCTTTCCACACACATCACATGTGTAGGTGATACGTTTCTCACCAGTATGCTTCTTCATATGCTTCATTAAGTCGTTTCTCCATGAATATGTTCTCCCACACATTTCACAAACCAACTTCTCATTGTGATCACTGTGCGACTTCATGTGATCATAGTATGAATAGGATGTAAAAAACATATCTCCACAAAGTTTGCAGGTGTGCAAAGCTTCTCCTAAATGTCTTTTTTCATGAAATTTCAAGTCTGCCTTTCTATGAAAACCCTTCTTACAATACTGGCAAGTGAATTCCTTGATTTGCATGTGTATTCTTGCATGCACATCAAGATATTTCTTTAATGCAAATTCTCTCCCACAAAAGGAACACACATGCTCATATTTATCAGCATGGAATTTCAAATGTTTATTTAGATGGGTTCTCGTTTTGAATTTTTTTGTGCATATTTCACAAGAGAAATTCCTTACTTCTGTATGTACAAATCCATGCGATCTCAATGTCTTTGAAGTAAAAAATGACTTTCCACACTCCACACAAGAGAATACTCTTTTCTTGTGAACTCTCCCAAGATGAATCTTCAGTTTCTGTTCTGTTGGGAATTCTTCACTGCATATTGTGCATTTAGTGGGGCACATATCTGTTTTCTCCTTTTGTTGTTCTTGAAGAAACTGCATTAGTTTCAGTCTTAGTAGCCCATGAGCAAAACTTCCTGATGGGGGGATACCCGTCACAACCCTGAAAAAGATATGGGAATTCAATTTTTACTTTCCAGTGGATAAGCACATAACAACAGCAGCAGTCGAACCTCATCCACCAATAGTCAATTCAATTCAACATTTTCAGCTAATTAATCTAGAGTTGGAACTCAGGTTAAGAAAGTGGATATTTTCTAGTATCTTAAATTGTATATAACATCAGAAACTTCATTGATTGTATCATAGTTATGCAGATTTCATCAAATGGAAGCCACATACAATGATCACATATGAATTTATTTGTGATATTCTGACATACACGTAAGATGAGAAAATAATTAGATAATATTGTATCTAATACCACCGTTATGGGGAGATTACTTTGCTTCTGTTGAAACACTCAATAGATAATTAGCAACACTTCATAAACACTTCAATGTTTCTTATTTAATGACACTAGGTAGAAAGTGTTACATAATGAACATTATCTGCATTTTGATATAGAAATATATCAAGTATATAGTTTGTAATTAAAATTACAAGATACCGAAGATCACTGCAGCATCTTCAGATGAATAAAAAATAAATAAATTGCAATTTATAATAACACACATCAATATCTTCTACTGAATAGCAATAGAAAATGCATTTGTTAACAAGTCATCACATTTGTAAAAAAAAAAAAAAAGTCCTCATCAAGAATAATCCAAGTAAATCTCATTCACAAATACAGTATTTGATGAAGTAGCCCATCTACAATTATCATACCAGAATGGACTGCTACAATTAGAACACTTTTACTTTTTTCGATTCCTTGACAAGTTAGTCACATTAATATAACCTTGGACAACTTTGATTTTTCAGCGAGTTCTTTTGTGTGCTGTTAAACTTGGATTTGAGATGTAGGATTTTTCACACAAGTTACATTTTTAAGGATGAATACCAGAATGTGATCTCTTGTGAATAGTAAGGCTGGAATATTCAGTGAAGGTTTTCTTACATATACTGCATTCAAAAGGTTTCTCTCCTGTATGAGTTCTAATGTGGGCATCGTATATCACCTTTATACGACACCGTCGACCACAAACTTCACACATAAAAGGTTCATCACTTGTGATCTTTCAAAGATGTTAAACTTGACACACTTTTCCCACACATGTCACATATGTAGGTGATTGGGTTGTCACCACTATGCTTCCTCATGTGTTTTATTAATTCGCTTCTCACTGAGTATGTTCTCCCACATATTTTACAATCAAACTTCTGGTTGTGGCCACTGTGTGCCTTCATGTGTTCATAGTACGGATAGGATGAATAAAACGTATCTCCACAAAGTTTGCAGGTGTGCAACACCTCTCTGAAATTCTTCTTGGACTTTCAAATGTTTATTTAGATCGGATGTCGTTTTGTAACCCTTTCTACATATTTCACATGAAAACTTCCTTACTTCTGTGTGAACAAATCTATGCCCTTTCAATATTTTTGAAGTAAAAAATTATTTTCCACATTCCATACAAGAGAACACCCTTTCCCTGTGAACTTTCCCGAGATGAATCTTTAGTATGTTTTCTGTAGGGAATTCTATATTGCAAATTGTGTGTTTTAGGTGGGTACAGATCTGTTGTCACCTTGTGTTGTTCCTGAATCAACTGCACTTGTTCCACTCTACCTCATGAACAAAACTTCCTGAAGGGGGGATACCCATCACAACCCTGCAAAAGATATGGGAATTCAATTTTTACTTTCCAATGGATAATTACACAACAGCAACAGCTGAACTTTGCCCACCAATAAAGTCAATTCAACATATTCAGCAAATTTATCTAGAGATGAAGAGTTGGAACACTTCGAGAGGCAAAGAATGTGGATATTATCCAAAATCTCAAATTGTGTGATGTCTGAAACTTAAATAATTATTTCATAGTCTTGTGCATTGTCATCAAATGAGTCACATGTTATGAAGGTTTTTATTCTATGATTATTTGTGACATTCTGGCATACATGAAAGATGAGAAAATGATTAGATAATATTGTTTGTCTAATACCACCATTTTGGAGAGATTACTTTGGTTCTGTTAAACCACTCAACAGAACATTGGCGATATTAATAAAAATTCCACTGGTTCCTGACACCAGGTAGAAAATGAGAAATCATGAACAATATTTGTGTTTTGATTACAAAAAGCCTGTAATTACTCGTACAATTAAAATATATTCATGATCACTAGAACTTCCTAAGATGAATAAATAAATTGCAGTTTGTATGTAATACCACGAATGAAACCCTTCTAATGAATAGAAATAGAAACTGCATTAAGCAATTTGTTAAAAACAACAAAAAAACACACAAACAGCACGAGAAAGTGTTTTGTGTTGTCTCTTAACAAGTATGTTGTATGGACATCACGTAGGAAGTTCTATTTAACTGTCATAAGAATACAATTATTTTAAGTAAACTTCATTCCCAAATACAGTAGTTGATAAACTACTCCATGAGCAATTCTCATACCAGAAATAAGTTTCCTGCAATAAATGCACTTTGACAAGTTTGTAACAGCTCTTTCTTCTTTAGTGTGTCTTCTTGTGTGCTGTTAAACTTGACTGGGACGTGTACGATTTCTCACACATGTTGCATTTATAAGGACGCTCACCAGAATGTGATCTCTTGTGAATAGTTAGGCAGGCACGTTGAGTGAAAGTTTTCTTACATGTGGTGCATTCATAAGGTCTCTCCCCTGTGTGGGTTCTAATATGGGTATTGTAAATCACTCTTGTGCGAAACCCTCGACCACAAATTTCACACATAAAAGGTTTCTCGCCTGTGTGGATCCTCTTGTGATCTTTCAAAGATTCTCCAGTTGACAAACTTTTTCCACATATGTCACATATGTAACTGATTCGTTTCTCACCACTATGCTTCCTCATGTGTTTCCTTAATTCGTTTCTCCCTGAATATGTTCTCCCACATATTTCACAATCAAGTCTCTGGTTGTGACCAGTGTGGGCCTTCATGTGTTCGTAGTATGGACGAGTTGAATAAAAAGTATCTCCACAAAGTTTGCAGGTGTGCAACACCTCTCCTAAATGTCTCTTTTCATGATATTTCAAGTCTGCCATTCTACAAAATCTCTTCTCACAATACTGGCAAGTGAATTCTCTGATTTGTGTGTGCATCATTTTTACATGCATAGTGAGTCCCCCTTTCAATGCAAATTCTTTCCCACAAATTGAACACACGTGCTCATGTTTATCAGCATGCAATTTCAGATGTTTATTTAGATGGGATCTCGTTTTGAAAGCCTTTGTGCATATTTCACATGAGACACTCCTTTCCTCTGTATGTACAAATCTATGCCATCTCAATGTCTTTGAAGTAAAAAATGATTTTCCACACTCCACACAAGAGAACACCCTTTCCCTGTGAACATTCCCAAGATGAATCTTTAGTTTCTGTTTTGTTGGGAATTCTTCATTGCATATTGTGCATTTAGAGGGGTACATATCTGTTTTCTCCTTTTGTTGTTCTTGAAGAAACTGCATTAGTTCCACTCCTAGCTCCTGAACAAAACTTCCTGATGGGGGGATACCCATCACAATCCTGAAAAAGATATGGGAATTCCATTTTTACTTTCCAATGGATAACAACTACATAACAACAGCAACAGCTAAACCACGGCCACCAATAAAGTCAATTCAACATTTTCAGATAATTTATCTTAGAGCTGAAAAGTCTGAACTGTGTGAGATGCAAAGAAAGTGGATAACATTCAAATTCTCAACTATAAAAATGCCAGAATCTTCAGTAAGTATATTACAGACAGGCAGTTTTCATCAAATGATAGTCACATATTATGAAGGTTTTGAATCTACGGTCACTTATAATTTTTTTTTGTGATATTCTGACAAACATGTAACATGAGAAAAAGATTACATAATATTGATTTTCTAATAGCACCGTTCTGGGGAGATTACTTAGGTTCTGTTGAAACACTCAATAGATAATTAACAACACTAATAAATACTCCAATTTCTCCTATTTAATAACACCAGGTAGAACATGTTACATAATGGACATTATCTGCCTTTTTATATAGAAATATAATGAGTTTGTAATTAACATTACAAGATACTGAAAATCACTGCAGCTTCCTCCGATGAATAAAAAATAAATTGCAGTTTGAAATAACAAAAGTAGAGGACAAGATTGGAACTCCGTGAAAAGAGAGGAGTGGTGGAAGACCACGAAAAAATGGAAAGGCTTGACTTGTGTGCCGACCCAGCCAGAGGCAGGAAATGGCAAAGCATGATGCTGATGAATAACACAAGTCAATCCATTCTACTGAATAGCAATGGAAAATGCATTTGTTAACAAGTCATGAATTGAACTGCAAGTCATAACATCTTACATATAAAGAATTATCTAAGTAAATCTCATTTCCAAATACAGTATTTCATGAAGTAGTCCATGTGTAATTCTCACACTACAATGGAGTCTGTCACAATTAGAACACTTTTACTTTCTTTGGTTCCTTGACAAATTAGTCACATTAATATAACCTTGGACCAATCTTTGATTTTTCAGTGTTTCTTCTTGTGTGTTGTTAAACTTGTCTTGGACGGATAGGATTTCTCACACAAGTTGCATTTATAAGAACGTTCACCAGAATGTGTTCTCTTGTGAACAGTTAGGGTTGAATGTTGTGTGAAGGTTTTCTTACATGTACTGCATTTATAAGGTCTCTCCCCAGTATGGATTCTAATATGGATATCATAAATTCAGTTTGTGCGAAATTATCGACCAGAAACTTCACACATGAAAGGTTTTTCACCCATGTGGATTCTCTTGTGCTATTTCAAAGATGTTCCACTTGACAAACGTTTTCCACATGTGCCACACCTGAAAGATATTGGATTCTCACTATGGTTGCTCATGTGTTGAACTAACCTTCTTCTCTGTGAATACATCTTCCCACAAATTTCACAAGAAAATTTCTGGTTGTCAACACTGTGTGCCTTCATATGATCATAGTATGGATAGTACGAAACAAAAGTATCTTCACAAAGTTTGCACGTATAAGACACCTCTCCCAGATGTTTTCTTTCATGAAATTTCAAGTCTGTTGTTCTATAAAAACCCTTGCTGCAATACTGGCAAATGAATTCTTTCTTCTGTGTGTGTGTATTTAGGTGCCTAACCAGAGTTGCCTTCAATGCAAATTCTGTCCCACAAACGGAACACACATGCTCATATTTTTCGGCATGGACTTTCAAATGTTTCTTTAGATGGGATTTTGTCTTGTAATCTTATCCACATATATCACATGGGTAATTACTTTCTGCTAAATGTAAATATCTATGCCCGCTCAATGTCTTCCATGTTAAAAATGATTTTCCACACTCCGTACAAAAGAACACCCTTTCCCTTTGACCTTTCCAAAGATGAATGTTCAGTTTGTGTTCTGTATAGAAGAGTTCATTGCAAATTGTGCACATAGATGGATATGTATCTGTTGTTTCCTTATGTTGTTCCTGAAGCAAGTGCACTTCTTCCACTCCTATCTTGTGAACAAAACTTCCTGAAGGCAAAAAACCCATCACAACCCTGCAAAAGATATGGGAATTCAATTTTTACTTTCCAGTTGATAACAACTACATAACATTGTCAGCTAATTCATCTCCTGAAAGGTTGGAACGCAACTTGCTGGAGGTAAAGGAGGATGATAAATTCCAAAATCACAAAATGCTGTTCCCAAATTTAGTACTGTCAGAAAATTCAATATTTATTTCACAATCTCTTCACTTTCATCAAATGGATGTCCTAAGTTATGTAACTTTTGAATCTTAGATCATGTTTAAATTTATTTATTGTGATATTAATGAGACATGAGAGAATGATTAAGGGAATGTCTCTTGTATGGTGCCACCATCTCTGTGGAAACACTCAACAAACCATTAGCGATACTAATAAATAGTCCACAGTTTCCTATTTAATGACACCACATAGAAAATGTTAAATAATGAACATTTTCTGCATTCTGATACAGAAATATGAGTTAGTAATTATAATTAAAATATATGCAAGATAACTGGAGGTTTGCCAAATGAATAAAAATTAAAAATAAACAAATTTCAGTTTGTAATACCAGAGATCGAAATCTCAGGAGAAAAATTGTTTCACTTCCCCCAGAAAACTTGAACCTTCGTGGGTCCCATAGCGACCGATGGCCCTCCAGCATCGTGAGGAAATTGAGAAGCTTCAAATGAGTAACATAACACTGTCATGGAAACTAACTACAATTACTATGGGTTCGCCTCGTTGACCACACATCATCCAGTAACTGGTTGGATTATCTCCCACCTTCAGCGGTGGGAGTGAAGCCAGCAGCCGATAAGTTGATCCTGGCTCTCACAAGTGGTTGCACCATGGTTTATTAACAACACATAGCTCACCCCCTTCTTCACTAACCCACTGCCATATAACATTGCAATCTGCTATGCGCTCTGTAACAAATTTAACAACTGACGTTAAATTTATATTACGAGGCTTAGAAGTGCAGCACAACTGCGCAACTGAGCTTAGAACTAAGACAAGAAAGTACTTTCAACTACTCAAAAGCACTCCGGTGGAGAATAGTTCACAGTGTTGAATTCTTGCAATGGATAGCAATGGAGGACACCGATATCTCCCATGAGAAATGGAAGGTTAAACGTTAGGCATGCAACGTACTTCCATGGTCAAAGAAATGTTGGTTGCTTTTTGCTAATTGTGACAATTGCGAGCAGTGCATATTTGTCCATAAGGACACACCATAAAATGTCCACTACACACAGAAAAACTTACTGTGCTCAATACAGAATATTTTTATGCACAAATTATTTAAGAAAAACTAATTTGTGTCTTGAATAATTTAGGATGACTTTATGATTTTGCACCAACTATAAATTTTGTGCCCACTTTCAACACTTATTACGTTGTTTAAAATTCAAAATTTAATGAAATGTCTTTCTTCCTGTTCAATTCAAGGTATATTTTATCTAAAAGTTCCTCTAAATGGGTTTCTCACTTGGAATAGACCTCCACAGTTCTCAATAAGAAATATAATATGAATATGTACAAGAACAGATATCTAAATTAGGTACAAAATTTCAACTTGGTACCCCAGAGACTCATTAAATACCATCCAAAAGTTGAAGCGAAACATAACTTAAACTCCTGGAAGAGATATCGCAGTTCATATCTTACTTTCTACTATATGGTATGAACTTCCTTCGACAAACCAGCACTACTCATACACTAACTCATGGTACTGCACATACTCCATTAATGCATGTGTCACGATAAATAGAGGGTAAAAATTCTCAGGATCAAAATGACAAATAACGTTCTTTGCTATCTAATGAATGATAGTAAATACAGTTCTGTTGTTGCACAAAATTTCAAAGATGATGCACAAACATCAGCTTAAGTCCTTCGCAATCAGACTAGCTACTAGAAAATATAAAATAATGAGTGTATTAATATCGTAAAATTACCAAAGCATAGATAATAAGATATTTGACATTGTACGACCTACCTTGAATTTGATTTTCTTTAAAAAAAAGGGGCTAAAAATCACTTGGATTGTAAATATGCTAGCAAATCAACAGAAGTTTCATTTTTCAATATCTTCGGAATTTATTAACAGTCTACATTTAGACGTGAGTTAATAACTTGATTAGTGAATCAAAAAAATCTGTTATTTAGTGGCTCACTTATGTCTTAAGTATTATAAACTGCATAAAGTCTATTTCATCGTGAAGTGAACACCAAGTGATGACAACAATATTAGTCATATCAAGAATACAATTATTAAAGTAACTTTCATTCTCAAATACAGTAGTTGATCAGAATGAAGTTTAATACAATAAGAAAACAGCATTTTATTTACTTTTTTGTGTTCCCTTGGCAAGTTTTTAACATAATCCTTCAGCAGTTATTTCATCTTCAGTGAGTCTTCTTGTGTGATGCTAAACTTGAATGGGACGTGTAGGATTTTCCACACAAGTCGCATATATAAGGACGTTCACCAGAATGTGATCTCTTGTGAATTGTTAGGCTGGAAGGTTGAGTGAAGGTTTTCTTACACGTACTGCATTCAAAAGGCCTCTCCCCAGTATGGGTTCTAATGTGGGTTTCATAAATCACTCTTGTGCGACATTTTCGACCACAAACTTCACACATGAAAGGTTTTTCGCCTGTGTGAATTCTCTTGTGTTCTTTTAAAGACTGTCGAGTTGTCATGCTCTTTCCACATGTGTCACATATGAACAACTTTGGGTTCTCACTGTGGTTCCTCATATGTTGCACTAATGATCTTCTCAGTGAATATGTTTTCCCACATATATCACAAGCAAATCTCTGGTTGTCAACACTGTGTGCCCTCCTATGATCAAGGTATGGATTGTATAAAAGAAACTTATCCCCACAAAGTTTGCATGTGTAAGGCACCCCTCCTACATGCCTTCGTTCATGACGTTTCAAGTCTACTGCTCTGTAATAACCCTGGTTACAATACTGGCAAATGAAATCTTTCTCCTGTCTCTTCTGTGTGTGTCTTTTTACATGCATATTCAGACAACTCTTTAATGGAAATTCTTTCCCACAAATTGCACACACGTGCTCAAATTTATCAGCATGCAATTTCAAATGAAAATTTAGATAGAATTTAGTCTTGTAATCCTTTCCGCATATTTCACATGAGAAATTCCTTCCTTTTGGATGTACTCGTCGAATATGAGAATTTAATGCCTTCAATGTAAAAAATGAACTTCCACACTCCATACAAAGGAATGCTCTTTTCTGGTGAACTTTCCCAAGATGAATCTTTAGTTTGTGTTCTTTACGAAATTCTCCATTGCAAATTGTGCATTTAAATAGGTGCTTATCTGTTGTCTCCTTATGTTGTTCCTGAAGCAACTGCATTTGTTCCACTCCTACCTCATTAACAAAACTTCCTGAAGGGGGGATCCCCATCACAACCCTGCAAAAGATATGGGAATTCAATTTTTACTTTCCAATGGATAACAACGACTACATAACTTATTCAGATACTATAGTTGAAACTCTGCTAGCTGGAGGTGAAGAAAATGAGTATGAATTCCTGTTCTCATATTGAATACTCTCTAATGTTTCAACAAATCGAAGTCACAGGCTTTGTAAGTTTTGAATCTACAATAATGTTTAAAATGTATTTGTTATATTCATGTCCAATGAGATAGTGATTAAAGCAATGTTGTTTGTATGATGCCACCATCTCTGTGGAAACACTCAACAGACCATTAGCGATACTAATAAATAGTCCACTGTTTCCTATTTAATGACACCACAAAAAAATGTGAAATAATGAACACTATCCGCATTTTTTACAGACATATAATGAGTTATTAATTACAATTAATATATACTCCAATATAACTGGAGCTTCGCCAAATGAATAAAAATTTAAAATAAAACAAATTTCAGTTTGTAATATAGAAGTCATGCAGAATGCGATGTTAACTATTAATAATAATAATAAAAAAAATGTCAAGCAAAAGGCTACCTCCATTTGCAATCTGACTTATCACACAGGAGTTTCATGTCCTGTGTTCACTATCCTAGCTACATCCAAAAGTGCTCGATATTCATATATTTTTTAAGAATGTCACAAGGAACGAGCTCACTCAGGTGACCGCACATAACATCTTTACCTTGATGCAGTAGTCGCTGTAGCATTGGTTTGCAGAAATAACACATGGCAAAAAATTCTCACGAACAGTTAATTAAAAAAATTAAAAAGTATCTGTGCTTGTAGTGATAAAAGATGATCAAACTGATTTGTATTAATTCAAACAAGGTCTTCAAATTTGACTTACTCTTGATGTAACTATTTTCTCAAATTATGAATTTTACCAAACTTAGTTCTTTTCAACATCCCATCACGTACCCGCTTAAATATGTAACAAACAAAGCACATTTTATTTTCATCAACACATAGCTCCTGTCCCGCACTGGATATGGGATGCACGAAGGTTCAAGTTTACTGGGGGAAGCGTAACAACTTTCTTCCTGGAATTTCAGCCTGTGTGTGGGACAGATGGCCATCCAGCGTTGTAAGGAAATTGAGAAGCTACAAATGAGTAACATAACACTGTCATGGAAACCAACTACAATTACTATGGGTTCATCTCGCTGACCACACATCATCCAGTAACTGGTTGGATTATGTCCCACCGCTGAAGGTGGGAGTGAAGCCAGAAGTCGATAAGTGGATCCTGGCTCTCACAAGCGGTTGCACCATGGTTTATTATTGACACACAGCTCACCCCATTCTTCACTAACCAACTCCCGTATAACATTGGAATTTGCTATGCGCTCTGTAACAAATTTAACAACTGACGTTAAATTTATATTACGAGGCTTAGAAGTGCAGTATAACTGCGCAACTGAGCTTAAAACAAAGAGAAAGAAAGTACTTTCAACTACTCAAAAGCACTCTGGTGGAGTATAGTTCACAGTGTTGAATTCTTGCAATGGATATCAATGGAGGAAACTGATATCTCACATGACAAATGGAAGGTTACAATGTTAGACATGCAATGTAACAAAGAAATGTTGGTTGTTCTTTGACATTTATTCCAACTTTTGGCTAATTCTGACAATTGCGAGCAGTACATATTTGTCCATAAGGACAGACCATAAATGTCCACTACACACAGAAAAACTTATGTTGCTCAATACAGAATACTTTTGTGCACAAATTATTCAAGGAAACTAATTTGCGCCTTAAATAGTTTAGGATGCACTGCATGATCTTGCACCAACTATACATTTTGTGCCCACTTTTACCATTTATTACATTGTTTGAAATTCAAAATTCAATTAAATGTTTTCCTTCTGTTCGGCTCAAGGTATATTTTATCTAAAAGTTCTTGTAAAAGTGTTTCTCAATTGGAATAGACATCCACAGTTCTCAATAAGAAATATAATATGAAAATGTACAGGATTAAAAATGTATAGATACTCGTCTCATACCACCCAAAGGCCATGTCCGAAAGGTGGAAGACCATACTTGAAACAAGCATCCTCTGAGTATGGTCTTGGAGTGTGGGCTTCAAGTCGTGGAATTGCACTTCGACTGCAGCACCAAATACGATCAGTAGATAGAACTGAGGACACGTGGTTTCCCCACATTTTAAACACTTGTTTATAACCATAGAAATCACACAGCATTTTCAAATGTTCGTGCACATACATTTGCACACATTATAACAACTTTAACCAACAACTTGCTGCCCCTAACACATATATAACCCATGTTGCTGGCTTTCTATCTCCGCAATTTAAAACAACTGAACAACGAGTGTGGATATCAAGTGATCTTGTCACCAAGCATCTGTGCTGAGAGCTGCGTGCTTCTGTTCTTGGCACTTTCGAACTGTACTAGGTGACGTCACTTCCGTCAAAACCATACTTCAAGTATGTACTTTGCACCTTTCGGACAGAGTAAAAAAGTTAAAACGAAACTTAAGTTGTAAACTCCTGGAAGAGATATCGCAATTCATATCTTACTTTCTGCTTAAGTTCTTCGCAATCAGACCAGCTACTAGAAAATCTAAAATGATGAGTGTATTGATATCCTAGATTACCAAAGCATAGATAATAAGATATTGACCTTGAATGACCTATTAATTATTTTTTTTAAAATAGGGGCTAAAAATCACTTGGATTGTAATTTCATTTGATTTTATTTATTTTACTTCGCCTTTTGTGCCACTTTTGGCTAATTTGAATCAGGATGAGTAATGATATGATGAAATTGATGAATATAAATCACAAACGTCCATACCCAAGCCAGGATTCGAACCTGGGACCGCTGACTTAGATTGTAAATATGCAAGCCAATAAATAGAAGTATAATTTTTCAATATTTTCTGAATTTATCAAGTCTACTTTTTAGACGAAAGTGAGTTCATAACTTCATTAGTGAATCAAAAGAGTCAGTTACTCGATTTTGGGGGTAAAAATTTAGTGCGTCACTTATGTCTTAAGCAGTGGCGGTCCCTCCATGGAACAGAGGGAACAGGCTGTTCCCTTCTACTTATCGCCCTTTTTAGCTATTTAAATTATCTTTAATAACATAATAAGAACACTTCTTTCTTCCGAAATCAACACACCGAAGAAAAACTTTCACCCTGACTGGAAGTTTGTTTACTTCACCTACCCTAGTCGTCCCACCCTCTGCTCTGACTCCGAGTATTTCCGACCACGCGCGAAAGGTAAACGATCCTCATGGAGCCACTTCCTTCCACCGTGGAAGCTGAACTCTCAAACTGTTCCCTACGAGAGACATAGCGAATTCGTTTTCCTTCGAGTTTTTGCTATGTGCTAAAGTTTAATTGCGTCGTAGTGATAGTTTGGAGTGTAGTAAGTCTATAGTTTCCTAATCTCATTGCAAAATTGCGTCTGCCAGTCATAACGAACTGGAAAAATCTTCGAGTCTAAGCATCTGCTAAATGCCTTGGCTAAACGCTGCGAAATAGCTTCCGAGGGAACAGCTCGCATCCACCTGTTCCACCAGCAAGACAAGCGCAGCACAGGATAAGAAAGCGAATGTTGTATGATCGACCGGCTGAAGACGAAAGCTTTTAGTACATTGACCTTTAGAAACTAAAACGAAATGGTACACAAGGCATTTTCAAACAAGTTACTACAACTCTTCCAGTGGCAAATTTTTGTTGTCCTTGTTTGTTCCCGAGAGGGAGTTTGGAACAGTTCGGATTTTGTCACAATTTCTACAAATCTAGCGGATGTCATAAAAAAAACTCGGCCATCTGATTGCCATTATTGCATTAAGGACGTTTGAATTATAATGCTCAACTCTAGAAAAAAAATGTCAACTTAATCTACAAATGGAGAGACGAAACCGGTTTCGACAAAACTTTTTTTTCTGATCAATCATAAATTGCTTTTATTAATTGCAACAAAGCGCATCAACAATTTTGTTTTTAATGATTTGTTTACATTATATCATATTTACTTTAACATTGGTATTTTTATAATTTTAACGTGCTTCATGTATGTCACTTCTGAAAATTTTTAACATATGTTTCGTATGTTTATTTGGTTCATTTCAACAAGGGTTGAATTTTACTTGGTTTACTGTATTATATTATAACAGGTATTAGAGGGGAGGGGGCAAGTGCAGGTCACCTGTTCCCCTGCCTGATTTTGCACCGCACGCCACTGGTCTTAAGTATTATAAACTGCATCTTTAATTCCCCTAAAATAAGGTCTATTTCATCGTGCTGTGAACACCAAGCGATGACTACAATATTAATCATATCAAGAATACAATTATTAAAGTAACTCTCATTCTCAAATACAATAGTTGATGAAATGGAACATGAGCAATTATCATATCAGAATGGAGTTTAATACAATAAGAAAACACAGCATTTTTCTTTACTTTTTTTTGTTTCTCCTTGGCAAGTTTTAAACACAATCTTTCTGCAGTTATTTCATATTCAGTGTGTCTTCTTGTGTGATGCTAAACTTGAATGGGACGTGTAGGATTTTCCACACAAGTCACATATATAAGGACGTTCACCAGAATGTGATCTCTTGTGAATTGTTAGGCTGGAAGGTTGAGTGAAGGTTTTCTTACACGTACTGCATTCAAAAGGCCTCTCCCCAGTATGGGTTCTAATGTGGGTTTCATAAATCACTTTTGTGCGACATCCTCGACCACAAACTTCACACATGAAAGGTTTCTCACCCGTGTGAATTCTCTTGTGCTCTTTCAAAGACTGTCGAGTTGTCACGCTCTTTCCACATATGTCACATGTGAAGAAGATGGGGTTCTCAGTGTGATTTTTCAAATGTTCCACTAATGATCTTCTCAGTGAATATGTTTTCCCACATACATCACAAGCAAATCTCTGGTTGTCGTGTTTTCTCTCGTGAAGTTTCAAGTACGATAGCCTGTTATAACTCTTCTTACAATACTGGCAACTGAATTTTTTCTTCTGTGTGTGATTTTTTACATGCACATCCAGACCTCTCTTTAATGGAAATTCTTTCCCACAAATGGAACACACGTGCTCAAATTTATCAGCATGCAATTTCAAATGAATATTTAAATAGCATTTCGTCTTGTAATCCTTTCCACATATTTCACATGAGAAATTCCTTCCTTGTGGATGTACTCGTTCAATATGAGAATTTAATGCCTTCAATGTAAAAAATGAACTTGCACACTCCATACAGGGGAATGCTCTTTCCTGGTGAACTTTCCCGAGATGAATCTTTAGTTTTTGTTTTGTACGAAATGCTTCACTGCATATTGTGCATTTAAATAGGTGCTTATCTGTTGTCTCCTTATATTGTTCCTGAAGCAACTGCATTTGTCCCACTGCTACCTCCTGAACAAAACTTCCTGAAGGAGGGTTACCCATCACAACCCTGCAAAAGATATGGGAATTCAATTTTTACTTTCCAATGGATAATAAGGACTACATAAGTTTTTCAGATAATAAAGTTGAAACTTGGCAATCTGGAGGTGAAGAAAATGGACATAAATTCCTGAATTAAAAAAATGCTGTTCTCATATTGAATTGTCAGAAACTTCAATTATTATTAAATACTATTTTGACTTTCAACAAATCCAAGTGGCAGGCTTTGTAAGTTTTGAATCTGCAATATTGTTTAAAATTTATTTTTTATATTCATGTCCGATGAGAGAATGATTAGACAATATTGATTGATTGATTGATTTCGTTAATTTTACTTTGAGTTTTGTGCCTCTTGGCTAATTTGCGAAGATGGGGATGAGTGATGAAATTGATGGACATTCACGAACAACCAAGCCCGACCCGGATTCGAACCCAGGACCCTTGGCGTCACAGCGTGATGTGCTAACCACTCAGCCACAGGGTTCGGCGATTAGATAATATTGTTTGTCTAATTAAATCATTACACAGATATTACTTTGGTACTCTTCAAACACTCAATAGACCATTCGTGATACTAATAAATAGTCCACTGTTTCCTATTTAATAACACCAGGTAGAAAATATGAAATTATGAACATTATCCACATTCCGATACAGAAATATAATGAGTTAGTAATTAAAATTAAAATATACTCGAGATAACTGGAGCTCCTCAAATGGATAAAAAATTAATAAACAAATTTCAGTTTGTAATACCAGAAGTTACGTGCTACTAGCGATAGTGATAAATAATTCAAAGCATAAGGCTACCTCTTTTGGCAATGTGAATCACCACACAACAGTTTCATGCACTATGTTCACTACTCTAGCTACATCCAAGACTGTTCAATTTTCAGATATCCTTTGAGAATGTCACAATGGGCAAGCTTGCTCAAGTGTCTGCTACATAAGATCTTTACTTTTCCTTCAGTAATCACTACAGTATGTGTTAGCTAAAATCCAACACTGCAACATTTTTCATAACCAATTAATCAAAAAAGTGCTTGGAGAGATAAAAGGTGATCAAACTGATTTGAATTCATTCGAAAATGATCTTTAAATCTGACTTCATATTCACATAACTGTTTTATCAAATTACGAGATTTACCAAACTTGGTTCTTTTCCAATTCACATAATGTGCCCGCTTTCTTGTACTTTCAAGCAACGAACGTAACAAAAGCATATCACTGTCAGAATCAGCACTGTTTTCCCAGTGTATAGCCACGTGCTGTCCTTGATGGTAGTTTAGCAGTGCACCTGACACTTGGCAATAATGCAGTCTAATCATGTGACTTGTGTGAGGGAGGAGTGTGTGGTGACTTCGGAGCACACAACTTAGTAGCAGAGTGCCTGAAGATGGGCAGAGTAAAATGAGAGCAACAGTCAGCTCACGAGAAGATCCCCAAATGGGGGGAGGCAGG
This sequence comes from Lepisma saccharinum, assembly GCF_977018435.1. Lineage (NCBI taxonomy): Eukaryota > Metazoa > Arthropoda > Insecta > Zygentoma > Lepismatidae > Lepisma > Lepisma saccharinum. Next base: position 4,105,800 of record NC_139248.1, on the reverse strand, counting down.
GAGCAGGGGTAAAGGGAACGATCGGTTCATTTGCAGATTTTACGGGTTGCAGAAAGTTTTCCGCTGTGGTCTAGTGTCCTTTTGGAAGTGCGTAAGAGTTGGTTTGCGGCAATCACACAAAACATGTGTCTGCGGGAACAGGTTGCTGCTTTCTTTTTCAGTGTCCAGAATACTTTTGTATTGCTTATCCTGTCATTATTTAGACTGTATTTCAAAGAATTTCAAAAAGAATAAACAGCAATGAGACTCTCAGGTTACCAGATGACAAACTTTAAAAAAGAGAACATTTTAAAGATTGCAAAATGTTGTTAACTTTCGACGAAGAAGCAGCACTTCAAACACACGTTTTGAGCTTGCTGGTGTTTAGGTGAGCTTATAGATCACACACTCCTCTAAAATCATTTTATACCGTTTCCATATAACTAATAATACGGTGCATTATAGGCAAATGTCTGAATATTCTAATATTTATTCACTATGTCGTAATATATGGTTGTGAAACATGGTCTCTTACTTTAAAAGAATAAAAGATGAGGATGAGTAATGATAAGATGAAATTGATGAATATACATGATGCATAACAAACGTCCTTGCCCAAGCCAGGATTCGAACCTTGGGACCGCTGACTTAGATTGTAAATATGCAAGCCAATAAATAGAAGTTTCATTTTTCAATATCTTCTGCATTTATTAACAGGTCTACTTTTTATATGTAAGAGAGTTACTAACTTTTCCATAGAAAAAAAATCAGTTACTTCATTTTTGTGGAAAAAGTAAATAACACAATTAAGTGTAAGTATTATAAACCACATCATCTATTAACCAAATATTAAGTCTATTTCATTCTGCAGTGAACTGCAAGTAATGACTCCAATCTTACAGTCATACCAAGAAAACAATTATTGAAGTAAATCTCATTCCCACATACAGTAGTTGATGAAATATTCCATGTGCAATTCTCATACCAGCATGTAGTCTTGCCACAATAAGACCACTTAACTCTTTTGTGTGTGTGTGTGTGTGTGTGTGTGTGATTCCTTGACAAGTTTTTAATACTACTATAACAGCTGAGCAGTTCTTTCATCGTCAGTGAGTCTTCTTGTGAGCTGTTAAACTTGACTGCGATCGGTAGGATTTTCCACACAAGTCGCATGTAAAAGGACGTTCACCAGAATGTGATCTCTTGTGAATAGTTAGGCTGGAACGTTGAGTGAAGGTTTTCTTACACATACTGCATTCAAAAGGTCTCTCGCCTGTATGGGTTCTAATGTGGGTTTCATAAATCACTTTTGTGCGAAACCCTTGACCACAAACTTCACACATGAAAGGTTTTTCACCTGTGTGGATTCTCTTGTGATCTTTCAAAGACTGTAAAGTTGTCACGCTCTTTCCACATATGTCACATACGAAGGAGATTGGGTTCGCACTATGGTTCTTCATATGTTGCACTAATCCTCTTCTCAGTGCATATGTTTTCCCACATATTTCACAAGCAAATCTCTGGTTGTCAACACTGTGTGCCTTCATATGATCACGATATGGATAGTATAAAAGAAACTTATCTCCACAAAGTTTGCATGCGTAAGGCATCCCTCCTACATGTTTTCTTTCATGGAGTTTCAATTCTGATACTCTGTAAAAACCCTTGCTGCAATACTGGCAAGTGAATTCTTTGATTTGCGTGTGTGTTTTTACATGCATATCGAGACTTGACTTTAAGGCAAATTCTTTCCCACAAATGGAACACACGTGCTCATATTTTTCAGCATGGAATTTCAAATGGATATTTAGATAGGATTTTGTTTTGTAATCCTTTCCGCATATTTGACATGAGAACTTCCTTCCTTCTGGATGTACTAATCTAATGTGCCATTTTAATGCCTTCCAATCAAAAAATGATTTTCCACACTCCATACAAGAGAATGCCCTTTCCTTGTGAACTTTCCCAAGATGAATCTTTAGTTTGTGTTCCGTTGGGAATTCTTGATGGCAAATTGTGCATATAGATAGATGTATATTTGAAGTCTCCTTGTGTTGTTCCTGAAGAAACTTTGTTTGTTCCGCTTCTTCCTCGTGAACAAAACTTCCTGAAGGCAGGGTACCTCTCACAATCCTGGAAAGAAATTGGAATTCTATTTTTACTTTCTAATGGATAACAATTGCGAAATATTTTCAGCTAATTCATTAATATGCTGCCTTCTCATACAAGTCGATAGTATCCGAATTAAAAGCCCTGTTCACAAAGTATTTAGTGCTTGAAATTTCAATCACTGTCCATTAGTTTTCATCCAATAACAGTCATGTATATTTTGTTTCCAGGCTCATATAATAAGATTTTGGGAAACTCTCATATGTATGAATGATCTTGAAAAATTATGAGACAATTTTATTAGCTGTCTAATATCAAAATTTTGGAGGTTAGTTGGTGTTGTTAGGAAAAATAGTTCCTGATGATTTAACGACACTAATAAATATTCAGTTCTTTCCTGTTCAATGGCAGCAGGTAGCTATTTAGATACAGAAATTATTTCAATTTTAAGTTGTAGTGTTCTCTTGCCATTACACATTAACATGGAACAGAGAATAGTTTATCAATATAAACTACATGTTTCAAATATTCAAAATATTTTGTGTTTATATAAATTAGGGCTGAGCTGATAACGATACTCTCATTGATTCCCGCCAATACCGATACTTGAAAATTGTAATCATTAAAAGTTCTTCCAAATATTCATTAATAATAGTGTGCAAGCAATCCACGCTAATGATATGCATCAATTGACTAAGATTATTGCTTAAAATGAACAAGAATTACATTTGAATATTAAATTACATGTTATGTCATCGGAAAATTAATTTTGTGGTACAAAAAACAAGAAACTTTGAATTTTGCATAATTTCCCGGCATTTTTGCAGAGTTCATGAGAGACCAAAATACCAGAAAGTTATCAGTTGGTATTGGTAAATAAATTCCAACTGACACTTTCAGATATATCGGCATCGGCTCAGCCCTAATAGAAATGTAATTTATATCGCACACAATATATAATATTTTTAAACTTTGAAACACGATTAAATGTTCTTACAAAAATTAAAGAAATAAATTACAGTCTGTAATGCCACGGGGCATGCATGTCATGTTCATGTTCACTACGTAAAGGACCAAAAAACTGTCATTAATTCAAAATTAATATGTCATGGTAAATGAATATTACAAATTAAAGTATAATTATTTTCATATTTTAATTATTCTATGTTCAACTATGAATATTTTGAGTCCAATTCTTGTTGTATATTTGTGATGGAACATCTGTAACTACAACATTAATTAGCAATGGCATTTGATCTTGCATGGTAGGTACATGAAATGAACGAAGTAGTGAAAATCTACGTGGTGAACACCAGGTTCCATTTTAAGTTCCTTTTTTGTGTGATTTCATGTGCACTTTTAAACTAGATAGTGACAAATATGATCTTGCACACACATTGCATTTATAGGACATTCACCAGAATGTGATCTCTTGTGAATAGTTAGGCTGCCACCTTGTGTGAAAGTCTTCTTGCATATTGTGCATTCAAAAGGTCTCTCCGCGTGTGTGTTCTAACGTGGGCGATACATATTGCTTTCATATGATACTGTTGGCCACACATTTCACATACAAAAGGCTTATATCCCGTGTGGATACTCTTGTGTTCTTCCAATGACCTTCCACTCGTCATGGTCTTTCCACACACTTCACACATGAAAGATCCTGGACTCTCTCAGTGGTACGTCACATGCGTTCTTAATGATTTTTTACTTCTATGTGTGTTTGCACATACATCTCTGGTTGTCAGCATTATGCTCCCTTATGTGGTTACAATAAGGGAAATATGAAGTGAACTTGGCTCCACAAACTTTACATGTAAAGGTTAATCCTTCTGTGTATATCATTTTAATGTGAACTCTCAAGCTTCCACGCTTATAATAGCGCTTGCTACTATACTGACATTTGAAGTTAATTTCACGAGAGTGTGTTTTAACATGTTGATCAAGTATTGACCTGAACACAAATCTCTTCCCACAAAGTGAGCACGAATATTTATACTGTTCCTCATCATGACCTCTCAAGTGAGTTTTAGTGAGTTTTTAAGCATGAAGATGCTCTAAACTGCTTTCCGCATATTTCACATGGGAAGTTGTCATCATCTATGTGTGCAACTTTATGCCATTTTAATGTCTTCCATGTAAAAAATTATTTTCTGCACTGTGTACAAGAGAACACCCTTTGTCTGTGAACATTCCCGAGGGGTCAATAGTTTGCGTTCTGTTGGAAATTTCTCACTGCAAATTGTGCATTTAGAAAGGGATATATCTGCTGTGTCCGTATGTTGTTCCTGAAGCAACCGAGTTTGTTGTTCTCTTTTGAAATGAACAATTATTCCTGAAGGAAGGCTACCTCTCAAGAGTCCTGGAAAAGGTATGGGAATTGCATTTTTACTTTGCAATGGATAACTTACATAACGTCAGCTGATTCATCTACATGCTGCACTCTCATGTCTACTATTGTAACTACACAGAACTGGAAATGAAAAAATTGGGGAAATACCATGATTTAAAAATGTGTTCACAAATTATTTCCTGCCAGAAAGTGCAACTTTATTACTTATCCAATATTACAATTTTATCGGTCACCTTGTCTTGTTTGAAAAGAAATCAAGATGATTTAATGATACTAATAACTGATTACTTTTATCCTATTTGATGGCACATAAGGTTTAAAATCACAATTAAGTCACTCAACTTCATCGAAGCTTTCTCAAAAGAATAAAATAAATTTCCACTTGTTTGAAGAGAGGGTAAGGTAAAGAACATTTCACTTTAAAATACAACTATTTTCATATTTTAATTATCACACATGCAACTATGAATATTTTGAGTCCAATTCTTGCGCTATAGTTGCAATGGAACATCTGTAACTAAACGTTCAACAACGACGACATTTGTTCCAACATAGCAGGCTCATAAGTTTTTTTTTTCTTTTATTTAGTTTATTTTACATCACATTTTGTGCCTCTTGGCTAATTTGCGAAGATGGGGATGAGTGATGAAATTGATGAATGGACATTCACAAACAACCAAGCCCGACTGGGATTCGAACCCGGGACCCTTGGCGTCGCAGCGCGATGTGCTAACCACTCGGCCACAGGGTTGAGCGGCTCATAAAGTATTTGAAGTAGTGAAAATTAGGTGAACACCTGCCACCTTTCATGTTCCTTTTTCGTGTGATTTCATGTGCACTTTTAAACTAGATAGCGATGAATATGATCTTTCACACACACTGCATTTATAAGGACATTCACCAGAATGTGATCTCTTGTGAATAGTTAGGCTGCCACGTTGCGTGAAGGTCTTCTTGCATATCGTGCATTTAAAAGGTCTCTCCCCCGTATGTGTTCTAACGTGGGTGACAAATATTGCTCTCGTGCGAAACTGTTGGCCACAAATTTCACATACGTAAGGCTTTTCCCCCGTGTGAATTCTCTTATGTTCTTTGAATGACTTCTCACTCGTCATGGTCTTTCCACAAACGTCACACATGAAAGTTGCTGGATTCTGACAATGGAACTTCACGTGCCGCAATATTCCTCTTTTATTCGCATATGTGCTCCCACATGTATCACATACGTATCTCTGATTGTTAACATTATGTGCCCTTATGTGATCATAATAAGTATAACATGAAGTGAACTTAGCTCCACACTCTTTACACGTAAAGGGTACTCCTCCTGTGTGTCTCATATCCGTGTGTTTTTTCAAGCCCACAGCAGTAGAATAGCCTCTGTTACAATACTGACAATTGAACTTTATTTCACGAGAATGTGTAAGTACATGATGATCACGCTGTGCCCTGAACACATAAGTTTTCTCACAAAACGAACACGGATATTTATAGTTTTTCTCGTCATGCAATTTCAAATGAGTTTTTAAATAGGCAACCGTTTTAAAATGCTTTCCACAAAATTCACATGGCAAATTCCTGTTCTCCCTGTGCAAGAATTTGTGCACTTTTAATACCCTCAAAGAAAAGAATGATTTCTCGCACTCCGTACAAGAGTGCACCCTTTCCCTGTGAACTTCACCTAGATGACACTTCAGTTCATGTTCTGTTGGGAATTCTTCATTGCAAACTGTGCATTTATGGATGCATACATCTGTTGTCTTTTTCCGTTGATCCTGAAGTAACAGCACTTGTTCCACACCTCCGATATGTAAAATTCTTCCTGAAGGGAGGACATTCCACACAATCCTGGAAAAAATATGGGAATTCAATTTTTACTTTCTAGTGGATAAGAACCAAATAATATTTTTGAGTTAATTATCTATGCTATGTTCTCATGCCTATAAAATCATGGTGGAAGACGATTTGTGTCTTCCCAAAATTGGAAATGGCAAAAGTGTACAATTTTCATACGATTTTTGATTGATTTGGTTATTTTACTTCACTTTTCTGCCACTTTTGACTAATTTGCGAAGATGGGCATGAGTGATGATATGATGAATGGGTAGTCACAAATATCCATGCCCAGGCTGGGATTCAATAGTGGGAACCTTGGCGTCATAGCACAATGCGCTAACCACTCTGCCACAGGGGCCGGCATTATGCCTTTACTTAACAAGAAGTTTTGTTGCATATATATTATGTTATTTATTGGTGCATGTATTAAGATCATTATTATAATGATCTTGATGTATCACTGCAGAAGCATCCTAAAATAGGTTACCAACGCCAAGGAGAGCACATGACTACTTCCTCTACAGATGGGGAGTGTAAAATAATGGTAACAGATGATTAATATTATCCTATATTCTTTGCTTGTTAGAGAGCTAGCTCAGTTGATAGAGCATCTTACTGCCACGTGGGAGACCCGGGTTCGACTCCCAGGGTGAGTGTTCTAAGATTGGAATTTTTCCGGCCTTGTCCCCACATAATGCGACTCTGGGGCTCACCCAGCCTCAAAAAATGGGTACCTGGGGGGTAAAGGTGGACAGGTGTGATGTTCATCACATTATCCCAACTATAACCAAGATCAAGAATATGTTGAGCTCTCTACCCCCACATGCTTTAATGGCATGTAAGAACATGCACAGGTGTATCTTTACCGTATTCTTTGCTTGTGAAATCTTACTTACATAGCAGTACAATACTTTGGTAATGTAAATTATGATCCAACGAGGGAATAGTTTTCTTATCCCTCAAGTTTTTGTGAACAAATATTATGTAAACATATGTGGCACAAAAGCATTTAACCTTTTGTGTCCCAAGCGTCTCAATCGAGATGCTGTGTCAAGGTCGTAGTTTTTACGTTATAACTTTTCTATTTTCGGCTAGAATTTCGATTTTTTTTACATATTGTTCCTAACACATGTATTTAACAGAAATGTATCTTGCGCCTTTTTTTTCTTCATGAAAATGGAGGTGAAAGGGCGTGAAAAGGGACTGCTCTTTTGCATCTCTTTTCAAGGTCAAATTTTTGCCGCCGACAAAGGAAGATGGGCTTTGTTGTTCTAAAGCAATGCTTTTTCACTCCCACCTGTTAACTGTATTCGAAGGAAACTTGTTTATCAGTATCCGATGTCAAAATGAAAGTTTTCCGTGAGGGTGCAAGCAGGGGGTGGGGGAAGGGGAAGACTGGTTGTTGAATCTGCATTGAGAGAATGGAATTTCGAAGCACACTGAAGGAAACCTTTGTTTTTTTAGCACAAGTGTCCACAAGTTGCGACAGGGGTTACCCTGCATTGTCTAAAAATAGAATTTCAAGCAGCTGCAAGAATCGGCGCTCATTTTTCACTGCGTTCTAGCTTTTCGTCCGTGAATGTTGTGCGTAGATGTCATTTTGTGCCCAAGTGCGCGGACATTTTTTGGCTGAAGTGACCAATTTTTTAAAATAATTTTTGGGGGTTTTCTCCCTTCCCCCTCCATATATACACCAAATTTGCATAAATTTTGCATTTTGACATTTTTTTCGGGGGGCAGGGGGAAACACCATTTTTTTTAAAGAAAAGTATTTTTGAGGGGATTTCCCCCCTTTCCCCCTCCATATGTATGCCGAATGTACATAAATTATATATAGTCTGAATCTGTGATTCATTCTGCGTACAACGGTATATCTTTCATATCTCTAGGGCATTTAGTTTCTGAGCTATAGTCATTTCAATGTAACTCTGCAGTTCGCTCAATTCCGAAGCTTAAGACATTGGTATACAAGCCTTTCGTTTCAGGGGTACAACTCGCGTTACATTGGTCATACGACAATGATGCAAATATTTTTCTGTTTCTTACATGCCAGCGATAATTTCTATGTGCATTTTGAACTTTTCATATCCTTTTTCTTTGGGGGGGGGGGGGGGAAACCCCATTTTTTAAAAAAAAAGTATTTTCAGGGATTTCCCCCCTCCATATATACGCCGAATGTGCATAAATTATATATCGTCTGAATCTGTGATTCATTCTGCGTACAACGGTATATCGTTCATATCTCCAGGGCAAATAGTCTCTGAGCTAAAGTCATTTCAAGGTACCACTGCATTTTGAGGCTTGAATCAGTGGCATTCCGACCATTCATTTTGGGGGTACAACTCAAGTTACATTGGTCATATGATAATAATGCAAATATTTTTGTGTTCCTTACATGTCAGCGATCATTTCCATGTGCATGTCAACACTGTCATGTACTTTTTTCTTGGTGGGAGGGTGGGGGAACCAAATTTTTTTCCCGAAATTTTGGAATTTTGAGAGTTAGCCCCCTCCCCACCACCACATATACGCCAAATTTGCATAAATTTCATATAGTCTGAATCTCTGGTTCATTCCGCGTACAACGGTATATCACTCATCTCTCTAGGGCAATTAGTCTCCGATCTACACTCATTTAATTGAAACTCTGCATTTTGCTCAAAATCGGCTCGGGACAGAGAGGCTTACATGTGAAAATGGCCTTGGGACTCAAAAGGATTTTACTTAACATTCAGAAAAATAAACTTTGTACTTCCACTTTGCATCTTTGATAATTAGCATCGCATTTCTACCATTTTTGGCTAATAGAGACAGTGAGTGACTGGATTAAAATAATGATGAAAGGAAACAAAATATTATTAACAACGAAATTAAATATACATTAAATGGTCAGCTAGTAATTAAAAAATGGTTTAAAATTATTTCATCATGAAGCATATTGTGGACATGGGTGCACTTCTTGTATTTTAAAGATATTCTTTTATTTGGAGATAAAATAAAACATTCATGAGGCTTTTTTATATTTATTTGATATTAAAAAGGAATACATCAAATATATCATTCACTTCAACATTGAAAATGTACAATTGATATCTTGTAAACACAATAAATTATGATGGACACAAAAATGAAAATCTTCATAAGAGATAGTACTTGTATTTACAGGGTACTAGAACAATATTAGTATAATTTAAAGTTGTCAGGTTAAACATAAGAAATCAAAGGATTTTGCTATCCTTAAACAAAAAAATATCAAACTTCATTAAGAATGAAAATTGCAACTGCATCTTACGCATAAAGTTTAGTACAATTACTTCAGCAGAAAACACACAGAGCACATACTTGCTCATCTTTATTGTAGTATGGTCCAAGGTCCGTGAGAAGATCATAGAAGCTATACAATTTCAAGACTGCCAAGTTCAAAAATTAATGTTGAAAGCATCACTGCAAAGAAGTAGACCCACCTCGCACTTTCACATAAAATGTTATTAAATTTATTAACATCATACGTATTTATTACTGAACTTTATCTACATATAAGTAGGATTAGACACTCATTTGGATAAACATTTTATGTGCCTCCAAACGGTTGGAAGAAAAAGTAAGAACAAATAAACATCTTATGTCAAAAGTGCGAGGTGGGTCTATTTCTTTGCATGCAAGTGTATATAGTACGTATTCTGAATTTTGACAAGTGTGCAAACCTGTACAGCACTGTCGCCACAAGCACAGATGACAGCAGTGTTTCAAGTCAAAAGTCAATTAGGTTGTTTGTCTTTGGATGAACATTAGCCAGAATGATGGAGACAAGATGAGCAAGGTTCACAATATTGTAGCCTGACAATGTTTAGGATCTTACGCACAAGATATAACAAGTTCCTATGCAAACTTATATGTGTGATTTTTCTCTTATAATTTATCTTAACCCTGTGTTAGGCACATCATTTTCTGTACCATGTATAGGCATATGGTGTACATCTGTCCCCCAACACTATCTTACCTGCTATGTCATGTGTAAGAAGGCTGAGAACTGTACAGACAGTGAGCATTTGCTAACTTCAACACACTCACATATATGCATATGTACGCATGTTGCAAGGTGATCAAAAAAGTTGATAATCTATGGGAAGCTGATATGTTGGAAACTCTGCTGCAGTGGCTTTATTCAAACAAAAACCTACAATGAAAACTTTTTGAGCAGCTCTTCGTTACTATTAATATAACAGTTTGAAATAGTTTGATGTATCCTTTCATTTTACTCGTTTTCAACACAAATGCCTTAACTCCCATGCTATGAATGCATATAGATGGGTGTGGAGGTAGGGCTCCACACATTCTCGATCCTGACCTGGTGGAAAGTGGTGATGAGAAGTGGAATGGTACATATTGGAAAACAATGTAATTATTTAAACTTTTGATGGCTTTTTTTGTGACTTTTCATACTTGTCTTTGACGGGAAACGTTTTCCACATACTTCGCATGCATATGGGCGTTCCCCTGTATGTAATCTATTGTGAATAACTAATGTCGACCTCTGAGTAAATGTTTTCTTGCATACATCACAACTATATGGCTTTTCTCCCGTGTGTGTTCTTTCATGAACTACTAAAGATGTTTTCCCTTTAAAAGATTTTCCACATACGTCACACATGAAAGGCTTCTCGCCAGTGTGGCAACGGTAATGATTAACTAACGAGGTATGAGATGTTAATTTTTTACCGCAGAGATCGCATACAAATGTGTGGTCAGTTCTATGCTTTCTCAAATGCCTCTTTATTCCAATAAAACCTGGTAAATATTTCCCACAAATTTCACACAGAAAATCTTTCTGGGCATTCTCGTGCGATCTCAAATGAGCTTCATAACTTGAGTGTGATGCATATTTTGCACCACAAATTTCACAGTGGTACGGAGTGGTGCCAGTGTGCAAATTTATGTGATCGATTAAAGCCGAACGGCTCGTGAAACTCTTTCCGCAGTGGTCACAGTAAACCAGATGCAAGTTCATATGATATCTACGATGGCCATCCAGCGTGGACTTCACGGCGTATCTTTTATGGCAGATTTCACACTCAAAAGGTCTTTCCTTTTTGTGCAGCTTCTGGTGTATTAACAGCGTCTGGAGTAACTTGAACCTCTTAGCACAGATCCTGCACTGATAAGGTTTCTCTTTCGAGTGCGTCAAGATGTGTCTATCTAGATGCGTTGACGTAAAAAATGCTTTCGTGCACATGGTACACTGATGTGTCCTTCCACGGTGGATCTTTAATATGTGATTATAATGCTGGCTCTTTGTGGCAAATCTTATGGAACAAGTTTTACATGTCAAATCCTGTTCTAGCTTTGCAGCTCTCTCAGCTTCTGAAATTACTTTTGGTGCTTGTCGGACCTTCTTGCGTAACGGGCTAGAACCGACGGGAACATTTCCTGTCAGTTTCATTTTCAAAGCAACTGTTTCTTCAGGGCTAGACCGCAACAATGATGACAATATACTACCCACAAAAGGAGCTTGAAAACCTGACTTCTCTTGTACAGGGTTTGTTTCACCACCCACATTAAGTTCATTACCTTCAACACGATTTGTCTCGTTTGAAGAAAGTGTTTGGTTAACATCAACCTGGCACTCTTCATCTTCGTACTTTAATGTCCTAAAAGAAACAAAATACCCCATGTAAGTTTTAAGAAATTAACTTATTCTCTCTTGTTTTTCATTAGGCTATGCCCTGTAGTTTTGTACAGGTTATTGAAAAATTACATCAACAAATTTTGCAACATGCAGGGGATATTTTGTCATTATATTTGTTATTAATTATGAACTTAAAAGCTGCGTGTACATATAGTTTTAATACTTCTGTAGTAATTTTGTTTGGGGACACCAAAGTCAGATAAGCTTATAGTTTGATGACTCATACTTGTCACTTACTAATATGATAAAGCTAAAAAAAGTTTGTTTCACACTAAGCACAAGTTGCTTCGGTGGCAGGGAAGGAACAGGGGAATTCAATAAAATGAACAGATTTGACAAGTCTATCAAAATAAGGACAGAAACAGCAGGAACGTTTATGTAAAAGGGCATTCCAATATTGTCATAAGAGTGATATGAAATAGGATCGCACATAAGAAAAACTGAATTTTATTTCACTGAACTAATTTTAAATTCTGTGTCACTGTGATGCTTCCATTTTCAGGGTGGCCACTCTGGGATAATGAGAAAATTCAAGGATAATTCCCGGTTTTCAAAGCGAACTTTCCAAAAATTCAAGGATACAAACAGATGTTCTCTCCATTTCAACTTTATGTATAACTGTCTCTCACCTCATACTAATAATGTAAAGCGGTTGTGAGATTCCAAAATACCAAAAAATTCTAATTCACTTAACGGTGTACATATTTAAAATATTTAAGGTGCAGAGTTTACGTTTTCCATTTCATATACTCAGACTCAAAATACATCAACAAACACAAGTTACAAAACGGGATATACTAATCTACGAAAAATTTAAAATTCAAATTTACCAAATCAACTTCAAGATATCTTGCGATAATCTTCCGTCTGTCAGAAAGATTGTTTTGCAAAGGACATTAACAAAGTAAACTGATTGACAGTGTAAAATGGCCAAATAAGACTGTATCTGAAACTGTGAGTAAATAAATGAAAATAATTGTTTTTTTTTCCTTTTTTTTTTTACACAGATCTCTCTTCCTTTCTCGATAAAAATAAAAGCTAAACTATGAAAAATTTACATTCAGACTTCTATTTTTGTTTTACTTGCATTCCTGCATTAGTGCTTTACTTCTATTACATTTACTTAATATATAATAAATGTATGCAATAAATAAGAATTGTTGCTGTAAAACTGGTCAAATTTTCACAATATGCCACTGATACATATACAAATCAGAGCCTCAGTGGTCCTTTCAAGAGGGTGTCCATGCTGCAGACTTGGGTTCGATTCCCAGGATGGCTGACCCAGGGAGGGAATTTTTCTATCTTGTCCCTGCAGACACTGGACCTTGGGTTCATGTAGCCTATAATACAGTAAGTACCAGGGGTCAACACTAGAGGGGGTAAATGTGGCTGAAGCATGCTGCTGATCATGTCCCCTCCACGAAGAAGGCCAAGATAATGACTGTGTGGAAACCTTTATCTCCAGACAGATCACCTACTGCAGTGTTGCAAACCAATTTGTCTAAGTGATTCCTTTTGATTGTTCTTATTCATGTCATTATAAGAAGGTAATGATTAGAAGTAAGTCTTGAAGCTTTCCTGGCAACGAATGATGAAAAGATTCTCTCGAGCTATCGTCCAGGTTGTGAATTTTTCCTTCTGTGGTCGATAGCCCGAAAGGATTTTTTCATCAAGTAATGGTTAAGTTAGAGAAAATTAATTGTTTGTGAAGTGTAAAAGTACATAGTACTGTTAAAATTTTAGAAAGTGTAGATGGTAACACTGCCAAATCAGCTATGGAGACTCAGTGAAGCTGAAAATGGAGATCTTGACCTGCTAAGGGAGATACAAGTCACAAGTTACATAACATAACCAGTGGCTTGACAGCCCTGGAAGGGCCTTGGCCTATCTCCCGACTGCCAGTCTCCCTTCCACAATCTTAGCTAGAGGTGAGGTAATATTCAACTGGTAATGGGGTGATGTGGGGTCAGCACATCGGACCCCCAGCCGTTATAGGAGAGTTCCGGGACCAGGTTACGCTATTCACTCATAGCTCCCCAATTTCCTCATGATGGTGGGTTGCCACCGGTCCTATACACAGGCCGAAAAGCCACAGACTGAACCCAGGCAGACTCGAACCCATGCTGTTCTACAGTCAAAAGTCCAAAGTACAGCACCTTAGACGACATGGCCACGGAGGACGACAAGTCACAAGTTACGTCACCATAAAATATGCCCCTCTGGATCGAAAAAGACATTTGCTGAGCATTGATGTAACATCAATCTGATGTGGAATGATGCATTTATTTCTTAAGGTTAGTTTCAAAGTGGCATGTCACTCAGATGCCATGCAAAACAGTAGAATGTTACCTGTCACTTTGGTGTTAAATCTCCCTAGAGCTACAGCATCTTTTCAGCTCAATATACCAGGTGTATAAGCTTAAATCTGCTGTTTGCTCATAGATGGCGTTAGTGAGCGTATGAAGCTACCATGAGCACGCCATACCTGGTGTTTTTATGAGTTGGACATCTGCCAACACAAATCAGTGCACATCGTTAGCAGGTGCAGACAACAACAGACAGTGTTCCTGTGGTAAGCATGTCTAGTTTTGTGCCAGAAAAAGAGCATATGCGGGAAGCTCTGCTTTTCTGCTTCCATTTGAAGAAATCGGCTGCCGAATCGCATCGAATGCTTGTGGAGGCCTATGGTGACAGTGCTGTATCGGAAACAACGTGCAGGGATTGGTTTCGTCGGTTCAAAGACGGCAATTTTGACCTGAGCGACAAGAAGCGTGAAAATCGGCCCAGGAAGGTTGAGGACCATCAATTGCAGGCTCTTTTGGACGAGGACGATACCCAAACGCAAAAGATGCTTGCCGAGCAATTGGGTGTTACTCAAGCAGCCATTTCCATGCGTCTACGTGCCATGGGAAAGGTTCAAAAGATCGGAAAATGGGTGCCGCATGAATTGACCGATCGGCAGCTGGAGAGACGCCAAAACACATGCGAAATCTTGCTTGCCAGACAAAAAAGAAAGTCTTTCCTGCATCGGATTGTGACTGGTGATGAAAAGTGGATATATTTCGAGAATCCTAAACGCAAGAAATCGTGGGTTGATCCCGGCCAACCATCAACATCTTCCTCGAGACCAAATCGCTTCGGCCGGAAGACGATGCTGTGTGTTTGGTGGGATCAACAGGGCATCGTCTACTTTGAGCTGTTGAAACCTGGTGAAACTGTCACTGCCCACCGCTACCACCAACAACTGATCAAATTGCACCGTGCTCTGTGTGACAAAAGACCGGATTATCAAGAAAGACACGACAAGCTGATTTTCCTCCACGACAACGCCCCATCACACACGTCAAGACTGGTCCAAAACTACTTGGAGACACGCAACTGGGAGGTGCTACCCCATCCCGCCTATTCACCAGACCTGGCCCCTTCCGACTACCATCTGTTTTCGTCGATGGGCCACGCCCTCGCTGAGCAGCACTTCGATTCGTATGCAGACGTCCGAAAATGGCTTGATGAGTGGTTTGCCTCGAAAGAGAAGGACTTTTTTTGGCGTGGTATCCACAAATTGCCCGAGAGATGGGCAAAATGTGTAGCTCGCGAGGGCAAGTACTTTGAATAAATTTATTGTTGCTTTCTATGAACAAACCATGTGTTTTTCTGACTACAAAACAGCAGATTTAAGCTTATACACCTGGTAAACATTGATTCACTGCATTGTATAGAATGTGAAAACCACAGATAAAATATCGATGCTTATGTATCTTCAGCAGAAAACAGTAATTGAATACACTTGCAAGGAACAAAGTCTAATTCAGATTTCATGAAAGCACTTTTCTTGTTTATAAAAAATCTCTTGCATGTATAAAATCTTGTACAGAATGAGGTATAAATCTGTTGGGTCACTTGTCACAGAAATGGTGCCAATGCTTGCTGCACCAATGTTCTCTGTACTGAAGCAGACAACATGATGAAACATGACCTAGTATTCAGTGGCAGGAAGGTCACTGAGTAACGCTTAATGCAATGTGGTATTCACTGAGTTACGCTTAATGCAATGTGGTATTCACTGAGTTACGCTTAATGCAATGTGGTATTCACTGAGTTACACTTAATGCAATGTGGTATTCACCGAGTTACGCTTAATGCAATGTGATATTACTGCTTGTCATGTGAGAAACAAGAGGAATGTAACTCCAAACACCCGGTGTTTGAAGAGATCACTTTGGAATCAGATCGACGTATGAGGGAGAGTCAAATGAAAACCGCAAAAGTGCCATTAAAAATCTTATTTCTTTCTAGGCATTTGGAAATTTGCAGACACAGTCCTTGACATCTTTCCGAGCTGGTAGTACGAAGCAGTGCCTATAGGTGGGGTTGGATGTGAGTAACAGCTGATTCAAGATGGCGGCACCACTACGTAGTTGCACCAAGCAGGAACGGTGTGGAGTTATTCGATTTTTATGGAGTGAAGGTGTGAAAACGGTTGATATTCATCGGAGAATGCAGACAAAGCATGGGGATGCCTGTCTGTCACAGCGGCAAGTCTATGATTGGTGCAAGAAATTTACACAAGGTACGACTTTATTGACTGATGCTCCCCATCCAGGTCAGGCTCATCGAGTTGTGGCAGAGGAGTCCATAGCCGCAGCAGATCAGCTTATTCAGGAAAACCGGCATGTCACCCTGGCTGAAATGGCTTGCTTGCTGAATATGAGCTTCGATTCAGCACAACACATAGTGCATGACGAACTCCGCTACAGAAAAGTGTCCGCCAGGTGGGTTCCTCGACAGCAGTCGCAGGAACTGAAAGTCTGTCGGGTTGATGCATGTCAAGAGCTGCTGAGGCATTATGAAGAGGAGGGTGAGGATTTTCTAGCTCACATTGTCACCGGAGATGAAAGTTGGGTGCACCATTTTCAATCGGAGACGAAATGTGCAAGGAAAGAATCGCGACATTAGTCTTTGCCGAAACCAAAGAAGTTTCGAAAGCCAGCCCTCTGCAGGGAATGTCATGTTGACTTTATTCTGGGATAAGACAGGTCCTATTCTGGAACACTACATGCCCCCACGTACAACAGCGACTAGTGTCACCTGCACCGACCTTCTCAAGAACCATTTGAGGCCAGCGATACGCACAAAGCGAAGGGGATTGCTGAGTGCAGGTGTTTTGCTTCAACATGATAACGCCCGTCCTCATTCTGCTCGTGCAACCATGAAAACCATCGATAACCTACGTTTCAAGTGCCTACCACATTCACCATACTCACCAGATTTGGCACCATCTGATTTCCACATCTTTGGTTCATTAAAGGAGTACCTTGGAGGGCAGAGGTTCAAGTCTGATGAAGACGTCCAATCGACGGTACAAGAGTGGCTACACAGTCAACCGAAAGAATTTTTCTCACGCAGTATCGAAGCACTACCTATCCGATGGCGTAAGTGCATTGAACTGGGGAGGGGACTATATAGAAAAATAATGTACAATCAAACATTATTCCTTCATTAAAATAGTGGAAAAAAATTAATTGCAGTTTTCATTTGATTCTCCCTCATATCTCAATCTCTTTCCAGAGGTAAACATGGTGGCCATTCTAGGACCATGATAAAATTCAAGTATAATTCCCTGTTTTCAAGGTGAACTTTCCAACAATTCAAGGGTACAAGCAGATGTTTTATCTATTTCCACCTTACGTATTACCGCCTCTCACCACCCACACACACGCACACAAATATATACAATATAAAGGGTCTGAGCGATTCCAATGTATCCAAAATTCGAATTCAATTGAACAGTATATGTATCTAAAATTTAAGGTGTGGAGTTTACATTTGCCATTTCGAATACTCAGACTAAAAATATATCTAAAACACAAGCCACAAATGTTACGAGATATAGTACTCAATGAAAAATTATTAATTACATAGGAATTTCAAATTTACCCAATCAACTGCAAGATACCTTATCTTGCAATAATTTTCCGTATGTCAGATAGATTGTTCTACATAGGATACTAACAAAGCAAACAAACAGAGATATTTCCACTCTATTATCCTTCCTCGATAAAAATAAAAGCTAAATTATGAAGAAATTGCCTCATGGCAGTAATACTGATACTAAGTAATACTTGGCTTGCCGCCGAGTCTCGTAGCGAATGTCAGGGAATGCTCTGTATATATGTATACATTTAATGGGGTTTGGATTAATAAAAGTTGTATTTTTTTTATGCCTACAGAGAAAAATTCAAGCAGAATTCACGTATAATTCCCGGGACCAATAATTCAAGCAAAATTCCAGGAATTCCCAGTGAGTAGTCACCCTGGTCAAGTGGTCTCTCATATCTTCAATTACCTGTTTTTTGGGGGGAGAGGGGGGAGGAGGTACATCGATCTTGACACCAAATAGAGGTCTTCCAAGTGAATAGGTATGATATGAAACCATACACTATATTTTTGGAGTTAATCTTTGTGCACGAATAATACCCCATCCCTCTTCTTGCCAGAACTACAGTGTGTGCCACGGTTGATAGTCAAAAGTGTTGCCACATCTATTCACCGCTTCTCATCTGGCCGCAGCCAGCCATTCTCTGGGCAAGGACACTGCATTGCCCAGCGGCATGTATACGGGGAAGGGATGAAGACAGGAAGGTTAAAAAAGCAAGGGACTGCACTCAATCTTTCACAACCCTCGCAAAAACACACAAGGGAGCAAAGGAAGAACATCACCCATGCCAAATCTCTCCCTGCCCTGTTTTAGCTGGGGGGTAGGCAAGAAGGTTGGTAACTCTGAACTACCATCTCTCTCTCTCTGTCGGTATGTAATACACCACTAAATTTATGGCTGTGGTTCTCTCTCCCATTGGTAGAACGGAGGACATTTAGAAAAAAAAACTATTGCTGTACATTCCTCCAGTTCTCACAGCACATGCAGTCCAGTATTACAGCCTTATTTTTTCTAATTATTTTTACTGTGTGTCAGACAGAGATCTACCTCCATTAATATTAATTTCTGAATAATAGTTTATATTAAGTTGTTTTTACTACTTTCCCTTTAACCCCTTCCATATACTGTATTCTACATACGAATTATTTCAAACTTCTTGTCACAATTGGTAGAAATTTAAAACATTAAACCTGACTTTTGTTTTAATTTTTAACTTGTGACTAGATGTGCTCTATTACTTCTTATGTCTCAGAAAAATTACAAAATGATCTAAGACAGATTCAACTGAAGAATGGGAACAAATTCACTCTAATTTGTACAATAAAATTTTTATTATCTATGAAATAAATATACACAGCAGCATCTTTTAGAACAGTTCATGTAGCTTTCATATTTAGTGAATTAGCATACCATACAGACTTGGATATATGTATTAACACAAAAGTGAAATTGGCTCTTCAATTTGTCCACAGTACATTCAGGTGCATGCTGGGAAGTTATACAAACTTACATGCAAAATGATCATATGATACAAAATTATTACAGATATAATTGTTATTTTCCATACAACAGAACATTTTTTCTCCACATGCATGCAAAAGTATGGATTTTTTCACAGAGTTTGGCTTTCATACTATTTTATCTGTAAAAGTGCTCTTCATAATATCTACAATACCAGAAAAATAGGCTATTTCCCAACAGCAATGTACAATGTAGAATAGTTGATTGCTATGACCACCTCGGCAGGTGAGTGCAATGAGTGATTGAATTCAATTCCCAGCGTGGGCACAGGCATTTCTTTGAGATTTGTATTGAGTGCTGCTTCATTTAAAAATTCACTCTAATAATCACAATAGCGAAAAGTGGCAGAAGACAATGTTAAATATTACCAAAAAATTATAAAAACATTTTGTGCACTTCATGAAGATTGATATTTATTAAAACACTTTTTAATAATACTGAAAAATAGTCTCAGTTGTTTTAAGCTTTGCTACTGAAAGAGAAAATTGTGCTTTCAATTGACTAGCTTTGACAGGCTAGTAAGAGTGCCAGTGGAAGATTGAATAATTATAATTATGTAAATTCGAGTGTTTCACATTGTCATTTGTTGAAACCGTGTAACATTGAAGAACATTCTCTTTCAGTACAATTATGGAAATAAAGGGTGTCTCTAAAAGATGGGAACATTTTGAAACGGAGGTAAAAGAAAGAAACAAAGAGTAGCATGAGATTTAATCATATGAATAGTGCAAAGGATGTCACTTATCACATTACATGCTGCTGAAGAGATTGGTAGGTTCATGATTTGAAGGTGATGTCCAGTAGATGGTGATCATTTCTGCAGTCACCGAGGGACATCCTGATTAGCTCCAAATGTCCACAGGAAACCGGGCAGGTCCCGGTTAGATGTAGCAAGCAGGTCATGTCTAAGGATCAGCTAGGAAATCACCCAGTACATTCTTTACTTTTCTTACAGAGTAGGTTATATTTTTCGTGTGTTTTTTCTCTGTTGTATTTTAATGTTTTTAATTTTTCTATATTTCACAAACAATTAGGTATTGTAATCAATATGTAAAATCTCAAGTAGAGATGGTTACGTGGAAGAAAAGGCTTGTGCCTTAACTTCGTCAGCCAAAACAATAAATAAATAATGATTAAATCTCATGCAACTATTCTCTTTTCTCTGTACCTCACGTTTCAAAATGTCCCATACTCTTGAGACCTTTACACAAAATAAATTGTGCAAGGAAACATTTCAGCAGCTCCTTGTTAAACTCCTTCCATACAATATATTAGAATTTTCTACATATGTAATTCCTTTGCAGCTTGTCTCATTTCTCATGCATATGCTATCATTCCTAATTGGTTAGTCCTTAGAAACATGCATTGCTCCAGACAAAACACATTTCACATGAATAGAAAACAACGTAAAACATTTTAGAAGACTAGAAAAATATTGTTCATATTAAAATTGTTACACAAGAGCAAAAGTATAAAATCTAAGCTCTATTTGCAACAGGGTTAGATATCTGGATGATATCACATTATACAGTGTCCGAAAAGTCACGCAACCCGGTGTTTATGACCGTATAACGGAATAGCGAAACGGAATGAGAAGAAACAATTTCTGCCAAGAGAATGCCCTGTATATTGGGAAAATTTAGAGAGACAAACATATGTAAGAACATGCATGTTTTAATGAAAAATAAGCAAAGTGTTGCAAAAGGCGGAAAAAAAATATTTGCAAATCGTGTATATTGATGCACAGAACTCACTGAGGTAAATTATTGCAACATTTCACAATACCAACGAACAATTTGGATGGCCATCTATTGAATTTGACAGAAAAAGAACTTTGACGAAGTTTCAAAACCATTGCAGAAGGGAATAAATGGGCTGTTCCAAAAATCGATGTTTTCACAATATTACGAGGGACACTGGCAACACTGTTGGTGTCACGTGTCACTAACAGATGTGTTTCACCTCAGGCTATCACACTAAGGCACTTTTAACGACAAAGGAGAAAGTTTGTTATTCTCGAACATATACAATAAATTACATACACCTTGCAACCCTGAAATGTGGATATCACTACAAATTAAAGCAAATGTTTGAAGTGTCCACCATTTTTTGGATACATAAGTTGGTTCGCTTGATCATGTTCTCAGATACCTTCCTGAGGGTTGCAGCACCGATATTATCAATTTCCTGTGTAATGTTTCGTTTCAGCTCCTCCAATGTTCTGGGTCCCGTTTGGTATACTTTCCCCTTTAAGTAACCCCACAGAGAAAAATCTCCAGATGTTAAATCGGGCGAGCGGCTGGGCCACAAATCCTTGGATATTAGACGATCACCAAAAAATTCTCTCAGCATACGAAGAGATTCATTAGATGTATGGCAAGTTGCTCCATCTTGTTGTAGCCAAACATCACGTTCGTCTTCTTCCAGGAGAGCAACGAATTGCATTATGAGATCCCCGTACACAGCAGTATCCACTGTTGTCTCAAAGAATAACGGTCCTACAATACGACGTCGCGATATTTCACACCATACACCGATTTTCGGAGAGTGCAAGGGTAGTTCATGCAACTGATGTGGGTTTTCTGTCGACCAATGCCTGGAATTTTGGCTGTTGACATACCTATCCAATTGAAACCACATTTCAGGGTTGCAAGGTGTATGTAATTTATTGTATATGTTCGAGAATAACAAACTTTCTCCTTTGTCATTAAAAGTGCCTTAGTGTGATAGCCTGAGGTGAAACACATCTGTTAGTGACACGTGACACCAACAGTGTTGCCAGTGTCCCTCGTAATATTGTGAAAACATCGATTTTTGGAACAGCCCATTTATTCCCTTCTGCAATGTTTTTGAAACTTCGTCAAAGTTCTTTTTCTGTCAAATTCATTAGATGGCCATCCAGATTGTTCGTTGGTATTGTGAAATGTTGCAATAATTTACCTCAGTGAGTTCTGTGCATCAATATACACGATTTGCAAATATTTTTTTTCCGCCTTTGGCAACACTTTGCTTATTTGTTATTAAAACATGCATGTTCTTACATATGTTTGTCTCTCTAAATTTTCCCAATATACAGGGCATTCTCTTGGCAGAAAGCGTTTCTTCTCATTCCGTTTCGTTATTCCATTATACGGTCGTAAACACCGGGTTGCGTGACTTTTCGGACACTCTGTAGAATGGCACCAGTTAAATATTATGATCTTGCATCACCTCAAGTGCACAAATGGCACACGTAAAAAGATCTCAAGGTCTTTACATTACAAACTAGAAAGATTACACTGGAGTATTTAATTGCCTGCTTACGGTACTCAGAGGGATTGAATATGACTAATAATGAACAAATGCGGTCCAAAACGAGTAAAAAATAAACGTGTTCAGCAAATTTTTCCAATATAAAGGTATTTGAAGGATCAGCAGAAAAAACACGTAAGTCAATTTTCTGTCGTAAGCAAGGTAGTGGTGTCACTTCCTGCCATGTGGATGCTATCCTGGACTTTATAACATGCTTTTTTCATTTCGTACTATTTGAAAATTACATTCCACACTTTCTTTGGAATCTTGTCAAATCACATGTTTTTGTACCTTTTCCTTTACAGGTCCAATGACGTTTTGCACTTAAAATTTCATTTTTCTGGAGTTGGACCAGCATTGACTTAACTGCTTTTTTTCTCTGACCCTTCATATGTAACATCCTTATTTGGTACATCTAAAGAAAACATTCACCAGTCCATAAAAACATTAAATATCCATTCACAATTTTGTCAGATGAATTTTCATTCTTTCCTTCACACAAGTACAAGTACATGGTAAATTAGACACGAAACAGCAACCAGACTCAGTCGCAACCTGACCTTAGATGGAAGGATGTGATTACATAGGCTGAGAAATATCGAATATTCATTTTCTCTGATGAAAATTCTGCTGAAGTAAAAACAAAAAAATGTTTAATGACACACTAAAGCATGGGAAGAAATGAAGATAATCACTAAATCTTGTGAATATGCTTTGTGTATCAGTCATAATAGTAAGAGGGTGTTTAGGCAAGACAATATTCATATGGAATTCCACGTTTACTAGCAAGTGTTTTCCAATTTTACTATCATCCTTTTATTTCAGCAGTTTAATCTGTCAGATTTCATCCAAAGCAATGCGGTCTTACCACACTTCTTACACTTTACTTTTGGTTCAATCTAATCAGCACAGTGTGAATATTACATTGCACACAGTGTACATATTGATCATAACTATCGTTCCAAGTTCATATGATTGCTACACGAGATTATGTCTGGTGCTTGCCTGGCAACCCTGACAATAGCAAAGACAAGCTTTTTGAAAAGGAGCAAAACAAAATTGCATTCGTGAATGTTTCATTGTTT
Organism: Lepisma saccharinum; assembly: GCF_977018435.1. Taxonomy (NCBI): domain Eukaryota; kingdom Metazoa; phylum Arthropoda; class Insecta; order Zygentoma; family Lepismatidae; genus Lepisma; species Lepisma saccharinum. The sequence continues at coordinate 4,081,999 of NC_139248.1, read as the reverse complement.
TTTCGTAGATGGGATTTGGAGAGGAGCGGGCAATATTTCAATCCATCAACTGAAAATCGCAATTTTTCATGTCAAATTATAACACAACAAAAATTCATTCTCTTGACAATTGGTAACAGAAATAAATTTCAGTTATTTACTATTCCAGAAGGAAAAAACAAAGCAAAAAACTTTGAGTGCAAAATGCAGAAATAAGGTCAGAATTTAATATTCTAGCACTTAATCCAAAAATAAATAGTTTGAAGAATTTTCAAAATTCTAAAAAACAAGATTTTTCTGAGAAGTGTCACAATTTATGCTTTAAGACTAAAAATTTTCTAGCTTTCACAGATGATTTCTTGAATGATGTGTATAAAACAAAGAGAATAACTATAATAATGACATGAAGTATGAACAAATAAACACAGTTGCATCAGATATTCACTCAAGTTTCCTTCATTGATATAAAAATTAGCAATAACAACAAATTCATTATTAGTTTAAAAAATATTAATTTTTATTATTTATTTTACTATTCGATTTTATATCAACAGCCTATTCTTCTTACAAAATTTCTGGTAATGACCATGTCACATAAAAAATAAATTTCATGAAGAATAAATAATTCCTGGAATTCAAGAACTTTCAGTTGGTAGACATCCTGAATATGTTTTGTTGTTGCTTTGTTATATGGTACACACTCCTGTTGCTCATTTACACCGTAACTTGCATGTCTTTGACATCAGTAAAATGCCATGTGCACATAACCTATTCCAAGCTCTATTTTATTTGTAATGAGATTTCTTGTGAGACTGCATACTTGTCCTAGATGCAAAGCCTCTTCCACACACAGAACAAATGTACGGGCATTCACCTGTATGCAATCGTTTATGCACCACAAGAGGAGTCCTTTGCGTGAACGCCTTGAAGCAGATGTCGCAAACATGTGGCCTTTCACCGGTATGAGTTCTCTTGTGATCAATAAGAATCTGTTTCCTCGTGAAACACTTTCCACATTCGTCACATTTATAAGGTCGTTCCCCGGTGTGGCAACGATAATGAATAATTAACGAAGCATTTGTCGACACCTTTTTCCCACATATGTTGCACTCTAAACCGGTGTTTTTCTCAGCCATAAAGTGTGTTCCAAAAGACATAAGGAACAAAGATGATGTAGGGTTCTGTGAAAGTGATTCCTGTGTGTCTCCCTTTGGAATCACAGCCATAAGATCTTTATGGTGATTCGTCTTGGCTGATTTAGAATCATCCTGCAAGCTTGTCCCTTGACATTTTAACACCCTAGAAAAAGAAAATACACAGTATAAGCTTAAGTTTACGGAAATTACGTTTCCATCAAATTTATTAAGTGTAAACCTATGCTCAGTGTTATGCACTAAATTTAACTGAAAGACCAGTAGAATATACCATATTTCTTCGAATTCAATACATTAATTATTGCTTCCGCTTTTGAAAAAAGGAAATTACTTCCAACATAAGGAACAGAGAAGTACATACCGGTACTTTATAAGAACAATACTATGTAGTATTACATTTATATTATTGTTACATGTACTGTTAACAATACTACCATCAGATAATTTCTTTAAGGCTGGTTTTTATTAATAGTGATAATTCGGTAAAACATTAGGATAAAACTTGATTATTGAATTTGGTGAATATTCTACTCTACGTATACATTACACTTATACCATGGAATATTTAAACATATACCCTTGGATCCATGCCATGGAATCCAATGTGCACCTAAATTTTTCAACATCCAAAATCTCAAAATAGCACCCTAGATTCAAAGAAATATGGTAATATTAACAATTATTCCACTTAAACACGATGAGAATATTTTACTAGTGAAAAATAAAAGAAAATTAATTTTTATGTCCAGTACCTGTATGGGTGGGATCCTCTTGTTAAATAATTTCAGGTATTCAGGATTATACATGCCACACAGCTAGCAAACAGCACACACACACACTATTTATATGTTTTCTGTGAGTACATTATGTCTATATTCTCCTTGATTTCACATACAAATCATTCTTGCATTCTACTATAAAAAAACATTGAAGAACAAATGTTAAAAGTGAAGAGAAACAGTTGCCTAGATAGATGTGTTATGCAGGGCCGAGACAAAAACATGCCAGTACTCTTACAGATCCCCAACGACACTTGAAATTTGTAACAACAAAGTACTTTATAGTATTTGTAATTGTAATATGAAAGTTTTCTACTGGAGCTATGCCACAGCAATCGGCTAGGGTTTTACTAAAATCCATTTCTCCCTATAATTTTGTTGCAAAAATAAATGAGACAGTGCATTTTACATAGCTTCCAGGATAAAGTGTCATGTGGCAATTTTGCTGAATCCACGGAACACCCGGACAATGGAAAATATTGTCCAATATCAGTAATTAAATTCTAACTGATACTTTCCGATACATCTGTATGTACATGTAGACCATGACACAAAAGGGAGACAAATTGATCAGCAGCATATTCATCACTCTGCTTTCTGTAACATGAGGTTCAAGAATTGAAGCACGAACATCAATAGACACAGAACACACACAACCTCTGCTCCAGCACTGTATGCTTGAGAAGTGCCCGTACCCCTACTTGCATGCATCATGTTGCGACTGTGTTGAAAACTGTGATATTATATTCACAGAACAATTGGTACTGAACTAAATCAATCTGTTGATTACAAGCCCTAGAACATTTACGAATTTAGTGTTTCATATTATTACAATGTATGCAGGCATGCGCTGAATTGCCCTAATTTTTACTTTCTATATTGTCATCCTGGTAACTAGTTATATTATAATGTAAAGTCAAATACATATGTTACAATAAATAAATATGTCATCTAGGGGTACAAGAAGTCCATTATGTAGAATGTAGGAAAAAAATTAACCAAGATAGTGTATGACAATATGTTATGTCATTATCCTAGCTGCCAACTGTACAATATTCATGTCATCAAATTGCTGGCTGAATACTATTTTGTTGTATGTCCATCTGTACTAACTTCACATGAGAGTTCATTGAAATTTGATTTATGTGGATATGGAATACACTATAAGATTTGCATCAACATTTTAATATTGTTGATAATTCACGTCATATGAAAACTAGATACGTCGCTTCGGAACATGCAGCATTAACATGTAAGGAACACGGGTACATTATCAACTCATGAAGTGGAGTGGGCTAAATGTAGAAGTTTCTTGTACTTACAGTGTATACTTCATAGACGCATACTGTAAAATAAGATTCAGTACTACAAATATATAAATATTAACTATTTCTGGTTTGAGAGGGGGGAAAACACTAATTACCGAAATATGCTATTGTAGCTGTGCTACCAGGTGTGCCGGTTAATAATTCTTAATTTCGTCGCTGGAAGCAAGGGTTGGTGCACAGTTTCAACTATGCCTGTCAAAATGCCGTGGATGTGCAACCGAGTGCGAGTGGTCGTGATATTGGGTTTGTGTGGTAAACATGTTGACCTTCAAACCAAATAAGGAGCACATCCTGCTTTTCTTGTTCAATCAAAAGAAAAACGTGAGTGAAAGCCAACGTATCCTTGTTGAAACGTATGGTGACAATGTCCTAACGCAAGATGCGTGTGTGCGTTGGTTTCGACGATTCAAAAGTGGTGATTTCGACTTGAAAGACAAAGATTGTCGGGGCCAGCCGAAAAAATTCCAAGACACCGAATTGCAAGCACTGTTGGACGAAGACGATACGCAAACACAACAACAACTGGCAGAAGTTAAATGTTGGTTGCCAAACCATATCTGATCATCTTCATGCCATGGGAAACATTCAGATTGGGCGACAAGACACGGAAAAGTGATTTTGCAGCACGACAACGCCTCATCACGCACAGCAAAAGGCATCAGACACACCATTTCTGCACTTGGCTGGGAATTCTTGCCCCACCCGCCATATGCACCAGACTTAGCCCCTTCGGACTACCACTTGTTTTCATCGATGTCTCACTCACTTTTTCAGCAACACTTCAACAATTACGAAGATGTCGAACAATGGCTTGCTGACTGGATCACCTCAAAATGTGAACGATTTTTCTGGTAGGGCATCCACAATTTGACGGACAGATGGGCAAAATGTATAGCTAGCTATGGTGCATACTTTGAATAAAGCATTTGTTACCTTTCTCCCCAGAAACACTTCTTTTTTTTTTCGGATCAATTAAGAATTATTAACCGGCACACCTGGTAGGTCAGCCTTTCTCAAGTTTTCCCCCATACACCTTTTACAAAATATCTGCCAATGTGTAGACCACCTGCTGAAAATTTCACACACAAATGGACTTCATGTGAGAGATTTTACTCCACCAATTCAAGATTAGCAAATATGAAGCAATTTGAAGCTTGTACATTTATCCTTTTTAATACCAGCAATAAACGCATTAACATAAGAAATGTCAAAAGGGTATCTTTTATTCTCTACAACTTTTATTGTCATATTAACACTGTTCTATGTACTTGTAGAACTGGAACCATGATGCAGATCAGTGGTCTTCCATAGACTATACTCTGTACTAGTGGAACAGCCATAGAAAGACTAAATGCTAGTTAAGAATGAAACTGAACTGTTAAGTTTCTATTACCTATGGTATTCTTATAGAAGTATACACATGTATGCAACAGAAAATAAGTGCACGGCCATGGAAACAGGTGGCTGGGCAGAATTGCGCTCCTGCCACATATGGGGAAAAGCAAAGCGAGAGTAGGAAAAAAGTCGCTGGTTCCCGTGGCAACGTCAACCAGGCTGCATTGTCTAGTTTGAGCATCAGACCGAACTCTCTTGTGTCATCCCTGACCTTTCGAGCAAATACTGTCAGTTTGTATCACATGGATTGCAAAGACCAACTCTGCAACGAGATCTTTCATTCTCTTAAACCTCCAAAAACACGGGGCTGTGCTCCGACGTAGCAACAGCGCAAACTTCTGCCACCCGCGTAATTTCATGGCCGTGCATTTAGCTTCTATTACCTATGATATTCTTATAGAAGTATACACATGTATGCAACAGAAACTAGAGAACAACCCAGTTGTAACTACATGATTGTTACCAGTTTTACAAACAAAGACATTTCTGGAGCAGCATTCAACAAATTTGCATTTACTTTTCAATGATGGTTAAGGTGATCACTAGGGAACGAACCTTTATGTAAATAAATGTTTTTTTCTGCGATAAGATAGACACCCTTGTTTTTGCCAAAATTCTGATCATAGCCTTATATGTCAACACAGCAAATTTTACTTTACATAAAAACACACATTTTCCAGTTTTCCGTATGTAAATACATATTTTGCGAATTTTCATGTTAAATACATAAAATCGCGCATTGACTTCAGCTACCTTGAAATCCTCGAAGTAAAAATGTTTATTCTCCGCACCTCTTTCATATTGAGTGTGTTAGGTTTGTTTTGTCTTTGAACACGGTCGCTGGCAGACTTCTGGCACCTCGCCTACAATCCTATTGGGGGATCTAATGCACAAGTGCTAATGTCTAAATCTACAGAAATATTTGGGAAAAACAAGGTTTTCAAACTTTGTGCCAAATTGCACATGTTTCGGAAGGTGAAGTAGAGGAAGAGGAAGCTTTGGAAAACTTCAGCGTTAGTGACATTTCATGCTTCAAATATGCAAGAATTGTTTCTTGTGACATGGAGCGATCTTTCTCACAATATAAGATGAATCGTCACAGATTTACAATGGAGAATTTGGAAAAAAAAACTATGGTGATCCACTGCAACTCTTCCAAAAAATAGCTCGCTAAGAGGTAAGCATTTAGAAACTGATTTCAGATGTTTAAAATGCATGTAATATTTTGTTTTTGTTACCAAATGATTTTTTTTATTTTTGTCACATATTTTCCTGTTTTTATCACATATATTCAACATTCATGACACAAAAAAATAAATATTTCTGAGTTTTTTAGCACATAAAGTTCAGTTTCCTAGTGATCACAACTTGAAAAGTGAAAGATCAGACACAAATTTTTAGTTTTTATTTCACTGTCATCAATCCTTTGAACAGTATAATGAACTCCACAGATCTTCAATTATGTTTCTTTACAATAAATAAACCACACACAATTACAAACAATGTAGATATCAAGCATTCACTGATGCAGGAAATTACAACACAACTTAAGCTAGTTTAATACATCTAGTAAAAACGAAGATAAATTTATTATTTCCACATTCTCTCTGTCTCAATCTATGTACAGAATAGATAAAATTACACATGCTTCTGAAATGCAACATAAACTCGGCAAGTTAATTACATAATGCACACAAGACTGTGGTTTGGTAAAGTTTACATAAGAATGGATTGCTAAACAGACACTCACTCTCTCTCTCGTTTATGATACAGTCAAATCTAGGTAAACCATGATAAGTTCTTGTGAAACACTGTATAGTATTTACAAATTGCCCTGGACATACTCTTCTTGTAGACAAATGGAGAAAAACTAGACCGGCACTAGAATTCAGAACTGCACAGGGCTGATTTCCAATCTAAAAGACTGCTACACAGGGCCATGCGATGAATGATACACAGCAATGAAGTTTGTTTTGAATCCACCTGATGCATAGATAGGGTAATCAGTACTGGAGCTGCAGTTTAAAATGGGATCCAAAGCACTATGGGCCTCCCTGGTATTCTAATCTAGAAACATTTACTTTTTTATATTCAAGTAGCTCCCAACTACTCACAATGCCGAGTCAATACTGAAGATTAAATCTTTAATCAATGGTAAAAGCACTAAACATTTCTTCTTATACAAGGTGGCGCAAAAGTAATCACCTGATTTTCTTAGGCTATAGCTTGGGTTTTAAATTAAACAAAATAGTTTTTTTTGTGTTAAACTTTTATTGATGCTTGTAAGTTTTATGTCCTCAATTTTTAAAGATAACATCCAATAAATGACCACCATTCAAATTTATGCAAATTTGGGCTCTTTTTATTGCGTTTTCCATGGTGTAGGAAACCTGCGGGGAAATGTTTTCCATTTCAATTTCATGCTGAATATTGTCCTTTAGTTTAACTTCTCTGGCTTATTCACATAAACCACTGACTTCAAATATCCCCAAAGGAAAAAAAATCTGGAACCGTCAAATCGGGGGACCTGGCCAACCATGGCAAATCACCAAAACGGGATGTTACTCTGCCCGGAAAAGTGTCATGCTAAATTGACACAATTTAACCACATTCTTGTGGGGTATACTTATTCATTTTCGCACACAATAAATTTCATGAGTATCTTCTATTTAACTGACAAAACACTACTGATATAAACAACAAGATGTCAAAATAAAGGTCAATTCAAATAGGATGATTACTTTTGCGCCACCCTTTAGATTTTGCTTCAACAATTGAACTACAATGGTGCTTCTTTTTCCCCTCATGGTTGTCAAGTTATGAAACATGAAGTCCCAGGATTCGAATTTTCATTTTTTTTTTTTTTTTTTTTTTTTTGACACAAGGATGAACTAGGTTATATGCACCTAGAAGAAATAAATCAGAAAATAATTTGTAGCTTCCTGTCCTCTATGATTTCTCTCAAAAGGACATCTACTTATCGTTATGACACTTTTTGTGAGTCACCATGCTTGCCTTTGTTGGGAAACCTTTGCCACAAACTTCACATGAATAGGGACATTCTCCAGTGTGTAAACGAATATGTACAACTAACGTTGATCTCTGCGAGAACGACTTGTTGCAGATTTTGCATTTGTGAGGCTTTATGCCAGTATGTATTCTACAGTGAACAACCAGCAACTGTGATGTACGGAAACATTTCCCACATGTATTGCACACAAAAGGTTTCTCGCCAGTGTGAAGACGACGATGGTTCACCATAGATCTTTTTGACAACAGTATCTTTCCACACACATCACACACATTAGTGTTTGTTCCCTCATGGACTTTTAAATGATTCAGCAGAGTTCTCCTCAGCATGAAAACCTTCTTACAAATATTACACTCTAGAGGTTGCGAACGTCTTCTGTGCAGCTCCTTGTGACATCTGAAACTTGAACTCGAAGAATAACGTACATTGCAAAATTCAGAATGGTAAGGCTTGGTGCCAGTATGTAAATTTATATGGTCAGCTAAAGAGCTACGGTCGTGAAATCCCTTTCCGCAAACATCACAACTGAACTTCTTCTGATTAAGATGTCTACTCCTGTGCTTATCTAATGCAGATTTCTGACCAAATCTATTACTGCAAATATCACACTCGAAAGGCTTCGGAACAGCGTGTCGGTCAATATGGTGCTTCAACGAACGCTTATATTTGTATGAATTTCCACACATGTGGCACTTGTGAGGTTTTTCTTCGCTGTGTGATATCATGTGAGCACTGAGAAAAATCTTAGATATAAAAGGTTTAGCACATATTGAACATCTATATCTCTTCTCTGAATGATGGTTTTTTGTATGATAAAGATATTTACCTGCAGTGTCAAATTTTTGGCCACACTTCTCACATTGCATATAAGGTTCTTCACCGATAACCTCCTGTTTTTCCACTTAATGCTGAAGTCTAGGTTTTTTATCGGTTACCATAACTTCCTTTTGTCTTTCCACATTATTCTCAAAACTACCTTCTGTATCAGCCATCTTAGTTTCCATCAGTGTTTCCACCTTGATCTCAGGTCTACAAGTGGATAATGGATCAACTAAATTGACACTAGGGTCATGTGTAAGCAGCATTGTTGGTTGGCACACTTGCATTTTCACATCAGGAACAAGCAGCAAAAAGTTTGATACCTGCAGATTTTCACTCATCTGATTTATTACTATATTCTTCTGCGTCTGCATTGTATTTGAAGTATCAGGTATACTGAATACAAAATTTGTATTGTGAATGTGCGGTTTGTTGATGATCTGTTGATCTAACATCCTAGAAAAGAAGAAAACAAGAGTATGTGAGCATGGTGTTCCTAGTAGCATGTTCACATGTCACAAATCTCATTCTAAAGACTACCTTGTCTTTCAAGTTGAATCCATGATGATTCTCTCGAGGTTATACGTTTCACAGAATAAATTCACCTGTTCAGTATTACATAAGAACCGATGGAATTAAAAATCCTGCGGCAAGTGCAAAAAGTATAAATTACGTGTCCCATTAACTCAATTGTTACAATTTAACAGTACCCAAGCATACATAGGTTCTGTTAGGAACATCTTGCATTTTCCTGGTTGCTCTAATAACATTTGAATAAATAGTTTCATATTTCTCTCAGAATAATGTATTCAGAGAAGCAAGATATATATCCTCATGAAACTACATAAAACATATGTAGTTGACAAATGTAAAAATGGCATGTGTGTCGTCTCTGCAGCAATAATACTTTAGAAATTTCTGCAATTATTAATTAGGAGTCTTACTGTCTTCAACAAATATCTTTTCTCTGACTTACAACCTCTTTAGAGGAAAATACTGACACTGCCTCAAGTTTCAAATTCCATAACTTTCAATGCATCCTCATTCAGGAGTAAGATGAACTACACAAAACAATTCAACAAGAAAAACTCTCTCTCAAAAGGAAAATATAGAATGTATCTATTTAACCCTATGGCATTTCTTGTGAGTCACCATGCTTGTCTTAGAAGGGAACCCTTTGCCACAAATTTCACAAGAATATGGACGTTCACCCGTGTGTAAACGATTATGCACCACTAATGTTGACCTCTGCGAAAACGATTTGTTACAGATTTCGCATCGGTGTGGTTTTTCGCCAGTGTGTACTCTTCGATGTACAGTTAACAGCTGCTTTGATGTGAAACACTTTCCACACATGTCACAAATAAAAGGTCTCTCGCCCGTATGAATACGGCAATGTTTAACCAAAGATGCACGCGATGTCACCATCTTCCCACACACTTCGCATATGTAAGTATTTGTTCCATCGTGACCTTTCATGTGCTTGTGCAAAGATCTTGTGGTTGAAAAGACCTTATTACATTCCTTACACTCAGGTGGTTGTGTATGGTTCTTGTGGATCTCCATATGAGTTCTGTAGCTTGTGCTCAGGGCAAACCTTGCACTGCAAACTTCGCAACTATACGGTTTATCACCGGTATGTGAATTCATATGGTCAGCTAAAGCACTTCGCTGGTTAAATCCTTTTCCACACGTGTCGCAAAGGAACTTCCTCACGTTAAAATGTCTACTTCTGTGAAGATCCAATGCAGATTTCTGACTACATCTCTTGTGGCAAATATCGCACTCGAATGGCTTCTCAGAAGTATGTAGAGCGACATGTTGTTTCCACGTGCTTTTGTGCTTGTACATATTACCACATATCTGACATTGGTAAGGTCTCTCCGTGCTGTGCGAAACCATGTGTTTAGTCACCAGGTTCTCAGACACAAATGATCTTTCGCATATCGAACATCGGTGATTTCTTTCGGTATGATGATGCCGAGAATGGTATGAAAGTTTCTTCCTGGATTCAAATGTTTCTCCACACTTGAGACATTGCATTTCGGAATTTTTGCAGGGCACATTCACTTCCTTCTTTGGCGTGACGTTACTCTGAGTGTTGCTAGTGGATGAATCAGCACAATGGACACCAATGTTATGTGGAAATAGCACAGCCGATGGCGCCACTTGCATTTTCACTTGAGGAACTAGCAGTAGGAAGCTTGCGATTTGCCTATTTTCACACTTCTTGTAAACAACTTTACTCTTCAGATCCTCTATTATATTTGACGATCCAAGGATATTAGATTTCAAATTTGGGGTTTCAATACGTAGTTTGATGGTCTGTTGATTTACCATCCTAGAAAAGAACAAAATAGAATACAAATAGTACTATAAAAAATTAAGCAATAATTACTTCAGAAATATTGTGTATGTCAAAAATATTTGTCATTATAAATTCATATTTGTTAACCACAAAATTCCCTCAAATTGTAAAATTTCTTACAATAAAATACTCTCCAGGAAAATTAAAACAGGTGAATGAAACCACAATTGAAGTACAATTGTGTGAAAGAAACAAAATGAAACTTACACCCAGCCAAGAAGTATTCACAGTATTTTGCTATTGTCTGGCCATACAAACAATATAAGCTATTAAACTGGAGGGCCTGTCTCTACTACAATTCACACCAAGCAAAGTGGAATTACTAGAATTCAAAAAATTTGACAGAATACTGAAAAAGCATAAGTTGTAGTTAAGGGAGGAAATGTGTTGACCAATTAAACTGAACGTAAAACACAGTATTGGTTCTCAATTATTTTTTTACTCCAGGAAATTTGAATACAGATGAGGCTATTACAAAAAAAAAAGTTTATTTTGATCTAAAACGTACAATTACTTACAAGACTCTCAGAGGAAAGTGAACATTGAATCTTACAAAGTTTTACCAACTTACAGATTTTCTACATTACAAACAGTGCCGGATCTACAAATCTTGGGCCCCCCCTGCAAAATTTGTGTGTGTGTGTGTGTGTGCAAAATTCTTGATCTCACGTTGACCAAGTCATACAAGGGCCTATAGGCTGATTCCCTTAACACTGCCTATAAAAGTTAATGAGTTAGGCTGGGTACAATTGGTCCTGATAGAAACAGGTTAGGCTTAGGGGGAACCACATTGGTGTGATCCAAGCAGACGTCCGCCATATTGAATTCAACTCATTTTTTTTTAAATGGGAAGGGGGTGATGTGCATAGGTGCTGATTTCTTCAGAAATTTGGGGGGGGGGGGGAACTAAGTAAAGCATACATACTGATTTCATTCTGTTTGCGGGCAGAGGGGTTAGTTGGGACCTAATACACTTGAGTTAACCTTTGAAAAATTGTAATTACAATAAATAGTTTTGACAACAAATCATATCAGGGTACATCGAACTTTATTAGCTGGACAAAAATTAATTCACTGTTCTACTGTGATTATGTAATTGTACAACATAATACTCTGCATGTAACTTTTGACTGAGAATTTGATTATCATATTCGGTTTATAATACTTATTCCTACAATCCTTTAAACAGGAGTTTATCTTCACACATATTTACATAAAAAAGGCAGGGCCAAGATAAAATTTTCATACAGGTGAGGTCAATTTTTGTTCAACCCCCCCCCCCCCCACCCCCTTCAACTTTCCACCCTGATCCCACTACTTTCCACCTTTGGCCAATAAAGAAACATGACAGAGTTTTATATTTACAGTTTTAACGACAATAAATAATAGGCTTCTGTTTTCTATACCTTATTGACAAAGAACGCGTATATTGTAGGTTGATATAAAAATAACAAGTCTCTCTTAGTTTAAATTGATACATAATTTTGCAATATACATTTGTCATTGAGAAGTAACTTCAACTATGTTTTCGCTACACAAATCAAACTCTTTTTAAAACAAATATCTACATTTATGTAATCAGAAATAAGGATTTGCTCTACTAAATTGGGAACCACTGGCCTGGCGCCATCGAGGGCAGTGCTCTGGGTAATCGGTTGAGTCACCAAGCCCTTAAGCCACCCACACAAGCATTGTTTTTTACGTTGGTTAAGCATTGGTATAAATATGTAACACTGCAACTTTCAGCCACATCAATGCAGTGGCGCATCCATGTTTACAGGTACATGTAAAAAAAAATCTTGATTGCATAAAACAGTGGCATATTGAAAACAGAATATTTTAAACTTCTGCTTGACTTTTCCGAAGGAAAACAAAGGTGCCTATTTTGCAATGGACTGACTCATTCAAGAGCATTAAGACTACAGTATTCCCATGCTTCTTCCTCCATTCTTGTACATATTCATTCATAACATACCTTGTGTTTTCCTTAATTCATTGTCGGTTTGAGAATGGAAATACTGAAACAGTAAACGCACAAGCACAAGAAAGACACTCAAACTGAGTTATAGGCCCACATTATTGATTCTGCCCTTTTCAGAGCAAAATCTTGCGTATTTTCCCACCTGTTGAGTGCAAGAGTTATGTAGTATATTGAGAGTTATACATTGGACCCCCTATGGGGGGGGAACGATAACTGAAGTCCCCCCCCCCCCAGTTTCAGCGCCCATGATGATTGATAGATATATGACACTGTTTTCTCACACCTGGAAAATGATACATTTGTTACAATCATGCAGTCATAACTTTTTTCTTATTACATATAGGTTGAAGCAACCTTCACCACTGGATTTATCGTGAAATTCTATCCTAATTTGATTCTAGTCTGACTGCCACGATGAACATCCGGGGTGGGTGATCTAAGGTCAGATTTTTTCTGGCTTTTTACCCGCACAAAGTGTCTCCAGCCTCAAATCAAATTGTACCCAGTGGGGGAATAAAGGCGACCGGAGCATGCTGCTGATCACATCGAAAATACGTAGGGCCCTACCCCCCCCCCCCCCCCATACTTTAACTGTGCCTTCATGGCACGGTGCTATGTGCACAGGGGACTTTACCTTTCCCTGTATATATTGAATTCGTTTCTGCACCCCTCGAGTAACTACGTTTATTTTTTACATACGCGAACTCTCTACTATGTCAATGGCTGAGGCCCCCTAAAGGCTTACTTGTCTCTTGGCCCCCCTTCACTCCAGGGTTTTGCGGCTTGTAGATTCGGCACTGATTACAAATTATTTACATACAGTGTAGTGGTTAGTTCCCGTGTTCAAAATTGTGATTTTTAAATAATACTTGAATGAACTATACGTTTTATATAACTTTTTATTCACTGTAAAAGTAAAATAATAATATTATATATTTTTCACACATCACTATTTGGTCTTCATTAATTGAGGTGTATTTTGAAGACCTGTGCTTTCTGATTGGCAACAAAATATCAAGGTGCAGCTTCGAACACTGGTTACTTCATATTACTTGCTCAACTTAATGAATGATATACAAAAAAGACAGTTAAAAGTTTCAAACACCACCACTTTACTTCATACAAAAATATTTTAAATTATAACAAAAATACACATGGCTGCAACAATAACTTTGGAATGGTTACTAGATGTCCATTTTCTGTGTATGAAATGTGAAATGCACATATTGTGTTTTTGTGTTGTTGTTTTTTAAAAAAACACTATTTTTAAAGATTGTGCATTAAACTTTCATTCAAATGCTGAAGATGCTTCAAGATTTAGGAGGAGGGAGGAAAATTGTCACTTAGATAGCTCTATTAATCTAAATGCTCCTTAAGTTGAGTCACTTCACTACAATTTCTTCTATTCTGGTGCTCAAGTAGATTTAGAGAGAGTATTTAGAGCCGACAATAATTTACTAATTAAACTAAAAGCAAAAAATAAGCACTTTATTTCAAGATTCAAAAGCAATAAAACCTCTAATAAACACATTAATACTTTTGAATATATAAGGATTATCTTGAAAGGCACCCTTATTTCCTGACAAGAGAGGATGTTGTTACTATGCCAGTGGTTACCAAAGACATGACTGGCTTACAGGGGTGCTGCGAAATCTTCCAATATTTCCATTCAAATTACACTTATTCCAAATATGTGCTTATTTAGTACTTTATACACATAAAATGTTAATGAATTTGAAGTATGTGCTTGTTTGTTAACATAAGGCAAGCAACCTAACCACATTAACTGAGCATTGCAAGTGTTAGATAGGCCTAAATTCTGACTTGGGCACAGCAGAAAAATCTTGAAAACACTAAGGGAACCCCTGTACTATGCTGAACAGAGCATGCCCTGGATTTATAACTCTTGAACCAATCAAGGAAGGTCCATAACTAACACAGTTTGTACAACACTAGCAACCTTAACAGACGCAACAACAGGGGGAGGAGTAATTTTCTAAAATGCCTAATGTCTCAGCGTCGCCAAAGTTGTGAATCGGTACATTTAGAAAATATGTTAGTTCTAGCTCCTGGAAATACTGCTACTTAATAGCCCGGCTTCTGGACAGACAAGCTGGGCACACATGAACCTGGTACAAGTAATAAGTGAACCAGTAAATATACTTAGCTGCAAACATTAAAAACAATTACGTTTCAGATTAAGCACTTTGGAAGTTAATCTCTTGACAAATTTTTCTAGCAATTTTCGAACTTCCAGTGCAACTTGCACGATTCGATGGAGAAAATGAAGTCACTTCCCACATTCTCTAATTGGTAGGGTGTGGATTTATAGGCATTGAAAATGTGTAATTTCACAAATTAAAATTCTTAAAAGGGTGTCAAAATAGGTCATGAACATGAATTTTCCTTTAAATGTTTTTGTATTCTATTATCTCTTTCTTATTTTTGCATAACCTTTACTTTCACCTAATAGTGATGACGATCAATGACTGATGAAGACACACTCAGGGTGTCTACTATTTTGTGAAAACAAAATTCCCTGAATTTTTCAGGTTTTCCAGACCAAGAACAAAAATTTTCCAGACCAAGTCATTAGGGCAATTAATGTAGATGAACATGTATGTACAGTAGCAGCGATTAGGGGAGTGGGGGGGATTGTCCCCTACTTTTTGCCCCACCAGTATGATCTCTTAATGCTATCCCTTATCTACAAAGAAAAAATTAACTGTCCTTGGCCCAACCCCAAAGTTTTGACACCCAGTCAAAGGTGATATATGTAAGAAAATCAGAGCACTTAGATGAAAATTCACACTTAGTCACACTCAAGTTTAAAACCATAAACTGTAGTACATCAGATTAATCTTTTCACCACAAAGCATACTTTATCTTCTTGTACCTGTATATTTATGGGAATTTACCAATATACTAGCAAGCTTTCATTATCACATTATGTGAAATGATTGATGGCCTCCATTCATCCCTTATAGCCATCCGATCCACCCCACATTATAAAATAATTGTTTTACCAATTTTTTGGAGTTAATTATTTCCATAACAATTCAGTAATCATAAGAAAAATAATATTTATCTTTATAAACTGAATGTAATTCTGTACAATAGTTTTCTTCTTTTAAAATAAATGCACAATTTGCAATACTTGCAATGTTTTTCTGACATATAGAATTGGTACTCATTAACATGTGAAAGTTTCAAAAGATCACATTACTCGAAAAAACACAACTACACTAATTAACTCTGATAAACTTACTATTCATTTTTATGCGTAAGTAAACTTACACTATTTTCTTCTTTAATGCTTTCATCTTTTCATCAACTTCTTCAATTTCCTTTGCAGATCTCTCGAGGATTTTAGCTTTCTTTGTACTCAATTCTTTCAGTTCTGCCTTACTTCTTTTCCTCTCTTCTAAATGAATCTTCTGAGTTTGTGTTGTACCATGATTAGTTTTCAGTGCTTCCTTCCACTTTCCATTTACATTCCTTGCTACATGGATTAAAGATGTTGTTATAGGGACTTTGTCAACCCCTACATAACTTACAATTACATCATGTATACATCGTTGGGCAATAAGTGAGTCATCAAGATTATCCACAAGGCATTGCTTATTTACAGAGAAACTGCGCTCAACAGAAGCATTTCCATGTGAAAGCATTAAAATCTTCTGGACAAATAGTATAAAGGCACTGTTGTTCCAGTCTTCAAGAACTGTCATACACATCTGATCCTGCTGATGAACAGCCATGTTAAAATTTTTCATTCTTGCAATCACACTGTCATTACTACATAAGTCAGAATAGAACCATTTTATATCATCTGCAGCAGGGTCAGAAAAATGGTGCTTTTCAACTAGGACTTGTAATGCCACATTTACTTGGCCTTCGCCTACTCTTCCATCCAAAACAGATGCTGGAGAGATATATGCTGCACCATATGTGAGCCTATATTTCAATGGTGATCTCATACATATCTTCTTACACAAACATTGTAATATTTTCAGACAATCTTCACGAAAATATAACACCTGAACGTCAGATAGTTTCACAGATCTACGTAAACGCTGCTTGGGTTACAAATCCAATGTCAACTTCTTCGGCAGAACACACACATTGTGGATCAGTTAGATTTAGTTTTAAAAGATCTTCAGAACTTACAGCTGGGTCATTCCACAGAATTTCATCACAAAAAAATAAAAATGGTTGCTCGACCATTTTTGATTTTCTTCATATTTGGTATGTTGAACCCCTTGGAAAAGAGAAGTCAAAAAGAGGTTTCAATTTTTTTTTATCTGTTATGGTTTTTAAGTTTCAGGGTGTTGATAATCGCAAAATTGCGCAATTTCACGAAAAATCAGCTTTTGCAAAATATTTAATATCTTCATAACGAATGAAGATATTTTAAAAATTCCAAGAATATTGGAATCTGCATATCTTGCAGTACTAAAAAAGTTACATGGTTAAGTTTTGTAATAAAAAGCAACCTATGATCAGTGTATCGGAAATATCAGAACAAATTGTGTAAAATTGCTGAGTTTTGGTTTTTTTTATTATGAAAGGGGGACAGATAACATGTTAATTTTATTTTTATGTTGTAATAGTATGTTGGTTAATTTACCCTAAAAATAAGCAAGTTGTTAACTGCTCCCCTTTCTGAGATACAAGAGCTTAAATATCGGAAAATTAGCAAAAACCAGTTTTTTGACCCCCCTGTAACTCAAAAGGGGGAGCAGGTAGGATTACCAAATTTTGAAGATGCTTCATATGAGTGAGCATGTTCAAAATCTCAAAATTTGGTGTTGTTATTCAAACTACTTATGGAGATACAGGCATTTTCCTTTATTACATTTCAACGTCAATTCGTCATATGCCTCCTGGTATAAGAAACAGGAAAAATTCTAAAAATAATGTTCACACCTTAGAGGATGGATTTTTAAGAAATAATATCACACACTGACTCACATTAACTGCAGCAATAACAAGATAATGCAGTATAGAGAATGAAGACTGTATGCTTCGTGGTTGTCCTAATTGTCCAGGGACTGAGTTGTTCCACCAGTACCTGCGTGAAGCCATAGATGTTGACAATGAACTGCTTGATTCACCTGTTAACTACAAACAGTGGACCACAACCGAACGTTGTGAGCTACTGTCTATGTCGGATAAACAAGATTATGAAACTTAGAATGCATCATTATATTGCTAAGAGTCAGTCACAGTACATAAAAGACAGAAAAAGTAATCTCAAACCACATGAATGCATAGTACAAGGAGACTTCGCTAAGAACTTCACCTTCATCCTTCAGGATGAGATACAATCTTACCATTGGGTAAATGCTCAGGCAACAGTTCATCCATTTGTTCTGTATTTTAAAAAGGAAAATGATGCCGATATAACAAACGCAAGCTTCTGCAACACCAAAAGAAATGTTTACTTTCTGCAGAGATAATATACCAGGGGTAAAATATTCATATGTTACTAAAGAAAAGGTTGAAGGAACAGCTGAATTCCTAGCTGAAAGATTTCATTCATCTATTACAATAAAGCATACTCGAGGTTTTCACAGTTTTGTCCCTGTTAATAAGACCACTATCAAGAGTCCGTCAGACATAATTTTCTGCAAACTTCGAAGATATGAGAATTTCTATTAAGGAAGACTGTGGTTGCAATGTATTATTTGAGTCTGTTAAAATAGGCAGCCATGTGGCATGTATTTATGATGGTAAGTGGTGGCTGGGAGTCGTCAAAGATATATGTGAACATGAACAGGACTTCCATGTACACTTTTTTCATCCTTGTGGTCCAAATACAAGTTTCAAATTATTCAAGGATGACTATGTGTGGGTAAAATCAAAAAACATTTTGAAGGATTTATCACCATTAGAGGTAACAGCACCTACAGGAAGAGTACATAACATCCAACCAGAGATGAGTGAAGCAATTGAGAGTTGCTTAAATGCAAGACCATGAAATAATAGCCCCCTACTTTGTTAATGAGGAAATATACATTGTTTTTACCATTAGTTATGGCTTATCACAATTTTGTACATTTGCACAACTAATCCTACCTACTCATCAATAAAAAAAACACTATTATACATTTTCTTTTTTGTTTAACAAAATGGTTATTTTATTAAATTGAGATAAGTCCCCAAGTTGTAGAGTATGAGCGCTTATTGAACTGGCTGATTAAAAAAACCACCTAAAATATTAATGAAATTTGTATTATAAGTTTTCTTTGTGTCAGAGCAGAATAAAAAATAAAAATATTTGTACTTTTAACAAATTTTTTTGAGTTTTATTTCTCTAGCGATGTAACGAATTGACGTTGAAATGTAAAGGAAAATGCCTGTATCTCCATAAGTAGTTTGAATAACAACACCAAATTTTGAGATTTTTAACATGCTCACTCATATGAAGCATCTTCAAAATTTGGTCATCCTACCTGCTCCCCCTTTTGAGTTACAGGGGGGTCAAAAAGCTGTTTTTTGCTAATTTCCCGATATTTAAGCTCTTGTATCTCAGAAAGGGGAGCAGTTAACAACTTGCTTATTTTTAGGGTAAATATATTACAACTATTACAACATAATAATAAAATTAACATGTTATCTGTCCCCCTTTCATAATAAAAACAAAACAAACTCAGCGATTTTACACAATTTGTTCTGATATTTCTGATACACTGATCATAGGTTGCTTTTTATTATAAAACTTAACCATGTAACTTTTTTAGTACTGCAGGATATGCAGATTCCAATAAACTTAGAATTTTTAAAATATCTTCATTCGTTATGAAGATATTAAATATTTTGCAAAAGCTGATGTTTCGTGAAATTCGCAATTTTGCGATTTTCGACACCCTGTAACTTAAAAACCACAACAGATAAAAAAAAATTAAAAACTGTTTTTGACTTCTCTTTTCTAAGGGGTTCAACATACCAAATATGAAGAAAATCAAAAATGGTCAAGCAACCACCTTCTGATGACATTCTGTGGAATGACCCAGCTTCAAGCAGAATGGACTTCTTTATAAACTTGGACATAAGGGATTTCAGTAGCTTGAGCAAATGTTCATAAAGGAAAGGCACCATTGGTGAATCAGACTGAAACCTGACAAGAAGGGTTCTATATCAGCTGCAATAGTCTGAAAGAAAGCTATCCGATTAGTAACAGAGGATTGATCACTGTGACTTAATAGTTTTAAAGCTTTCACACCCTGGTTATTCCTTGCTACCAGAAACTCTTGTCAGCATAGGTTTTCAGAAATGGTAAAAGGTACTGTGCTTTTCCCATTACACTTCCATCGTCTAATCACCGTATTGGACAAAACTTCTTTGGAAAAACTTTTGATCCTGTAATTCTTGTGAAATCTGCTCTCCGAGCTGGAACATTTTTTAATAAATTGTACACTGCTCTTAAGAATACCACTATGCTCCAACCAGAACTCTGAACAGATGTTTTGAAAGCACCATGAAGAACATGAAGTCCGCAACTTTCTATTTCCAGCAAAGTTGTACTTTCTGGCTCATTAATAGGCATGTTTTCCTTTAAAAAGGTGATACATTTCCAGTTAACTTGGTTTGATTTGATTTTGGTTTGAGTTGGTGTTTAAAGTCCACTTTATGCACAGTAAGGCTAATCAGGACTGGACCTACAGTTTAAAGTGGGATCCGAAGCACTTGTGCCTCCACTGGGTATCATCGAACCCGGGACCCCTTGATTACAAGGCAATGACGCTACCACTGCGCCGTAGGGGAGGCCCTCCAGTTAACTGCTGGTCGATCCATGGATATTTGCACTATGTTTCTCAAATTGAGACATTTTACACCATCTTGAAATGCCAGTTGCAAGTCTCTAGCTTTGGTATGGCCCAGAAACAAAAATACAATTTTTTCCAGAAAAATAGTAAATTTCCCTGACTTTTCAAGAAAAATAAAATTCCCCGACTTTTCCAGGTTTTCCAGACTGGTAGACACCCTGACACTCATGATATAAGAGATTACAATCCACAGTAGAGAGAAAGCAGGACCAAGCAAAAATACAAAAAAGGCATTTTTGTACAAGACTGTGCAAAATAGGCAACATTAGTCTTTTTTTTGTTTTGTTTAAAACAAAGGAATAAAAGAGGCACATGTGCATAAATCAGCACCCTACCAGTAAGCAACAGAATTACTTGTGACTCTTCTTGTGAGAGTTCATGCCAGTTTTTGATGGAAATCCTTTGCCACAAATGCTGCAAGAATAAGGGAGTTCACCTGTGTGAAGGCGTCTGTGTATGACCAAAGTTGATCTTTGTGTGAACCTTTTGTTGCAAACATTGCAACTGTAAGGCTTTTCACCAGTATGCGTTCGTCTGTGAACTTCCAGTAGATTTCTCGTAGTAAATCTCTTCGCACACGTTTCGCAACAGAAGGGCTTTTCGCCAGTATGTAAACGACGATGTTCAATCAGTGATGCTTTAGTTGTCACTATCTTTCCACACATATCGCAAATGAATGTTTTATTATTAGTATGCCTCTCTATATGACGCTGTAGGAGAAAATCCATCGCAAAAGTCTTCGAGCAAATGTTACACTTGAAAGCGCCATCGCTATTCTCGTTCTTGTGTTTCCGCATGTGGTACTGGAAACTCGAACTATTTGAATACGATGCACTACAAACGTCACACTGAAACGGTTTTTCACCTGTGTGGGTGTTCATATGCTCAGTCAATGACGATCGGTCATAATATCCTTTGCCACACGTATTGCACTGATATGTAATAGAATTCGTGTGTCGTCTATGATGAGTCTTCATGTTAGATTTCGTATTAAACTTTCTGTTGCATATATCACATTCAAATTTGTTAGCATCCTCATGGATCAGTTTGTGTGTTTTCAGCATTGACAAGGTTATAAACCCCTTTCCGCATGTATCACACTGATGTGATCTCTCGGCAGTGTGAACCTTCATGTGGGTGGAAAGCTGACCTCTTGTTATGTATGACTTGGAGCAGATGGTGCACTCGAATGTCCTGCCAACATGGATTTTGTAGTAATGGTACTCAACTTGGTTCTTTGAGGCAAATGCTTCACTGCAACTGATACACACATAAGGTTTCTCGCCGGTGTGGGATCTTCGGTGCACATCCAGAACTCCTTTGCTTCTAAATGTCTTTTGGCAAAATTCACATGATCTGTTAGGAGGTCCACTGCTCTTTGCCTCTTGCGTGGTGCCATATTCAACTTTGCAGTAAAATACAGCAGTCCTTTCCCCATCTTCCTCATTTGGGGAAGAAGTGGCAGATACAACAGTTTCGGATGGCTGCGTCATTTTTTCGCTCTCTTTCTCCTCCAAAAAAGCAGTCGCCGAGGTACTGCCAATACTGCTTGCTGTTTCCGTCTCGGACACTGATCCACAATCAGAAACAACTGCAGATCCATCAACACTTTCAGGATTCTGATTGACTGATGAAGCTTCTGCATGCTGAGATTTCTGCACATCGGTTTCAACAGATGCACTCTCGGATTCCTTCGCACTGCAAGCCAAAGGCTCGGTCTGACTGATCGTCTTCGAAGGTTGGAGAAGTAAATACTGTTGTGCTTTGAATTGTGCAGGTTTTGGAGCTATTTTCTGCACTTTTGAAGGCAAAATAACGCCACCCTGTTGCAAAGATTGATTCTGAACCACGTTTTGAGGAAACGGCTGTAAGAGAATCTGGCATGGAGTCTGCTGCACATTCTGAACTGATGGCACCACACACAGAAACGGCGAAAATGAGGAAAAGACCTGTGGCACAGTTTGCTTCTGTAAGGTGGGATTTAGCGCAATTATCAGGGGACTCTGAGCTCCCTGTTTTGTCCCGACTGATTCTTGCAAATTTATATTGGACCTTAACACTGATTGGAAGGTATGTTTGTCCCAGTGCTTTGCTCGAGTATCCGCCATCCTAGAAAAAGAAACAAAATATTCTATGTATGCACTCTGTTTAATAAACTCTTCAGATAAAACACACTAGCATGCATAAGTGTGCTAACAAAACGTTTAGCCAAAGCAATATACTTTAAACACTTCTGGCAATGAAGTCACTTAAATGTAGCAAAAACTAATACTTCAGGATCCTGGTCAACAATATTGCATCCTGTGTAACCACTAAGAAATATGTGAAATAATGTTAATTACCAATTAATGTTCTTAAAATCGTGTTCTCATTTTTAAAAGACAGGAAAATGGAATTTCATGTACAAAATACACACTGGACTTGCTTCGCAAAGTGAAAGTTTTGCTTGCTGAAAATGTCACTAAACTGGCTGTTTGAATTTGTAATTTAGTGTGGCTTTTCTGCCACTTTTGACTAATTGCTACGATAAGGATGAGGCCAGAATTTGAACATGGAATCGCTGGCATTGTAGCGAGATGTGCTAACCACTCTGCCACTGAAGTAAACTCTCAAGAAGCTTTTAAACTTTTTCCATACACGCACATTGTTCTGTGATACTATGAACGCTAAAAACTATGATTGAAACTCCTCAGGTTTCCTCATCAGGAAATTCCTGTGGTAATTTTATCACATATCAGTTCTCAAGTGATGGCTTCAAATGCTGGCTATGGTTGATGTTAAGTTGCTACCACTGTAAGTACTGTCTTTATACATTTTAGTGTTTGAAATACTGTGAAGATTACAGATTCCATTTAGTTATACACAATTTTCTTTCTAAATATCTACTATTTTAATACATAATTTGGTCTTCCTATCTATTTCTGTCAAATACAATGTGTGGAATTTTTACTGAAACTGAATCAATTAAAAGAAAATATTTTAATTTTATATTGGTCATGTGTAAAGATTCTAGTGTTGGGCGATATATCGCAATATTGAAAAAATACCGTCCAGACAATATCAATACATATATCATCATGACATTTTGGTGATATATATTGTCAGTGATATATAGTCACGACATTTGGTGATATAAATCGCCAATATAAGGATATGGAAAAATATAGTATCGTCTGTGAGTATATTTTCTTGCAATATCAAATTTCCGATTTCGTCCATGCCTAAAAGATTCTTAACAGTGATGATCCAACATGTATATCAAGTCTGTAATGTTTGCTATTCAAATAATAAACTAAAGAAAACAGTCTTGAAAAAAATACATTTTTGACAAGTGCTTTTTCCCGACCAGCCTAGATATAATCCTGGCAAGAACATTTACTGTGTATGAGATGGTGTTCAGACCAGTTTACTAGTAATATAGATATTAGGAATTGTAATTCCTGGCCAAGTTAACGTCAGGGAATGATGATGATGGCAATGTTTGCACTCAAAATGTTGGATACTAATGCTGAATTAACTTGGATCGTAACACGAAAACGCTTGTTTCATAATGCTACATTTTATGTACACCCCTGTTCACATAAAGTGGCATACTTTAAAAGGTTATACAGTTGAATTATGTGCTACTTCATCTGAACACGAGTGTACATCAGCAACTTTAGCTCCGATATTTGAGAATAATTCAGAGATTACCTGCAAAGACAGGAAACAACTACTTGTTCTATTCAGCTATGACTTTTAAAATTTTCAACTATTAATCACTACAACACAAAATTGAAGTTGGTCAGTCCTCTTGTCAATAAAACTGTGAGCAAACATCTAAATAATAATTTATTTCATCAGCTGCCATTACATAATACTATGAATAAGTAAATAATAAATACACAGGGCATCTATATTTCCCATTATATAGTGTGATGTTATCATTAAAGCAATCTTTTTTCACAATGATTTTCCCCTCCTTAAATATTATTTAAAATACCAATAGAATAAGTGTAAGAATAACATATAAAATTCCCATCTCTGCAACAAACATCTATTGTGATAATATTATTACCAGTTAAATATGTTACATAATAGAACAACAAAATGTACATAATGAAACCAGTATGTACAATAAGTCACACAGCAATGGATTATTTAGTTAAATTCAGAAAATATTCTTAGGTATTGACAATGGTGATGACAGAGTATACAGCAATTTAAAGGCCATTTTATTATTTACATTCTAGATTTTGATTTGCAGTTGGAGGCATAAACAGATGGGTTTTCTTCTTTTTTTTTAATAACACAATTCCTACATGCTACAATAAAAATGGTCAAACTTGCCAGTGTAGTCAATTACAAACTAGCAACATTTGTGAATTGCCATCGGGCATTATAGTTTGAAGAAGATACATTCCTTCTTGCATGTAATTGGAGAAGATTTGTTTAAATATTTTGCAACAAAGAAGTTTGATATATATATTAGCAGCTGCTGAACATGAATACATGCACACAATGTTATAATCTGAAAATTCCAGGTACACAATGTTCTTAAATTCACTTCATAAAAAACATACGAGATGCCTTCTCTATATTTGAATTATAACTTGAAATATAGTCTGTGGATTTGAAGCTTCATGTTGAACACGGATCTTCAGCTTTCTTCAAAGTTTGATAAATTAATGCAAAACAAGACCATAACCTATACATATTATGTGTATATTCATAACAGAAACTTCATGCATTTCATTTTCACTACTTTCATTACAGTTACAAAAGTATAATTTTCCTATTCACACACACAATTCTTTTCCTGATCCATTTTAAAAAGCAAGTAACAATTGTATATACTGAATATGGAAGCCAAGATAAGGAAAAATAATATGAAAGAACGGGAAAATATAAAGCGTAATAGTGGACAACTGTCCTCTATAATGTGAAATAAGTTATTGCAAAATCTGACAAGACAAGCTAAGAATGTCTATTTGATAGAATATGCAAATTGGCTAACTTGCTATGTGAGACTTCTTGTGAATTGTTAAGCTTGCTCTGCATGTAAAAGTCTTTTCGCATAAGTTACAGGAATATGGGCGCTCTCCCGTATGAGAACGTTTGTGTATGACCAACGTGGTAGTCTGACTGAATGATTTATTGCACACATCGCATTTGTGGGGTTTCTCCCCTGTATGTGTGCGCATGTGTTGAGTAAGGAAATCTCCCCTCGTGAAGGACTTTCCACAGATTCCGCAAGTGTATGGTTTTTCGCCGGTGTGTATTCTGTAGTGATACTTGAATGCAGAGCTCGTAGCGATCTTTCTTCCGCATATGTCGCACGTGAATCTCTTCTCTCCGGAATGCGATCTCAAGTGGACGATGAGCTGGCCTTTTCTTACAAAGGATTTCCCACATATTTCGCACATGATAGCCTTATCGGTAGATTCGTTAAATTTGTGCGTGTCCATGTGGTACTGGAAGCTCGTTAAATGAGCATACTTTGCATCACACAGGTGACATTCGTACGGCTTGTCGCCGGTATGTACATTGACATGATCCTTCAAAGAGCAGCGATCGTAAAACCCTTTTCCGCAATGATCACACGTGAATTCGGTCATATTAAAGTGTCTCTTCTGATGAAGTGTCAATGCCGACAAGTGAATAAATGACTTATTACACACAGGACACACGTGCTTCTTGCCTTCAAAGTGCGTTCTGAGGTGCGCATTGAGCGTGTGCCTCTGACTGTACCGTCGACCACAAACATTACACGCAAAAGGCTTCTTTCCATTCTCATGAATTTGCGTGTGTGCATCGAGACTATCTTCCGTTGCAAACTTCTTATCGCACATATTGCATGCAAACCCTTTGTAGCTGTGCTCTTTCCTCGTGTGGTATTTTAATTGCGATTGAGACAGAAATGTAGTCTCGCACGTCTTACATTTGTATGTTGACTCTCCGGCATGCTGTGATTGATGTTTTAACAGTGACTTAGCGTGAATGTACGTTTTCCCACAAAACTTGCATGCCTTTTCGACACACTTTCTCTTTTGCCTTAGAGTCTTAGGTCGGGGCAGTTCCTTCTCCACTGTGGAGCACAGGTTGATGAGTTCCTCTGGCGTTAGTTTGATATCGCTACTGATCCTCAATCTAAAAGAGAAACCAGAATATTGCAGTTACACGACTGTTTTGTCCTCCTCATAATTTTTGTATTGTGTATATTTAAATGTCTAATACAAAAATGAACTATTCTAGTCACTACAGTATTTTATCCTTTAAAAAAAATCTAGTGATGGCTTCAATGTACAGAAATGAAACAAAACTTCTTAATATTGTTTAACTGAAGGTTTTGAAAATTCATCTATATCAAAAGTTACTACAAGAACTGTGGAAACCATTGTGTTGGAATTCATATAACTAATATGTAATAAATTTTATACAGTTTATAAGTAAAAAACTTTGCATATCAATAGAACATGTACTTCTATTTTGCAGAGAAAATGCAAAACTCCAAAGAAAAGCTAGGAACAAATCATATGTGCAATATTCCTAAGGCTGCACTCGCTAAGATGCACTTCAAATCAATCAGAACCATCAATCTATTTGCAACCTCACAGGGCGACCACTTAATATCATACTTTGCATACCTCAATTTAACTAAAAAAGACAATGTTCTTTGAGATTTCCCTTCCACATGTTTGCGTTAGTTCTATTTTGAATGAACAGTATAATACAAAAGAATAAATATCAAGCATGTACATGATGACTGCAGATTTCAAAAAATGATTCAACAAAGGGAAGTCAACTTAATTGTCATCCAGATATTCAAAATTTTAATACTTTCACATAACCTGGGGGAAGGGATTCTAAAACTTTCATTTATTCTAATCAACAATACAAAAATTCTGATTTAAGTAACGAATTGCAAATAAACAAAAAAAAAAAGCAGATATGTTTAAAAATGAATTTACTCATCGAAAAATCTTTTCCATCTGTAACATTCTTTAAAATATAAAATCCAAAAATGTTCTACCCATCCTAAAAAGTCTTAGGTGGCACAAAAAAATTGCTTTCTTTTTTACATCCATGTGTGCAGCATGTATCATTTCATATTTGTATGTTGTTTAATGTAGGTTTACGAATGGACACTGAAAAACATTATTTTCTGTCCTTGAGCACTAGTATGTTATTTTAGCTTGTATTGTACTTGTAATGTTTGCACACTCACTGTAACAAAATGGTCATTTTTTTTTTTCAGTTAGATGCAAAAATTCAGCAAACTTCTGAATATCCACAATGCTATGTGGATTTCTTAAGAGATACACTATATGTTTACTATGTTCACTTCTCTTCATGTAAGCTTTCTTCTTCAACAAATATCTGATGGTAATGGTTTAGACTGACAAGCATTTGCCCAAGCTGTGCAAGGCAAGGGACTGTTCGGTTTGGTGCTTTGTTTCGCTCTTGGATCCCTGCTTTTCATCCGAAGCTGATCCATAAAAAGCCGGAAAACAACTGGCAGAGCATCACTGTAAACATTCCTGACTTCTTGTCCTAAGTATACCTTTGGAGCTTCGGTCTGAGCCAAGCATAAATAGATTTGGTTAGAGGATGACATTCACACCATCAAGAAGACACAATATAAGAATTGATTTTGAGTGAATTTTTTTCTCCCCCCTTTTCAATTTAGGGGAAAAAAGTCAAACAATATTGCAACATGTTTCCATCAACTTCCGGTTTTCCAAAATCATAAAAAAAAAATATATAGGTAGTACTGTATTCCTTGTTAAAGTAAGTAGAATGTTCAATAAAAGCAATGCGATCTATATTGATTTGTTAAACCATAATACTGAAAATTAGCATTCTTGAATAAAAATGAAATTTTGCCATAATTAACAAAAATTAAACAACAATGAATGTAATAATCGTTTATGAATTTGGAAAAGCGATGCAAATTTGCTGAAAGAGAAAGAATAGAAGTTAAACAAAAGTTTTCACCAATTCTGAGATGATGTTTCTTTGATTATACAAAATTGGCATGACCCTTGCCAAGCACAACACTTGGTATTTTGGATATTTGGTCACTAAATTCTCCATATTTGGCTAATGACGACAGTGAGGATGAGTAATGATATAATAAAATTGACGAAAGAACACTCAAGGAATACCCATGACAGGATTTGAACCTGAGAACCTAGTGGGCTAAGTCTACCAGCTGGCACTTGGGTTGGGGAAACTTGGCAGTCTAAATGCAACTTTATATACAGGGTAATTCAAAATAAATTGTGCAACTTTACACAGTTATTATGATGTTACTATTTATGATAGAAAATCAGACAAGGCATCAACCTGAAGAAAAAAACTGGAAGTTTTACTCACATGACTCGCATTACGAAGATTCAACATTGGAACCATGTGTAATGCGGTAAACATCCAAACGATAATCAAGTACATGCTATGCACGAGACAGCAAGCCATTGTCCATGGTTTTCAAGACACTAACAATTTACAGTTGAAACTTTGGCAAACCTTTCGGAAGGATGAAACATGTGCATTACTTGAAGAGGTTTTCTTGGGCAATCAGCCAGGTGATTTCCGGAGAAAACCTCAATATTCGCCGCCAGGAAAGCTTCAAGAATGTGCATTACTACCAAAACGCATGTGGAAATGTCCTTACACCATTGTGAGTGAATCAGTTCTTGATAGCTCCAACATACAATACACCTTATACTGGTCACTAGCCATTGTGCAACACTGGTGATCCTGGTGGAACAGCGGCAAAGCAGCATAAGCCCACTTAGTGAGAAGAAAATTTCCAGAGTTTTTCTTTATATTGAGGCCTCGTTTGATTTTCTATCACAAATAGTTACATCGTAATAACTGTGTAAAGTTGGACCATTCATTTTGAATTACCCTGTACTTTGCGTGAAAATAAGTGAATAAGGTTTTGGTGCATAATGCATGCTGTTCTTGCTAATTATGCATTATTCTTTATTGTGAGATTAGTTTATGTTAGTTCTGGGATTCCACTGTAAATTATAATACTGTTCATTCAGAGTAATGGCGAATGAGAACATATACTAACTATGAGCAAGATAAGAAAACTATCTCCAGACATAAATGAAGTGAAAACTGGTGGTTCTGTCAATAAAGTGGGATCCATTCCAGCCACAAAGATGTAACACAAGCTGTCACAAATTTGGAGAAATAATTGGTAACACCTTATAAAATTACAGTTTAAAAATATAATTTTAACATAAAAGCAACATGCCTTATATTCTGTGGACATACAAAAAATTATGCTTGCCCCAAAAATGTAGCAAAGTGGCCAAACAGTAAAGTAAGCATAACATCATCAACAGATGGATGAGTGAACTGTTAAAGTTTCTCTACATTTATAAGTTTTGTCACACTTCTGATATTTGTAAGAGTTCTCTTTGATATGAGAGCGTCAGTGATAGCTCAAACCACTGAAATGATTGTAAACTTTGTCACATTTGACAAATTTATAAAATTTCTCGCCAGTTGTGTTCTCATAAGCACCTCAAGGAGACTCTTTTTCGTGCAAGACTTGCCATATACGTTACATACATATAGTTTAAGACATTCCTCACCATGGTGTTTTCTTTAATGTTCTACGAGGGAACGCCGTATTTTGTAGGGCTTCTCGCATAAATCACACTTATATTGGTTGTCGCCCATTTGTACTCCCTTCAGGATGGCTACAGACAAGAAGAAATGAAAGTCCCTGACTTTTCCCGGTTTCCCAGGTCTGTCGCCACCATGACCCCCTTGCAATGGTATTCCAATGCAGGCCTTGATGCACATTGCTTCCCACAGGTGTCGCATCTTAATTTTCTGATGCATGAATGTCTCCTTACAATATGGAGTGACATGTTTATCTTTCTTGAAAATTTCTTTCCACATATCTCACAAACAATGTCCATGTTTGCAGATTCCTTGACTCTATGGTTGTTTACATGACACAGGATACTTGTTTCAAGAGTGTACCTCGCATGGCACAATTTGCATTCCTAAGGTTTATGTCCAGTGTGCATATTCATACGTTCGTTCAATTCTCCCTCCCTATAACCCCAACCGCACAACTTGCTCTCGTAATCTCTTTTATTGAAATGTCTCTTCTCATGCATCATCCATTCTGAGAAATATGCAAAACTTTTGTTGCAAACTCTGGAAGTGGGTGTCCGTCCAGTAGCGTGACTTGTCATGTGCATCGTGAATATGTCGCTTTGACTATACGTCCATCCACATTGAACACATTCATAAATTTCACATCTGTTTTCATGTGTTCTTTCAAGGCAGCCTGAGATTCAAATGCTGCTGCACAAGTATCACATTTATGTGATTGTCCTTCTTCTAGATGTTTCATCAGATGATGTATCATGTGTCCTCTACTAAGGTATATTCTCTCACAAAACTTGCACGGTTTTCCAACTTTCTTTGATGACATCCTTGTATTCCCTTAATACCCGTATGCATCACTTTGTCTCACTACCGGCGGCGACAATCTAAAAAAGATGAAAGAGAGATTCATTGTCTAACATCCAGTTCGAGAGCCTTTCTTTGTAACTAAAAACTCATTCTTGCATGCAGATTGCTCACATGTTCACTGATGGCCATAGTCAACTTCCTATTTCACGGTATTAAACACAGTTGATCAAAAGAACCTTCTTGTCTCTCTCCATCCACCTGTGTCACTCTGAAAGCTATAAATACAAACTCTGGAAAACTGATGCATAAAACTAACAGGTGCTAGATGCTGTAGTACAAATTAAGATTTTTAAAGTTAATCTTTGGCATTCTAAATTATCTTGCCTTTTTTGTAGTTATATCCTTTGATGTACGAGGCTTGATCAAACAAAATAAATTTATTTTTCGAAGATACAGAAAGAGGATGTTAATGGATAAGTCTCCACAGACAGGCCCCGTTCGGTAAGAGAGGGAGGGGGGGGATTAGGATCAGGGATGGTCACCCGGATTTAAATTTATCAAATATCCATATTGGATGCAATGGATAATCCAGATATTTGAACATCTGGATAATTTTGATATCCTAATATTGAGATAGAACAGATTTGTGGAAATACATTCAGTGAAATACGAAAATGATGAATACAAGAAAATGTGGATAGCCCATAAAACTGATAAATGATAAAACTGTAAGTATAACGTAAATTCAGACATCCATCAAATCTGGACAATCTGGATATTAAAATATCCAATATTGCGATAGAAAATTATCCGATATTCGGATAAAATCTTATCCAGATTTGGAAAAAAAGACCCAAATTATGTACTTCCAGACAGTTCGTTACAAACTAAACCACCATGTAATTTATTCAAAAGCCACATATGTAAACTCAGTTGTCTTTTTTTTTGTTCTCTTCTATACAAATAAAGGTATGATATACTGGAATGAAAAAACAATACATGATTACCCACAAAAATTATCTGATGTTACATTACTCTTCAACCACCACTTTTCGCTGATATGCTTTAGTTTCAAATGCAATAATGAAGAAAAAAAAAAACTTGTTCACACCTCGAGAAAATTGGGCATCTAGTAGGGATTTCCAATTTACTAAATTACCAACAAATTATGATTTTTCTAAAATCGTAAACATGTTTCTTCTTTACAAGTAAAACACATACAAATTATCCTTTTAAATGCATTTCTCAAAATGTACGTTTTGTCTTTTTTGTAACCACAAAACATAGAGATATCTGCTTGCAGGTAGGCATATAATCATTAAACTTTTATGTAATTTCTATCTCCATATCAACACAGAAGCACTGAAAAATCAATCACCTGCTAAAAGTAAAATACTATTTCTGAAAAGTCAATAAAACAGTTTTTAAAATATCATATTTGTGAATATATTTCAAATATTATACATTTGGTACAATATACAAAACAAAATACAGTGCAAGAACGGCAATCAACTTTTTTTTATCCAAATCTTACTCACTTTATGAAAACAAAGTATACCTATATTATTATTTTCCTGCTCTGTGAACCGTGTCACATATTCTAGTAATATTTAATACAGTTAGTACAAGATATTCGGCACTTTCCACCTTCCCAAAGAAGGAAAAGGTTTTTTGAATACTGGTATAAAACAGACATAAAAATTACAAAACTTCCACACATTTACTATAAAGAGCAATTGTAATGGAAAATATAGGAAGTAAACAGGCTGGCTAGGACTGTATTCTGGCATCTGTGCAGTAACAAGAAAAATCTCAACGTGTCAATGCGTCAACTTGCAATGCTGCCATCATAAAGTATCCACTATATGATCACTGAGCTGAAAGCTGATATTTGCACTCTCTTTTGTCAGTGATGACTAGAGACCGGATTTATAAGTGAAATGCATATTCTTTTCCAGACTTCTAATGGTAAGGAGAAATATTATATTTCGTATTACATACCTTGATGAGCTATTTAACTAAAGTTGAAAGTGCTTATAAATGCTTATTTATGCAAGAAACAGTTATGCTTGTTTATTTTATGATTTTGGTTTAAAATAGCATATTTTACCCAAATCTGTCATATTTCAATCCTATTTCAATCACACTACGGCATCGGGATGACGAGATCAATGCTTCTAAATAGCCGCACGAGAGAAACTGCATCCCAGAAAAGATACAGTGCATCCATAATCATTTTTCCAAATTACCTGATATTATAACACAGTTGAAAGCTCGAAATAATATATTGCAACATTCGCTTTCTCTAATTGATGAAATTTCAGTAACGTTGTCTTCAGAAACTCACGGTGTTGGTAAAATTGCGTCCGACAAGCTCAGTCAGGAATTACTGAAAAATCCCGGTTACAAACCACTGTGCCAAATTTATAAAAATATTTCTGGTGAAGAAACAGATATTAAAGAGGAATTCACCGAAGAAGAACTGTGGTATTTTTCACATGCACCTGTGATGTCATGCTACGTGGAAAGAACATTTTCACTGTACAAATCATTCTTCACTGACAAGACGCAGGAGCTTCTTCACACAAGAAAATCTCAGGATGACTTTCCTTACATACTGTAACAGCTTTGAATAAGTTAAGAGATCTAATAAACAAATATTTTTTCACATTTTACTGTATTTGTTTATGCTTATTTTGGTGCTTTTTTTTTCATTTTTTGTGCTTATTAACTTGCTTATTTTACTGTTTGATTGTGCATATAAATCCGGGCTCTAGTGATGACGTACGTCAGTCAAGTACCAGGTAACAAAAGAATACTATGTAAGAAACCTGGTTTGTTTACTGTATGATATTTTTCCATCCCTGGTATTTTTTGATAAGGGATATCCTGGTATACACTTGTACAGCTAATCCACAAGACATGACACATAACACCAATTAACAAATAAAAAGAAAAACTAGCAGTACAATGCACAAAAGGCAATATGGATGATATCATACACTGCTAAGCCTTCTTGTGGCAACAAACATTTCAACAAACGATTAACAGAACTGCAATGTATGAAGTTGGTAGTGAATGATAGCACAATTCGTAAATGAATAATAATATACTACTGGCCGCTCTCACTTAAATTATCAAAAAAGCATTCTTGACAAAAATATTCAACTCAACATTCACAGCAGAAATGCACTTTCTTCATTTATGGAAAGAGTTAAACATGCTCCTGTACATTTTCATGTAAATTACTCTATTGGACAGTGAATCAACTTCCTCTAATGTTCACAACCACTATCAGAAATTTCTTCTTCACTTTTCCATATTTCCACTCATATATTGTTATGCAATTCCGAAATTTTTGGCAAGTTAAAAAACCACTAGTATATTCATAATGCTTCCTAATCTGTATTAATCATGCTTCGATTCCCCACCCCCTCCAATTTATGAAACATTAAGCACAGTGGTTCAACAAAGCAAGACATCAAAATTTCATTATTTTAATATGCTATTTCATTGGAACTACTTATGGTACATTAGACCAAATCGTATTGACAAAACAGTTCTGGCACACAAAGGAGATGCTGTTTTTTTGGAAACCTAGCAAAATGTGAAGGTTGGGCATTTATTGCACAGTCTTCATGTTGAAAGAGTTTTGGATTTATTCTTTTTGCAGCAGAAATTATCAGCATTCATATACGTAATAAATAGTGCAAGACAAAGTGTACTGCAAAAAAAAAAATAGAGACATGTGACCAGACAATGGGTACCACATGATTAAAATTATATATTGCTATCGAGATATCGTGCAAAATCATAAAACCAGGCTCAATTATCATAAATGAATTTATATTTATTGCCTGTCATATCTACTTCAAGTAGATTGTAATTTACTCATTACATTAATTTTTAGGACGTACAGAAGACTTTCAATCATAGAAATTGAGTGACTCCGGGGAGGATGGGTCCTGCCATTACTGTATCATTGAATATGTGACCTACTTGTAACATTACTTGCATCATGTGAGTAACAAAATGCACAATGCATTCTAGGTATCTTCAGTCGTGAACCATTTACGGAACACACATGTAAAAATAGTAGAAATGATGTATGCACATATGTCTAGTGTCTATCCAGGTTTCGATCTGAAATTCAAGAAGTGTCATAGAACGTCTATCGGGGCAGGTATGAGTCTCGCAACTCAAAGATGATGACACAGAAGTTCCTCAGGTAAATGTCCGGTCGCTGCCGGGGTGAATGCAATGCAATTGCAAAATACGAGGACAAAAAGGGCCGGCAGGGATTGAAAAAGGGGTCAGATCGCTTTGAGAGAGGGGAGTTTGTAATATTTACACTTGTAAAGACTCTCTAAACCATGATGATGCAACATGTACATCATGTCTACAACATTTGCTGTTACAGGAATAAACATACAAAAAAACTATCTGTAAAATTGCTTGACTGACGTGCTTTCCCTGAAGAGCCTAGAATTTAAACATGTACTTCATGAATCTGGAATACATTAATAAAGAGAGATATTGCCCGTATAATTACATAGGCCTTGTTACACACATTTGAGAAGAATCTGGATTATATGGAGATGATGCAACTCATTTACAGGGACACACACTCATTTGGTAGCTTAGTGGTACAATGAATGCCATGGAACCAGGTTCAGTCACCCATTGAGCCACAACTTTCATAATGCACTACTCTGAAACAATTAAATGCACTGTTCCTTTATCTGGTTTCATTCTAATATGTCTTTGCATTTCTTCAATTTTCTTCTGACACATTCGGTAAGTCATCCGTGTGCTGTAGTACACTATGACTAATCAAATAGGATCTTCTCGAAAATTTCTCCCCACACACGTCGCAACAATATTCTTTCTCGGGAATATGTTTCTTACTGTGTTTTTTCAGATGACGCATTTGCAGAAATTTCTCCCCACACACGTCGCAACAATATTCTTTCTCGGCAGTATGTTTTGTACTGTGTCTTTTCAGATGATGCATTTGCAGAAATTTCTTCCCACACATGTTGCAACAATATTCTCTCTCAGCAGTATGTTTTGTACTGTGTCTTTTCAGATGATGCATTTGCAGAAATTGCTTATCACATGCATTGCACGTAAATACCTCTCCCTTCCGATGAACTATCTTGTCGTGTATTTCATAATCTTTCTTGCATGCGAAGGTTTCTTGACATGCATTGCATAAGAAGCCACCGTCTTGGGTGTGAATTAACTTATGCTGATCCATCTTATTAACATTTACTATTTTATTGCACACATTGCAAAATTCACACGGGCATTGTTCTTTTCTGGTCTGCACACTGTGCATGAACCTTTTATGTATCTCAAAACTGACTTTTGAGTTGAACACCTTACTGCATACTGGGCATGTGTATGTGGCACTCGTGTTATGGTCCACGTGCATGGCAAAGGGTTGGGTCATTAAGAACTCCTGAGCACATATCTTAAGTTCAAACTGTCTTCCTTTATGCTTCTCCATATGAATGTTGAATCCACTTAGGCTCATGAATGTACGTCCACAGATTTTA
Organism: Lepisma saccharinum; assembly: GCF_977018435.1. NCBI lineage: Eukaryota > Metazoa > Arthropoda > Insecta > Zygentoma > Lepismatidae > Lepisma > Lepisma saccharinum. Next base: position 4,045,341 of record NC_139248.1, on the reverse strand, counting down.
CACGCCAAGTCCATGCCGGAATGTATACCTTGATGCATAGTGAAGTCTACAAGATCTCTTGACCGATTTCCACAGACGCCGCAAAAGAACGGTAATTCTGTTGAATGAGAACACTCGTGTATTAACAGTGCTTTCGGATTCTGGTACGCTTTGCTGCACACCTTGCACTTGAACCATTCAAAATGACTTTTTATGTGTTTTATTATGATATCCAAAATCGGGCTCATTGTCTGCTGGCAAATCGTACACACATACTCCGCATCGTCTAGATTGGACGAATGTGCCTTAAGATGAGACAACAAGGACGTTTTAGATTTGAGGAACAAATCGCACAATGGGCATTTCAGGCCAATATGTTTGCTTTTCACGGATCCCTGTACGTTACAAATGACAGGCTGCTGCATGTCCATACTTGTAGTGTCGCAGTTTGATGAACTGTCGGCCAGTTCTTGTGTGCTACTTCCCTCGATAAAATCTGCAATACTCTGTGCATCAAAGTTTGTTTCACTGGAATCCATCTTCAATGTAGGAAACGGGTCGGTCATTTGACAGCTAGCTTCTTCCTTATCAAAATCCGAAGATGTCTGTGGCTCCTGGGCTACGATCCCATCCGGACCAAAGAATGGACCATCGGTACACGTATCTGCAGTAATCATTTCAACATCATCCTGTTGTGAATGTGCACTTGCACCATCTGACTGTAACGTGAACACAGTTGAAATTGTACACGGAGGATCTGCAGTCTCATCTTGCTGAGTACCCGAATCTGCCATTAAGTCATTTGAGAGAAGGTGAACCTCAGCTCCTCCGTCAAGAAGGGTTTGAACCCCATCCTGGGCCTCGTTTTGCAACACTACACTTTGTAAAGCATTTGTACCAGGTGCAGTCTGGACATTCTGCACTTGACCACCAAACGGGAACATAGAAAATTCTCCACTGCAAAGCCTTAGGTAATAATTCATTTCCGGGAGAGGGCTGGACATGGACTGTCTTTCTGTTGCACTAGGAGACAACTGCTCATTACATTGACGATTGTTCATATTTGATAAATTGCTGTTTGACTCTAAACCTGAGCATGCTGTGTCTGAGTGCACATTCACCACAAACCTAGAAAAAGAAAAAATGCGAATAAATCATCTGTATAGAACCCATTATAATAGAAGATGGAACTATACAGAAAAACTAAAAAATGCATGCTTCGTATTACTCACGCGTTTATAATTCCTCAAGCATGTTAAGAAATGCTTCTCTCCAGTAGTGGTGACGAAACAACTCCCATCAATTCTATCGCAAACATTGTCTATTGACAATTTGGGTACAGCAGTTTAATAGAAGTTCCAGTGTGTATTGTTAAGATTCTTCACACACACTGCATGGTTCCGAAATCTTTTGAATAATGATTCTTCTTTGTTTTTGTTGATTCGATGTCTATCATGAACATAATTTTCTTACATTAACTATTGTTGATTTTTTTTTCTTTTTTAAAGGCAGGTGCTTCCTGTACTTCCAGAGCAGTATCACGATTTAATCAGTATTTTATTTGTACACTTTATATTGAAATGTAGGAACTTCCTTCAATTACGGTCAGGTTTTGATAATCTAAAATTTGCAGATGAATGGAAGACAAACTCCTAGCACATGGAATACGTTCAATTTAAGAAGTTAATGATTCATTTTTGATTTTGATGTCAAATCAAGACTTTCCCTTCATACCTTCCTCCAAATAACAAAATAATTCCTCACTCAGTCGGCTTGACCCACTGTCTAAAATATGTCACAAACACAAGTGTTCAACAAGAGCTTGCAACAAATTTGAAGGAAAAAATTTGCTATCACTTCATTACAACCGGCTATGTATGACCCCCTTTCAGAGGGCACACATGAGAAATTTCACGGATACATGTACAGTCACAATAGCAGAGTTCCTCAACTTGGTGTACATTCCTCCAATTCACCAAAACGTTTCATACTGCTCTTCCCAAAGAGAAGGATAACCTGGTTCTTCATTCGTGAGCCAACGTGAAAAATATGTGTTGAACATAATTAGAAAGATTGAAAGATAATAAAAAAATGTTTTTGCATCATATATTTTTAAGTTCTTCCATAATTTGCAGTTATCCAAATAAACTATAGCTCTAACATTTCTTACTATTAACATTCATTGCACAAATCAATATTTGTTTCCAAATTTCAAGGAAGAATATGCACACAGTTGTGGACAAATATTACTGGAATATCAAGGAAACATCAGGCCTGAGCCACTTACGTTTTTGGCAGCAATACAGGTTATCATTAAGAATCGAGAAATGGATCAATGGGGAAAATTAAATTGCAAGTAGTCAAAAACATCCACTATTCAAAACACACAGTATAATGTTTGAATTTTTATCTGGATCTTCATCATTAATATCAAAATCCCTCATTTACTAAGGAGATAATGAGGCAATCAGATTACACAGTGAGATTGGTATCTTGGTCTACTGATCACCAGAACACAGAGTTTAATATAAAAACAAACTAATGTGCAGATATGCATGTAGAGTGATCCAGTTGCACTGCTTCATGAATCAGTCCATTTAGGCTCAACTGGTTCTTTGGCACCCGTCAAGCGATGTACTTTTTCAGATTTTGGAATATCACAGTGGTTTTTCGAATGGAGAGGAAAATTTGAACAAATTCGCCCCGGCAGCTGCCAAAGATGACCACAACAACTTCATCAAAATTCAAAACTTGTTATGTTAAATTGCCCAGTAAATGCAATTTCCTCATAGTTTCTCTACTTCCTTAGCCTAACTGCTAGAATGAGCATGAATGATGATGATGGGATATTCACAACACACATGCTGAGGCCTGGGCTCAAACCTCCAATGGAGACACTGACAAGGGAGGTTATCTAAGTGTCCCCCCCCCCCCCGATTTCCATGCAACTTGGCAGGTGTATAGAGGTGCCCAAAGGAAGAAATGCATGTGTTTGTGTTTCAGCTAAAAAACTGTTTTAGGGGGCAAAACCCCCCCCAAATGTCACGATGATGAGAAATTGAAGTGAGGATCTGACCCCGAAACCACGTAAATACGGCATAGGAAGAAACAGGGGCATAGGGCCTCTCTATACACCTGCCAAGTTTCATGGAAATCGGAGGGGGACACAGGGGTCAGATCCCCACGTCAATTTGTCATCATCTTCACATTTGAGGGGGTTTTGCCCCCTAAAACAGTTTTTTTTTTTAGCCGAAACAAAAGAAACATGTATTTCTTCCTTTAGGCCCCTCTATGCACCTGCTAAGTTTCATGGAATTCGCAGGGGGACACAGGGGTCATATCCCCACGTTAATTTGTCCTCAGCTTGACATTTGAGGGGGGTTTTGCCCCCTAAAACAGTTTAGCCGGAAAAAAAACAACAGGTATTTCTTGCTTTGGGCCCCTCTATACACCTGCCAAGTTTCATGGAAATCGGAGGGGGGCACTTAGATTACCTCCCTTCTGAGTCAATCACTGAACATGCCTGGTATGTTCACACTGTCAAGATAAAAAGTCTGCAGGTTGAAGGGATGCACTCAAATACCTTGTAACTCATGATTCTAACACAAAATACCTTGTAACTCATGATTCTAACACATGAAAAGGGAAGTTATAGGTTGATTTGTAGAAAGTCTCGCCATCAATGTTTTAAAGCATGCTGTCAAAGCAGCTAACTTTGGGCCAATTTTGTGTTGACAAGAGTAAATGAAATCTGCAGACTCACATTGTGTTTCATAAAGTAGTACAGAAGTTGATGAATAGGTTTGCTTGGGATATCAACCAAGATAGGATTTCAAGAGCTAATATCATTCTCCTCACTAGGGTTAGATTCACTTCGCTTCAATTCCTGAAGATGAGAGCGACATTAGCTCTCAAAAGCCTATCTGAAAATCACCTGGTTATCATCACCAGAAAACCTCCATTCCGATATCCTGCTAAAGTTTTATGCAGATTTGGTTATCCCTAATATGTATGCACTGCTATTAATAACTTACCAAAAAAAAACTACAGTTCCCGTTTCAGTCCTAACACATCAAATCCTTCACTGCACATTCATATCGTTCTCCAGCCATGCATCCAGACAAATCATTCAAACAATAGCACGACAAGTCCATTATGTAGTGACAAAATTATGTTGATCTCTATATCATTGTAATATAAAGAAAAACATTTTTTGCCAGTAACAAGTAATGATCAGTTTCTCGAGAAATGCTCCTTTTTCATGTTACACTTCTTATTTTCCCAGATCAAGTAAACATAGTGAGGTGTAATAAATATCACACGATTTAAAAAGTATGTCTCGTACATTACATTGATTAACATAAAACTTTTGTCTCTTCATGTAGATAACATGGGACAAAAAATCATAAAATGATTGATTTGGTTTTATTTTACGTTGCTTTTCTGCATTTTTTGGCTAATTGCAGATGAGGATGAGTGATGATTTGATTAAATTCATGAAGGGACACTTACAAATAACACCCATCCCAGGCTGGGATTCAAACACCCACCTCTGGCATCATAACACACAGTGCTAACCACTCTGCCACAAATACCAGCAAAATCATAATGTGTACTATTAGCAACGATAGCCTATATTACTTAGAAAAGGAACTTGAAGAATATGAATTTTCAGACCACGTTATGGAAAATAACATGTAATGCAAGTAGTTATTGAATTGTTTTTGTAAAACTTATTCTGTTAATTAATCTGGGCATAACATTTGGAGAACATCTATAATAATACTATTACATCTATAGTAATACAACAGTAGCTCAATTTATACGGCTTAGAATGTAATGTAACAAAAATATGAGTGTGCATGATTGTACGAACGGTGAAATACAATTATGGTCCAGGAATATTTGGGTACCTTGCACCTATCATGCAACATGGAAGACAAAGCTTTGTCAAAAATAGGATGTTGGGATGCATTTTATGTGCCAAACTCTTAGTTACATTATTATTCAATTAAAAAAGCTAGGTTCCTGAATCGCAAGTTCAAATCTCACTCAAGCAGGGAAAGATGTGAAGAGGCGTTATCCCATCAAGATCAAATACTTTAGAACACATTTCTTGTATGGGTGTGTATGGCTCTGAAGAGTGGCAGCGATTGGGGGGGGGGGGTCAGCTGCCCCCCAATTTTTGCTACTTTTGCCCCCGCACTATTCTAAATCTTATCTACAAAGGGAAATATACTGTCTTTGCACCCCTAGTTTTGGCACCTTGGCCCCCAGTTTTTGGGGCCAAATCACCGCCACTGGCTCTGAATAATTTTACCAGTGTGAAGTGTCTTCCATAAGTACATGACTTTATGGCAATACTACAAACAATCTTCGCAAAACAAAAATAATCACATTTCCCGCACATTGAATTAAATGTTCAAATCGGGACACTTTTTTTTTCTGAATCAAACCATCCATTTCACTTATATGAACAATGACCTCCTCCAGCATTTAAAGTTTCAAGCAAATGTTCTACAAAAAAAAAAAAAAGGATTGATTGGCGAGAACTTCATTTCACTAAACAACTCAAATTAAAAAAAATAAAAACTCTACCTACCTATTTCATTTGAAGACTTTTTCCAAAACTGAAAATGTTTGTCTATCGCTCCATTCCAATTGAGTTTCCATGAGAAATTTCATCAACTTCTTATGTTCCACCAACAGATTGTTCATTATGTTCCGATTCGTAATGTTAAATTATTTTGGATAAATTTATCACACATCTTATTCTTGTGGCATTAGTTTCGTGTACATTCTTATTTAGTATATTTTACTGTGCTAAAAGTTAAAATTGTCAAGATTGCTTTATGTAGAATATTGGGAGTTAGCTTGTACAGTAGAGACGTTCACTCAGTTGAAATTTACCGTGTGGTATGCTCTGTGTGTGTGTCAATTCAGAGATATCAGATTCAAACTGAATGGGTACCAATACAGCATGAAGAAGGGAGATTTCAGACCGAAGGGTCAGGGGATACAGGCAAATTCAGTCTATAAGCATATTGGGAAAATGGTTCGAGGGACATGTGCAGCTTGTCATGCATATTCAGTTCAAAAATGTTGCATTGATTACTGATGATTTGCTTTCAAGTGGCATGCGACACTGTTGCTTGTCACTTCAGTCTGAAACTCCCTAAAACAAAATTTTACCAGCTTAATATGCAATGCATTGCTTCTCGAAAGTGTATACTGCTAAAGCAAAGAGGAATTAAGATGGGTAACAATAAGAATGTATGACTGACTTAATTTTACTTTGCTCTTCTGCCACTTTTGGCTAATTGCAAAGATGAGGATGAATGGTGACAAAATGAGATGGATGTCCACTTTATGCACAGAAAGGCTAATCAGGACTGGACTTACAGTTTAAAGTGGATTCCAAATCTCCACGTCTCCCCCACCGGATGGAGATGAACAAAGGGACAATCAATCAATCAATCTCAATATCTATCTATCTATCTATCTATCTATCTCTCTCTCTCTCTCTCTCTCTCTCTCTCTCTCTCTCTCTCTCTCTCTCTCTCTCACACACACACACACACACACACACACACACACACACACACACACACACACACACACACACACACACACACACACACACACACACACAGATATATATACGAGGGGAGAATGAAAAGTTTTGAGCCTCGCATGGAAGGAGTAATGCTAGGTAGTTAAAATTTTGGAGGATGTAAGGTTTGAGTCTTAGGACACTCTGTACGAACTATTATGAAATGCACATGTTTTCTTCTATTTTTTTGTCAGGTTGAAAATGAATGAAGTGTCAGAGAAGAGAGTGGCCGAAAGGGCCGTGATTCGGTACCTCTGTCGGCAAGGCCTCACTGCACAGGCTGCTTTGGTCGAGTGGGGCTTCACCGCACTTCCCCATCCACCTTATTCCACCAACCTGCCCAGTCAGATTTTCATCTTTTCCCTGCTATGAAGAATTCACTTCGAGGACGTCATTTCCACATGGACGAAGACGGTCATTCAGTGGTGCAAGACTCAGGACAAATCATTCTACCAGATGACTGTAAAGATATTGCAGCACAGAATGCATAAGTGCATTGATTGGGGGGGGGGGGGGTGATTGTAGAGATTATGTGATTATGTAGAGAAATCATAATGAGAAACTGTAGCTCAAACACCCCTTCCCTGTGAGGCTCAAAATTTTCACTCTCCTTCGTATATTATATATATATCACAACACAACATGAGCCCACACAGGTACTTTTGGGTGCAGATACCACAACCTTACTAGTCTGCAAAATGCAGTCCAGGTGTACTAAATGGAAGGGAGGCCCACATTTGGGTGTGTTAAGAAAAGGTCACCCCTTACACCCACACCATTGCTGACAAACAAGCAAATGACAATGGTCATTATTTAATTTATGTTCCCAAATTTGCTTGGGATAAATGTGACGATACGAATGAATGAAGAAAAGGATGAGACATACATACTGGGTCACATGAATAAAACTGAGCACCACTCACTTCTCACCCTTTGGAGCACATTCTCTATCTTGTATGAACAGCTAACTGCTAACCTGCCCTAGTAGCTGAGTAATTAGTACTGTGCGCTATGCCAGGAATCTTGAGTTCAAATCCCAGCCTGGGGAAGCTACTAATCTTCGCTGGTTGGAGGAGAAAAAGATAATTTTGCAGAATGCAGGCATTAACATACCACCCATTTCCTCTTTACTCTAGAATAGTTACAAGGCAGTTGCACTCAAAGAAGTATTTCCTTGAGAATTCCAATAATAATTCACACACACATAACAATGCAATGCACATGGCTTAAGTGTACATCTAAAAGGTAATGGCCAATCAAAAACTTGCCCACCCGAATAAGAGGTCTGGATTAGAACATCTCATGAAATCAAGAACTCACGGTTCTTTATCGTTCCATTTTTTACATTGTGTAATATGAAGTGTTTTCTGCTTTTGAACATTAGGCATGGTACACTTAAATCGTACATCAGTAAAAACAATCAAAATCCTCTAAAAGTTCCAAAAAACAATATAAGTAAGTACTTATTCTCTCAACTAAGTACATCAAATTAAGTACAATGCCATACTCATAATGTATTACAAAAAAACCTCTTCACGATAAGCCTTACAAAATTGGGAAGGATGGTACTATTGCTATTAGCCACACGCGTTAAGTGCTGTTACAGAATTAAATCCAACTAATAGGAGCTTGTATAAGATTTCTTGTAAAAAATACATATTCAACAGCCACTCTAATACAGTGTGTTTCAAAAGTCACACACTCCTACTTTGGTCATTCATTAATGCATCAAATCAGTGAGTGAATATTTTCCCCAGAATGTTTATTTCAGAAGGGAAAAAGATTTAAAACACTCAGGTTGATAAATCACTTGTTTCTTTTTATTAATGCCATGTGCATCTGCAGTTTTTGATCATTAAGGGAGAATTCACGCAGAGGCAACAGGCGACATGTGTCACTTGGAAACGAGCCAATCAGCAGCAATGCTTCACACAGAAGCAGCATGACAGGCAGAACAAACCTGTGTTCTATTGAAATCCTCAAGCAACACACGTCACCTGTCCCTTGTTGCTTCGGTATGAATTCTCCCTAAATGTGAGGAGAAGCATTGTTGACACACACTGTACAACTGCATAGTACTGTGCTGTTGCTAAATCACATGAACTTTAGAATTCAATCAAATGTCTTATATTTAATATAGAGTGACACCTCACACAATAAAACGACCTCTAAATATATTAGTTGAGTATTTGAAGCAATACTCCAATATTATCTATTAAAGATAGAAATTAAATATTTTCTTCAATATAAATCTTTTGAAGGTAGACACAAAGATTGCTTCCATGAAAGGTGTAACATTCTGTTGTGCAAATGTCAAATTCTGTCAATCTCTATTCAACAATGATCAGTTTTAATAAAAATTAGCATACTCTTTTATATGTAACAGTGTGCAGCTATTAAATTAGCATCCAAGCCAAGTTCTGGAAGAAGCATTGCCTAAACAATTATAGCTCTACTCTTACATATGTACCATTATGTATTCACTCATGGTATAATGCAATGGTATTCTGCTAATGGTGGGATGCAAAACAAATATGCAATTCTTATGAAAGTAAATGGAAAGAATGTTTAAAAACAAAATAGGGTAGGCTAGTGTGTTATGAATAAAAGAAGTTAAACTGTACGAGTCTAAAAGATAAATACTGTTTGCTACTGAAGTGTAAAATAATTTTCACAAATATAAATACAGAGATTTTTAAGATTTCACAATGAGCAGCAGATAGTATCTCAAAGCATGGTGTGATGTGCAAAATTATTCTTCCTATGTCAGTAAGGAAAATCTGGTACCTACCCAATTGATGCAAAGGAATTATTCTACGAAGGCATAAAGAAACTCAAGTTTTCATTAATTAAAGAACCTAACATTGCAACATCTTATGCCAGCATTAACATCAACTAAAAATTACTAAAATTTAAAAAAAAAAATCATACTCTAACTTTTTTGACAGGCAGTGATGGTGCATTTTTATCTGTGTCTTGTGTATGCATGATACACTTTAAATTATGAATATAACACACTATATTCCCAGGGTGCAAAGTAGACAACACTTAATTCATGCAAAGCCAAGTGGAGGGTTTATCCATCATCTTGCTTGGCTCTTATCTTAAACCCAAAGGATAAATAAAATCGCAGCAGAACATCTCACTTCCCCTTCACTGACCTACACTTCCCTTTGTGGTGCATGTTGTAACGCATGACATAGGGAGGGCATAATATCGGATGGTTTTGTGATTGGATGTTATGTTTGTGATTATGACATTTCAGTGGATCAAAATTATATTACACCATGAATTAGGCGACATTTCTTGCCAACAGCAAAAAGACAAAAGTGGTCACAAAATCATCTGGTAAACCATTTTCTTGCTCTCTGTTCGCAAAATGTCAGTGCAGTGATTATTCTGCTGACACTATTTAACCCTAGAAAGCTAACGTGTATGAAAAGTTTTGTTAAAGCTAATGTATCGTAAAATTTACGAGGGGATTAAAAAAACTATGACAACCAATAAGTTAAAAAAAAAAATAATGAATCTGACTCGTTTGAATACACCTTGACAAACATTTTGGTTACAAGAAAACTGTTCTACAGTTCATCAGGGCAGTGCACACAGCGTTTTCCCCGATGCTCCCCACAGGTCAGCTTGTTGCAGCAGCAGAAGTACAATGACGTCATCCTCCTCTTTGCCGATGGGAAAAATTCTGCAGATTATGCATGGTTGGATTCGTAGATTCATTTTTGGTGTTTATAAATAATTTGAACTTTAATTCAATCAAAACATAACCCTCACTAAAAACTTCACAAACTATACACAATAATGAAAAAAAATAAAAGTTCGCACAAAAATCCAGGCGGAGAAGCTAACATGTCGTAAAACATACGAGCGCATTCTGAAAACAACTATACTCGCCGCCGGTTGACAACTGAGTCTGCCATAAACCGACAAAAAAGGCAAAGTGGTCAGCGGAACCGGGGTGTTCGGTGAAATATGGTCATCTTGGATCGTAGGTTTTACGATAAGTTAGCTTTCTAGGGTTAAAAGTTCATACATGGTGGTATACACCTCCAATGGATAAAGTACTAATAGGAAGTTGAATGTTCTTAATATATTTCTTTAAATCTATTTAAGGCCTAGTAATAACGAAGGATTTTCATTTATCCGTCATATATCCCAACAGGCAATTTCCCATATTGTTTAAAATATATCACAATATTGATTCATACACCACTTTTCAACGCTATATATATTTGGTTTGAAATTTGAGTATGGATGAAATGGTAAATGAAATTGAACTAAAGATGTTAACATAATATATACAGTACTGGGACCTAAAGCTTACAAAACATTAAACTTTCAACTTAGGTTTGACAATCTGAATAGTGTATCAATTGAAATTTTTCGAACGTATGAGATACTTCATGAAACCAGTTCATCCATTTACAAATTTCCATTCCTTAAACGTTTGTTCTGTATCACAGATATATCATAGAGCTGAAACTAGAAACAAAATGACTGACTAAAATTTCATTGCATAATTAAGTATTCGTCTATCCTCAAAGAACCGTATGTTGAGGTTAATTTTTCACGTAAGAAATCGTGTAACTATACGGATACTATCAATAATTTTTACCTCAAAGTCCCTAGAAACTGGTTAAAAAATCAAGCACACCTTCTCAAGTGCTTGCTTCAATAGAGTAAAACCTCGTTATTCCGGACCACAATAAGCCAGACTTCGGTTAATCAGGACAGGTAAAAAAAAAAAAGCACAGAATTCAAGGTTTTAAATGTGGAAGTCAACAAGAGAACTTTCCAAAGAAATGGCAGTGAACCACTGATGAAATTCTGTTTCCTGCAGACTTTGTACTGTATAGTGTATTTGGGCCTATGCCCTTTAAATACACCATAATAAACGTGTTTTGTTGCTATAAACAGAGTTTTAATGCACTTTCTACTGTTCTTTTAGGTTATTTCAGTTAACCCAGACTTTCATTAAACCTGTCAACTTGTCCCTTCCATTAGTCCGGATTAACGAGGTTTTACTGTACCTTTACTCTAAAAATAAATTGTCAGTTCTTTGATCTGAGGACTACCAAAACAAAGGGGGGCCAACAGCAATGTAAACATCTCCGTCACTTTCTATCTCTTCTCAAACCACCATAGAAAATCCCTACTCATACAGATAGAAATCCAGACATAAGCAATGAATCTCATGAGCCTACATCTCCAAGTTATAATCTCTTTAAATGCATGGCAAACTCTAATGTTTCATTTTACATAAATATGCATCAGCAATAGACATTAAAACTATAACCTTACCTGCATACATTTTACATAAAATCAACATGCTCCAGAAAAATTCTTCAACACATCAAGTTTTTCCATAAATGTATATATGGAGCATGAAAACTTCTCAATAATAAAAAAAATACTTACACATTACAGACCACACATCAACATTGTCTTCCTACACATAAAATTTTCTCCATTCAATGATACAATGGTATAAAGTTTTGGGTAATAAATCATCTGTAGAAATTTTAAGTGGAATTTCACCTCATAGTTTACTGTCAGACTTGCATAGTTTCTGGTATCAGACTTCTTGAAATCTTCTTTTAGGTTTTATGATCAATGTTTTGCTCTTACTTATCTATTAGAAAAGGACTATGTTATGAAACCATTTTATTCATGCTGTGAAGCAGATTTCTCGAATCATTGAAAATTGATGTCACCTTCAATGAGTCGATAGAAATAGTTAGAAAATAGGTATCCTGGTAGTCATATATACTTCTGAGTTATAACAAACCCGTTGACTTTCGATGTTATACAGTGACCACAAGGAAAAACCTTGGACGGAAAGTCCCCACGCAGCTTTCCCTTCTTCCTTTCAGCTCGGGCCATAAGGAAGCATGGTCCACTCTCCCCCTCACCTCCATGCGAGAGTATGGTGCACAGGAGTTGTGGGTCTGCACAGGTTTTTTTGCTTGTGGTTCCACTATACTGTTCAAATGCAGAACTGTCTGTGACTACAAATTTCTCATGTAGGAAATGTACAACCATATCTCTATCACAGTGACTTTTTCTGGACATAATATGTATCACCCTACAAGAAATGCGATAAAAAATGTCAATGAAAAAATACATTTACTGACATAATTGTACTTAACAATAACGATCTGGTGACATTATTGTACTTCACAATTTGATGTTACAATTTCCCACAAAAATTTTGCAAAAATCGAGGCCCACCATAGCAATACATAGGTAATCCTAAATTCTGTTTGAAACTTGTCGAATTTTTGAATGTTGATGTGCAGACTGCAATGAACCACCACCAGCAAATATTACATTTTCACACACAATATTCAATGAAATACACATGCAAACATGCAATACAAAATCCCAAAGACAGAGCTCACATTACAACAAGCTTATTTAGATAAAAATGGATCTGAGTAATGGTGCAAATACCTTTAACACAACACACTATGAAAAACATTTAACGTGACTTATAACTGTAACCATGGACTAAACTGTACGATGCTAGCTAGAATTTTATGTAAATGCTCTTCTAACTGAGCTACCCTAGTGTCACATCAACTTTATTTCTCAGTGCATATTTTTGTTCACACCAATCATAGTGAACTTTCCACATGCCTGTTAATATTAGACTAGGATCAAATTTTCAGGTAAGTGTTTTATTTATTAAATTGCAAGATTCAAAAAGTTTGTATTTAATTGTTACGTCACAACATGTGGTACAAATTTCCAAAAGGTGGCATTTTATTTTAATGCTGTTGAAATGCAAACAGGTATTCAAAATCAAGTCTGTTGGATTCTAGAACATATAGCTATTTACGCTCATTTGGCAATTGCAACGTGTTCTTTCATATTATTATTATGCCAAAAAATATCTTTAAGACTCCCCTGTATCCCTCTCTCCATAATATTTTCACTAATAAGAACATGATTTTATTTAAGGTTTCCTCTTTCTGTTCACGTGCTTTGTGCACTCCAGAATATTTGAAAAAGTAATACTTCCATAAGAGCTCATGTAAATTTCTAGTTGCAATTACTCGCAATTTGATATTCTGTCACTACCACAAAGCCTTGTACTTCTAAGACATACGAATGCACAGGTATTTGGTGCACTTGAACAATATTTTTAAGATCGTTTTCCAAATGTTCCGAATAGCCATGTTCCAAGGAATGGAAACTCTGCATGTAGTGAGCATTCAGCTAAAGTCAACCGCAAACACTAGTCTCAACCCAATATGTTACAAACAGTTTCAACTTCAGTTCTAGTGAACCTACAAAATGATGTGAGAATGAAACATTATCATTATTAGCATTGCTATATCATGGTGATGAAACACATGTTTAACGTTTGATTGTCACTAACAATTCAGGTTAAAGGAAAGCATTCCGGTTTTAGTGAACTTTAGAAATAGTGAAACAATAGTCTGAATGCATGTGCGTTCATTGTAAGTGGAGTTGACTGTAGATTAATATACTCAAAACAAGTATTCGAATTATGGTGCACGTTCAAGAACTGTTTCTAAGTTGGGAGATGTCAGTGCCCCAAATAGTTAATACAACAATAAACCTAAGGGATGCAGAGGGGTAGGTGGAGAAAAGTGAGTGGGAAACCTTACGGCTCGAATGGACTATTGGCAGCCATAAGGGCAATTTTTTCAAATTTTCTTCTCCATTCAAAAAACCTCTTGTACATTTCAAAATATGAATAATTTCATACGCTTATAATTCCTTCTAGAGCATTGACTTGAATTTTCGTGTAGTTTGCTTCCACTGTTATCTACATATTATCAATAATTTAATAGACTTACACACAATCATGAAACTTTTGAGAATATCTAGATAACAGCGAAAGCAAACTACACGAAAATTCACGTCAATGCTCTAGAAGGAATTCATATAATTTTGGAATATCACATTTCGAATGAAGAAGAAAATTTGAAAAAAAATCGCCCTTACTGCTGCCAAAGGTCCAGTCAAGCCTTACAGACGGCTCGCAGCCTCTGTAATGGAACATTCTCGTAAACAAATGCTCCCAGGTTTGATACACAGTGGAGGCACATAGTGGTTCGGATTCCATATAGGTTCAGCCTAAATTTCACACATCTTAAGAAGGCCAAGCATTTCCGAGGGCTATGGTGTGAAGGAAGGAGTTGGTAAATAAATCATAATCAATTTTGTGGATCACGTTGCACTTTTAGTTTTTTGAATCAAGTGTGATGTTGATGGTTGACGATAACATGTTTCATTTTCTGATACATTGATGAAACTATGTACTGAATTCCTTCATCTACAGCACTTTCTGAAATTGAAGTTTATCGCTTGTTCTCCATCTCATTGGACAGACAGAGACTGATGTCCAATCATGTTTAATTGTATTATTATTGGGTAGCAAAATTCAGATTTGTAGTTGAAGTCAGCGGTAGACAAAACTAATTCAGGGGCCAGACCCCTTTTCTCACAAGCCAGCTCATTTTTCTTTGTTCAAATACAGGCTAAGAAAGCCACAAATCCAACTACGATAAAGCTCAATGACCTTAAAGCATTTAATTAAGAAAAGATTGGTTTAATAGTAATTTATTCTTGCGGCTGAGTGGCCTCCACAAAGAAGGCTAAATTTCGAACAGAATGAATAACTATGCAATACATTCTAACATATGGCCGACTGTACCACTTCAATGGAGATTTACAAATTTAGCTAACAACAATAGTTTAAAAATTTACATGGCATGTTTATTGTTCTGATTTAATGATACACATCCTACAGAAAACATATTTAAAAAAATACTGTGCTCGATATAAAGAGTTTGAAAATTCAGGTTGCATAGCCATGGAGAACCCTGCATTTTTCTACTCCTGGTTGCAGTAGTGTTGAACAACAGTTACCTCTGTCACAACCATTACCTGAAGGTATATCTGCTGATTTAACTCAACTCAAAATGAAGTTCTGATTATATCATCAATCAACATTAATTTCTAGCATCCACACACACTAAATATTTGGAGGTTATTGTTTCAATGTGACCAGGTTGCCAATGGCAGTAGGTGTATGGTCTGAGAGTACCCAAAAGTGTGTGAGGTGTGAAAATTATTTATAGGCACCATGATGCTCAAACCTAACTCTAAACTATGGATATTATGACACTCCAAGCTTTCTATCATCTTAAGGGGGAGATGGACAATTTTCCCTAGGTCAGTCTCTCCTCGGCAGCTGCCAAGCACTGTTGTCAGCTTCGCTCTTTTGGAGCACCTTCTGGCTCCTTTGTGCACTTGTTTGGCTGTGAAGTGTCGCACCCGCCCCCTCGCCCACTATTACTGGCTCCGGCGCACATAGACCACCAACTTTTGCCATGAGTACATATTTTGCACGTGATGTAATATTGTTGTATTGGATGCATCGCCCCACCCTCTCTTACCTCCTCAGCTTCTTTTTTATAGCGACGTAGCTGACATGAAGATGATATAATATTGTTCTCCGAGATTCATTTATTTCCCATTTCATGCAACCATTGGTGAATTATTGAGATGGGTGATGCCGCCAGATCTAGATGGTGAAAACTAAGAATAAATTGTCATCACTTTAAAGTTAAAGGTAATAGCAGTGCCCCCACCCCTCTGACACATAAAATTAGCCTAGGAGGCACTCTATGGGAGGCGCAGAGTGGAGGATGCTTCCTTATGGCCTGAGCTGAACAGAAGAAGGGAAAGCTGTGCGGAAACTTTTCGTCGAAGGTTTTTTTGTTTGTGGTCACTATATACTAGTTCGTTCATTGACCTGTGTTCTTGGAAACACCTTTAAGGGTGGGGTACACTTTTCTAAAGACGTGGTCGCATCTATTCGAAGATACAAATCTTCTTCATTACATGGGTATATGACTGGCCTTCTTTTCTATTGAATTTTCAAATGGAATTATCCTTAACCAAAAGGAGGGGGAGTTCAATGTACTCCTGTACCCCACACATAATTTTCATAACTTCGTAAGAAAGTGTTCGAAAAACTACACTTAAACCTAAGTATTACGAGGTTTTTCAAAAATAGAGAAGGTACTGAGACAAGAGAAGCCTCTTGTTTCCTCTCAAATTCCGAGATGAGACTGAAATAAATATCTGCAAAATCAAAGCAAGACAATCTCATTTGAAACTCTGTTATCATATTTAAAGAAATTGTTCAAAATACATTTAAATTACTGTGGGACATATCAAGCGTATATTTTACTGATTTTTTCAAATAAATCATATATTTTCTTTACTGTAATTGCAAAGTCAATCCATTAGTGACAATTGTGAGCCTGTGCTGCCCGGTTTCATCTATTCAGAATAAAATTCCGTATTTCGTCGGGTTGCACCGTCAAAACAAGATGCAAAGGAAAAAAAATGTTAAGAAAAGTTTTTGCTTTTATGGGATATATGTTATGGAACTGAGTGCTGACTCAACGTGCATGTTGCTTATATTACACATTTCGTGGGTCAATAACTTCTGAGTTGAAACCGAAACAAAAATAAGCACAAAGAAGAACGACAAGGACCTTACCAAACAGGAGATGAGATGAGGGAGGCTGTGACAATGTTCGAATCATCTAATTGCAATATCATTTCCAGGTGAAATGAAATGAACAAAACAACTGCAATTTGTGATTTTATCAGAGAAAAGGGGGGGATTGAAGTCTACTGTAAGAAAATCACATTAGTCAGATGAACTCACGAGATAAATGAGATTCACTGCAGGTTCTATGATTTCCCAGTTGGCTTGTCAAGAGCACTGTGATGCTTAGACTTGATACAATTTCTTACTTTTTTTTTGGGTGAAAGGAATGCAATAGCGGTCTAAGGAAAGGAAAAGTAGCGTTAAACGTGCTAAATGATTTCTCTAGTTCGTTAAGGTTAGGTTTGTAACATTGAACCAAACTGCTTGCACATTCAGCTGTAGATATTGGTAGAATTTGGATTAGATTCATAAGGCCTTTGAGTGAAATGGGAATATTTGATTGATTTGGTTTATTTTACTTCACATTTCTGCCATTTTTGGCTAATCGCGAAGATGAGAATGAGTGATGACATGGTGAAATTGACAAAGGGACACTCGCAAATACAGTACCATGCGAATTAATCAGATCAAGCTCCTTTCTTGTCTGAATTGTCAGCACTTGCCCACTAGGTGGCAGAAATGTACATGCGGTGGCTATTTTTCTCTCCTGCGTTTTCTGTGCATTAACTTGAGCATTGTTGACACGGTCAGGCATCTCGTGCGTTGATCCTTTGCGTTTGTGTACATATCTATGTGTTCGTAAGTGTATTTTGTTCCCTATAATCAGTAGGATAATTGTGGTGTAGGTGTCAAGTGAGATTCTGCCAATGGATACGACACCTAGGAAACGTTCTGCGATTGTGACTTTATCGCAAAATATGTCTCTGTTGGTGTAGCTACCGTAAATCGAATTATCAAGCAGTACAGACAAACTGGTCCCATTTCACCTAATAAAGAAGAAGAAGACCTCGCCATATGATGACAGATTTAGTCTCAGGAAAAGTAAACAAAACCCGGCTCTAACTCCAGTGGAATTGACACAGGAATTGAGGGGCAAAGGAGTGCATTTGGACGTTTCCAATGTAGGACGTAGACTTCTTGCAGCTGGACGGAAAGCCAGGAAACCAGTGAAAAACAATTTCTTTCGGCTGCAATGCACAACAAAAGTCTCTCGTGGCCCCGTGCCCATCCAAATTGGACAGAAGACGATTGGAAGAAAGTTGTGTTCTCAGATGAAACACATTTTGAGGTCCAGGAACAGAGGGTTCAATACGTGCGTCGGTCGAGTAATGAATCTGTAACGTCAGCACATCTGCAACAGACCATAAAACACCCTGACAAGAAGATGTTTTGGGGATTCTTCATACATGTTCTGAGAAGGAAAATTATTCCAGTGCTCCAGAAGTTTCCAAATGGTGACTGCATTTTCCAGCAAGATTTGGCTTCTTGTCACACTGCCAAAAAAGTACAGAATTTTATGAGAGAGAACAATATTCGAGTGTTAAAGTGGCCAGGGAACTCCCCGGATGTCAATCCAATCCAGAATTTGTGGGCTATTTGCAAACGACGAATATCAAAACTGAACTGTTCCACAAAGCAAGCAGTGATTAAGTCTCTTGTTCGTGTTTGGTTCCATGACAATAAACTTAATACAATATGTTCAAAGCTTGTAGAATCTATGCCAAAACGTGTAATGGTAGTTATAAAACAAAAAGGAGGACATATTAACTATTAGAAATGATTATCTGTTTGTACCTTATGTGAAAAATGAATATATGTACCAGAGGCGTATATTCGGGGCTATCTAGGCTATCTGCGAAGCCCAGAAATGAAGAAAAAATATCTATCAAAAAATGGGCACCCATTTTTTCATTTCAATAAGAAGATGACCCTATTTCGTAGAAGTTGGAAACATTGCCCGCTTTCTTTGAATTCGCGAGATGGCTGGCGGGCAACTCCACGGGAGTGACGGGTAAGCTTGACAGGGCTCCGATCAATGTTGCAAACCAATTTTTTCCACCATGTAATTTCCCCAGGATCAGGGAATTGTGGAGTTACTGTTACAGAAGAGAGAACATGGTTGCATATGGCGGAGGAAAAAAACCCTCTGAACTTCCTCAACAGTCTGGGTAAATGTTGCAAACCAATTTTTTCCAGCACGTAATCTTCATAGGAATGGGGAATTTTGAAGCAAAATTATCACGGGAAAGGGGAAAGTGTCATGTGGCAGGGACAAGAACATAATTGAACTCTTGCAGAGGAGTTGAAAAAGATGTCATTGACGTTCAAACAACTAGATACAGTGGGGAGTAGAAAGTTGTTGGCTGAGCGGGAATGGTTTACCGAAATGACAAGGACCAGTTCTAGTCTAGATCGCGTCGAGAGGTCCTGGTGTGTGGAATTTATTTACAGGCAGCGTGTGAATACAGTAGTGAGTGGATTGTATTTTGTGAATGAGATGTGCTGTGTGTTGTGTAGTGAACTGAAATGAGGGACATAACAAGCTGTCTTTCCGGCTTACGAATTACAATAAGCTCCAAATCGTTGTGGATTTTTCTTGTTATGTCTACTTTATGAACAGATAAGCTAATGGGGATCGGACCTACAGTTAAAGTGGTATCTAAACCAACATGCATCGAACCCGGGACCCCTTAGTTTCAAGGCAACAACGTTATTACTGCGCCAACAAGGAGTACCCGAACTTAAAATCGTGAAAATAGGTAGGTTGAAATTTTATTTTTATTCTCTTATTTAGGCCTACATAATATTTCACAATATGGTCCTTTCATTTATGCAAATAAGAATGAAATTCTTGAAATCCTTTCCTTGCTGACAGTGTACATTTCCATGTTTTATTTATGAGGTATATATTTGTAATCACAGTGTCACATCACTTCAACCCACCGCCCCAAATGAGTTAAAAAAACAAAAACACCCCCACCAGCAAATTTTTGTCCATTTGAACACTATGATATGGTGCGATAGCCCAGGTTCTTAACCCAGCACCACTGATATGTACAAATGTGTTTAAAAAATTGAAGTATTCTATGTTGTAAGACAACAAATGTAAATTTTTGGATGTTATTGCTGTGTTCAGATTAATTTGCACGGGACTGAAACACCCACGCCTGGATATGAACTCGAACCTCTGGCATCATAGTGTGCTGTGCTAACCACTCTGCCAAGGGGGGTGGTGAGGTGGGAATGTGTTTTGGATTTTCTATGTACATGCGGACATTTTTAACTCTGACTCGCACATGCTTCTGCTTATATCAAAGTTCACCTTTTCACAAAACGAGGAATTGCCATGTCACCCTAAAACACACGCATGTATCTGCATTTTATACCACTACATACAAAAATAAACCTTGGCTGGCTCTTCAAATTATCCACAAAGATTGATAAGAAAAAACTTTCAAGGATATGGTGTTCCTTGCTTTCCCTTTAATAAAGGAAAATTGAATTGAATTGAATATGAAGGTAGCATATTGGTTACGTGCGTATATGTATATATTTGTGCGGGAAACAGAAATAAACTGAACTGAGATGACGGCAATTTGGATGATGTTTGGATTAGCTTTTTTAAAAAGTGGCACAATATGTATGACAAAAATGCCCCGCTAGGGTTCCATGTCACAGCGGAGGTAAAGATAGCAGCCGAAGTGGAATGCGAATTCTCCTTGGATTGGTGATGGAAAGAAGGGGAGGGATCACTCGTAGGAAAGGAAGTTCCCCACAACTCCGTAGCGTGGCACCAGCTGCTCGCACACTTCACCTTGGCAGGGAACTAAGGATTTCAACGGCCACTCAAGCATTCAGTGTTGGTGATTTTAGAATGTATTTTTCGTGAGTTTTAGGTGTTTTTAACAAAGGTAGTTTTAAATTTGTATGTGTCAAGGGCCATGAAGTGTTTTTAACCCAAACCTTTTACCTAGTATCCTGTTCCGAGCCTAAAATACGACCACCTGAAGAAGGAAGCAGTAAAGCTTCCGAAACGTAGTTTACAACGAATACATAGTCACTTACGTAAGTAGATGAAATTTAATACTGTTAACATATTTTTGTTTAAGAGATATGAAGGATTTCGGTTTTGTATATGTACTGAATGATATTACTTTCAGCGCTTAAAGAGCGTCATTAGGTACAGCTAATTATATTACAAATACATGCTTTGTTAAATTACATTCCAAAGATAGACCCCTTACGAGTTGATTGAGAACCATTTCAACTTAGTATTTTTTTAATACCACACCCTCTAGATGTATGAGAAATTACCAGCTTCACTATTAAAATAAACTGAACTGGAGTGGAACTATATAAGAATGGTATTTGCAATAGTATGGTTTCTATACCCAGTGGGTGATGATTATTCCTGGTTGGGATAGTAGGCTGAATCCTACTCACCCCTTCAATCTCACCATACATTGAAATGAATAGATGTATCATTGTCCACAATTTTCATATTTCAAACTCCCGATTTTCCATCCTGTTATATTCTAAATGAGGCCAGAACAAGGTCCAGAGCTTTGTGTTTTTCAGAATTGTTATCTGGTCTGAAAATCTGTTTTAAAATAACCATAAATTCTAAGAAAAAAAATATTTATACAAATTTTGCATTAAAAAACAAGAATATTTACTATGCCTTCACATTATATCTAGCTATAAGTGGTGTGTGTACACACACACACACAGATATTTATGGGAGGCTGAATTTTGTACCCCAGCCCCAAATGAAAACCCTTCCTGCTCCAGTGTGTAGCCAAATCAGGAACTTTTTGGCAAAGGTTGCCAAATCAGGAACATTTTGGGCGAAGGTTGCCAAATCAGGAACATTTTGGCAAAGGTTGCCAATCCAGGAACTTTGTGGCAAAGGTTGCCAATCCAGGAACTTTGTGGCAAAGGTTGCCAATGCAGGAACTTTGTGGCAAAGGTTGCCAATCCAGGAACTTTGTGGCAAAGGTTGGCAATCCAGGAACTTTGTGGCAAAGGTTGGCAATCCAGGAACTTTGTGGCAAAGGTTGGCAATCCAGGAACTTAGTGGCAAAGGTTGGCAATCCAGGAACTTCGTGGCAAAGGTTGGCAATCCAGGAACTTCGTGGCAAAGGTTGGCAATCCAGGAACTTCGTGGCAAAGGTTGGCAATCCAGGAACTTTGTGGCAAAGGTTGCCAATCCAGGAACTTTGTGGCAAAGGTTGCCAATCCAGGAACTTTGTGGCAAAGGTTGCCAATCCAGGAACTTTGTGGCAAAGGTTGCCAATCCAGGAACTTTGTGGCAAAGGTTGCCAATCCAGAAACTTTGTGGCAAAGGTTGCCAATCCAGGAACTTTGTGGCAAAGGTTGGCAATCCAGGAACTTCGTGGCAAAGGTTGGCAATCCAGGAACTTCGTGGCAAAGGTTGGCAATCCAGGAACTTCGTGGCAAAGGTTGGCAATCCAGGAACTTTGTGGCAAAGGTTGCCAATCCAGAAACTTTGTGACAAAGGTTGCAAATTCAGGAACTTTGTGGCAAAGGTTGGCAATCCAGGAACTTCGTGGCAAAGGTTGGCAATCCAGGAACTTCGTGGCAAAGGTTGGCAATCCAGGAACTTTGTGGCAAAGGTTGCCAATCCAGGAACTTTGTGGCAAAGGTTGGCAATCCAGGAACTTCGTGGCAAAGGTTGGCAATCCAGGAACTTCGTGGCAAAGGTTGGCAATCCAGGAACTTTGTGGCAAAGGTTGCCAATCCAGGAACTTTGTGGCAAAGGTTGCCAATCCAGGAACTTTGTGGCAAAGGTTGCCAATCCAGGAACTTTGTGGCAAAGGTTGCCAATCCAGAAACTTTGTGGCAAAGGTTGCCAATCCAGGAACTTTGTGGCAAAGGTTGGCAATCCAGGAACTTCGTGGCAAAGGTTGGCAATCCAGGAACTTCGTGGCAAAGGTTGGCAATCCAGGAACTTCGTGGCAAAGGTTGGCAATCCAGGAACTTTGTGGCAAAGGTTGCCAATCCAGAAACTTTGTGACAAAGGTTGCAAATTCAGGAACTTTGTGGCAAAGGTTGGCAATCCAGGAACTTCGTGGCAAAGGTTGGCAATCCAGGAACTTCGTGGCAAAGGTTGGCAATCCAGGAACTTCGTGGCAAAGGTTGGCAATCCAGGAACTTTGTGGCAAAGGTTGCCAATCCAGAAACTTTGTGACAAAGGTTGCAAATTCAGGAACTTTGTGGCAAAGGTTGCCAATCCAGAAACTTTGTGACAAAGGTTGCAAATTCAGGAACTTTGTGGCAAAGGTTGCAAATTCAGGAACTTTGTGGCAAAGGTTGCAAATTCAGGAACTTTGTGGCAAAGGTTGCCAATCCAGAAACTTTGTGACAAAGGTTGCAAATTCAGGAACTTTGTGGCAAAGGTTGCAAATTCAGGAACTTTGTGACAAAGGTTGCAAATTCAGGAACTTTGTGGCAAAGGTTGCCAATCCAGAAACTTTGTGACAAAGGTTGCAAATTCAGGAACTTTGTGGCAAAGGTTGCAAATTCAGGAACTTTGTGGCAAAGGTTGCCATGCCAAAGTGGCGCAGGAACGGGTGGGTACAGGGGTACATTATACACCCCCAAACCTTACCACCTTAAATCCAAATGTACCCACTTACATAATTTGACACGTGCAGGGTGCTACTTTTAAAAGAAAATATTTTCAATTCGCTTAATAAGAAAGTTTCTATTGTTTAGAACATATAACTATTATCTTTGTTTCCACAGAAATTCAAACCATTGTAATCTCATTCTACCACAATGTGCTAGTTACTTCAATGACCTGAGTTCTTGGAAACCCATTTAAGGAGATGGAAACTGTTCAAAATCTGTGTGGGACAATGGAATCAGGTAAAGTTTACTCTCAGAAAATCATTATCCTTAACCAAATACTTGCACAAACAAGATGGGTGTACAATGCACTCTTGTACCTCATCCATAAATTTCATAACTTGGCAAGAGGACGCTCTGAAAACTACATTTAAACCTACGTATTAAGAGATTTTTCAAAAATAGAGATGGTACTGAGACAAGAAAGGTTTCTTGTTTCCTCTCAAATTCCGAGATGAGACTGAAATAAATATTTGAAAAATCAAAGCGAGATGATCTCGTTCGAAACTCTATTTGAAGAAATTGTTCCAAATAAATTTAAATTAGTATGTATGTGCCTTATTCAGACATACCAAGCGGATATCTTATTGATTTTGTCAATAAATCGTATACTGTGTTTACTGTAATTGCAAAATTAATCCATTCGTGACAATTGCAAGCCTGTGCTCTCCGGATTCATCTATTCAGGATAAAATTCTGTATTTCGATGGTTTGAAGCATCAAAACAAGATGCAAAGGAGAAAAATGTAAACCAAAGTTTTTTTCCTTTTATGGCTATATATGTTGTGAAATTGAGTGGTGATTCAATGTACATGTTACTTATATTAAACATTTCGTGGGTAAATAACTAAGAAGAACGAGAAGGACCTTACTACACGGAGACGAAATGAGGCTGTGACAGTTCTTCACTTGTCTCATAGCAATATAATTCCTAGGTGAAATGCTTTGATTGATTTTACTTTGCTTTTTGTGACACTTTTAACTAATTTTTGAAGATGAGGATGAGTGATGAAATTGATGAATGGACACTCACAAACATCCATGTCCAGGCCGGGAAATGAAATGAACAAGACAGGGTGCAATTTGTGATTTTATCAAAGGGGGCGAGAACTTTTTTTTTACCTATGCATTAGGTGAACTTAGAATTCTACATTAATTGCTTAACATCTCATTTTGATATGCAACACAAACAGAATGCCATTTTAAGTTAAACTCTTTTTTAAGTCAAACTGTAAGAAAATCACATTCATCAGTTGAACTCACCCCCCCCCCCTTCTTACTTCACGTAGTAAGTATTTCAATAACCCAAATGTTTTTTGCTATATATGTGGAATATATTGTCTACCATCACAGAGAAGAAATATCACGGATGTAGTGAGAGATTTGTATCAGGCTTATTTTGCCAAAAATCTGGGACAACAGAATAAAAATGGGTCCACATATAGTTTGCAAAACTTGTTTGGAATCACTTCGTTATTGGGGCCAAAGCGGACGAAAGGGACTCAAATTTGGAGTGCCCATGACATGGAGTGAACCAAAAAATCATGTTAATGATTGTAATCACAAAAAGAAATATTAAATTGTTGTTGGAAGTTCATTTATATGTATGTCTGATGTTTCCGCCATTTTGATTTAGTTGCATTTATTTCATAAATTAGAGCCAATTCAGGAAATATATTATTATATCATTATTCAGCAGCATGAAATCGCCCTAAATTAGCTCTCAAACACTGTGCCGCAATTTCACTGTTCCCCAGTGTAATCATCCACAAGTCAGACAAGGAAAAAGCACTGTGTAAAAGTATTTGCACCATAATAATTACACCGATATTATTCAACAAATCTTGTAATGCATTCATGAAGTAATCTGAGCTGTGGCCAAAACACAGTGATGTTACCAAACAAATACACTGGGCACATTTGTAATTTTCAATAACTGCTTTGTTACTAGATCGTTGTATAAATCCCAGAATCAAAAGCTACAGAACCTGTTCCCGCTAATTAATGTACAAATCACAAATACATAAAACAATAAAATCACCTACCTTTGCTTGCTTCTTACATATCAAGCATGTTCTCAAAAATATTTTAATGAATTTTAATTTTGAATGCATTCATCAGGACAATCACAAAGAAAATAATCTTGAGAATTTTAAAGCAATGCGAAACTGTACTATTATGCTTATGGGAGATTCCTGGCTAAAACGTTACTTTGCAAAAATTCTGAGAACAGTGTTTTACAAGAACAAGATTTATGCATATTCCTCTACCAGGAAAGAAAATAGAATTTGAATAAAATAATGTAGTCTCTCTCAACCTAACAAGCAAGAGAAGCGGCAGAATATTGTCTGGTAATCCTATAAAACTTCTTGAACAAACTTCAGCTATTCACATTCTCATGATTGCAACCTAAATGTTGCTAAACTTTCTAGACTGTTTTACGGACACAATACAAACAGTAAATCTAAAAATATGTAGTATTTACTTTTTCTGTGTTCCTAAATGCTTCCAATGCCTGATCATGTAACATCTGACTTCAAGCACAAAACCAACTTCACGAATCTCGCATGAAAATCCACTGAAACTCAGCGTCTGCGACAATCATAAATCAAGAACAGCACATTATGAAATGTGAGCACTTCGTAACACTTGCCAAAAAGCATTAAACATTTGGAACCATTTCCCAAGTGCAGATCAGAAGTTTATGTTCACCGTTATGATTTGCCAAAAGAGTACAGAATACGAAAGCTACAACAAAGCCTGCATAACAAAATAAAATATCCTCATTGAAAGGTCATGAGGAACGAAAAAAGCTAAATTACGAAGGAACAAACATTTTGGATGCATATTTATGAAATTAAGCAATAAACTCGACCAGTAAATGTGCCAAATGTACATACAATGGTAACGTCACTGCGGAAGAAGTGAAAAATGGTACTTACAGGTTCTCGGAGGAGGTCGAAGGCTGCTCGGTGGCCGAAGTACTAGCTGTTGCAGAGGAACTAGCTGCATCAGTATTTGATGGCACTCCACTAGACAAGCCCGAAGGCCCAGGTTGTTCATTGTCCACTTCAACACTAACAAAAGTCGATGCTTGAATGTTTTGCGGATATTCATAATCACTGTCAATGTCTTCTTCTTTGTTAATAAAGTCACCACCACTATTGTCATCACTACTGTTCATCATGTCTTCCTCCTTGCTAATATCTTCTGCTTTTTTCGAATCACCACCCCCAGAATCTGAGGCATCTGAAAGGCCCAGGATGTGCTCGTCTTCATCCATAGTAACATCGTCTGTCTCTGTCTTGATTACAACCTGAAATAAATTTAAAATTACATTAATATATAGGATAATAATCACATGAGTACAATTTTTGTCTTCTTTTATGTAACCAAGTAATTACAATATTTAACACTAACTGGGCACATGGCCGTTGTGTTTCAAATAATAACAAGATGTGGGTCAAATAATACCATATGGTCCAGCACA
The DNA here is from genome assembly GCF_977018435.1 of Lepisma saccharinum. NCBI lineage: Eukaryota > Metazoa > Arthropoda > Insecta > Zygentoma > Lepismatidae > Lepisma > Lepisma saccharinum. The sequence goes on along the minus strand of NC_139248.1, from coordinate 4,018,092 downwards.
GGTTACTCAAACATTTTTAAAAATTTACATTTTTTGTTGGTGTAACCCCTATGCAAGGGTAGTTCAAAACAGGTTTTAATTTTCTACAACTTGACTTCGTTTGAAAATGGGGCCCACTTTTTTTTTCACGACTGCTGAATTTTTGGCCTTTGCAGACAATTGCGATAATTATAACTGCTAAGAAAAATGTTAGAAAGTTGTGGTAAAAAAACATTCCACTTCAAGATACATTTTATGTTTTTTCACCAAGACTAATGAAATAGATGAAATTTAGGGCCAAAACTTGAATATTCAATTTTGAAGAAAAATAAAAGGTTAGGATTTGTTTAAGTAGGGAAGTGATGTCATATCAGAACTATAACTTTTCAGAGCAAACACATACATCCAAAGTTTTAGTAGAAAATATTTGAGCTCTGTTACTGGTTTCTTCTTTGAGTTATAGCTCTTTGAAAATGCCAGTTTTTAATTTCTTCCAAAATTTGGGCTGCCAATATGTCTGGTGGGGGACACCTAACAAAAATTTGACATTCATAGCATAAGAGTACTCTACGAGAGGTACCCACATAAAAATGTTGAGATTGATTGATTTTCCATGGATAACAAAGTTGCAATAGGGAGAAGTTGGGCAAAAACACGATAATTTACATTATTTACAAATAAATAATTATGTTCAATAAACTATCATGCGATTAAAAATACTGTATTTGCGAATGGAATAGTAAGCCAGTTAGTGGCTATTATGAAAGAAAAGGTTCCCCCTTGTTTCTGCAGAACTTGTACAGTAAATTCCTTCACATTCTCTATTAGAAATATTATAAAATAAACACACCTCGTATAAATCATCCGATGTCATTATCCAATTTAATATCTAAGAAACTAAAAATGGGGGAACTGCAAATCATACCTTGGTTTGTTCGAAATACACGAAGCTCAAAATGCTCATAAACGATTCATATGCTTTGGTAATAAGAAGGAATTTGGACATGAAAAATGAACTTTGCAACACTTACATCTACAGGAACTATAGGCTCTTTCGCTGGCGAACCATCTCCTTGGTCCCCAGAAGTTTCAGACGCAGCGTTTTCTCTCTCCATCCTCTCCTTCTCCTCATTCTCTGCCTTTTCCTCTTCTTCCAAAAACTTATTCAGTTCCTTCTCCGATTTAAGGGTTGCTTCTCGGAAGTCATTGAACATTTCCACTTTGTACATACAGTCTTCACATATTCTTTTTGGAAGTTTATCATTTCTTAACACCTGAAAAATAAAAGCACAATCATAGGAAGGTTTCTTTTATCCCCCTAGGGGCATTCTGCAAATTCAATACTCTAAATAGGCCACCATGAGCAAAGCAGCCATGTCAATTTCTATTTTGATTTGTTTTACATTGCTTTTGTACCGAGACATGACATGAGTGATGGAAAAATTATACAGGGTGCCTACCAAAATAACAAATCCAAAATTCTTGACACTTTTTTTTTGTTTTGTTTTTCTTAACCTTTATTAATGTTTCACCCCTATGTAACTAAAGTTGGAAATTAGCAATTAAGAAAATAAATACTACCTAGTCGTATCATAAATACTGACAGAAAGTTTGAGGCAGTGTGTACAACCGGTTTTCAAGGTCGCGGCCAACCTTCCTGTGCAAGAGGCTGGAGTGGGCCATTGTGAGTTGAGCTGTCATAGAGGAAGTGTGTTCGTAAAAGTGTAGCTATGGAGTGGGGCGATTACGAAAATCGTGTGGCAGTAATAGCGCTTCATAAAGTGGGTCAAACAGCCCCCATGATATTCAGAACACTTAAAAAGTTGAATATCAGCAAATCTTTCGTGTATCGGACTATCAAGCGATTCACAGAGACTGGGACAGTTGATGATCGCCCAAGGCAAGGCCGCCCACGCAGCGTACAAACCAAAAAGTTAGTGCAAGCAGTGGCAGCCTGTATTCTGAGAAATCCTGTACGAAAGCAGGCAGTGCTTGCTCGTGAGCTGAACATTCCCAAAATGTCAGTGTCTCGTGTGTTAAGAAGTGACTTGGGGTTGAAGGCTTACCGGCGAAGTACAGGTCACTTCCTCAATGCACGTCTGAAAGAGCAGAGGGTGATAAAAGCAAAATGCCTCCTCCAGCGTTACGCCAACAATGGCCACAGGAAAATTATTTTCACAGATGAAAAGATATTCAACATTGAGGAAACTTTCAATCGCCAAAATGACCGGGTGTATGCGTCAACATCCCACGAAGCTCGGGAGAAAGCCCCGAAGATCCAGAGGGGTCATCATCCGGCCTCAGTCATGGTTTGGTGGGGTGTGGCGTATGATGGCACCACCAAGCTGCATTTTTGTGAAAACGTCAGCCAGAGTGTACGAAAATACTGTGTTGAACTCTGTTGTGAAGCCTTTGAGTGACACTTTGTTCAGGAACCAACATTGGAACTTCCAACAGGATTCCACACCAGCCCATAATGCACACTCCACCCAGGAGTGGCTCAAGAGCAATGACCCCGGACTTCATTGCTCCAGCTGATTGGCCTGCTAGCAGCCCTGACCTCAATCCGTTAGACTACAAATTGTGGTCAGTGCTTGAGGGCATGGTCTGTACGAGGAGGCATGCCAATATTGACAGTCTGAAACGGTCCCTGGTGAAGGCAGTGGCGACTTTCCCTACGGAGACAGTGCGTAATGCTGTAGATGAGTGGCCGCAGAGACTTCTAGTTGACTTCTCTACTTTTTCTTGACTCCTAGATTTCCTGTTAAACATTCATGCATGAGCATGATTTGAACAAGTGAAATATTTTGCTGTAATGTTGGCATTTATTTAATTTGAACAAGGTGCATTCAATAACAATAACAATAACCGTGGTGGCTCAGTCGGTAACGCATCTGACTACCATGCTAAAGGTCCCGGGTTCGATCCCCGGCCAGTTCAAATCCGGGAACTTTTCTAACGTTGGAAGCGGCCCCGGCGTCCACCCAGCGTCGAATAACATGGGTACCTGGGGGAAACCCTGGGGGGTAAAGGCGGTCAGGGGCGTGGTGCTGATCACATCGCCCCCACTCACGACCGGATCAAGAAAGTGTGGGGCGTTACCCCCACACCCCCTATACGCCTTCATGGCGTGGTGCAAGGCACAGGGGAAAACTTTACCTTTTTTTAAACTTTTTACCATTCAATAAATAACCAGAAAAGTTGTATAAGATTGTGATTGTTATGTGTTTTGTTATTTTGTGAAGGCCTGTATGCTATTCATAGCTGGCGCTGGCACGCCTGCGTCACGTACGGGATGATGGGAAACAGTTACACAAGATGACAGCACCCTTGCAGGAGTGCTCAAGCTGGAGCAGCGAAGTGTTGTGAGATTTTTGTTGAGTGAAGGCATGAAACCAATAGAAATTCATCGCCGCATGACAGTTCAGTATGGTGACAACTGTATGACTTCATCACAAGTGAGCTGAGAACTTCAAACAGGGCCAAAATGCTTGTTGAAGATTCTCCGCGTCCAGGTCGCGTCCGTCACCGTGTGCTCAACCAGGGTGGCCACTTGAAGACCATGATAACATTTAAGCATAATTCCCGATTTTCAAGGCGAACTTTCCAAAAATTCAAGGCTACAAGCAGATATTTTCTCGATTTCAACCTTACGTTACCGCCTCTCACCAATCACCCACCCTCACACAAATATTAACAATATAAAGGATCTGTAAGATACCAAAGTATCCAAAAATTCAGTTAAATTAAACGACATATAATTTTAAAAACATTTCACATACTCAGATTCGAAATACATCTACAAACACATCTTAGAAAAATTAATTGTATAAAAATTTGAAACTCAAATTTACCTAACCAAATTCAAGATATCTTATCTTGCAATAATCTTCCATCTGTCAGATAGATTATTGTTCTGCAAAGGACACTAAAAAAATAAACTGATAGAGAGAATTCGGTTTTATTTTCCATGCAGCTTTCTCTTCCTTCCTCGATAATGATAAAATCTAAACTGTGAAAACTCGCCTCAAGAGATTTATAAACATTATAAATTGAATCGGATTTGGATTAATGAAAGTTGCAATTTTTCACATCTACGGAGAAAAATTCAAGAATTCCCTTAGCCAATAATTCACGCATAATTCCCAGAATACAAGGAATTCCCGGTGAGCAGCTACCCTGTCAACGGAGTGCCTGATAGGTCATGTTAACTTTGTTTTGGGACCACAAGGGGCCAATTCTTGAACATTACATGCCCAGAGGTGATAATGTAAACAGTACCGCCTACTCCAACCCTTTGCATGAAAAACTGAAACCAGCCATTTTGCGGAGACGACGTGGTCTGGTGTCCACTGGTGGGTTTTTGCTCCATAGCAATGCAAGACCACACACTGCCAATGTCACATTGTCTACCATCGAGGACCTAAAATTTGAGTGCTTATCCCCACCCTCCATATTCGCTCGATCTCGCACCTTCAGATTTCCACAACTTTAGCCCACTAAAAGATGCACTAAGTGGATCGAGGCTCCAGAATGACGACGAAGTCCAGTCAACTCTGCAGGAGTTGTTACGCACGAGTCCAAAATATTTATTTCCCTGTGGAATCAGTGCCCTTGTCAAGTGCTGGCAGAGGTGCCTTGAACTAGAGGGGGAACTATGTTGAAACATATTTCTGTAGTTCTTTTGTTGCTTGTAACAAATATTTGTTACAACATATTTCCAGTAATACATTGAATGAGGCTTGTATGTAAGAAATTTTGAAGATTCGAAGTACAAATTGCAGTACAGTGTAAGTTAGCAAATGATTTTTTTTTCAACGTTGTGCACAGTAACAAGTTCTTACTCCTTGTCTTCGTCCCCCTTCCCACTTTTTACTAGAGTATTAAAAAAAATAATCAGCAAACTGTAAGAACAAAAGTATGCCAGTTTAATGCATAAACAGAAAAATTATCTATGCTCTGTGAAAATATATGTGACTCCATGTGTACCCAACAAAAAAATTGATACATTGGGCATATTTCATAAACTACAGTTAATACGTCAAAACAGAGGCAAGTTCCTTTTAAATTGCAATTTTAAGCTCAAAACATGTATACATGAACATGATGTATTTTATTTTCATTAGTCATGGATTTTTACCACTGGCACCTGGGTATGAAGATTTTTCAAGCACTGCATGGAACCTACAAGGTGTTTCCCATTCTTATTCAATATTATTTGATTGTAAAGCAGCTGATACAAAAAACCACGCCTAATAAAACTTCTGGAACCATTTCAAGTTATGTTAATTGCTGAATATTTGTTTACCATTCCAGTCATAATGCAAATGTTGTTGAGTGAGTACTTTCATTAATATTAGCATAACGGAGTCATGAGAGTAATACATTTATCATAGAGTCTGGTTCAGTATAATTTCATGATAGGCAAATGCCTCCAGTACGAGTACACAAAACAAAATCTAGCGACCATTCCTTTGCTTTTACCTGTTACTGTGCAACTCTGCCAAGCATATTGAGTTATTTTTACGCCAATGTAACTTTAAATTATTTATCACTATGTGCACGAGATATTGTCTGGTGAAGATCCATCTTCTGATGAGGCAGCCATGTTTTTTGCAACTACCAGCCATATGGCTGACCACCAGATAAAGCCCAAATTTAGTTCACTGCCAACTAACACCCAGTTGAGGAGCTAACCGCAGATGGAAAACCCCAAAATTGCGATAACCCCTAGTTAATTTTAATCACACATTGAAAATCTAGCCCTTAAATTTTTTAAGACACCACAAGTACCTGGCCTACACGATTTTGTGTGACGTTTTGAAAACATTTGCCTGTTGCAAACTTACAGGCTTATTGATACTGAATGTATTGTGTGACAATTATTCAGAGATCTATAAGTATTCGTTACCATATTCATTACTTTACATATCACAGACATGGTTTTCTTATGAGCTAAAATCTATTCAAGAATGGGAGCTTACTGTTCATTTGCATGGTTGGTGTTGGATTGATGTGTGTACATGTGTACACTGGTTTTTAACCAGTGCACCATCTCCACTTATCATCTCAACCACCATTTTGAGGTTGTTCAATGTCTATCTAACATTACGTGGCACTTAAAAGTCCCGTGTAACATAGGTGGTGCTTGGGGCTCAGCCTAACATGTTAAGTGCAGCATAAATATGGAAACGCAGTACACTGTGCAGCCATCAGATATTGCAGTACCTAGTATAGTCTGTGTTTACAGTCGATATGGTGAAGTCTTGATCAGCTGTTGTAAATTGCGAAAGTTCGCTGCATGTTTTGCATTACCGTAATAACAGCAGGAACGGCAAAACATAATGCAATGATCATAAACATATGTGTAAAAAATGAATATTAGGTGGTCATTTTCATGTGAATTCCAAAAATGTTGTATATTAGCAGTTTCACTGTAATTTCGTAAGTAGGATTTGAGTGCATGCAGGTACAGATATATAAAAAAAAACTACGGTTCCAGACTTCCAGGAGAAAATATTGTGTTTGATGCTTGCAAAATTGTATTAAAATGGTGTTCCAAAAAAATTAATGTGTGTTTGCTATAACAAATTTCTTCAACCAAACAACACAATACACAAAATGTACACTATGCGTAACTTGCTTTTTCACAATCCTAATTTGTAATCTTTAAAATTAAAACACGTGTAATATTATTACAAGTTACTTCCATCACAATGGTGTGAATGTAACATTTCAAATAAACAAGTAACGTGTTGTTTCCGAATAATAACTGGAAAAAAAGAATGCACGTACAATTTTTAGCAGTACCCTTAACGTTCATACGTATGTACAAGGAACAATTTCCAAATGGTGGTGTTTTGTAAAAACACACATGCATACAATAATAACCTTGCAAGCAACTACATACCTAATGGTACATAAGACGTAATATCAATCTTTAAAGAAACATATTTTTGCACGTGTGTGATTTTGTATGTTAACTTCCATAACTGGCTAAAAAAAACAAAAGGATACATATTTACTGTTAACAAGTATCCTTACGATGTTGACATCTACGTACAAGCAGTGGCATAGCAAAGGGTGGGTGAAGTAGGTGACCACCCACCGGGGACTCGCATCCAATGGGGTTGGCAAGAAAAATATAAATAGAAGTGAGAAAAAATATGGAAAAGGCTAATTTTTGTAGGCAAAAAATTTTAAAAATTCTGTTTCTACCTGGTTCAAAATTCTAATTGAACATTATTATTTGAATAAATAAGTCAAATCGGGAGGCCGAAAAAGTAAAAATTATCGTTGTATGTCTCATGTGAAACATTTACCCAAAAATTCACGATAACTAGCTTGAATATTTTACCCATATAATCTTCTCTTGAATAAAAAGCAATCTGCCTTGTACTTTTCTTTTACTTCTCTTGACCTTGTCTTCCCGATTATAATAAGTTAACAACAATAAAGCATATCCAACTGCCGGTAAGCAAGTGTGAGTCATTTAAATGCGTTGTTTCCTTCCTTACTACAGCAGGACCCTACCCACCCAGGATTTTTTGAGGGAAGATCTGAAATGAGCTGTTGGATTTATTGAGTTAGGTAGGTTATTTTACGTCTATTTTCTGACACCTATAGCTAATTGCGGCGATGAGTGATGATATAATGAAGGAACACTCATAAGAGCACCCGTGCCCATCCTGGGATTCAAACACGGGATCCATGGCAGTGTAGCACGTTGTGCTAACACACTGTTACGGCAAAATGCCAACGGCAAAAGTAATATGTCCATTACTATTTCATTCACTCCCGTTTTCCACATGTGATGATAATGGACTGAAATAAAAAGACCACTAAGCAGATGTCAACATCAGCTTCGCATCAACAGAATTGAATCGCTTAGAACACCACCAGATGTGAAGTAAAAACATTATGAAAATAGTGATGAGAAATTTGCCTATTATCTTTGCTATTGGCTATACAATTGTAGTTGCAATGTTATGATCCAAAATGACAAGACTGACATGGCATCAGTCATCAAATGTCTAATTATGACCCTTCGATAATTTCTTACATATTTCTCTCACCTAGAAGTTCATTTCTGGAAAAAATTGAATGATGCTTTCGGTCAGTTATTAATTTATATAATTTTCTGTACGGAGTGAACTGATAATTTTAAGCATTGGAAAATATCTCAATGGACAAGACTTTATAATGCAGAAAAAACGGTGTAAATATCTCTTACAGTTTGCATGATCAGGGTGGCTACAAACAAGCAGAAATGAAATTCCCTGACTTTTCCAGGTTTTCCAGGACAAAATTTACATTTTTCCCTGACAATTATAAACTAAACTAAATCGATGTTTTTGCAAATGGAAATAATAAACTCATACACATCCACGTATGGTTTTGCTAAGTACCAATATTATCTTCTATGAAATTGACTTAATTTCTGTATTCTCTATGATTTGAATTCAAACTGCAAAATTGTGAATTTGGAAAGTTATTACAATCCACAAGCTAGGGAAGGATTACGGAATTTTGTCATACGCAGTAAGTTTAAAATAAAATACTTGATTATTTTTAAAGTTACGACTAAATGAGATAAAAGTGAAGAGTGATTGATTAAGAAATACAATTTGCAATTTATCAGTCTCCTTATACATTCTCGGTATTATATGTTGATATTTCCACTAAGGTTTGGAACCCTCTGCTTGCAAGAACCATGAGTGCAGACTCATTTTTCAATGCATAAAGCTACTTCTCTCTTCTCTGTAAAGCAAACAACTTAACTCTTGCATATAAGTGAAACAATTGAATCGAACAAAATAAAGTGTCATATTTCCTTACATTATCAATGGGATTTCTGCTTCAGTACAGTATATCCACGTGAAGTACTGTGAAACTGACAACATGCAGTTATACCATTAATGCTGACGAAAAGGGTATGTAGGTATTAGAAATTTAACGCAAGGAATTTATAGAATTGCATTGTATAGGTACCTGATTTAGCTAACCACACATTAAAACAGGAACACACTAATAATAAAAGCTTCTCAACGTTCATATACGAGGGGCATCCTGTAAAAAGGTTCAATGGTGCCTATATGCAGCACTAGTGGTCAGAGATAGACACACACACATGCAGGCAGGAAGAAGTGGCATGTAGCTGTAATCTGGTACATTTGCAATGCAGCCGTTTCAGGACAGTTCTAGGTTAAAGATTGCAACTCTCAAACAGTCTCCCACCAACTGCGATGTAGCCTACATTGCACGCTCAGAATTTGGCACAGAGCCACCAGCAATTGTGTGAGGTGTGCAGACCAGATGTCGTGAGTGATAGTATGGTCAGACGATGGTGCAGACAATTCACGGAAGGCCAATCGTATGTGCACAACCCCATACAGCTGAGTACACACGGGCCCTTTGCATCACTTCAGGTGAAATATCTTGGACCACTCCCTGTACAGCCCTGGCCTTGAATGTACCGACTTTCATCTCTTTGTTTAACTGAAGAGGTTTCTGGCAGGGCAAGGATTTGACAGCTACACTGCGGTAGAGATAGTTCCAGTCTTTGCTGTCAGACACATATACCATTGGCATACAAAATTTAGTGCCATGCTACAACAAATGCCAGAACAACGGTGGTGATTATGCCGAAAATTAGGTTAGGACTCACTGTTACTAATGCAATAAATTACAACTGATATTCATGTTTTATTTATGCCTAATCGGTAGGGACCTTGATATTTTGTTATTTTTTTCAAATTGTGTATTTTCTTATTTTCTATTTTTTACTATACGGTGTTATTTTTCCCAAAATTCACATTTTCATTTTAGCGCATTTTCTGGCAAAATCTGATATTATACCTTCATGGTGTTTTTAAACTACTGTTTCAAATTGTAAGTCACATGGCTTACGCCTCTTCGTGAGAGTTTGATATCTTGAAAGTTATTTTGGGAAAGTTATTTTCCATACCCCTTTTTTAATTTTAAGGTAAGGATTTTAGATAATAGAATTTTCCCCGTATACACTGAAGGGTGCATAATGACCATAAGTGGCGACGCACCCAAAAAATTAAAATCAATCAATCTCACGTGACAGATACCGATATATTATGGCACCAAAAATTGGCACTATCTTATTTTGGACTTGTTAGTGTTACGTTTCCCAAAATTCGCGTTTATGTTTTAGAAGATTTATCTGCCAAATATACCGAAACTTAATACTCCATTGTGCTTTTAAACTATTATTTCAAATTGTAGGTCACATGGTCTACGTATTTTCGTGACAGTTTGATATGTTGGAACAGATTTTTGAGGAAGTAAAAGTAAAGTGATTCCCTGCACTTTTCCATGAAGGTGTATAGGGGTGTGGAGTTAGGGCCCCACACTTTCTTGATCACGGCTGAAGGTGGGGGTGATGTGATCAGCACCACGCTCCTGGCTACCTTTATCCCTCAAAGTTTCCTCAAGGTACCAGCTTCATATGATGCTGGGTGGGTGCCGGAGCAGTTTGAATAGGTGGGAAACATCCCGGTTCTCCTCCGCAGGGGATTGACCCCGGGTCTCTCGCATAGTAGTCAGATGCCCTAACGACTGCAGCTCCATTATTACTCGCTCGACAAATGCCGATGATGCGCACTTAGCTTGGTAATTCAAAACACATCTCGCGCGACAAATACTGAAGATGTGGCTCCCGTGTGACGGTAGATACGCACTCGATCTCCTGTTAGAACCCTGCCACTTTGCTCTGTGATGCAAATGGTTTTGATAGAAGTTGAAAAAATCGTGGGAAATACATGATTTAATGTGGCTGTCGGAATTATTCCATGTACGTATAACTCTATAGTTTACTCTTGAGTAAAATGTTGGAAAACTGGCATGTTCTATGTACACAAACATGGACTAGAAAAGACAAGAATGTTGGATTTCATGGAATTTTTCGTTGTTTTAGGACATTTCTTTTAAAAAAATTGCTAAAAATGCCAACATTTGGCATTTTATGCCAAATTCGCATTATTTCGATATTTCGAAAAGGCGAAAAATGTGTCCAGACATCACTGCACATTCCTAAACATAACTTCATTGCAATTACAATTTTTCACGGTTTTGGCGTTTGCGAAAAATCAATGTCCCTACTAATCGGAAATTACTTTCTGACCACCCCTCGTATAAATCAGTAGATGGAAAGTGAAAATTTAGCAGGGCTGGCAGAGAAAAGTCAATTCTTGAAGAAAGTGATTTGCTTTTATGATTGAATGAATCGAGTAAATATGATATAAAAACATTTACGTATTTATTATTAGTATTTTATTTCATAATATTGGACATTAACCTTACTCAGTGAGAGATTAATGACCATCTCTCACGAGTTTAAACGGACAGGACAGAGAGTGGCATTAACTTCATTGCAATACTAGTGTTGCAGTAAATTTGAGGTTGCCAATTTTTATAACATTCACCAATGCAGATTTATGTTTCACTTTTTCGTGATAGTATTCAATATATATCACGTTTGGTTGGATTCTTCTTGATATCTAAGAATAGTGCAATGTCATTGTAAACGTATGTTAACTTGTGCGAAACCAGTAATACGTCAGGATGATGAAGGAAAACCTTCGTAAGCACTGCTACATTAAATAATGTGAAGTGAGCCAGAAGAGTAATAAAATTCCAGCAGCATATTTGCAGTCTAAAGCTCTTCTTGTTTATGCATGCGATTTTTGTTGGATGTTGCAGTCCATGCAATTTCTGTCGCATGTTGTAGAGAGATACTTTGTCAGGTGGCGATATTCGACAAAAATCGTATGTATCAATGGAGCCTATTTGTTTCCATGTTCCTTCAGTTTGCCCAACAAAATGCCTTACTACGACGTCCGACAACTATCAGACGGCGCCACCCGCTCTTATTCTCTCCATCTGTTGACAAGTCCCCTTACTGCTCCCATGCGGACAAGAAAAAATGATAATTCAATGCATTTTCCACGTAATATTTAGAGGCTTAACCTTTACTCCCCTGATGATACCATATGGTATCATGGTGGTGATTACGAAATGAATGTGCTTTTTGGACCTTCATACTCTTATGTTTGGGTGGAAACTCTGACACAGGTCTGGAGCAAGCCTGGGAAATTCATATGGATGACCAACATCCCCCTCTCCGCAACATATCCATGCCACATTTCCGAACAGAGTTTCACATTTTGGCTCATTATTCAACTTGTATGGCACCCAGGAACATGAAACATGTTTCAATCTCTTTGGAAACGTCCATTCTTTGAAGAGAATATTAAGGTTTGCGCCTTCTCCCCAAAATAGCGGGAGAAGAGGGGGCAAACTCCAGATTATTTTTTTTTCATTGAAATTCGGTGGTCGCGCCCCCAAACCCCCCTTCCTCGGTTCGGCGTTCTGAGTTGTACACGGTTGCATGCTATGATTTTCTAGCTGCAAAACGAAACTTACCCGAAGTAGAGTGCTCTCATAGTGCCCCAGCAGTTATAACAATTTTCCTCCAAAAATGCAAATTACCTATTTTTCGTAAAAAAATAAAAAATAAAAAAAATCACATTTTGGCTTATTATTCAACTTGTATGGCACCTAAGAACATGAAACATGTTTCATTCTCTTGAGAGTCCATTCTTTGAAAATAAAGTTCGCGCCTTCTCCCAAAAATAGCAGGAAAAGAGGGGGCAAACTCCAGATTTTTATGTTTTTCCATTGAAATTCGGGGGACGTGCCCCCCATGCCCCCCTTCCTCGGTACGGTGTTCTGAATTCTACAGGGTGCATGCGCTGATGTTTTAGCTGCAAAACAGAAGTTATCCGAAGTAGATTGCTCCCATAGTGCCCGAGTTATAACAATTTTCCTCCAAAGAGTGTTCGAATTTAAAATGCCCGCTGAGAAGCCCGGGCGAGAGAAATTTCTCTCTCTCCTCCTGACTTCACTGGTTTCTGGCGCCGTGGTTGTGTTGCGCATAAAAGGGGCCTAAAAGTTGAGGCCGAAATTTACGAACGAAATTTCCTGTTCTCGTGAAGAGTTCCATAACGATAACTTTAAATAAATAAAAAATAATAAAAAAAAATTAAAAAAAGGTCAATGAAGACGAAATTCCCTGACATTTCCCTGAATTTTTTTGACACCTCAAATTCCCTGACTTTTCCCGGTTTTCCAGGTTTTCCAGGTCTGTCGCCACCCTGATGATATACATTTCCAAAGTTTTGGGTTGTACAACTTTTGTAACACTCTGTATAAGATGTTGAGCATCACAGTATTCAAAACATCACTAAATTATTTGAGAAAGCAGGAAATGGGGTGTTGAGGGACAAAGGGTATGAAATTGTTACTAAATCTATGGAATGTTCACAATGTTGATGATGATAAAAAAAAAAAATGCTAACTTACGCTGTACTGCAATTTGAACTTAGAAATTTTTAGTCGCCATTGCGACCTGGCGACTGGAATATTTCGAGCCCTGGTCATGTGATATATCTAATTAAAGCTTATACCAAAAGCAACAATTTGGTTTTCATCCCAACCTTCTAGCTTGATTTATGAGTTTTTTGTGATTGTGCTATTGTGCAAATTGTGCTATTTTTCATATTTTAGAGGGCTCTAACTAGAAAAGTACAACAAATAAAAATCTGAAATTTTGCAGTTTTTCCTACCTTAGGTAGTACCTGATGAGAATTAAGTATGAATAAAATCAGAGATGGTCACGTTCAAAATTGACCAAAATTTGGTTTACTTGACATGGAATGGACCAATGTCTAAATGTGAGATAACCCCCCCCCTTAAAAAAAAAATAACATTTTCGTAACATGACTGCAGTCTGAAAAAAAGTTGTGACAGGAATTAAAAAGAATGCAGTCGAAAGTCGGAAAACAAAGAAATACAATTTAAGGCAAGTGAAGTTACATGGTTACGCAGTATCCTTACAGCCTTGATAAGTATGTACAAGGAACAATTTCTGAAAGATGTTATGTTTCATAGATACAAAGAAAATGCACCAATGTAATAACCTTGCATGAAACTGCATGACTGAAGATGCATAAAACGTGAACCCTGAAGGCTTTTTTCTCTTTCTTAACATTGACATGCAATACACATGATCTTTTATTTCATTTTTCAAAATTACTGGCCAAAAAAGGACAACAGCTTGTTCGTATGTACAAGGTATATTTTCCGGGTGGATATTAGTGTGGGTTGTAAACAAATATGTACATTCTTGCACTGCACTTGCAATGCATATAACCTTGCACGAAACCACATATCTGAAAATATATACAGCTTGGACAATTTTTTTTTCATTTTAAAATTGAAACACGCGTACATACTACAGTACTTCATATTACAATTTGATTATTTCTTTTGTGCTAAGATGATAGTAATTCCCAAAATGAACCTCACACATAGAACCGTTGATTAACGAATGATTATTTTTTATTTTATTGTGCTCTCCGAATTTGTTTCGAATACCAAGAATTAATTTTTATTTGCATCGTTATTACTCAGCCAACTTTCAATATTAACCTTGCACAAAAGCTGCATTATAATAAAGAAGAAATCTATAAGATGGTTAACGTTGAAAATAATGATATTCGCTGAAGAAGTGGTTGCAGATTAACATATTATTAACAAAAACCAATGACAATTCATAAGAGCAGAATAGAAAATTGTGCTTCTCATTCCATATATTTACAGATTAAATGTTAAGTATCCCCGAAATGCCTGAATTTCCTTTATTTTCTTCTTTTTCACATTGGTACTTACGTATTCTGCATTCCTAAGGATTCTTGAAGGTGACATTTCATTTTTTTCACGGAAATAATCTATATTTTCGATGTATGAAGTAACACACTAAATGGCGGTCACAGTTTCACTACCGTAGTCGGCATGTAGTCTTTCCACCCCACTCCACCAAAAAAATACCTACGTAGCCCCACAAACCATTGACGCATAGCCCCACGAACCATTCATACATAGCCTCACGAACCTTTTCCGGTAAGTTTAGGTTAGGTAGGGTAACGTATAGGTTACAATAGTTAAAAATTGGTTTCGAAAAAAAATGCGTAGCCCAACACACCATTCTCGCATAGCCCAACGAACCATTGACACACAGCCCCACGAACCATTGACACACAGCCCCACGAACCATTGACACAGCCCCACAAACCATTGACACAGCCCCACAAACCATTTATGGAAACGTACCTTCTTCAGTTACAAAAACACGTGTTTGGAAACACTGACCGGGATTGACTGGGATTACGTCATCACACACAGGCTACATCCACCTGGAAGTATATGGATGCAAGAGCTTTCGTGCATCCGTCTCACATTTATATCAAGAAATAAATGATTTACCGGCAAAATTGAATGAACAATGCGAGAAAACACTTCCCAGAACTTCCACAATTCTAAAGAAACTGCATTCGGTAAGTAATTTCTCCTGTAAATTTGAAGAAATGCATTTCGGGGATACTTGAATTTTACCATTTACAGAAACTCTTGATATGTCACCCTTGCACTAGAAATTTTAAGAATTTAATGCATTTGTTTCAACTTCATCAAATTTTGTTCATTGTTTAGTATTTTAAAAAAGCAGCAGTTTGTCATTCTGAAAAATAAGTCTAGGAATATTCTTTTTGCATTTTGTTATTTGGAGTAGGTGAAAAATAATTAGAAAAGTTTGTAAGAAGAGCTCCCTACTACTACGAAAAGTTTATGGGTTCTATTGTATAACATATTTTTGGTATTAAATGAGCTTACGGCACATGCATTACCTACTTCGATCAGCTGTTTCATTCAATAAATATTCCTATTTTTAACATATTTTCAATTTAAAAAAGCATGCATATCAAAATTATAAGCAGAAATTAACACGTCGTTAGGTTAGGCAGTTCAGATTTAGGGCTATTACCATTAAAATTACTTCTGTAAATACTTGCCACTGCCTTATATGTAATTTCTGGTCTTCAGCATTTTCTGCTATTCTCACTGCCTGGTGACAATAGTAGCATTTCTAATTTAAAATAACTTTTAAGTAGTAAGTTCAGCAACACTGTCAATGAATATAATTTAAGATGAGACAATGTTATGGTTTGATTCAAGGATTTAATTTGGCTGGTGATAATAGTCACATCCAAAATAATAAGGGCATGATCCTTTCAAAATGTTGTGAACACAGCATAATGGGATATTTTCACCAGGTGTTGGCATGGCACAGGGCTCATTTCACCTGCAACTACATACATGTTGTTTTAAAGTTTGTCATTGCTGTTGAATATACACTGGTCAAAACAATTACTGGAGCAAGCAAGAAATCCCAAAACCAAAGTTGGAAAGTCAAAAGTAGCAATGTATGTTGATGAAGTGAGTGTGTCCTCAACCAGTACAATTCCTTTGTGATGAATCATCAGCATGAAGAGCTCTCTAGTGACACCATAAGGCACGTGGCAGAATTTGTGATATGAGGAACCATCACAAGGTCACTTGGGAACACCGGTTGTTTGGTGCTGGCAGACCGTAAGTGCAGGTGGGATTCAGTTGAGTAGTGTTGAATAGGAATGATGGCAGAACAACACGATTTAGGGGAATCTAGCGCATGGAGAGCCATTGGGAGGATGGAAGCAGGGCAAACACAACGTGAGGTGGCTGCAGCCCTTGGTGTGTCATGCAGTGTCATTTCCAGATTGTGGACACGATTTCAACAGACAGGTACAGTACGAAGGAGGCCTGGGCAAGGTCGCCCACGTCAACAACAGTGAGGGAAGACCGGTACTTAGCATTGTCGGCTCGCAGGAATAGGCAGCAAACTGCAACTGACTTGCAACGCGGCCTTGTTTTGGCAACAGGACGAAGAGTCTCGGGCCAAACTGTACAAAATCGCCTGCAGGAAAGGGGTCTTTATGCAAGAATACTAATGGTGTGTGTCCCTCTGAATGCCCAACACCATAGGGCCCGCAGACAGTGGGCTGTGGAACATCGTGAGTGGGGACATGGAGAGTGGAGTTCAGTTCTCTTCTCGGATGAGTCGCGTTTCAGTCTCCAGTCAGATAATCGACGCATTCTCATCTGGAGGGAACGTGGGACTCGCAATTATCCCGCACATGTGCGCGAAGTGTCTCAGTATGGTGGCGGTGGCTTAATAGTATGGGCAGGGATCAGTGTTGGTCGACGTACCCCCCTGCACATTATCCGGAATGGTACTTTGACAGCCTTACGGTACCGGGATGAGATCCTCAGGCCTCATGTTGTCCCAATGGCTGCAGATATCGGTGATCATTTCATTTTTGTGGACGATAATGCCCGACCTCACCGAGCACGTCTGGTTGACGCCATGCTACGGGATGAGGGTATCAAACGAATGGTATGGCCAGCATCCTCCCCAGTCTTGAATTCCATTGAACATGTGTGGGACACACTCGGAAGACGCATTGCTGCTCAGCCAGCGCCACCTACAACTCTGCAACAGTTGGAAATGGCCCTTCTGGAGGAATGGGTGAATATCCCGCAGGCTGTCGTTGATAACCTTATTGGTTCCATGCAAAACAGATGTGCAGCTGTCATAGCAGTTCATGGCGACCATACGCCTTATTAGAGGTATGGATCTGTTGCGTATCTGTCCATTTCTCTTGTCTTATCACCGTGCTGTTCTCCTGATTTTGTGCAGTACCTTGCAGAAATCACCCCTAGAACTCTGTTGTGCTAATGACTCAATAGACATGTATTGTACTGGTTGAGGACACACTCACCTAATCAAAATACATTGCTACTTTTGACTTACCAACTTTGGTTTTGGGATTTCTTGCTTGCTCCCCTAATTTTTTGACCAGTGTATGTTTTGCATGTATGAACTGCCTAACCTAACGACGAAAGCATTTAGGAACGTAACAACCTTCATACTTATGTCACATGACATATTAGCAGCACATATCAGAACTTGAGGTATTTTTCAAACTCTATCACGTGCAAAAAAAAAGTACATCATGCACATTTTAAAATCTGGTGAAAATACCTCAAAAGCTAGATTCACCAGCTGGTGAAGATAGTCACTCCGTATTATTTTAGGCTGCCCACCTTAATATTACTTTAGGTTAGTTGGTCTTTTTGAAGCAGATTCATAAATGAAAGGTTGCATCTAGTGTCTGCACTTTCCCCACTTATTCAAGCCAATCGTAAACTTCGTAACAAATATAAATAATAAATACACCTGAAGAGATTTGTTGTGATGTCAATTCACATTTCTACAAATGAAGATTGACGAATGCATCAAGGACTCACCTAAAAAAAGTACAGAACATCAGGGTGGCTACACTAAGACCATGATAAAATTCAAGTATAATTCCCGGTTTTCAAGGCAAATTTTCAAAAAATTCAAGGCCACAAGCAGATGTTTTCTCTATTTCAACCTTGCATATTAACGCCTATCAACACCCACACACATGCACTCAAAATCACAAACTTATGTCTGGGGGGGGGGTACCAGGATAAATGTCCCAATAATAATAATAATGACAATTATGACTATTATTATTAGTAGTAGTAGTGTAAAAGACGTTATCATCCTTGTAAATTATACAAAAAGGGGGATAGAAGTTCGTGTTAAAGCATTTGTGTTGGAACAAACGATTTTAAACATTTTTTTAAAAAAAACGTTCAATTTTACATTATTCATTACATAATCAATTCATCCACCTCATAACAAACCAACAGCAAAAATTATATAAATTGCCTCAAATGTGCACGCTCCTTTTCTTCCCAATAATTGGTCATACATTTAAGACAAAATCCATTAAGAAAAGTCTTATTTCTCTCTCTGGTAATTTACAGTGCATTACAGAAAACAATCATATTGTGCGTGAAGCGAACAAGGAAATTTGGTATGATTTTACAATACCGGACCCTTCTCCAATTTCGTATACTCAATGATTTTGGGCTCCTAATCACGAATCTGCAGTTAATATTTGGTGGTCACGTTTAGAATTTCGAAAAAAAGGGGGTCCGTGATCGCAACCGACAATGCACGATTGCTCATTATTTACCAGAAGAGGTAATTGTCTGTTATATCGGAGACACATTTCTATCGAATATTTTCAGTTTTAAATGGTTCGCACTTACCAATTGTGTATTGCGGAACATAGTTGAAGGTGCGATTATGCTTTTTACAGGAAAATAACTTCGATTTTTCACATTACGAGTAATTCTTTTGGGTCCTTTCTTCCGTTGCGGAACATACAATATGGCGCGCACAGATGTGCATCATAGCGGGTCGTGCTTGTGTTTTGTCGATTTGGAGTGGGGTATGCAGTGTGTCAACATTCTTAATAGAAAAACAACTACTTTCGTGTTCATTATGTCATCACAAACCATTCCCGACAGACCCAAAAACCATTCACGATAGCCCCACGAACTATTTCCGGCAAGGTTAGGTTAGGTTGGGTTAGGTTAGGTAAGCATAGTTAAAAAATAAAATAAATAAAATTCTGGTAAAAAAGGCATGTTTGGAAACACTAGCGAGACCACATTACTTTCAACGCTTGCGCCATCTGCAGGTACATAATGGACGGCATAATGTTGTCGCTTTGCATAAAATGCAACTTTATTATATCAAAAGTGCTTATTTCTTGTTGTGCAGTATTCTACGGTGAGAAAATACCTCCAAGAACTTTCAAAATACTACAGAAACTCATTTCCGTAAGTAGTTTCTTCTGTAAAAATGAAGAAATGTGTCTCCGATATAATAGACATTTACCCTGGAAGATTTTGTTTCTAGTACTCAAAAAAAGAAATGTAATTTCTATCCTACTTCTTATACTCGCAAAATACGTAGTCCCGATGAAAAATAACATGTGAAGGTAATGTGTTGAAATTGTTATTTAACGTGTAGAAGTTGTGAAATAAGCTTTTCAATTACCGGGATCGTTCTCGGTATACAATAATGTAAACCATGTTTGTTGCGAATCACTTCACGCAAGAATGGCGGAAGTTGGTAATCTGTGTGGTGTGAGGAAGATTGCGACTTTGAAGGTTGGAAATAAAGTTCCTTCTTTCGTAAATTTTTCTTAGTAAATTTTACGTGGGTACATATTAATAATACAGGCCATTCGTTCATATTTCGTGTATTCAATATTTTAGGACACTCGATCACGATTTTGTAGTTATAATTTGTCGCTCAAGTGCTACAAAACAGATTTTTTTAGGGTGCCCCGCACACCATTCAGCATAGCCCCACACACCATTCATGGTAAGGTTAGGTTGGGTTCGGTTAGGCAAACATAGATACAATTTGGGGTCGTAATTTCGTTCTTTCAGTATTGGAAACACGTAAATAATGAGCAATCGTGCATTGTCGGTTGCGATCACGAATCCCCTTTTTTTGCAAATTCAACATGTGAGCACCAAATTTTAACTTAGAACTTAGATTCGTGTTTTGGAGCCTTAAATTAGTGAGTATGCAGAATATGAACAAAATTGGAGAAGGGTCCGCTATTGTAAAATCGCTCCAAAAATTTTTAACCCATTATTTTTGCAAACTGAAAACACTATCTGATTTAATAGGGTGCAAATAATTTTGCAAGGAACCATGGCATTCTCTCTTTTACAACTTTTATCATTTAGATTGTTCGGCATCCAGTACAGACTCCCACCACTCCTTAGTTACGGCTCTGAACTTGACGAGACTAAGAAAAGCAGGTATTGAGAGCGAAGCGACGGAGAAAATTTTATGAAAATATATTTTTATTTGTAGAAAATTTGAAACCGAGGGAGATAATTGCCCCTCTGGAGGTGCCCTTGGCCATCAATGTTTGCCCCCTTGCCCTCCTTAGAATTGATTTCCATTCAAGGTTGGGGGAGGGGGGTGATGCCCACCTGCCCCACTGTGGTTGCACCACTGATATGCACACACAAATATAGTAACAATATGAAGTGTCTGTGTGATTCCAATGTATCCAAAAAATTCTAATTTAATTTAATGGTAAGTATATTTAAAACATTTAATTTGTGGTCCTTAGTTTACATTTGCTATTTTACATATTCAGACTCGAAATGCATCTACAAACACAAGTCACGCAAATGTTATGGTATATATTCTAACCTGCGAAAAATTGTTCACTGTGTAAGAATTTCAAACTCAAATTTAACTAATCATCTTCAAGAAATCTTATCTTGCAATAATCTTCAGTCTGTCAGATTGCTCTACATAGGACAGTAACAAAGTAAACAGATAGAGAGAATTCAGTTTTATTTTTCACACAATATTATTTTCCTTCATCGATAAAAATAAAAAATCAACTGAAGATCTCGCCTCAGGGCATTTATCAATACGTATAAATTCAATAGGATTTGGATAAAACAGTTGCAATTTTTCATGTCTACAGAGAAAAATTCAAGCAGAATTCACGCATAATTCCCGGTGAGTAGCCACCCTGAACATGCATTCGTGGGTATGAACAAAAATCTAGAAACTGCATTAATAAAACATCTTGCACACTTAAGATATTAAAACTGTTATAACGTGAAAATAGGTCTCCTATAAGATGTTATTTAATAGTTCTCCAATTAAATATAACCAAATTTTGGAATAACACAACGTATCAAGCTCACTGTGTCTACCAATTTTTGAGCTTAAGTTTTGATGTAAGTCAATATGTGCAATAGTTTATCAATCGCAATCACAACATGACAAACGAAGTGGTCAAAAATAGTTTTACAACCATTATACTGTAAAGATGAACTAGAAACGTGTGTATAGAAACGGTGTAAGATAAAATTACTGCCAGTTTTTCAAATAAGCTTCTGCCAACGTATATCTTGGCAAAAGCCGGTGAACTCATTTACAAACATTTCATCATAAAAATCGTCTCCTAAACCTGCACAAAGAGAATAATATAAAGTAGGTTCAAAATAATAACACTTTTCGCAATTAACTTTAAAATTATTAATGATTTTTTACAATCAAGTTCCAATGCAAGATAGACGCTTGCCAGTAACACAATATGGCACCGGTTGAAAACTAACCTTGACTGGTAAACAAGAGGAAATTTTGGAATGGAGCAATCTAATTTCTCCTTCTCCTTCAAATATGTCTATTTTTGCTCTCTTGTCCAGAGAACACAATCGACACAACTCCGCCACTTTTTTCGGAGGCATTGTTACAATTATAAGTCCTTGATTTTAACACCACCACGTTTTTTCTTCGACATTTACATTCACACCCAAGTACACAAAGAAGATCTAACATCCGGGAACTCAACGATGTTGCCACATTTAAGTGAGTACAATTTCCCTTTCCTACATAAATTTCCTTTTTCATACAAAATTTTCCCTTCATCTCACAAAATTTTGGTCTTATTCCTCCATTTTATTACTATTGAGTATTGGCTCATATAAAAAAGTATAAAAATACTAGGATTAAAAAAAACATTAATGATACCATATAGTACACATATATATTGCGAAACATATGAAATATGAAAATTCTCACCTTAACATTAACTCTGCTACAAAAATAATTTTAAAAAATTGATAATGGAAAATTATTGATTGTCCCAAACGAAATTTAAAAATATTCATTACATCAGTGAAAAATGACGCGATGAAAGAAAGTGAAAAATGTATTTCACACTTCAAAAGAAATTGAATCAATATATGAGGAAAATTTACTCAAATGTCCATGTAATTTAATATTTTTCACATGGAATGTTGTCTGTTATTGTTTTATTTTTCATTCCAGCTGGATTTCCTTGCCCAGGGGGAAATTTTGCTTCAAGCGAGAACACTCCGAAGTTTCCATAAAATTTCCCTTTTATTAAGAATAATCCCTCGCTTTTTGCAAAACATTTTTTCGGGGTGGCGCAGCAAAAGCTGTAAGCATAGCATCAAAGAGGCATAGCATAAGGACGAACAACTTTTCTTGATAACGTTTTGCTCATTTTGGACCTCCACGATGGCGTCCTATAATCAAGGGGACTCAGGAAGTGATTTATCCACACCCCAAATTTCCTCAACACACCCTAAATTTTTCAGAAAGGCCCAAGTTATGGTCATTTTGCGTTAAGATTTTGGCCGAGTCTGCTGCCACGCACGTGTCAGCAGTAAGAATAAGCTTCAAATTTGCTCCTGCCACGTAATTCATCTGCTAAGGGGATGTTACAAATCTTAAGAACAGATTGAGACGAGAGAAATGCAAGTTTATGATTAGTGGGAATGAATGTACAGGTAATGTAGACCCTTTTTCTTTAGAAACCTTTTAGCGATATTATTTTAATGCTAACAGAACCTAACCTAACTACGAGAGCATTTAGGTTTATATTAGAATAATACTAAGGAACAAAATCTTAAAGAAAATTTGTGAAAGTAATCGCTACAACTTCACAGTATGTGTTACAGACGTAATTGCATGCATAGCATGATGAAATCACGATAAGACAAAGACCGAGTCTGCTGCCACGCGCATCTTTTTTGAGGTTCCAGCAGAAAAAGAACGTGGCAGCAGACACTGCCTAAGATTTACCCTTACAACCCCCCCCCTCCCCCCCGCACGGAAGTTCTGGATAAACCCTTGCCCTTGGCCTCAGGAGCCAGGTTTGATCACTGGTGGAGACACATTGCACAGTTGTTCAGATTCAGCTTGAAACCGTAGGTCTAGTCCCGAGAGGCTTATCTGATCATAAAATACTAAATCATAGGCGCCGACTCCATGGGGCATGAGAGGGCTCGAGCCCCCCCCCCCCCCAATGTTAACGATGTGGGGCAGGGCCCCCTAATAATTTTGCTTAAGAGGATCTAATGTATTGTTTTGCTTCTCTTGTAAAGTTTACTCAGAATTGTGCCACATGAACTTAACTTTAAATATACATTTGAAATGTTCTAGCCCATCAATTTGGGGGTTTGAGACCGCTGAACCATTAACTTTGAGGGGGCTATGACCAGAGACAGCAAAACATGACTTATTACTATATACTAAGTGTGTAATTATGAGTATTGTTAAAATTTTTACTAAAAAGAGTTTCAAAAGACGATGTGCATGAACTAGGGTAGTGGATGGGACGTTTGGGCTACAAATGGCTGTAACATGACATTCAGAACGAGATCATTGATAGAGTAGAGGCGGCGAATGTGGAATGGTCGGCAAAAGTGGAATACCATGATATTTACAACTACATACGTCTACCATCTATCGGGGTAGTTTAGAACCATCACACGGTATGTACAGATGGCAGCACTGAAGCAACCCCCGCCATCCAGTGTGAATGTTTGCTGACAGAGCACATAAAGCTGTTTTGAAGGGAGCGGACTTTTTTTTCGTTACCGTCGTTTCGTACACACAAAGCAAACACAAGGTAAGATTTCTGCAAGTGTTCTATGTGACATTGTTCACCAATGTCGTAGCTAAATAAGCATTGTCAATTAGGTGTCCTGGAAGTTTCAGGTATTATCTAATTTAAGATTAAAAAGGAAAAGTAGTTAGCGGGTAATGTGGAATAGGTGAGGGTGGTTAATGTGGAATAGTATTCCACATTACCCTCTCTTTTTCAGCCCTTGATACAATTTGTTAAAATTACATTTTCATATTTTTATGACTTCCTGCATGCAGTTATAAGGTACAGCTAAATGGCAGAGAATGTTTATCATGTTGTGGGGGGGGGGGGGTTCAAGACACCCTCAAAATTTCTGCAACTCGTTAATGAGAACATTTTTGGCAAATATTCCCTCGACATTGATTGATTGATTGATTTAGTTTATTTTACTTCGCGTTTTGTGCCTCTTGGCTAATTTGCGAAGATGGGGATGAGTGATAAAATGATGAAATTGATGAATGGACATTCACAAACAACCAAGCCCGACCGGGATTCGAACCCGGGACCCTTGGCGTCGCAGCGCGATGTGCTAACCACTTCGCCACAGGGTCGGGCCTCGACATTGATCTTATTATGCGGCAGCCATTCCTTCTTCAGCCCTTATTAATGTTTTTATTGCGAAATTAGATTTTCCTAAACCCTTGCAGAAAAGAAAGTTGAAATTGTGCCCATGTTAAGATAGAATAATTACTGTAAATGTATTATGACAAAAAATCCTATATTAAATCTGCATATTTAATGCTCAAAATGGTCTTTTTATATTTTGAAGATTTACAGACCCTCCCAGAATGCCGAAAGGAGGGGTAAAGCAGAAGAAGTGGGACCCAGAGAAAATAACGCAGGCAGTGACAGCAGTCAGGCAAAAAGAAATGGGATTTCTGCGTGCCAGCAAAACATATGATGTTCCACGGACCACATTATTTCGATTAGTTAGAGAACATTCTGACAAATCTGCAGATGACGCTGCAAGAATACGTGTAGGTCGAAAGCCAATCTTCTCTCCAACCATGCAAAATGATATTGTCAGTTATGTCTTAGAAATAGAATCTCGTTACTATGGACTCACAAAACGTGACATTTGTTCAGTTGCTTATCAATTAGCTGTTCAAAATAATATGAAGCATCCGTTCTCTGTGGTAAGAGAATGTGCTGGTAAAGACTGGTTTAGATTGTTTATGAAAAGACATAAAGATGTAGTGACTCTTCGAAATCCCACTGGAACCTCATTTGCGAGGGTAAATGCCTTCAGTCGCGAAAACGTGGCTAAATTTTTCAACAACTTGGAATATGCCTACAAGAAGTTCAATTTCCCCCCTGACCGTGTGTATAACGTAGATGAGAGTGGACTTACTGTGGCGCAAACCAAACAGGACAAAATCATTGCATTAAAGGGGAAAAGACAGGTGGGTACTCTGACATCCGCTGAGCGAGGATCACTAATAACTGTAGTAACATGTATGAGTGCGGGTGGTTCCCTCCCATGTTAATTATTCCACGGAAAAATGAAAATGTTCAACTGATGAAATATGCACCTCCAGGTTCCATCGTAGCGTACCATCCCTCAGGCTGGATTCAACTCTCAATATTCACTAACTGGTTTCGTCACTTCATCAGTAAAGTGAAGCCAAGCAAAGATGACCCAGTACTCCTCATACTTGATTGCCACTACAGTCACACCAGGAATATTGAGGTTATTGATCTAGCTCGGGAAGAATCTGTTGTTATAATTTCTTTGCCACCACACTCGACACATAAGCTACAACCTCTTGATAGAACATTCTTGGGCCCTCTGAAGAGATATTACAACGAAGAGTTGAGATTGTTTCTCCGTAACCATGGGAGAAGAGCAACTCATTTCGACGTAGGAGAACTCTTTTCCAGAGCTTACTTACGTGCTCAGTCGGGCGAGATTGCTGTTAATGGATTCAAATGCACAGGGATTCACCCCATGAATCCAAACGTTTTTAGGGATAGTGATTTCATTAGAGCTACCAACACAGCCAGTAATGACGTCTCTCTACCTCCTGATAGTGTTAATCCACAACCATCCACATCTTCGCCAACTGAAATCCCACACCGCCTGTACAGGAAACAACTTCACCAAGTGAAAAGTCTATAAATGCTGTCTACACTCGCCGATCAACTCAACCCAACCATGCAGTAACACCATGGGATATATCTCCAGTTCCAACTACAAGTAATGCACAATCCAAGAAGGGAAGCAGAACCACTTCGTCAACTGTACTCACACGAACGCCTTATAAACATTCTCTACAACACTCTTTTCATGAATCAGAAAAGATGAAGTCAAAGAAAAGCAACTCGTGCAAGTGATGTATCTTCAAAGAATCAAATCAGTGTGAAGGGAAAGGAAAAGATGAAATGGCAAAATCCAGAACGCAGCGTGGCAAGAAGCAGGAAGACATTGCAAGTACAACAAGTGAATCGACCATTGAAAGTGATGGAATCACCTCTGATCATTGTAGTGTGATTGGTGAAAGTGTAGGTCCGAGGAACCCAGACACTGAGTGCTTGTTCTGTGGAGAGAATTGGTCGACTGATGGTCCAGGCAGTAAGTGGATCCAGTGTTTATTGTGTGAATTGTGGGCCCATGAGCTCTGTAGTGCATCAGAGGGAGATGTGTTTATTTGCGATTATTGCAAGTAAATTTGTAGTTTTTCATTTAACTGCATAACGAATATCGAATTAACATAAATGTACAGAACAATAAGGCTAAGTGTCAAAGTTGTGTAATCTCTAATTATGAGGGTAATGTGGAATACTGTATTCCACATTACCCCCCACTTTCATTTTGTTGATATTTCGCACTTTATTCACTAATGTTTTTCTTCTTCAAAAGCACATTAATTATTTCAAGTATTCTGAGTGTTTTTTTGAAAAAGGAATGTGTATTGTATTTTTTGTTGAACTTTCATATAAAAATGTGCACAAATAAAGTAATTATAGTTCAAAACAAAAACGGTATTCCACATTTGCCGCCAAGGGAGATCTGTTTTGCGATCCGTGGTAGCAGATATTAAAAGTCGGGAATATTTTGCTATTATGGTTGACGAAACTTGTGACATATCCATCCGTGGACAATTAATATTCTGCATTAGAACTGTGAATAAAAATTTTGATATTTTTGAGGAATTCATGGGCTTTTATGAGATTCCGAACACTGAGGCCAAAACTTAAAAAAGGGAGAGAGTGTCATTCATTAATTTCTTTCAGTGATCAGAGCCCCCCCCCCAATAGACATAAGAACAATTTTTTATAACCAAAACGCCCCGGGTCCTATATCCACTAGAGTCACTTTCGGATCACTCAGGTCCTCAGCGCCACGCACCGCTTGCAGCGCCGGTTTTTACGCCACTCACTATATCGTGTCCCAGCTAACTGTAGAGCAGGGCCGCGCAAAGGGTGCCCACAGGGGGTTTCATGACGCCCCTGCGTCATGGGAATTTTTGGAGGGGACAAAATGTTATACCAATTCTATATATATTCACACAAAAATGGGGGGGATCGCATCGTTTGATTGACTTGTTACTAATTTTTAGTTTTGGTTATTATGTTCAGTATATCTACCTACCTGTGGCTGATCGCGGCGATAGGGTTGAAATGAAACACCACCTCTTATGCCTTTAGAATCGGTTTGGATGGCATTAATACAAGGTTAGTGGAGCAGACAAACTGTGCAGAATAAGGTTGACTAACAATGGTAGTGAGTCTAAAGTATCTAAAGTAACACCATTAAGCCTTGTTTCCATTATTATGAAAAAATATAAATATGCTGACCAAGGCAGTAATTTATTTTATTAAAAACATAAACTAAACGTAACGTTTCAACCTTCTAGCAAGGTCTTCATCAGCAACTTTTGTACTTGATACAGAGTCTGATGAAGACCTTGCTAGAAGGTTGAAACGTTACGTTTAGTTAATGTTTTTAATAAAATAAATTACTGCCTTGGTCAGCATATTTATATTTTTTCATCTAAAGTAAACATATATTGCTTAAATATGTCTGTATTATACAGTGACACAACTACAGGGGGGCCAGGGGAGTCATTGCTCCCCCAACCTTCGACAGAAGTCAATTCTAGGGTAGCAAGGGGATCACAGAGGAGCAATAACCCCCCTTCGATTTCAAATTTTATGCAAATAAAAATTCATTTTGTAAAATTTTCTTGCTTACTTCGCTCGCATTATCTGCTTTTCTCGTTTTCCTCAAGTTCAGAGCTGTAGCTAGAGGCGGCGGGAATCGGCCATGGGCGCCGAATGATCTAAAAAAAAGTTGTAAAAGAGAGAAAGAGAGTCCAGTGAAATTATTTGCGCCCAATTATATCAATATTGTTTTCAATTGCAAAAAATTGACCTAAAAATTTTCTTGCTCGCATCGCTCGCATTATCCTTCTTTTCTGTAATGTAATGTATTTAAATAATATGTGTTGTATATTTGTATTGAATAAGCTTTCAATACGTACACAATTTAGTGTAAACTTGTTGCATATGTATTTTCTATTTTATGACGCTCCATCTTGCATATGTGTAAAACATATGTTGTACATGAAAGTTACACATGTATCTTCGGAATTCATTTATCATTCATTTTCTGCCATTCAAAAATACAGTTTGTATGCTTGATTTCTATTATTAGCTAATGTGAAATTGACGGTGTTGAAAAAATATTTCAAATCGTTTGTTCCAAGCAAATGCTTTAGCACCGATTTCTACCCCCTTTTGCGTAATTTATGACGATAATAACGTCTTTGATACTACTACTACTACTGGTATTAATAGAAGTAGTAGTAATAATAATAAAGCCATTATTAATGTTATTGTTATTATTATTGGTACGTTTATCCTGGTACTTGCCCCGTCCCCCCGAGACAAAAAATTGTGCTTGCACCTCTGGTATTATATTTTTTCGCAAATTTTGTCTGACAAAAATAATTTGAGTAATTAATTCGGCATAAACGGGTGGGAATGTTCTGCCTTTTTGAGGCCCCTAAAAGGGCCTCGCGTCCCATGGGGTTGATACGAAAATGTAATAAATACGTAGAAGTGAGAAAAAAATATGGAAAAGGTTATTTTTTGTGGGTAATAAAATTCAAACATTCTGTTTTTATTTGGTTTTAAATTCTAGTTAAACGTTATAATTGGAATGAATAAGTCAAATCAGGGGCGTAATATACAGGCAGGGTCCTAAGCCTATGGGAGCCACAAAAAAGTCAAAAATTGTCCTCGAATGTCTCATGTAAAACTTACTCAAAAATTCAAGATAACTTGCTTGGACATTTTTACTCATTTATTCTTTTCTTGAATAAAAAGCACACTGTCTTGTATTTTCTTATTTCTCTTGACCTTACACTTCCGATTATAATACGTTAACAATAAAGTACCTCCATCGTCCACGAAGCAAGTGTGACTCATTTAAATGCTTGCGTTGTTTCCTTCCTTCCTATAGCAAGCCCATACTCAGCATTTTTAGGGGGGATCTGAAAATGTCGAACAAAGGAAAGAGCCGAAAGCTATTGCATTGATTGAGCTAGAATATTTTACGTTGATTTCTGACACATTTGGCTAATCGTGTTCATGAGGATGGGTGATAATATGATGAAATTGAGAAAGAAAGGAGCAAGCAATGCCCATCCCAGCCCGAGATTCGAACCCGGAACCAATGACGTCGTAGCGCGTTGTGCCAACACTCCCTCACGGTGGTCGGTGTTGGAGTATTAGATGTGGCCACCAATGTTATTGTAGTATTGCAGCTAGTGCTAAGTGTACACCCAACGGCAAAAGTAATATGCCCACTCCATTACTATTTTTATTCAGCCTGTTTTCCACAGTGTGATGATAATAGGTTGAAAGAAAAAGGCCACTAAGCAGATGTCAGTCAACATCAGCTTCGCATCAACATAATTCCATCCCTAAGAACAACACAATATGTAGAGTAAAAACAGAATTAAAATTGTGATGAACAATTTGCCTATTATCATCTTTGCTAATGGCTGTACAATTGCAGAGTTGGAATGTTATGGTCCATGGTAGCGGAAAATACCAGCCCACCGACAGACAACCCCCTCCCCCTTCCCGATCCGACAATCAGCAACACAGTCTCTTACAGACAAAGGTTGTTTCATGGCGTATAGTCGACGCGCTAGCTACGTTAACGAGCGGCTGGCTTTGAAGTCGACGGAGCGCGCCCACCAGCTCCAACAATACATTCACCGCACGGTTGAAACTCCACGTGGACTTGACGAGCAAAATGACAGCTGCGCCCATTGGCTCAAGGACTCCACGTGGATTAGGCGAGCAGAATGACAGCTGCGCCCATTGGCTGAAGGTTGAGTGTGATTGGACGAAAACAACTCGCCCGCTGTTTATCCCCACCCACGTTCGTGGCGGCATCTCGCAACGAAGTAAACGCGTATAGTTTACAGCTTGGTGCTTATTTTTTACATTCAATTCTCAGAAGTTTTCGAATTGCTCAGTTTTTTCAAATTAACATTGTTTATTTTTTTTAAAAAAAAATTCTAGTTCCAGCACCATTGAACAGCCATGATAATTATATGGTTAGAAAATAATATATTTATGAATTAAATTATACGTATTAGCAATGATTACTAAAATGAAGAACATGTCTAAATATGAGTTAACCAAAAGAAAACGATACATTTTCGCAACACGACTACAGTTTGGCTGCAGGACAGGGATTAAAAAGAATGGACTCTCCCGACTAAATCGGGGCATCATGTAGACTTGCATCAACGGTTATAAAACAAAAATTACTCGGGCCTGATTGTTTAAAACAGTTGATCCTCGATTAGCCAGTAAAATTGATCTGCAGTCACGCTGAACTCTGATTTTGTGTTGTATAAAAGTTGAAGTGAGATTCAGTTCCTGCGATCTAGTGATGGGTCATGGCAGTTCCTTTTCGGGAAGCAGTTCACCGGAGCTCGCTCACCGAAAGGAAGCGTTCACTGGAAGTCATTCAAAGGAACTACGAAGCCATGGAGCATGCTTTGCTCTCGGACGAGGCAGTTCCTTTTAGAAAGGCAGTTCACTGGAGCTTCTTCGTTGAAGAAGTCGTTCACAGGAGGAGCTACCATACCAACACAGCTCGAAGTTGGTTTCGTTGGTTGGAGGAGGGGATGTGGGAGGCTGCTTCTGGAGTGGGTGAAAATAATTAGAGGGGAGGAATCCGCCTTCGCGCACATATTAAACAGCTATAGGAAACAATGTATCGACTGACCGACCGAGGTTCGGGAGCTGCTTTCAGGGTGGGGGTGAATGAAAATACATTTTAATGGATAATTGAACTTTAGCGGACAAAAAGTCCTCATCGGAAAGGAAAAGTTGGACAAGTTATATTCTCCCCTCTTCCTTTCCAAAAATGAATTCCAACCCCTTGTTGTCGCAGCGCATTACAGCGCCTGGTGATAGATGAGGAAAAATAATTGTAAATATTTTAAACATGGACGTTCGCTGTATTTTTTCCAGGGAAGGGCAAACAAGGTATTTTTCCAAGGTGTCAAACGAAGCATATTTTCTTCCAAAATAGTATAATCTAAAAAAAAAACTTCAGTTTGAAGTTAGCATGCACCTGTAACGCCCTTCTAATAATTAACAAATTGAGATTGAAATGAAATTATACGTATGTGTAAAATGTACAAATTTTAGGTTGACATTTATTTTCTATTGTAGGCGTTGCCCCTCCCCATCTTTTCAGACTTTCATGCAATTAAATGACTACACGGTCAAACCAACACCCGTAAGAGAATGGAAGAGAGGACGCTAAACCTTTGAACTACGAAGAATAGCATTCGTATTTTTCAAGCTCTTTCCGCCTCCCGGCCCCCTTTGAGATAATGGAAGAGCACGGAAACGGAACGTTGTCGTAAGTTTGATATGATGATCTTATATCTATCAAGTTTCTTCTACAGTTCCTTGCAATGCGAGTTGCCAAAACATGCCACAAAAAGGGTTAAAGGTAAATTACTTGCCCATCCCTCCCTCATTGTTGAGCTTCTGCAGCATTACTGTAAACAGAGTAGCTACGCGGAAAACCGCCACTATCAACAATCGGCAACAAAAGACGGGACCTCGCGCTCTCTCTCTCTCTCGATGGTTCGTAGGAGTGAGTCATCGACTGTGAGCGTTGGCAACATACAAGCAAAGCTCAGAACTTCCGATCAAGTACCACGGGTCATGGCAGTTCCTTTTCGGGAAGCACTTCACCGGAGCTCGCTCACTCAAGCAGCCATTCAAAGGAACGAACGAACGACTCCTCCCGATGTTGGTTTCGTGCAGCTGAAGTGAAGGGAGTGGGGGAGGACTTGCTGGAGTTAACTTGAGTGAAAAGGATTAGGGGAGAGGGAACTGCGCTTGCTACTCGACTTCCCACAAGAAAACCAGAGAACATACACAGCAGTAACAATACACGCAAAGCTCACGACTCCTGAAACAAGGAACTACCACAGAGGAACTGCTCGTTCACTCCGAAGGAGCGAGCACTTCACAGTTCCCAAGAGGGAGTAGTTCAAAAGGAACGGTTCGTTCACGAACGACCCATCACTACTGCGATCAAAGTTGATCCGTGATTTTTCTCCGATCAGCAGACATTGACCGTAGTTCAGCTGTTGTAACATGGCTGTACTAACGAATATTTGCTTGTAAAATGTGTTGCAAGTGAACGTATGCGGCAAGACGGGAGAATCAATTCATAAAATCCTGTTTCCATAATAATAAAGAAGAAGCGTGTACAACGAGGTGAACAATGATAAATATTTCTTCCATTTTTCTTTCTTTCCATATATCATGTGTCATTGTTATTTACTGTTTGAAATACCATGTATTTCTTTCTTTAAATTTGCCTTAAATGACTGCAAGAGCATAAAACATTGTTTAATTGCACGATCAGAGAAAAGTAACTTGAGAACAATCAAATGTTGATACAAACCGAAAATAGACCCGCTTACATTTTCTTGTTGATATGATAACATTGTAAAACTTGCGTTGGGATGAAGAGGGAGTATAAAAATGTACCATTTCGCTTTACTGCATCCAGCCAAGTGTTATTGCAATTCAATGTTGTCCGCAGACTGGAACAGATCATGTAACTTTGGCTGTAGTGTATATATCTACTGCTTTATGAACCGAGCAAGTTGCATTTTAGATGGTATATATATATATATATATATATATATATATATGACACATATTTTATTTCGAATATTATTTGTTTTGTGCATAATTTGCATCCGAGAGGACAAGCGTCACTGTTGTTTCAATATTTCTTTCCATTCGGGAAAACGCAAACACATTTTACATTTCACAACGTAGGCCATTCAAGTGCAAAGAAAATTCCGTATATTAGTACTTACAGGAACTAATGGTCCACCTGTAACATGTTGTCGTGTAATCACAAAATAAATATAATAAACATCTTCTTACATGAACAATAGCTCCAAATCCGAGTATAAGAAAGTTGTTATATCTCTTTTTAGCATTAAAAACAAATACATATTTAAAAAAAATATTTATGCAAGCATATTTTCTCCCCTTTGCAACCGAGAACCGATAGTTGCTTTCGATGTCAAGGACAAATCATCCACGTGGAATGTGCACAAGCAATAGCCTAAATGGCCGTTTAGTATCTAATTTACGTGATGTTACTAAATTTGCAACATGTTCGAATATTTACTACATCCAGCACCTCAGATTTATTCTTTATTCAAATATTAAATACATGCATTTATCGAAACCGACTTTAAAATGTTTGCTGTTCAGTGTTGGACAATTGGCAACATCACAGGCACACTAGCGACATGTCTGGATTTGCCACGTTGCGAAACGTATTTCTTTGACCCAAGATCAGGATTTGATCTAAGATCGACAAATCGACAGTTAGCTTTATACAACATGATAGAAGCTTGAACTTAGTTCACTACCGGATCGTAGGTCAAATCTGATCTCCAGTTAGTGATGTTTATACAACCGGCCATGTTGCAGACTGCAGACTTCTGGAGCCTTCCTCTCTTCCCAAACATCCCATTCATATATGCAAGAGCGAAATCGAAATTTCTGCACAATCTGAAAAATCGTTAATATTATTTTCGTATGTTCTTATATCTTCACATTACAATATTTCATAGTTCGAGGGAGCATTGCCCCTTCGCTGAGTACGGACCTGTAGCGAGTGAAATTATTAAATATCTTTTTTCGTTGTGATAAATTGCTGACGTAGCCTATCCCTGAAGATTTTGTATCGATTCACATTGAGATTTCATATTTAAGGAACTGATGGAGACCTCGCATTCTAATCTCGTCCAGGGCTTCGCAATATGCTGCTTCGCCACTGCTTCTAATACTAATAGTGTACAATATACTCAAGCAAACTTATCATTTCAGTAATGGCCGTTGAATTGGGCTTCTAGACATCACAAGGGCAATTGCAATCTTCTGCGAAGAAATAGCAGCAGACTCCAATCTTGAGAGATAGATAATAAATCGGCGATGGAACTTTATTTACTGAAAATTTGTCACTTTTAGAGAAATGCCGATTGGAAGGACATAATTTTAACTATGCAATTTCTTTTCGATAGACCAATGTCTTAAAGACTTTTTCATGAAACAAGAACAGCTTTATTAATAGATCATTACTAGGGCTCGGAAGTTGAAGAAATATCCTTCTTTTCCCTAGTGTCCGAAGACGAGGCCCAACATAATATATGTTCATTTTAGGTCATTGTAGGCCAGAAAAAGGTGGGTTTTATTTGCCCTTTTTTGCCTTTTTCGGCGTTTTTTGGTTTATTGGTCCTTTTTTAGCCTTTTTCTAGGTCTTAACGGCTTTTCTTGCAACTTCACCTTCTTTCGACTAGGTTTTTACTGCCCATTCTCAATTCGAATCATCATCAAATCATCACCATCACCTCTTAAACATCCTTTCTGTAGTAAAGAAATAAAAAAATAAAAAATAAATATATATGAACCAGCCCTGAAACGAGAGAAAAACATTTTTGGACGACTGAAGCAGGTAAGGTACAAGGTCCTTTAACCGTAACTTGTCTGGAAGGTCGCGCTGTAAGTAGCAACTTTATCTTGCTTTGAAGCTTTCAGCATGGTGTATACGACCATATACATTAAATATGTACCCAAAACTGACGTTATTAATTAATTTGGATCACATTTATACGTTCTTTATTCCGTTTTAAGGTCTTTTTTTTTCATATTTTTAGGTCTTTTTTTGGCAATTTATAGGTCTTCAACTTCCGAGCCCTAGTCATCACCATCAGTGCTCGAAGTGTATGTGCGTGTGTGTGTGGAGCGAGGGTGGGAGTAGACGCAGAGGGATGCAATCCTCCCCCGTACACTATAGCATTGTCCCACGAAGGAACATTTAGGGGATATGGGGGTAGGGCCCTACACATTTTCGATCTCTGTCATTTTGGAGGTGATGTGATCAATAGTACGCTCCGGCCACCTTTAACCCCAGGGTTGTCTCCAGATACCCATTGATTTGAGGCTGAGCGGGCCCCGGGCCAGCTTTATGCGGGGACAAGGTCGGAAGAATTCATACCTTACATCACCCACCCGGGGCTAAGAAAAAATCCATAAAGCATTCCCCACAGCTAGGATAATTTGCATAAGC
This sequence comes from Lepisma saccharinum, assembly GCF_977018435.1. Taxonomy (NCBI): domain Eukaryota; kingdom Metazoa; phylum Arthropoda; class Insecta; order Zygentoma; family Lepismatidae; genus Lepisma; species Lepisma saccharinum. The sequence goes on along the minus strand of NC_139248.1, from coordinate 3,982,107 downwards.
ATCCTCCCCCACCTACTGAATTGTCTTCAAGTTGATTAATACAAGGATCCTTCTTCCTTCTTTCCCGAAACTCGAACAAGTAAATTCGCAGCTAGGAATTTCCACTTCGAGCACTGTAAATTACAGTGGCGTGCGGTGACCATTTAGATAGCCGAAGCACTGAATATATAATTTTTAAGTAAACAATAGCAAATCAAGGGGCAAGCTTGCCTTGATAAAAATCACAGTTGGTAATAGTTCGTTTAATTTTTAAGCTGGTTATCAAGCGCAGTTTCTATTCTGTTTTCCCCAAAAGCAGCTATAGCTACAGACGATCGTAGATGGTTAACAGACAGTCCGTGCTCCGCTATTGACTTCACTAAATTTCCCAAATGCATGTACCCAGTTTTGGTCCAAGAAGCATTTCTATCCTTTCCAAACAACAGACAATACCAGCAAAACACCGCATTTAGCTCAGCGCTACCGGCTAACCAGTCACATTTGTTATACATATTACACTGAAAATGTGTAGTGAATTTACTGGTCTTTTGAACCAAGTTCGGTAGTTCTGGTGTTGGCCATCCATTTTTAATTATGTAATTTTTTTTCTGAGAAAGAACGGGCAGAAAACGGCTTGGACAGAAGCTTTTTTTTAATACACATTGTTCTATATTACTAGATACTAACTGGTACCTTCACATATTTTCATATTCATTCGGCAAACCAAACCCGTAAACTGAGGAAAACCGAAAACAATACGAGTTGAAACACTTCGATACTCTCTCGAACTCCGAACTCCCTGTCCGATGCTAGCTTCGGTTGCAGAAGAAATACACGCACACGGCCCGTGACCTTGAGGAGCGCGCGCAACTGTCTGCCACTACTAACAGATGCGAGAGGAAGATTGCTTCGGCTCAACCTCAGTGCAGCCCTGCAGGGACTGGTTTTATGTTCTATGTGACGGTTTTATCTAGATATTATTGAATAATTGTGTGATTATAATGACATAATATTGTTACGTTATTGCATATTGTATTCCGAAGCAATGCTTCGATAGCTTACCTTGTATGCACGCCACTGGTAAATCACAAAATTGTACCACATTGGAAAAGAACTGATTCGACAGAAATGCCCAGAAAATTTCAACATGTAAGAAAACTAAACTTCACAAAATCCTCCAAAATAAAGATGACATTTAACTCACAGGCTGCATACCCTGCTTGGCAGAAGAGAGGGTACTGGCCCTAAGGGCAAAGGGATAATTGCCTTTGGGCTCCACCTTGCGAGAGCCGGCCCCCACACCCTGGTTTAAATCCGGCCTTCTTAATTACTTCCTTGTAAAATCCTTCCATATCTCTCCTTCCACCTCACCCTGGGTGCCAAGCGAGCAGATCATATTTGCGCCGGAATTACAAAAGGGGGATGGTTTCACTAACATTTATATTTTTAGTCCCTTGGTTCGTTACACATGTACATAAAGTAAATAAACAACTGGTTTAAAATAGACAGTACTGTAGTTCTTAGAGTTAATTCTTAAATCAGAACATTTCGAGTAGGATTATATGGGTTTATTTTACGTTGTTATATATATACATATTTACATAGCGTTTCCATGTGTGTATTGCATAGACCAAATTAACAAAACTCTAAATTAACAAAATTCCACACCTATGGCTTACCCCATCGGCACTTCCTTTACCGCTGAGTTAGCAAAACTATCTCTGCGGGCCTACCCTCAGCTGAAATGATATTCCGTACATTATAATGCCTTTCCTTACGCCATTACTCTTTCCTTTGCGCATCAATTATTCAATACGGAAATATCCAAATATTCAAAGCTTTTCTAAAGGGGACTTGGGACAGCAAACAGGGGTTGGCTTACACCAAATGCTACATTCGCCACCAAAAGTGTACTAAACTCGAGGAAATGTTCCTCGTCGTCGAAAGCATGGGGAAACACTGTTTTCTTCTAAAGCCCAACTGATCTTTTTTATAGTCGAGGTACGAGGTAAACGTCCGTGAACATGGATCCCGTAGCACTGGAATTTTCCACAGTAACGGTCTTTTGAAAGACAGCTCCCCCAACTGGGAAGCTAAAAAACAGGGGAATCTAATATGAAGTAAATGCACAATCCATTAAGCACATACACTTACATGCAATATTAACATAAAAGCAGAGCGTATAGAAGGAATAGTGTGTGCACTCCCTGAGTTGCCGTGGTCCACCGCCTAGATGGCAGTGGTGACGTTTGAGACGGCGCGGAAGATGCTCGCGTTGCTTACATAACTAACTACATAAGAAACAAAAATGCATGTTACTTACGTTTGGAGAAGAGCTCAGCAGCTGGATAGTTTGGAGAATTTCCGAGATGATTTTGCTGTCTTCGAGGCACTTAATTCCTTTCTTATCTCCTTGGCGCGGAAGAAAAATATCGACATTTCAGATAGTGAAATACGAGTTTAGGTAGCGTACGCAGCACATGATATTCACAGCATCCTAATTGAGAAGTTTTTACAGCAATTATATTTAAATTGTCGAAACACTCAAAAATTATATCACCCCATAAACTATTAGCACATGATATTTTTTCTGCAACAACTTCTATCACTCGTAACAGCACATCATAAACGCTTGTCGATACATATGTAAGGTATTTATAGCCGTCGCCCGAACCAAAGTCTTGGACTTTTCACTTTTGAAATATACCGCACTATGTATACTGCCAAATGATACACCAAGTATTCTTTACCAACACTTTGTTCATTTAAGTTCGGTATGTTGTTTTCCCAGACATGTATTTGAATTTCATCTTCAACAATGGAAATTTTTTCCCCTTACTTTATTTTCAGCTTGATTCTTCACCGAAAGATTTTTATTTTCGGTTGCTCTTTCCAGAGTTCCCATTTGATTAACAAAAGACGTCAGAGGAGATTCAGTCCTGTATTCACAGTTTCCGCCCGAAAATAAAGCAAGTTTTGCTTGTACGTAAATTGATTGCAGCATATGTAAGTGCAGAAAATCCACAGTGGAGGGATGATCATCACAAGTGAACGACCGCAATATACCAAAATGGCGTTTTAGGGGATCTTGATTAAATTTTCCTGTCAAAACGTACTTGTAATTGTTCTTCCACAAATATTCGGACACTTCTAAAGTACTTTCTAAAGTCACTCTTAAGGACTCTAGCGTTTTTTTCTGAAGCGAAGGAATTTCGATTATCTCTAAGGGTCAGCATTCCATTTTAATAAAGTTGTATGTGCTTCTGATCCTTTATATAGTGCCTGTGCAGGAGTGAATGAATTTAATGCGTCAACCAGGCAGTTCAGGTCCCTTGTGAAATTTTCCGTGTTTCACTGCCTTCTAACCCCTCTGCATTAATACTCCGATAAAATTTTATTCCATTAGCCACAGATCTGCTGAACAGCTGCAGTGCGAGTCTTACATTCATTCGTTGGAATGAATTAGGATCCAAATGTGGAAATGCCCAAAGCTTTCTACTAGAGTCAGCTGGATCAGAGCACTTAAGATTGTTTCTGTTTCCGGAAATTCATAAGCATTCCTGCTAGCATATACTGCTATGGGTTGAATCCAATTATACAGAAAAGGAACAAACATAAAAACTAGAGCATGATTTGCTAACTAATCGATTCTTGCTTTCGTCTGGAGTAAGATTTCCCAAATCAACAAAGCCGTCTATTTTTAAGGAATTCGAGTTAAACTGGATTGCTTCCCTAAGTTTAACTTCATCAAAAATCAGCATTCCGCTACGCTCATTCTCATTCTTTTCACTAAAAAAAATGTGTTATAACGTCGATGGCATGGCAAATCGTGATGCAAACAGTGTCTATACCCCAAACTAGTCACAACGGATCAATCACAAATCTAACGACACTAAACTCAATAACGTAACAACGTTGTCATTAATAAAAGTACAAAATGTTATTCTAGCACAACAAAACACAACGCTCTACATAAAGCGCGGCCGCACTGCAAGCAGAAGACGCTCGTCGCAAGCGAAGGTGCTGCCAGTGTTTCGGTGGGGCACCGCTCTGTTCACTTCGCTCAGGCCTCCCGCACTGGTGCAAAAATCCGAATAAGGTTAATTTCGGAATTCATTTGTTCGTGCATGAATTAACCAGCTACCAGTCGGCACCACCATCGATGCTAAATCCTAATTTTCTCATAAAAAATTTAGTTTATGTATCTATTAATCAATGATGATCACTTGTACGTGATTTTATATTTTATTAAATGCCTTTCCCTTCTTAAACATGTATAAGAAAAATCGTATTTTTAAAGTCAATACTTTTACATGACGTAACATCCTTTCATATGATCTGTCATGGACGTACACTAACTATTTTAATAAGGATGTAGAAGAACAAAAAATAAAAACAATGCCTTATTGTGCAGATTTTTATTGTAAAAACTGTCAGAAGAGGAATCCAGAGCTGTGTTCGTGTTCTGTCATATCCTGAAAGGTTAGTTATTTATGAATTCTGTTCGCTCTTTATGTAAAAATAATTTCCATAAAGTTAGTTTCCACGGAGAATAAATTCCTAGCATGTCTTCGTATTCTGTATTTTGCTTCATTTAAGTAAAAGGACATGTGTTAAATAAAACGTCTGAAAGATTAAAGGTTCGATTTTGTAACTTAATGTTATTTATAAGTTACACAGGAGGATAGGAAGCCAACGAGAATAGTAGGAATGACTTGAAGCTTGTTTGAAGTTCGGAAAAGCTCATTTGTGCATGTTATAATGCAGAAAGTTGCAAGTTATCGCGCTCCTATTCGCTTCTGCATGAAGTTTATTTCTTCTAGCATTTAAAACTTTGTCAACATGTACAGGAGATGAAAAAAAACATGTAAATATTAAAGCAATGAAACCTAAGGTAACGGTTCCTATCGTTCTATGATTTTTTTTAAAAAAATCTCTTACCAGGAAGACTAATTATCGTACAATTTTAGCAATCATTGTCACACGAAATTTAAACCTTTCTTAAAGTAATTAGCACTCTATGGATTTTTTTAAAAGAATATTTATGTTGAAAAAACAACTTAAAAATTACCTTACGCAAGCTTGCACGCTTTCCAAGGACAATGTATTTTCCATTGACAAGGGACTGTAAGTATCGTAGACTAGTGGGAATTAATGTAGAAGTAAATCGGAACCTTAGTAAAATGAATTTAGGTAATTTATTTATAATGCTAAGAGAACCAAACCTGGCCTGCCTAACCTAACTACGAAAGCAAACATTGAACCAAATCATAAGTAATCACTAGTTTTGGAAACGAAATGGGTGTAACTAACCTACGTGTGCAATTTATGCAAAATATTTTACGAACATTTACACATGTGTTACTGTAAAGAAAATTCCTTTCTCACTGGTGCCACGGGAGGAAGATTTTGTGTTTCAAATCGCATTTTAATCTATGTGCTTTAATCCAACCCTACAGAATTATGGATTGTACTCCTATTATTAATAATAATATATTTTGTTGATGGAATCATCTAATTATACCTGTAGTTAATATTATTGCTGTAATAGCTCTTGTTGCTGGTCATGGGCTTTGATCTACTAGATGTTATGGGTGATTTTGATTTGTTGACATATTTCCTGTCCTGGTATCTTCTTCAGAAATATGTTGTGTCATAACATTTTTTCTTGAAAGCACTCCTGGGAGTAGATTCCATGATCCATTCAATGACAAAAATTGCATTGTTAGCCAGTTGTAGGTTAGGCAGTAAGCTTCAGGGACTCTTTCTAAAAGATAATGTGGTAAAACTTTGCTTCATATGTTAGGAAGTTTAGTGCAATATCTATAATATATTTTTATTTGCATTGCCACACACTGTATGGTGCCATAAGAATTAGTTACGATGAGAAATAATGTGAAAATTGAGTAAAAATAAATCAATTGAATGGTGACAAGCTCATAAGATTTTGCGCAATTGTTGAAGGAGCTATCATAGAATGGACCCTTATACATTTGACACTACTTTATTCAACAGATACAGATAGTGATCTAATGCATATTCATTTTCAGTAACTTTTCTTTGTGTTGACACGCTTTGACCTTAGCTCACTAACAACTCTTGCATCTTGGAATTTATCTTTTTTGAGTGACATAAAATGCAGAATGCTTTGTCTTGCATTGTTATATGTTTCTAAAATAATTTTTCGTCTTTTATTTTTCTCGTAGAACTGAGATATAGTTGGAGAAAATATGGCGAAAGGACTTGAGGCACCAAAAATACAAAAATTACAGAGTTTGTGAAGACAATTTTTCAGAGAAAATGTTTATGAATTCTAATAGAAATAAGTTAGTGCATGATGCATACCCAGATGTAGAACCAAGTAAGTATATTGCATTTCTTATGGAATAACATTGTCATCAGTTATGTGGCTCATGCATAAGAAATTGTATTTTCCATTTTCTGCATTAAAAAAATATATGCTTTAGAGATAAATTTTGCTTAAAGTACATAACACCTAACAACACGATACATTGCTTGAGGATGTTAGAAACAAATGTATTTAATGTTTCACTAAATATTCCAAGCAGGATGGATGAAAAAGATATGATTTTCAGCTAAACAGTCCTGTAAAATATTTGAAAAGTTTGATTAAAGGAAATAAAATGCACATATTTTTCTGTTTGAGACTGTACATATGTGAACCTACTATGGAAATGTTTGTTGAGTGTGTTAATGATGCTTTAATAATTTCAGTAACTTTTTTTTCCAGTGAAAGTCTGTAGGACCTCAAGGAGATTATCATACCTTATGCAAAATATATTAATTACTAGTGATTCAATAAATATATATATATACCTGAATAACAACGTGTTTGTTTATTTTCCCTTACATTTGTTATTAGCAATAGAATATAATGTCTTACATTTCCACAGTATGAGTATTAAATCATTAAGAGTAATGTACTTACTCTGAAACTGTTCTCTTCTTCTGGAGTATTTCAACATGTAAATTCATTCTTGGTGAAGTATAACATGTCAGCATAGTGAGTGTCCAACCAAGAAACCTATCAGTATGACACAATGGTTTGTCTAATGGAATTTCATTAACAATATTATGATAATATTCAATACAGTGGAAATTATTTGATGTAGGGTTTTAAGGATTTCTTATAGTATTTTACTTTATATTCCATATGTTTAATGCTAACAATATAATATATATGTGTAATTGGAAGTAAGATGCTTGAAATAAATTTTGGGACTTGTAGGCATAATGACCATATTGGGCCATTCAATGTATGTGAGGAAGAATCCTCTTATCTAATATCCTTACTTGAGTTTGAACTGTTCTTTTAGGTCTACTTTATGCACAGAAAGGTTAATTGGGTTGAACCTACCATTTAAAGTGGGATCCGAAACACTATGGGTCTCCACCGGGTAAAAGAATGGGTGTGAAGAGCCCCTTGAGAAAGGTTGAAAGTGAAATGTTATAAAGACTTGCAAAGGATATGCACAAAACTACGAACTGCTTCAGAGACAGTATAAGAGACCAGCTCTTCTCAAAAAGGTAATGACATTTCTTAAAGTGCTTTCATTATCTCCCAACCTGGTCAATAATTGGTAAGATCAAAAGTTTGAGGAAAGTATAATCTACACATTAGATAGGAATAAGCCAATCACTTAACATTTAGACATGACACATGGGATGGTCTAGCCCTTGCAGCAAATCATCATGAGTGAGACACCTATGTTCAATACGAGGTCAAGTTAAATTTACTTCTTGATGGAAGGGATGATATGAGAAACATGCACCAATGATCGACCTGATAGTGTGAAGCTTGAAAGAATGATTATTTATTAACTCTTTATGTTCACTTTCTTTTAGACTGACTAGAAACATGTGTGACATTATTTAGAAGTAGCAGGGATTTTGTTAATATGGCATCCACTATGAGTGAAATGTTGCTGTTCATTGGTTCATTTCCAAGTGGCATATGTCACATGTCACTTTGGTGTGAAATATCTCTAAATTGCAAAAAATACTGTTGGTTTCTTTGTCATCAGCTGGAATTTTTCACATTTCTTTTGTTTTTTAATTAGCTTTAAAAAATTCATGTGCAATATTTATTCTGAATGCATAGATTGTATCATCTTCAGTACTGTATTAAGTATATGAATATATAAAATACATATCTGTGCAGGATAAGATCTTTCAGTGGTGTATTTTTAATTCCATTGTGTGTGTGTTTAGGAGTGGGGGGCTGGGAGTGTGCTTATCTAGCTTGATCCTACATACTCAATGACTGCTTTGTTTTTTATTCTAAGACATTCATATTTCGAGTCCAGATTTTTGTGTAACTATGAAATATGTAATGCCATATGATGAAATTGTAGTCAATATGTAGAGTGGTTCCAGTAAGTAACTTCGAACAAAACTCGCTTGTATGACATATTCCTACTCCCATTCTAGTTTAAAAATTAGGGATGTTTGACAAATACTAAAATGAATAAGCATGCAGTGATTAGTTAATAATATATCTTACAAACATCCACACGTTTTTAGAAATGGGTTGAAATTACTCTCATGCAAACCAGAAAAGTGAAATTCCATACAACTTCGATTGATTGATTGATTTGGTGTTCTAAGTCAACTTTGTGCACAGTGAGGCCAATTGGGACTGGACCTACAGTTTAAAGTGGGATCCGAACCACTATGCGTCTCCATATAGGTACAACTTCGAGATGAGGTGGTTGCTTTATAGGCATTCTAGGTTAACTTGTGTAAGGTGTGACCTTTTCTTACTCTATTTTCCTATAACTATTCATTATCACCATCATAGTAGTTTTTACAGAGAAATAGACTGATAGAATTAAAACAATTACAATTTTATTACAGAAATTATTCTGTTTGATAACTTCCCCAATGAGCTGTGTCACTCATAACTATTATTTTATTCTGTTCTCTCATGGCAGATGGCACTGAACTAGTTTCTATGTCATATTGTCCAAAATACTATTTCATCTACAGAACACTGAATGTAAGTTGTGATAGAAATTAACTGTAGTGTAAAATATTTACTTTCATCTACAGCATAACATAACCCATGGTTCTACAGAATAGTTTCTCAACCTATAGGGTGCGACCAACTCCTGGGTCCTGAGGGGACATTTGGTGGGTCGGGAAGTTGGGTTCGAAACTTTGTTAACTGGGTCTTAAAAACCTATTACCTTAAATTACTTAGATATATTGTTTTAACAATTTAAATTCAGGCCTTGTTGTTGTAAAAGAGCAAATATATGATTATAGACTAGGTGCACACCCCTACAAAGTAATTCCGCTTGTTCCCATCTTATGGGTCCCATGAAGTGTAATATCCTTCAAGGTGGGTCCCCGACTAAAAAAGGTTGAGATCCACTGCTCTACAGCCCTGGAAGGTCCTTGGCCTATCAACTGACTGCCAGTCTGCCTCCCACAACCCTACCTAGAGGTGTGGAGATCTTCAACCAGTAATAGGGTGACGTAGGGTCAGCACATCGAACCCTCAGCTGTTATAGGAGATTTCCCAGACTGGGTTACGCTACTCACTTGTAGGTCCCCAATTTTCTTAGGATGGTGGTTAAGTTTGGAAAACAAGTACTGACTGACTATATGTATATATCTTTTATTCCAGTATATTTCATAAGCCGCCAGTCGATTTGTAATGGTTTCGTTAGATGAATAGCGTTAATGTTCCATCAGTAGTTTTTAATATACGTTTTATGATTTATTCTTATTTCCTGAGACAAAACCTTCGAATCCTGTCTTTTGTTTCCCTGGCATTTTCAGCATCAAATCCCCCCTCCCCCCTCTCAGGGTTCTCCACTGATATCAATTGCAGAGAAAGTGGATGCATTTGTCTTTCGTTTTATGAGGCCATAGACATATGAATGGAATTTTCTACGTTTGCAAATCAGAAGTGTCTACATCTTGCGATTGAATATGGTAGGCCTACACAAGGGAGAAAATTACAGTGACGGCACCAGAAACAGTTGCTGGTATTAAGTGTGCTGTATTCTGCAGATTTCCACCCACGTTAAACTGTGCAGCAATTATTTTGAAGAGAAAGAGATAATTTGGGAAATGTTGCAACATGGCTCGAGCGTCCTTTAGAACACTTTGGGTAGCGCAATGATCTGCTCACCCCACCCTTCCATTCCTGCTTTTATTTTCTTCTAATAATTCGGGACATATCTCGTAAGGTCGTAGTATTTATTTTATTTAAGTTCATAAAAATGTTCTACAAGGATAAATACCATTGTTCGGTTAAAGCAGGTGTCCTGGGTTCAAATCCCTGTTAGAGCTTTCTTTGTGTCATCAATTTTTCATAGCATAGTCGCGATTAGCCTAAAATTGGAAAAATGCGGCGCTAAATAAACAACGACGAGTGAGGGGTAAAACGCATTGATCTACGAACAAAGTAATCGCTGTAGAGTTTACACAAGATAAAATCGCGATTTGCCCAAATTGTCAGAAAAGCAACGCATAATAGGGAGAATACGACATAAAATTACTTATTACCACAGATAATACACGGACCATTTTTCATGCACAACGGAATGATTTACGTCCTGGAATTTCAGGAACTTGAAATTATTTTCGTATGTTGTGCTTCTGGGCTACTTATTCTGTATATCTCGTAACTTAGATGTAGAAATCATTCAAACGTAACGTGCATTAACTGAACAATGTTATTTTTCCTTGTAGAACATTTTTATGCACTTATATAAAACAATTAATTCGACATTACGAGATATGTCCCGAATTATTAGCAGAAAATAAAAGCAGGAATGGAAGGGTGGGGTGAGCGGATCATTGCGCTGAGACGCATTCAACTGTCACTGCCAAGAGTAAGATATGATTGGCGGAGAGGTTGCTATGACAACGCTTTACGTTTCGAAACAGCCGTAGGGTGGCTCCACATGTCCGGTTTGGTATACGCACAGATTACAAAGGAGAGATAGGAAGTAAGCGATCTTATTAATCTGTGCTTCGCTTACGGGAAGAAACCGAAGTGCGCACACTTTCTCTTCTATACGCTCTGATAAAAGTATACTCATGGAAACATATTACTTAACCCTACACCTTGTTGCTGGCCAGCAGTTAATCAATACAATAACACAAACCAGTAATGGTCAATCTGAACATTACAACCTTCGACAGAATTTTTGGGGCCCTTTGAAGTAAAACGTAACATATGTGGTCAATGTGGGAAAAGGCTTGGGGTCCCCGTGAAAATATTTGGTGGAAGTTATATTTTAAATAACACGTGTAAAACTAATATTAGTGGTAAAAGTAGCAATAAGGTATCGACTGGTTGAGCAACTGAATCTTTCTATTGGATTCATAACTGTAGACAATTGACACACTACACTACGTTTACAACAAAACTGAGCAGCTATAAAGGTTAGAGATGAGGGATATTTTCCTATCGATGGCCATCTGCGAGCAAGTAAGTTAATCTGCATTTCGGAAGGGACCCATTTATCAAGTTTCCTGGGCCCTTCTGGCAGATACAATAAGCCACTGCTTATTATCGCAGACGTCATATGATATGTTACTGGGAACCTGATTTCTTTTTCGTAAATCCATTTTTCATGTATAAGCGACAATATCTGTTGAACTTCTGGGATGATAAAAAAAATTCAGGAGCACAGATAGAGAATATTGTGGACCCCTACACTTCGGAGGCCACCGCATTGCGGGGGCGGCCGATACGCCACTGGCCAGGGTGAAGTCACTTATCTTACCAGTTCCATTCAGATAATTCACTGACTTGAAATTCCTGGAGTACTTGGAAAAGTTCTAGGCTAAGAGTGAGAAGGTAATTCAAAACAGAGAAATATTTTTGAAAGTGTTCATAACCTGGAAAAGCATGGAGAATTAAATTATATTTTGTTTGCCAAGATTGGAAACCGAAAACTTATTTAGTTTCTTCTTCCTGGCACGCTTCCTTTGGGGGGTAATATTGAATATAAAAACGCTATTTTATTTTTCATTTATTTTCAACAGTATTCAACAAACCTGGTTCATTTGATAAACTGGTAAGGTATAAGTATTAGTGTAACACTTATTTAATGGGAAGTTAAATCACAATCAAGTAGTCATTTTTTGAAATGATTTTGATTTTGAAATGTGAACCTCACTTATCACCGTACACGCACACACACATGTTACTTATCCTAGGCTACAGATATTTGATGAGATTGCATGAAAAAAGAATTCGTAAGTTTTGTAAGAGATTATTTACACTGCACAGATTTCTATATCCGTATCACACTACAGTTATTTTCGCCCTCTGACAGAAGCACTGGCGATTCGTGGCTTTTGGGGGGAGTATGAAGAAATTATGGTACACCGAGGAAGGTTTGAAAAATTGTGTACGATGTGTACGAAATGGGTTCAGCCAAAAAAAAATGAAAGTGTTTTAGAGAATTATTTGTTTACCCCCAACCTTCTACCGATTTCCTGCCATGAAATTTCCTCACGAACAAAATCTGGCAGGGTAAAGAAGAGATAGAAGAGGATTGATCGTGGCATGGTTGTAAAAAGCTTGTCGCTGTGTAAGCATACTCCCCTTTATTTGAAATACTTCCGCTGGTGAAGTTAAAATAAGATTTGGTTGGACCTAACTTTACTTTTATTTCCTGAAAACATGTTCCTTTAAATTAGATTTCCCTCTCCCAGAGACTCACGTTTGCAGATTATGTTACTTATATTCAGGGCCGCCGTTAGGGGAGTGCGACGCGTGCCACCGCACAGGGCCTCGCGCTTGCAAATCAGATATTTCCTCATATTCTGTGCAAGCGCGATTCCACTCGAATAGAAGGAAGAAAAATATAATTGATGTGAAAAGAAAAATTGCGTCATAACAAAGTTGTATTTCTGGTAACGGACAACTATGTTCCCTCTTGTCAAGCCACCAGTGAAAATTCGCCGACAACAATCAACGACCCATTTGTGACGCCAACATTTTCCCTGATTTACTGCCTAATGTTCGACCGAGGACAGGCATCATAAAATGATTATTTGTCTGCAACCTGAGGTCCAACAAATTTGAGGATGTGCCGCTCCGCGAAAAGACGAAAACAAAAATCGCCATCAAAACCTTGAAGCTGGGTTCTTTACTACAACCTCTCGTGTTTACAACCGCAGCGGCAAAAGGAAACCCTTTACAGAGTGTCTAATAAATACTCCATTAGTTCAAAGCATGTAACGCTCTTGTTTTCGAGAATAATGGATAGGGGTGTCACGGTATCTAGTGACATGTGAAACGCAGTTCGATATAAATTATTTTTTGTTTATTGATTCATTGTAAGTTCAAATATAAAAGTGTGAGGTTCTTTATTTTGTGGATAAATTTGTATCCGAGCCAGACGTCGGGAGTTGGGAGACGGGGTTTTCCTGAGTGACAGCCGCCGCTTAGAAAATGACATATTTGCACCAACACGGAGAAAAGGAAAGATTATTTTCGTCGAGACCGGGCTTGAGTCGCAGCGGGCGGGCGAACCCATGTTCACGGATGACCAAGAAAACCAGCTGGAGCCCAAGCCTGCAAGGATCGAGGACGCGCTGCCGACCGCGCGTTTCAAGACAATGGACAGAGGTCATTTCCATCCCCTGGGAAACCGAAGCGAAGCCACCTTTAGCGTCCTTCCCAACGGACAAATTCGAAAGTGATATATAAACAAGAGTACCACGATTCCAGAGACAGTTTTGATCCGGATTTCATAGAGAGAGCATCTCCGCGCTACACTTTCGCGTGACTATTGTTTCGTGTCCGTGGACTTCGTTTTCTTACGTACCGTGAGCGAATTGCAGATAGAGAGTTACCAGTGTGCGCCTTATTTTGGTAAAGTGTTACGCGGTGATTTGTTTTTGCCAAGCGTGGACTACATAATTATGGGCGGCTAAAGGAGATAGAGAAGGGAGTCCGTCGACTCCCCTGACGCCTGCAACGATGCAGAAGCCAGCCAGACGACGCCAAAACCAACCACTGCTCAAAGCCCGAAGGACGTTTCCAGATCGACGTTCCAACCGAAGCACGTTACCAGAGAGAGAGAGGATTCCAGATCGACGTCCAATTGATGCCCGACACTAGAGAGATTCCGGACCGGCGCGTGACCACGTACACCCGACACTAGTGACAAGAGGATCGCCCGAAGTGCTAAGGAGGTGCAAGTACACCATATCGTCGCAATCATTCTTCGTCGCGACCGACCTCCGAGAACAATTTCGCCACAAAGGAACCGTGTGCAAGTCCCGCGTCCAGGAGAGATGAATGACCACGCAATGTAGCAGAGTCCGGTAGAGTATACTTCAGAGGGTCTATGTCCATGTAAACGTGCATTGCTAGTATCAACACCGTACTGCTAACGCCGAAGCCTCACTTATTTGCAAAGTGACTCAGGAAACTCCGAACCTAACCCCCGTGTCTGATAACACAGGCCTGCGAAATTGAAGTTGTTGAAAAATACAAGAGACGTGTTCGCTGAGTTTTATGTTATTGGGTGTGCTGATTTCGATAATGACCTCCATTTTCTTCCATCACGTCAGGATTTTTTGTAAAATCGATATCAATATTTTTGCTAAAATCCTATGTGAAAAGGAATTTTCGCGAACAATTTTGCATGCACTATCTGGCAACAGTGGTTTTGATCCATTTAAATCTATGTAAAATCGATGCTTGGTGATGCAAATTGATTTATTGGCAATTGATTTTATTTTTTATAGGTTTAAATGGAAGAAAACCACTGTTGCCAGATCGCACGAGCCGGCTCTGGTTGAGAGAAAAACACAAACTTCCCTTGCGTTTACACTTTTTACATCCCATTATGGAGAAGTTTCTAGAAAAAAAGCACCAACGTATTATGTTCATTTGTGTTTATTAAGGTAACGTACATAAAATAGACGATTGACCACGAGGAGCAATGTATGTGTACATGAACGTTTGACACAAATTGTAAACTGAACAAACAACAAAACCAAACACAAACAAAGTTTATATTTACGTAAGTACCCTATTGCCTTTGAAACTTCTTTTTGACGTTCTTCTTTTATATGCAATCTCAGGCCTCTCTCGTGTTAACATCCAACAGTAGTCGGCGGGCATATTCTTGTCCCATCGTCCTTGATATTTGCGCTCCATATCTTTAATATCTTGGTGGAACCTTTCACCCTGTTCTTCGCTGCTCCTAAATTTTCGGGGAAATAGTCCACATGTGAGTGAAGGAAATGTAGTTTAACACTCATGGAGCAACCCAACGCTTGAAATTTGTCCAGCATATTCATAACAATTGCTTTATAGTCAGGATCCTTGTAATTCCCCAGAAATTTACTGACCACATCTTTGAAGGCAACCCAAGCTTCTCTCTCCTTTGTTGTCATGCTAGTCTCAAAGTCTTTATCCTTCATGAGCTTGCGGATATCTGGACCAACAAAGATTCCCTCTGTCAACTTGGCTGCGGATAAACCTGGAAACTTTTTGCACAGGTATTTGAAACAATCGCCATCTTTTGGAATAGCCTTGACAAATTGCTTCATTACACCTAATTTGATATGCAACGGGGGTAACAATACTTTTTTGGGTCAACTAAGCTGTTCCGAATCACATTCTTGGTGCCTGGTTCAAGATTTTGTCTTTTAGCCCATTCTTTCTTGACCCAATGTTGAGTCTTTGCACGGCTGTCCCACTCACAAATGAAGCATGGGAACTTTGTATATCCACCTTGTTGACCAAGAAGCATGGAGATAACTTTCAAATCACCGCAAATGGTCCAACTGTGGTCGGCATATTTTATTTTGTTGAGGACGAGAGCCAGGTTTTCATAGCGTTCTTGTAAATGTACCGAGTGTGCAACTGGTACAGATGCATACTGGCTTCCGTGATGAAGAAGGACAGCTTTCAGGCTCCTTGTCGATGAATCTATAAACAGCCTCCATTGATCTTTATCGTAGGTGATATTAAATTTGCTCATCAATCCGGGAACATCGGAACAATAGACCAGGTTCTCCGCTTTCTCAAAGTACTGAACAAAGTCCTTTTCTCGATTCCTGTAGTAATAAAACGTGGTTCCTTTGGCCAATAAATGTTTTTCTTTCAATCTGGAGCCCAACAATTCAGCAGCCTCTTTCGAAAGACCCAGATCTCTAGTCAGATCATTAAGTTCAACCTGAGAGAAGGGCTGAGGTGAATCGCCTCCAGAGGGCTTATATTCGGTATCGGAGCCTTGGCCGTCTGGATGTTCCGAGTCTGAAGACTCTGAAGAGATGACTGGTAATTCAGTTGGAGGCAAAGGCACTGGCACATCAGGTCCATGAGAAACGGGGCGTATGGCCGATAGAATGTTCTCAGGATAAGAGATTAGCTTGTGATTTTTTCGGTTATACCCACGGACATGGCAGGCACAAAAGTAACAGTCATCACAGTGGTTCCTCGGCTCCCTCCATGTCATAGGAATTCCAAAGCGTAAAGCAGTGTTCTTTCCGTTGAGCCATAAGCGTAGATCATTGAGACACTGCACACACACTTTATGAGGAGCCCACGATTTGTCCTGGTCTCCGAGTTTCATGCCAAAATACGAAAGATAAAGTGTTCTTACATAGTTTGTAATGCTCCTCATGCGATGTTTAAGAGCACTATATTCGCCGCATATGTAACAAAAGTCATCTGGCACATTTTCACAACGTCTCGAACTCGAAGCCATGGTTCACGAAACGCACAGAGGAAAACACCAGTTACAATTGTTTTTGTGATGCAGTTTCCACTTGTCACTGTATCAGCGCACGCACGACACTACACATGAAAGACAAATTGAGACGAACCTACAAATTTCCACGTCTTTTATCTTACTACGAACATGGTAAGTACATGATCTGCTGGGTTAAAGAGCGATAAACTGAGTCCGTCATGAGGACATCTGTTTTATATCGTTTCTGCTGCCTCCAGACAAGTCGCGAGAATTCAGTCTTACGAATAACACGTTCAGGATCAATCCAGATAAAGCTCGACACAATTGGAAGGTGACTGCCGATTACGCTGGCTTAGCGAGCGTTCCTGCACAGTCGGCGAACCAAGATAAGGATTTGCGCGACGCTATTGGTCGAGAGCGATTGCGACAGGGAGGGAGGGACGTCGATGGGGGGAGTCACCGAGGGGTAACGTTTCACCACGGTAGAATGATGGTCAGGCAGGAAGGAAAGATATTCCATGCCTAAACAACATATTAATGGTAAATGTTCATACAAATCCAAGTACAATTAAATTTTTCAAGAAAACGTGACGTGATAGACATTTTTCTTTATTTTTTTTGAACTCAGCACCACAAAATACATAAAGTTCACCTATCACTTCCCTTGTATTTTTTTCATCGCATGCCTGTGTAATTTTTGATATTGTTATAAAAAAGGGTCATTTCATGTTCATATGTTCTAATTTAATTGTCTGCATTCAGGGTTAGAAGCTCCATTTCATTTCTTTAATATTTAGTGTGCTCCATTTTTTTTTGTAACCGACCGCCCCGTCGCGCCATTTAATTTGTCAATACTTGACTGATGAGTCCTTTTTAATTGTGGAAAGCGTAGGTTTTTTTTTATTGCAAGGTAGTGCGCGTGAAGTAGTATTATTTGTTGCATAGTGGTTTTTGATGTAATTTTTGCTCGCGCCGACGATTGATTTGTGTATTTCCGGCAGCTGGAGCCAATTAAGTTTTTGCATCCCTATGTAATTGTGTAGTTGTTCTCATTGGACGAGAGAGGCTTATGTGTTTTACCCCCGTCCGAGAAACTTGTATAATGTCGTGCTTACGACTGGATGCATACGTTCATTCGAACGAAAGATTTAACCACGCCGACCCAATTGTCTTAGTTAGCCGCTTTCCGAGGGCTGGCACTTAAGTTAATTTAAAAGAGCACAGGAGCTGGCAGACAAATGCCCTAAATTCACATAAAGGTTTAAAACTAAAAAGGAATGATATGTTAATGAGATCCATGATTTGTATCTATACTTCGCATGTAAAAATACCTCAAGTGTGTGAAAGAGAGTGAATGAGTGAGCGTTTGAGGAGGCTTTGTAAACAGTTGTTGATTGCAATATTTTTTTGTTGTTACAATATATATTCACTTTTTACCGTTCGTCAGTGTTGTTATTTGATGTATTTCAGGTACCAGATATTATGCTATTAGTGTGTTATGATTGTTCGAATCTACATATCAAAGGTAAACAAAGCAGTGTAACATTTCAAGGTATTTATCCCCGCCTCGCAATAGTATGACAATAAACGACCGTCTCAGTACCGAACTTGAAAACCTGGACCGTGAGATTCACGACCGGTTTCCCGTACACATAACGACGTTTGGCCCCGTGCCGGGGTATGATTGACACGTCATTTCGGGGACCGTGAGTGCACTCGTTACAGAGGTGCGGATTTGTAGTGAGCAAGAACATCTGAATCAAATAGGCACCCAAAGGATAAAAAAAATACATTTCTCTGTTTTGTGGCCTGATCGTGGCGACGATGATAAATGGTGATTAGATGAAATTAGGAGAATGTTATTTTATATTAAAGAAATAAATTTAAGCGTACCTATTACTGTGAAGAGAGCTCCCACGAAGTCTACTGGTTAGCGCTCTAGATTTTGGTTCGGTGTTAACCCAGCATCGTGAGAACAATTAAGCAGCTACTTGAAAAGAAGCAGTAGGGGGCTCCAGTCTCGAAAGCCAGAAAATAGCGGCGATGGGATTCGATGCGCTCACCACAGGTCACCCAAGGAAAAGCTGATTGGCAGGCTGTGCCCCTAAGACTGCTCTTGCGCCACGGAGTTGTTTGTAGCAGCATTACTGTGAAGAATTTCGAGATTAAAGATTAGTTCAGTTGTTTTGCTTCACTCATATCTCATTTTTAAATGTCTACTATTCAGATATATAATACTCAAAAAATGAACTCGCACGAATCCTGACGTGGGCTTGGATGTTCCTTTGTGAGTGTCCCTTCTTCAATTCTATATAGGCC
Source organism: Lepisma saccharinum (assembly GCF_977018435.1). Lineage (NCBI taxonomy): Eukaryota > Metazoa > Arthropoda > Insecta > Zygentoma > Lepismatidae > Lepisma > Lepisma saccharinum. The sequence continues at coordinate 3,963,100 of NC_139248.1, read as the reverse complement.
TAAGCGTCATTCATGCTCATCATTACGATTTAACTAAAGAGGCAGAAAAGTGACGTAAAATAAGAAATGTAGTCATAAATATAGTTTGAGAACAGTCCCATTGCTGGCACAATCAATAATTTGCCTGTCACTTTTATGCACTGAAATTTAAGCAAACCTCAGTTTACAAGAATTTATTTTCATTGCGTTTTCATTTTAGCTTTTCTGCATGTATAATAATTTCCCGATTTTTTAGGCAAACAATTCGCAATACAGGATTGACGTTAATCTTTTGTCTCTTATTTGGTGATATTACAAGTACTTCAAATTGTAAATAGCGCTTGTATAAAATGAACGGCAAATTTAAAATTTGCCACGTCAAATTTGTCTTCTCAGTAATGTTTCGAAACTCCTTGTCGGAAGGAAACATGAAAAACAAAATCAGTTTTTTAATATTGCGTTTTACTTTACTTGACGACAGTATTTATGTCTCAAACTTAGATATTAAATGAGAATCCTACAAAAATAAATCATAAGGAACACACGAATACAAGAAAAATTACACAAGGTATTTCACTTTTTAATCAGGGGTGTACCGTGTTTTCTTTCGAGGCCGTCCCTCCCTCTGACGTCAAACTTTACAACTTCATCCATTTCCAAAAAGGGGCTTCAGAAACAGGCCTCTCAAGGCAAACGGTGTACAGGTCAAAGGACCTTGGGTTGGCATATTGCTTACGCAGATGAAATAGAAGTAATGATCTGGAGACATGAGTACTTTATTTTTATTTCCTCTCAAACCCTCCCAGGGAAGGAACGTTTCCAGATTTTGCCAGATATTACAACCACGCCGAAGTGTCAACAAGTTTCAAGTCATTCTTGTTTGTCACAGCAAGTAGTGCGTGCGGGTGTGTAGAATCGCGATTATAGAAATGTCTAGGGAATGGGACACATTTCGTAAATTTGAATCTGGATTCCAAAAGGCTAAAAAAAAAGGAAAAAAGAACGAGTTTTTAAAAAGTCAGAAGAGTGTCTTCGAGAAAATCTTGCTGGCTGTAAATACAGTTTCCATTTCAAATTTCGCCACGATAGACGGAAAAAATGTAGATAGCCTACACTACAGGTCAAGTGTTTTAGTGTTAGTGTTGATGATGATGATGGTGGTGTTACTGTGTGTGTTCGCGATAGTCCAAGTAGTATGTACCAGTGGCGGCGGTGACCTTAAATGTAGCTCGTGTGTGAACCAGGTGCCAAATGTAGGAACTAATTGCGAGGAGGAATATGTTTCATGTTCATCTTCTGAGCCAGTTGACAGATCGCTTATGTTTTTAGATCCAGGTGAGTGGCCATCAGTTTTAAACAGTTCCGAATTTGATTCAGTCATTCAAAATAGCCCTATTTGCATCATAAATCATGATTACCCAATTAATAGTGATAATCGTTTCACCTGGGCATTATAACAAGCGTGTTATGCAAAATGGGGAAACGGTCGACAGAAGGTGGTTGGTGTACTCGAAGAGGAAAGATAAGATTTTCTGTTTTTGTTGTAAGCTGTTTGGGAAGAAGGGTGGGCGCATGCTGGCAAATGAAGGCTGGGATGATTGAAGGCATTTAAGCTATCGACTACAAAACCACGAAATATCAGAAAGTCATATTTAATGCCTTATAAAATGGACCGAATGTGAATTTAGACTGCAGAAAAACATAACCATTGATGAGCAACAGGGACTGTTGATTTCACAGGAAAAGTAGCACTAGCGTGAGGTCTTCAAACGAATACTGTATGTCCGTAAGTATTTGGCAGAACATAATCTTGCATTACGGGACCTGGGTCATAAAATATTAGCGAGAAGTATAAATATTTTTTTTCCCAATATTTGTTCCTTATCTGAAGTACAGGTGTCCTACAAAATCATAATGTAAACAGTATTACATGTTCATTTCGTTTTTATTCTGATGCACGTCGTTGCCTTATAATCAAGGGGTCCTGGGTTTGATACCAGGTGGAGGCAAATGGCACAGTGGTTCGGATCCCACTTTAAACTGTAGGTCCAATCCCGATTAGCCTATCGGCATAAAGTGAACTTAAAACAACAAATCGATCACTAAATCAATCTCATGTACCTCTAGTACATATTTGATCGCAAAACCGGGAATGTTCAATATCATATTGTTACTTTAACTAAAAAAGTAGCAATATTTAATCATATCCAATAACATAATTGTTTTCTTTACTATTCGTTTAATTTTGACACTAGTGTATTTGCATTGTTTCCAGAAAATAATTATTATTTCATTCCATAAGTAAACAAACAATATACAGGGTGTTTCCGGGCTGCTGATACAAACTTTCAGGGATGATGAAGAAGGGCAAATGTATCAATTTGAGATAAGGTTCCCTGGTCCAGAAACGACTTAGTCGAAAGTTATAAGCGAAAATCGCTGTATGAAGATGTAATACTTTTATTACCTGCACAAGTTTCACAAGCTGCTACATTCACAACAGTTGTTCAAAGTGGCGTCCCCCAGCTTCGCTGCAGGCATGACATCGTCGCACAAAATTTTGGCGTACCCAGGCAGCGAGAATTCTTGCGAGGAGATCGTCTGCAGTCTCTCTTCCTGTGACATTGTTCGAACGACCCCGGGATTGTTCCAGCGGGTACGCCAGAACTTTGTGCGACGATGTCATGACTGCATCGAAGCTGGGGGACGCCACTTTGAACAACTGTTGTGAATGTAGCAGTTTGTGAAACTTGTGCAAGTAATAAAAGTATTACATCTTAATCCACCGATTCTCGGTTATAACTTTCGACTAAGTCGTTTCCGGTCCAGGGTTCCTTATCTCAAATTGATACATGTGCACTTCTTCATCATCCCTGAAAGTTCGTATCAGCAGCCCGGAAACACCCCGTATGTTAGCCTAAGTATTTTTGATACAAATATTTGGAACACTATCTTTATGTAGTAGCTACTTTGTTTATGATTTCAGTAATTTTGGATATGTTTAATTATGTCAAAATAAGATACGATTAGTCAGATTAGTTACTTAATTGGAAGTACCAGCATCCTATAATTTTTTTTTTAAAAAAACCTCACACAAACTATTATTTTTATCTAGCGCGGTGTCCCTTGGAGGGGGGGGCCACGGTTGAGCGCCCGAGTTGCCACACCATGGGGCCGGCTCTTGTTGCCATGATCCCCTTTCCTATTTATAGTGCATTTTCTGGCAGAAATAATACATATCAACAACAAGGGTAAATTTACAATACATGGCTGCGAACACACAGGATACTGCGAACGCGCGCAGTACTTAACAATAGGTAATAATCAGTGGCGTGCCCAGGATTCTCGAAAGGAGGGGGTTAGGTATACATTTTTTAGTAGTCAGCCCTCATTTTGCCACCTTTTCCTGCATTTGGTGTTCTTTTATTTTTAGGAATACTGGGCCAAAGGGTGTGGGGGTTATAAACTCCACCAACCCCCCCTTGGGCACGCCACTGGTAATAATTACACAATTCTAATAACCAGGTTGGCGCTAGAGAAGAATTTTACGAGAAACGGATGTTATCGATATTTTAACATTACATTACACAAAGGCCTCGCGGATATAGTTCGCACAGCGCCTCGCGTTCCCTAACGGCGGCCCTGATTATATTTTACCATTATGCCAAAAGTATAGTGCTAGGTGCCAACATAGATCAAACTGTGCTAGGTTTAGTACCATGTTGCTGGGGTTTGCATCACTGATTGAGGGAACCCTCGATGCTTCCTCGCTGGATGCTTTAAAACCGCAACCTCCCCCCTGCCCCTTTTCCACTTCTCACCCACCAGCAAAGCAAAGCCTGTATGTCCATCGTCTTTAGGCTGCATTTGGCTCGAGCGACCGACAGCAGTCAACTCTTGACAGTAGCGAACTTAGTCAAATGTACTTACATTGAGCTCATAATTTTATAACGCGCATAATTATTAATTTCATAAAAAGTAGAGAACTGGAAGCAAGTATAAATGAACTGTAGGAAGTTCCTCACTTCCTACATGGAAGAATCGTCCCTGGACAGAAGTAAATGTCAATGTCAACAGTCAGGCACGTATCCAGAGGGGGGGCTTAGGGGGCTCGAGCCCCCCCGAATGTTTTAGGTTTACACTAGATAAAATGAGGTTTTTTTATTTCTTGTGGTGTGAAATAAAATAATGTGACAATAATTTAAGGAGAGAAATAATTATCGAGGCAAGACGGAGAATGTTCCGTAACCCTGTTATTGATAATAGCACGTATCCAAGATGGGGCACAGGGGGCTCGACCCTCCCCAGGAAATTTTTTACTTTACGTTAGATAAAATTAGGTTTTTGGCTTCTTAAATAATCTGAAAATAATGTAAGAAGAGAAATAATTATCGAGCCAAGACGGAGCATGTTTTATACCCCTGTTATTGTTAATGGCTCGAGCCCCCCCCTCCCTCAGGAAATTTTTCAATTTACACTAGATAAAATTAGATTTTTGGCGTCTTGAATAATGTGAAGATAATAAATTTATAAATCTGAGAGAAATAATTATCGAGACAAAACGGAGAGTGTTCTATAACCCTACTATTATCAATAGCACGTATCCAAGGTGGGAATCAGGAGGCTCGAGCCCCCTTCAGGAATTTTTTTCTATTTACACTAGATAAAATTAGGATTTTGGCTTCTTGAATAATGTGATGATAATTTGGGAGAAATAATTATCGAGACAAGATGGAGAATGTTCTATAACCCTGTCATTGTTAATAGCACGTATCCAAGCTGGGGTTGAGGTGGCTCGATCCCCCCCCCCATGATTTTTTTTTATTTTACACTAGATAAAATAAGGTTTTTGGCTTTTTGAATAATGTGACGATGATTTAAGGAGATAGACAATTATCGAGGCAAGACGGAGAATGTTCTATAAAACTGTTGTTGATAATGTTGCACGTACACTTTTCTTGAGCTTTCGGTGTTGTCGCAGCGCACTGGAGCACTATGTAGAGACTTGTCAGCATTTGGAAGCTGCACAACAAAGGAAGCGCCACACGTAGGGCGATTCGTTGTAATTTCTAATCTCTGGAAGGCGGGAGAGGGTACGTTCTTGAATGAGAGAAGGAGTCAACTACTGGCGATATTAACGAATCGTTTTATCTGCGGAACGTTCTAGAATATAATGAGGATGTAAATACGCGGATTCAATTTTTCGGTTGATCTGTACAAAGAATCGGTTAATGAGATTTCAGAGGTAAGTGTGACAATTCACACAGTCGATTGATGATCAGATCAGTCAGCGTCCTCTGGTTGCTTTATAAGATATAGTGATTCGAAAATGAAGACATTGACGACAGCAGAACTTCCGGGGCCTCAGTGTAGCGCTAGCACGGTTCGAGGGCCGAAGAGATCAAAGGTCTCTCTCTAAAGTGAATATTTCAGCAGTACCGGATATTGGAGTGGTTTATTAAAACAGAAATAAACTGCATAGATCAACTGATAGCAAAGTTTTGAGTGATGATTTAGTTTTGCCAGAACTAAATTTCGTATATGCTCTGCCAGGACCCAAATCAGGGCTCTACCAACTGAGCCACCTAGCCATCCTTGACTTCAACCGATTTTTCGTTAAAATGTCTACATAGTACATGTCCTGTGTATATCAAATCGTAAGGTGTTGCCTGTATAGTGAACAAGCACAGAAAATATAGGAGAGAGAAGAAAACTGAGGAGCATTCCCACCGGTTGAGGAGAATTTTTTTCTGTGGTCAACAAGAGCTACTACTTCGAGGTGACAATGACAGTGGCCTAATAAGGGAGATTTCACACCGTGTCGCCTGAAGATTAGGTTTGTGCGGCCTTTTGTGTCGCTACGGTGTGAAACGTTGCTGTTGATTGGCCCGTTCCAATCGACATGTATCGCGTGTCCCTTCGGTCTGAAACCTTCCTAAGTCTTGAAAATCCAAGTCACAAGGATGGAAAATTAGGGCCTTGTTAAGGTTAGGTGTGAAGGCAGACAGACGACAGCACCCTTAAGGATCATATCCAAACCTGCAGGAAGAACGCATCTTACTTCAATCTCCAATACGATGATAAAAACTTCTGGTGAGTTGATTTTAAAAAATGTGTCCGAGATAAAGAGAGGCGTGCCCAGGATTTTTGGAAGGGAGAGGGGTTACGCATACTATTGTTGGTGATCTGTCCTGATTTTGCCATTTTTTCCCTGTCTTTGACGTTCCCTTTTTTTTTTTTTTTTTTAAAGAATACTGGGTCAAATGGGGTTATTACCTCACCAAACCTCCCTTGGGCACATCACTAGAGATAAATGAGTAAGCATTTCATCATACTGGGAGACGAAACATTAGATGTGTTGGGAACGGAAGGGTTTTCACTGTGCATTAATTGTTTCGTGATCCACCTGTATTCGAGAAGACTTCCTTTGTTTCGTGCCGATATATGACAAGACAGCGGAAGCTGTGACAGGCATTTTTGAACACTTGAGAGTGCTAAGGCCTGAATCTGAACAATTTGTTGGGTTTCGGCTTTTATAAGAGCTGAAAAAATGGGAGGACAAGACACGTTAGTGGTGTTCAGGCTCGAATCAGAGAGAAATATTCGAGAGCTGTCTGCGTCCAGTTCGCAGCCCACAATTTGAATCTCGCGTTGTCGAGTGGATTGTCCATTCCGTGCATGTGTAACAGCTTCGTAAAAACACTCAAAGACACCATAGATGATTTTATGCCTGATGAGAAGAAATGGACAAACCCACATACTGAGATGGTTCCGGCACAGAGGAGTCGAGTGGTAAAAAATGTTCCGATTTCACGTTCTGATTAAAATGATAGCCTTACAGTGGCAACGATTTAAGGGATAGTTGCTCCCCATTTTTAATTTTTTTGCCTGAACATTATGACCTCTTAATGTTAAGCCTTGGCTACCAAGAGAAAGTAAACTTTCCTTCCAACGTCCTCCGCACCCTCCCCCCCCCCCCGTTTTGGAACCCAATTGCCACCTCTGGTCTTAAACACACAATTGTGAGGTTCTTACTATACCCCTTAAAAAAATGATGTTGAGCCCCCCCCGAAAGGAATTCCTGAATACGTGCCTGTCAACAGTGAATTTTTGTCTTGTGGTTGCTTATACGTGCGAGGATTCGTAGCATCGAAATTAGTAAAACGTGATAGAGTATGTTAATATTGTTCATAAACATACAGAAGTCAGCACAAGATTATATCGCATCAATATATGTAATTGGTGGCGATAGGGAGCGTGGAAGGGTGGGGGGGACAGTTGCCCCCATATTTTGCCACTTTTACCTCCGCACTATGGCTTCTTAATGCCAAGTCTTGTCTACCAAAAGGTTGTAAGCTGTCGTTTCCCCCCAGTTTTGGTGCCCAATCGCCGGTACGGTGTTTGAAACGAAATACGTCTCCAGTAATGTATTTACACCTCTACACACCCTCCTTTCTGTGTTTATGTATTCAGTGGCGTCTCGTCCCTTGGGGCTTCCGGGGCTTAGCCCCTAAAGAAAAACGGACGTATTCACGTAATTATCAATCACCATAACGCATAACTATCACAGTCTTTTAAAAGACGATTCTTACCCACGTAAATTCATCGTCTGTTGCAATGGATACGACAGTGCTCCTAGCGGCATTGATGTCAATTATCGTTTTCCGGGGCACGTCGCAAAGGAAGGCGTGGCCTACACCCACCTACGCTAGCAGAGAGAGGAGGGAAGAGTGCAATGGATTTGAGTGCTGATTCGGGGCCAGCTCCGTTGCGTAGTGTTTTGGTGGCTTTCATTTGCTATGTTTGAGTGAGTTTGGCAGGGTTGATGTTCGAACACAAATTGATGAAGGACATATGCTGTCAATTACAAGACACAATGAATTTGTCCGGAAAAATAGGCATATATTAAATAGAATTATCGATTGCATAAATTTCTGTGGTCGACATGAACTTGCTCTACGAGGACATAATGAAAGAGAACAATCTTTAAACAGAGGCATCTTCCCAGATTTATTATCCCTTCATAGAAGGGGGAAAACTAAAGGGAACTTCGTGTTCTTTATTGTAGTGAAGAGTTGAAAAACATAAACTCTATCAGTAGATTGCATTAATTTTTTATTTAAAATTATTTAGAGGGTACCTTTTCAGAAACAGTAAAAATGATAAACATATAATAACTCCAGTGGCAACAGCTGAATCTGAACGATGTTTCAGCACATTGAAGCGTATTAAAACCTGCTTAAGAAATGCAATGGGACAAGACAGACCAAATGCCTTGGCCCTTGCTTACAATAGAGATAGAATACATTTCAAACATAGAGGGCTTCAACGAAAAAGTAATAACAAAATTTGCTGAGCAGAAGAACGGGAATCAACGTTCGTAGAAAGGTATGTTTCACAACAATACCTGTTTCTTTTGTAATCATGTGAATTGTCATTATATTTTAAATTCTTTAAAAAAAATAAGTCCAGTTTTGTAGTTTAGAAGAAGATAAATACCCGTTTTTTTGTAATTCATGTGAATTGTCATTATATTTTAAATTCTTTAAAAAATAAGCTCCGGCCAAATTTGAGGCCACGAGACGCCACTGCAACACATGCTTGTGCTCTCCAGAAAAAAAATCTAGATCCGCCTATGAATCTGCCCTCCCGCCTCAAAAAAATCCTGGATCCGGCCTGTATGCAAGAACGAAAAATCTGGAATATCGTCAATGTTATTTTCATAGGTTTTTATAGTTTAACATTATGTAATTTCACAGTTCAAGGTAGTGCCATGCCCCATTGGCTCCTCCGTTGGGTACGGACCTGACACGATATCTCATTAATTAAAAAAACTGTCATTAGACATTAGGTTAGTTTTACTATGATTTTCACAAGCAAAGCTCTACAATCTTGAATCTATTGTAAATCCAAACGACGTTGCCCACACTCGCTCACCCTTGGCGCCTAAAATTGCTTTGAAGTTGGCGCTACTGATGAAGGAAATCGTCGAAGCTTTTGAAAAACAAGTTCATGTACGCATTTTTTCCCCCATCACTGCAAATTTTTCGCGATAATACGCTGAAGTTTTCACATTGTCTTCATTTTCGATTATCTGGGTGAGGCCGTCCCGTTAAAAATGGATAATTTTGGATAAACCCCAAAACTTGAGAACTTTGCTCATAATGGGTTGGCAACTCTGATATATTATTGTCAGTCGAAGCGTTTGATGAGCATTGTATGTTTCATATAATGTAAACAAACCCGGCAAGAATGATAGTGAATGTTTATGTTCCAAGTTCTGTGTAAACATCATTCGATTCAATGGATTATATTTGAACAATGGCAGAAGAATTTAACTTTTCAGAACTATGCCGGTTGTGCGCTCTGAAGAGTGGCATCCGTGTACATTTATTTGACAGAGAAGGTGAACAGCGCCAATTGCTTTTGAAGATTCGAACTTGCCTCCCAATAATTGTAAGTTGATACACCATGTGATTTGTTTAAAACTAATTACTTAATCCATTAGTACTATTCAAGTGGATGTATTTGAATGTTGTAATTGAAGTTTGTACATGCCAGTGTATAGTACCTTCCATAAGAATAGGAACGTTATCAGTCTTGGGACAAGTGCAGATTGCAAGTAAATCAATTAATACAAAAATGCTAATGACTTGGTACAACAAGTTTTTGAATGTGGAATGACTACTAAAGAAACTGTACCAGTTTCATAGATCGGAGACACATTAAAATCGGATATTTTGTGTTTCGCATGGTTCGTACTTACCAATTGTGTATTGTGGAACATAGTTCAAGGTGCCATTATGCTTTTCACACGAAAAGAAACGCAATTTTTCACATTCCGAGTGCTTTTTTTTGGCCCAAGTTCCTTTTGTTTTATTGCGATTTAATCATGCTACGAATGCAATTTTTACATGGTTCGATTTCGATGTACGTCTATTAACACATACTGCGGAGTTTTAGCGATTACTTAAGGTTTTGTTCAAGGTACTTGTTTACTATCCTTCGGACAGATTTCGTACATAGCCCCACGAACCATTTCCAGCAAGGTTAGGTTAGGTAGGGCCATGCATAGGTTACAATAGTTAAAAATTGGTTTCGAAAATAATATATTCGTAGCCCCACACACCATTCTCGCATAGCCCCATGAACAATTGACGCATAGCCCCACAGGTGTCTGAAGGATAGTAAACATTTACCCTAAATGCATTCTACTAAGGTTCCGATTTACTTCTACATTAATTCCCACGCTTCTACGATATTTACTGTCACTTGTCGACTGAGAATATCTTGTCCATGAGAAGTGCGTAAGGTAATTTTCAAGTTGTTTTTTTCAACTTAAATAACTTATTTTCGAGTCCAAACAGTGCTCATTACTTTAAGGAAGGTTCAAATTTCGTGTGACAATGATTTCCAAAATTCTACGTTAATTAGTCTTTGTGCTAGGAGAAATCATAAAACAATCAGAACCATTACTGTAAAATTGAAGAAATGTGTCGATGTATGAAACTGTTACCAATGAAACAGTAGTCAGTTCAACTGTTCATATGTACACCTTGTGTCAAAAAAGTTTTAAGAATTTGTAGTTTTGGTTATTTAACCTACCCTTTTTACTCCACATTGCATCGAAGATGAATGGCCAGTTGATGAAGTAGATGAAAAAACAACTATGACATGCATGCCTTCGAACGGTAAGATTTTACAATACCGGACACAGCTGTAATTTCTATCCTACTTCTTATACTCACAAAATACTTAGTTCCGATGAAGTATCTGAGGTTAACATTTGGGGGTGACGTGCAGAAGTTGTATAATAAAATTTTAAATTACCGCAATCGTTCTCTGCATACGAGAATGGAAACCATGTTTGTTGAAATCTTCTAGTAAATTATGAGCAATCGTGCTGTCGGTTGCGATCACAGGCCACACACACCATTCACGCATCCACACACCATTCACACACAGCCCCCAAAACCATTCATGGTTAGTTTAGGTTAGCTTAGCTTAGGCAAACAGTTAAAATTTGAGGTTGTAATTTCGTTGGGAAGCACAAATCTTCTGGTAAATAATGAGCAATCGTGCATTGTCGTTTGCGATCACGGACCCCCATATATTACCTGCAGATTCGAGATTAGGAGCCCAAAATTATTAAGTATGCAAAATATGGACGAAATCGGGGAATGGTCCGGTATTGTAAATTTGCTCCCCTTCTAACATAGGACCCTCCTGGCCTCACAGCTTGCCATACTACACACAGCAGAGACTGGCTGTTTTTCAAGTTACTAGAAAGACAAATTTTACCACTCTTTGTTATTTACTCAACTGCCTCCTTTCCCTGTAAAATCCATCTGCACAAAAATCTGTATGAATGACCAACTTGTTTAATATTTTGTGTACCTTGTATTGAGAAGGAAGGCATATCATATGCAGTCATGTTTCTCTTAGAGTATAATAAAGTATACATATACATGTATTTGAAATTGTACAAAGGCAAAGTCAGTGGAAATTTGGTACATGTTTAATCTATTCTGCTCTGAACTGAGAACTTGTGAAAAGCCGCTGATTACAAGTAGTACTGAACCAATATGCTCTATCAGCGTGTCAAACAACTTGTTTAAATTTAATCAACCCCAAACTGGCCATAATCCCACTGAGAATGCACAATTCCAGTCCAGAGTTCTGATATAGTGTGGCAACAGTGTATTTTGTGTGATTATCTGCAGAAATATTTTAATGTTTTGATGACATCATACATGCGTGGATTTTTCATTATTCTAAAACAAAATCAAGTAGATTAATATGGAGTACGTGTATAACTTTTCTGAACAAATTTAAATTGTTAAAGTATTTGTATCATTTTTGACAACAGAAATACAGTAAAACCTGTCTATCCCGGAACATGATGGTTCCGAGCAAAATTTTCCATCTTAACAGTTTTCCTTCGTATACAGGGTTGACTTTAAATGCAGTATAGAGTGCTGCAGGAAATAATGGAAAGACAGATTTACATTTCACATTACTTATAATGTAGAGTACTAATGCATGTACGCACATGAATAAGAATGCAATACATTCATCAATTTCACCATATCATCACTCATCCTCATCTTCGCAAATTAGCCAAAAGTGGCACAAAAAGCGAAGTAAAATGGACACTCACAAACATCCATGCCCATGCCAGGATTCGAACCCCTGGCATCGTAGCGCGATGTGCATAGAGGGAAAGAGAAAGATTGAAAGATGGAATAAGAGAGGTGAAAAAAGATTGAGATAAAAGTGAAGAAAAAAAGAGAGAAGAAAAATAGAAAGATGACGAAAGAACAGAAGAGAAATAGACAAGGAAAGGTGGAGAAAGAGGGTAAGAGATGAAAGAAAAACGGAATCGTAACAGCTATGAGTATTGTAGCGCATTCTTTCATATCGACAATGTTACCGATAAGCGAGTGGCAACAGAGGCGTGTTCCACTTACAGTATTGCATTGCTTTCTTGAGAGCGAAAAAAATAACGGAAGAAATTTCCATCTTACTGAGAATAAAAACATGTCGTTGGTCTTTAAATGGTGTTCTGTTTCCGCCTTAAGCAGGTCATTTTCAGTTATAAAATCGGTCCGTTCTGGGGACTTTTTTTTCCATATTTACAGGTTTCCTTCTTATAGAGGTTCCGGGATATGCAGTTTTTACTGTAGTATCAACATTGATATTGCTTGAAAGTGGTGTCTTGTTCAGAAAATAACAATAAAAGAAAGGAAGAGTGTGCATTGGGATGTCATAGGTAATTTCTAGGGGCAAGTCACATTTAAGACATGCCCCAAAACAAATGGCATGTTTGTGTTCCACTTGAGCGCTCTTGCTGATGCCGTCATGTTATCTGTGCGGTATGGTAGCCAAATATGGATTTTAACATGATGATTTGCTTCTATGTTTGTATACTTCCAGCAATATCCCTCTCGCAACTGAACAAAACTGTTACAATGCCCAGAAATACAACAAGAATAACACTTCTATGCCATACAAATTTCAGAGCAAATAGAGAATACCAGACGTATCTTCAATTGCTTTCAAATTGGGCATACTTACTAATTTTGACCTCGTAATCACGTATCTGCAGTTAAAATTTGGCGGTCACGTCTAGAAATTGCGAAATAAGTCGAAAAAAGTTGGTCTGTGAACGGAATCAACACCTTTGATTTATGAAGAAAACAACTATTTCTTGCAATGATTAGCGTTTGAAAACTATGTTTACGATCACCCTTAATTTTTACTATGCTTGTCTAACCTAACCTTACCATGAATAGTTCGTGAGGTAAACATATTTTTCAACTTTACGCAAAATGCCATTTTCTCACATGGAATGAGTCTCATGCAATGTGTCTCAATTATTGCACAACACTTGAGCATAATTGTGTAATGACTACGGTAGCAAGACCGTTGTGTGGAAAGGAAGACTTCTTCATATCAGAAACATCATTTCCATGTTATTGCATAGCGGTAATTGACAAGCTTATTTTGCAATTTCTAGATGTGACCACCAATTTGTAACTGCAGATTCGTGATTACGAGGCCAAAATTAGTGAGTATGCCGAATTTGAAAGTAATCAGAGATACTTCCGGTATTCTGAATATATACCCAAATTTCTATGCATTCTATTTTCAGCTAGTGGGTGGTGTTAAGATTGCACATCTTGTTTTATTCATTTGCTATATCCTCCCCTCCCCCTCCCCCCGCTGCCATAGCACCATCACAAGATTCAGCCGTAGCTAAATAATATAAGTTTTACTCATATTAATACTTTGTTATGCACAGTGGCATGCCCAGGATTTTCGAAAGGTGTGTGTGTGTGTACCCCTTGGGCACGCCACTGCTAATGTGTGTGTAAATGATAAGAGTGCAAATGAAATCATATGATTGATTGAAGTGTATAATAATTCTCTTTCATATCTTTTCAGGTTTCGAAGGAGGACCCACTTCCCAAAAAGATATGCCATAGGTGTGCATACAAGTTAGATATGTTTTATGAATATCGTGTTAGTTGTTTAAATTCAGATGCCGTTCTTAAAAACTATTTGCAATCTATAAAATATGTCTCACCGTCAGGAACATTTCAAGTAAGTATGATTGTTCTGTTTATCTATGTTGGAAAATAATTTTTGTTAGTGTACCAAAAGATTCAGTTTTAAACAACTAATGTGAAAACATTATCAGTATGTTGCTTGTTGTAAAGTTTTCAGTTGTTCATTATTATTCCTTATGCATATTACTACTATGTTTTAAGGCTCAGCTGGGTCTTTGCCCAATGGCAGTTAAGGCATTTTTAAAATTTTCGGTAATGGTTCTGAATGTTTAATGATGTTTCTGAAGATTTATGGGAGTATTAGGATGCAATACTGGAATACTGGAAGCGGTTGTTGGAGTAAGTTCGAAGCTTGGAGAAACTAATTAGCACAGTTAAAAGTTCATTAATTATTCGTTACCACGGAAATTATGATTTGAAATGTAGATTGCAGGGGCAGGCATTTTAGGTTTCCCATTGACTCGCACACGAGTTTTGTGGATTTTCATGCGAAGCTTGACGGGGGTTTGTGCTTTAGACCAGATATTATGTTATCAGGTGTTTAAAACATTTAGGGACGTTATTTTCATTCTAAGAGTTCTAAACTTGGCCCACCTAACCTAACAACAAAAGGATTTAGTGATATTAATCCTGAGACCCTTAAACCTGACTTGCCTAACCTAACAATGACAGCATTTAGCGACGAAATGCCTCTTCACACTTCACGTGAAGTACATGGCAGCAGCAGTCCATATCCAAGGCGACAGTAAATGAATGGCTGCTTGCAAGCAAAGAATCATATACAGTGCTCGAAAAATCTTCTTCAGAGCTAGGTGCCAGCTCTGAAAATCAGGTGCCAGGAAACCACCTACTAGCAATTGTGCTGCATACTATAAGAAGTTGAGCATCACCGTATTCAAAACATCGCTAAATCATGTAGGAAAGCAGAAAATTAGGGGTTGGGGGATAAAGAGTAAGGAATAATTACAGATTCTATTGTTCACAACGTTGATAAAAAAAATCATTTGCTAACTTACGCTGTACTGCAATTTGAACTTAGAATCTTCAAAATTTCGTACATGCAAACTTAAAAAAATGGCAATATTACTTAACAGCAAAAGATCACAGTCGCCAGGCTGAATCTTTTAGTCGCCATGACGACCTGGTGACTGGGATTTTTCGAGCCCTGATCATATAGGAGTATACAGAAAGAAAAAAATCATTCTCCAAGAGACGTGCAGTAAGTAATCACTACAACTGTGTTAACAGACATAACTAGAAATCAAAACCATGTAAAAAATGACTGTGCACCATAATAAATTCGGAATGAAAGAATCGAAACTTAGGCCAAAATTTTCTCTCGTTTCGAAACACTGCTATGATATTCCAAAACCTGAAAAATTACATTGCTTAGAATTTCTTCTAGAGCAGTCATGTGATTCTTCTAGTAGTTTGCTTTCCTCTTGTCTAGATACTAACAATAGTTTTAATAGGTCTGCATGACCACAAAACTATTACAAATATCTAGACAATGGTGAGAAGAAACTGCAGGAAGATTTACATCAATGCTGTAAAAGGAATTCTAAGCAGATTTTTTCTTCTTCATAATTTGGAATATCATAGCAGTTTTTTGAAAGGAGAGGAAATTTTGAAAATGCATTCACTACTGAGGAACCGCAAAGAAAAGAACCTTCAGCCAGAAGCCTTCGTACATCTTCCCCTCCATCCATTCATCTCAGATCACAGGAAAACCTGCTCCACTCTCCTCGTACCCTACACTTTTGTGTACAATGCACCCAACATGGTTCTCCGCAGGTTCTTTTTCTGTGGTCCCACTCCAGCATTGGTCCGGCTTAGCCTTAAGAATTCATTGCTTAGATTAGGACGAAATGTCGTGTGTTGGCAATTCTGCTAATTGTTATCAGTTTCTGCATTCACACATGCATTGTTGATGGTGAAAGCAATAGGGGAGACCGGGGTAATTAGAACAGGAAACAGCCTGTAGAAGTTCCACTGTAAATTACTCAGAAAGTTACTGATGAATTTTTTAAAAATTTCTACCATTTAAAAGGACATCTTTTGCATATTTTTGAAAAAAATAATGACCATACCTGCATTGCAAATACTCGTCCAAAAAAAAAAAAAAATTGTCATGACACCATAAAATTGTTCCAATTACCCCATTTGGGGTAAATGGAACATAAGTTAGAAATTTCAACTGAATAGCTTTAGATTGCTCTTGGGGTAATACAAACATTATATATAAATGTCCCATTTACCCTGCAAATTTGAACACAATAGCTCTACTTCTTCTGGAGTTATCAAAAAGGTAAAAAAAAGGTAAAGTGTTCCCCTGTGCATAGCACCACGCCATGAAGGCGTATAGGGGGTGTGGGGGTAACGCCCCACACTTTCTTGATCCGGTCGTGAGTGGGGGTGATGTGATCAGCATCATGCCCCTGACCGCCTTTACCCCCCAGGGTTTCCCCCAGGTACCCATGTTATTTGACGCTGGGTGGGCGCCGGGACCGCTTTTACCGTTAGAAAAGTTCCCGGATTTGAACCGGCCGGGGATCGAACCCGGGACCTTGAGCATGGTAGTCAGACGCGTTACCGACTGAGCCACCGTGGCCGAGTTATCAATGCTTGTTTAAATAAAATCCCAAGTTAACGTCTTTTTTTCATAAAGTTCAATTTCCCAGCTGTGAAGCAAATATGTGTGAATAAAAATCATTGTTCTATGATTTATTTGAAAGGTTACAGGCCATTCTACAATGTAGTAAAGAAAAACTTCTAATAGTTACATGTACAATCTAGTATACCCAAGCGAAATCAAGCAAATTACGCAATGTTCTAATAACCCATTTGCAGAAATTTTTTGGGTAATAAGAACTTTGCTTATAAAAACCAGGCAAATTGCTCATAGACAACCAAACTCACATGAAATGATGTGTGCCCTTATGTTTTATTATAGGGGTGAAGAAAATTTTGAAAGGGTTCTTTCATTCACATCCAGTATATGCAGAAGCAGAGAAACACCAAGCATGCGTCACATCATTTTTGCAGGTGTATAATAAAAGTCAAATAAAACTTACTTTTGTGTAGTTTTTCCAATAACAAATTTTCTGCATGTAGGTTTAGTGTAGGTACATAGGTATGAAATGTTATTACACCAGTCTTTTCGTTTTAAATTATTCTACATTAACATGTTCCAATAACCCCATGTTCTAATTACCCCGGTCTCCCCTAGTAGGTGAATTTTCCACCATGTTCAGTCACACTGTAATATGAGGGTAATGAATTGAAATAAAAACTTCAATGAGCAAAGGAAGAGATCAACTTGAGTAGCAGCACAAATCTGTTAAAGTGAAGAGTGACAGTTTCACACCAGTCATGTATTTATTTCAATATCTTAGGAATGGCCACTGCTACTGAAAAAAAAGACATAGTACAAGAGAGTTTCAATTTCTTCAAATGTTGCAAGGGGAAGTGTTTTTTTAAAGTTGATTATTAACCCATCCGCTTACCTAGTCATCGAATCGACGGCCTGGCTGGACGTTCCCTTCCCGTACCTAGTCGTCGAATCGACGGGTTCCCGATTTTCATCATGTAGTTTATTTTTCATTCAATAGATGGCAGAGGTTGTATTATCTTTCAAATCTATGACGTGTATGTTTGTGCTGCTAAGTTTTTCATACCATTTCAAGCATGTTTTGTTCAGTAATTTCTCATGTAAACAAACCTTCATTTGTTACGTCTTGCAAACATGTTGCATAAGAATGTTGTAGAAGATTCTGCGATTGAAAAGTTGCTTTTCGATAGCGATGAAGAGGAAAATGTGGATTTTGGAAGTGGAGATGAACACGAGGGTTCATTTTGTATTAGTGAAATTGAAGAATGTAGTGAAAGTGAGGAAGAGGTGGCTGTGGCAGGAAAAATATAAAAGGTTGAGGAATGGAAATGGAATGCAAAGATGTGTGTGTTCAAATTTATTAGGTGAGTTTCTAATTATCTTTCAAAGTAAACTGCATATGTGCATACTTATTACTATACTTCCACTTCAATATATAAAATTTTCACGTAAATTGCTTGGATAGTTTTCACAATATTTGACATCTTGTCTTGCTGTGCAACCTTCACGGGAGATAGCCAAATTTAAATGGTATTTCATGGCAAAAAAATTGGCATTTAAATGGTATGCGGATGGGTTAAGGTAGGTACAATTTGTAAAAAATATGAAGTTTGATATTCCCAAGATAAGTAGCAAAATAATACTCCCATAAACATAATGCTAAGTTTTCTACCCCTCCCACAACCACCCACTCACAGACCTCTCTTTCTCCAGCTTGCAATGGGGAAAGTTTGGTAGGAGAGTAGTTTCGGGTCCTGGCATCTGACTGGATATGGAAACTGTTCCTCGTGCACTTAAAACAACTTAGGATGTAGAAATATAATAATGAAAATAGCGATGGGCAATTTGCATACATATTTTATGACTTTTACATGAGAAAAATACACATATGTACACAAATAAAATTAATTTGAATTTTAAAATTATACAAATTGCGAATATTTGATCAACAATGTGCACCTCCAGGAACGCTCAAGGTTAGAGCAAAGTGCAGTTTCTAGGTTGGGCATGTTTTATGGCATTTCCTGGATGCAGAGTTGAGCAGCAGTGAACAACAAGCTGATAATGATGGATCACAAGATGATTCTCAATGTTTTTCACACTGAACGTCAAACTTGACTTGAAAGGCCAGAAAATTTATGAAATATGTATTTATATTAATGTATATCAATAACTATGAGCAATGGTGCCGTTGCAATTGCTTTGTGTCATGGATTTTATTTTGTTAAAGCTCTAGTGCTCATTGGTGAAATCTGGAGAGAACAGGAAGTGTTGGTTCTAGAATTTATTTTTGTCAGTTACTACAAATAACTGGAAACTACCACGAGCTGCTATTGACCTTGGTAGTTTCATAATGCTTTCAATTTTTTTTTAAAATTACCCCTGACATGTTGAAAAAAAACTGGAAACTTTTTTTGGGGGGGACAAGTGCCCCTCTTGTCCCTTCCAAGTTACAGATATGATTAAGCTTATTGACTATATTGTGTGAAATTGCTTTAAAAATAGTTTTCTGCTTGACAATGGTGTATTTTTGGACTTTTATGTGCTGGTGTGCTTAAAACATTGAAATCAAAACGTATAACCTCAGTGAAGTGAAATCCGGAAATTTTTGTGTAGTGTAGAGAGACATGGTGCATTTTGGGATTCATTTTTGTGTTGCATTTTTTTCAAATAACCTTTGAGGACAACATACGTGTACAAATAAATGTTTGTTAAAAACAGCTACATGTTTTTTTGGCTGCATTTTCTCCATTTATGTCAACATCATGATGCAAAAATCCAACCCAATGTACAGGGTGTCCCACTAGCTTTCGAACCCAAAAAAAAGTTATAATTTCCGAACGAACATACATAGGAAAATGAAATTCACAATACTTATACCTTGTTTCATGCTGAATACATGATCGTCACATCAGGTGCTGCAAGTATCTTTCCTGGATGTCCAGACATGTTTATACACAGCGTTCCATATTGGGAAAAGTCCGATGTAGAGTCTCCGGTGTGATCTCGTGAATCACATTCTCGATGTTGTTTCACAACTCTTGCAGTGATCGTGGTTTATTTCTGCAGACACAACCTTTAAGGAAACCCCATAAAAAAAAATCCAGAGAAGACAAATCTGGGGATCTTGGCGGCCACAATCCTTAGATCATATTTAGTACTTAGATCATATTTTTCATTAATAGACATAACCTTAGACTTTTCTTGTATTTTTATGTTCACTAATAGTCATAACCTTTGATTTTTCTTCTATTTTCTATGTTATTCCATACTCTCTTACACTTTTTAATATGCATAAGTATGTGTTAATTCCTTTGTACTCAAAATCATACATGTAATTTTATTTTATACTCTTTATACTTTTTAATATGCTTAAGTATGTGTTAATTTCTTTGTACTCAAAATTATACATGTAATTGACCTATCTCATATCATAGTGCTATTTGTACTCATATGATCAAGTGGATGGAAATAAATCTTATCTTATCTTTGGAGATGATTCTGTCGCCAAAAAAGGACTCAATGTCTGCCATGGAGACGTTGGAAGTATGGCCTGTTGCTCCGTCTTGTTGGAAATAACAACGATGCATTTATTCATCATCCACCTGATTCACAAATACACTGAAGATGTGTAAGTAAACTTGTGTGTTTACTTTATCTTCAAAGAAGATGGGTCCAATGATACGCTGTCGAGAAATTGCACACCAAACTCCCACCTTCAATGGTCCTTTATGGCATCCAAATTCACGTTGAATGGTCTGACACGGTCTCGATATCCAATATTTCTTTACAATGAACATGCGTTCTGGTATGGTGTACCGATCCATCCTCGGGATGCAGGGACTCGCGCATCACACTAACCCACACGCATCACTTCCCCTGGTTCCACCTACCGTCTTTGTTTTGACGCATGCGTTTATTTTCAACCCTGCCTCGTGTTCAGCATGAAACAAGGTACATGTATTGTGAATTTCATTTTCCTATGTATGTTTGTTCAGAAATTATAACGTTTTTTTTTGGGTTCGAAAGCTAGTGAGACACCCGTTAGTTCAGGAATCTTCACCACATTTCAGACCAGATAGCCAGAATGGCATAATGAATTACAAACCTTCCACTGCTGCCACCTGTTACAAAAAAAATACAAGGTTGTACTCCATCTTAAGATGGAGTTGCCAATGAGTCCAACTTCACTTGTGCTGATGCTCTCATGTTGTCTGCCTGTTGTGCTAGCCAGATAATGATATTTAATATGAATTTAATGAAGAGACATTCAGAAAAGAACACCCATGCATACAGTGTGGTATTTGTAGGGGGATGGGGGAAATCCCCCCTCTGGATACTTGTGTCCCCTTCTCTGCTTCATAAATTTTATCCCTGGGGGGGGGGGGGGACAAGAAATTATTGTCAATTTAGTTACTTTTCCCTACTTCGCCACTCAATTGCAACATTTTCTGTCAGACAACTGGAAGCTCCATTTGGCGAACGCAGGTGTGGCCTCAAGTGCTGCTCTATTCCTGGAACTGTCAAACAAATGGCCAGGGTTGAAGATCACCTCCCCTCTTTCCTTTTCTTTGTCCATGGAATTTGGCAGGAAAGTGCATGTGAAAGTTACAATTTAGTTGTCACGTGACTCGAACTTGTCACCTCAGAACGTCTCTATTTGTATGAGTGGAACAATAGTAAACGAAGATAGCCTACATGGAATTTTTGACGCAAGCGTGACAGCGCTTTACGAAGTCATTTTTTAAACAACGGTGTGCTTTTT
Source organism: Lepisma saccharinum (assembly GCF_977018435.1). Classification (NCBI taxonomy): domain Eukaryota; kingdom Metazoa; phylum Arthropoda; class Insecta; order Zygentoma; family Lepismatidae; genus Lepisma; species Lepisma saccharinum. The sequence continues at coordinate 3,941,673 of NC_139248.1, read as the reverse complement.
TTTTTTTTAATAATAATGAGCTAGATTTCTTTGTGAAGCTACAATGTTAGTGGAAAAAGTGAGCATTACGAGTTCTGTACTCTGCAATATCAGGAATCTGCATTCAAAATGAATGAAATCTGATAAAGATGGTGGCAGTGAAGGCTGTGTTGATCAAATGATCGGTTTTGAAAATTTGCAAGTGCATCTACACAAGAAGGAGGTAGTAGTAATGTGTTGAGTTTCTTTGTTGCCCATGAAAGATTTAACAAATGTAAAATTACGTGGACATGGATGGCTTGATGTATCTAGTGATAAAGTTACATATACATTACCTTTCATTGCCCACCTAACAAATTTTCAGAATTAAGAAGCTAATGGAACTTGTGTTAAGCTCCTGGGTCCTGAGAAGCAAGTTAATGAGTAATTTTTATATTTCGCAAATGTAACAGTAATCTAGCAAAGTAGTCTTGGGCGCTATTTATATGTGGTAGAAAACTTTTTGATTCTGCCTCCCCCCAAAAGCTATGCCCAAGTTTGATTCAGATCCACAAACGTTAGGTCCAAGACTAGTTTTTGGCGGTGGGTGTCAAAATGTCACTTTAAAAACTGTAGGCAAAGTCCCGGTTAGCTGTTCTGATCATAAAGTGGATTTGGCCATTTCTTTCTGTCAAGATACAAATTTACATCGGCAATTTTTCATCAATGATTAAAAATATGTTTTGTTCAAATCTTTTTTATAAAAACTTCAGTAACGAAGTGTGGAGTGACACCATTTACCAATTAAAATTGTCACCTTGTAATAAAGGGGTCCCGGGTTCGATACCCAGTGGAGGCACAGAGTGGTGCGGTTCCCAATTTAAAACTTTAGGTCCAGTCCCGATTAGCCTTACTGTGCAAAACAGGTGGACTTAAAACACCAAATCAACCAATCATTATATATATATATACAAGGGATGGACAAAAATATGGAAACACCTGCGAAGAAAAGCTGGAATGAAGCTCCTATCAGCTCAGACATAATTCAGTATCAGATGCACTGCACACTATCTACAGCGTAACTGTCGACTCCTACCAGTCCGACAGGTTCCTATCTCACAGCGCAAAACAAAATAATGTCACACCGTGTCCGATTTCAAGTGGAAAAATTGCGTCGATATCACCCGTTCCGATGTCGTGGTGTTTCCATATTTTTGTCCACCCCCTGTATATATATTATTATTACATATATATTATATCAGGTCACACAACAATATATAAGCATTATCTCATGTTGTCTCTGTCTTAAATATCACACTGTATGCCTATCATATAACGTGAACCAGTAGTGAGATCATTAGGGGAGTCGGTGCCGGATCTACAAATTTTGGGCCCTCCCACAAATTATTACTAAAGGCCCCTTCTATATAAAATACATACACATACTTATGAAAGTACATGTCAAAGCTTTTGCTGTTATTAACTTTTTCAATGTGTATGTTTGTGTGTGTACACACATGCTCTGAAAAGGATTTTATTTTATTTTTGTTACTTGGCACTACTTTTCTGCCACTTTTGGCTAATCAATGAGATGAGTGATGATGGAATGAAATTGATGAAGGAACACTCACATAGAACACAAATGGCCAGGCCCCAATTCAGTGGGGCAGGGAGGGGGGGGGGGTTACAGGGGTACATTGTACCCCCCAAATTTTTGAAGGTGGTACTGTACCCCCTAAATCGTAGATTCGAGTTGTACCCTTTGTACCCCCTCAGATAATTTGACAGGTGCTACTGTTAAAAGAACCTAGTATTTTCTATTCGATATTGGTACAATTTGGATTGGATTCACAAAGTCTTTGAGTGAGGTGGGAATGTGTTTTGGATTTTCTTTGTAGATGCGAATATATTCGACTGGTGATGCGTACATGCTCTCTCTTACATTAAAGTTCACATTTTCGTATAAATGAGAAATTAACATGTCACCACAAAACACATGTCTATATCTGCATTTAATATGACAACATCCGGAAAAGAATCTAAACTCTTCAAACCGGCTCTTCATATTGTCCACCAAAGATTGAAACATAATATTTCGCACGTGTGATTTTCCTCTAACTTTGCTTGCTATGAGATCTGAAGGATTTCGGATTTGATTGTTCAATGGTAGTACTGTCAGTGTTTGAAGAGCATCAGCTTATTACATTACAAATAATTACTATGTCAAATGTTTTACAAATACTTGTAATTAGATCTCTTGCGAGTTGATCGGTTACCATCTCAGTATTATTTTTAAAAGACAACACAACGCTATAGCTGTCAAGAAAGGTTTGATAAGTGTTAAGGACGAAGCGGCCCAATATATGTCAAAGACAGGGCACAGTTTTCGTTCGATAGAAAGTACTTTTGAAACACCCTTTAGAAGTCTGAGAAGTACCAAATACATTACTTCTAAAAGGCACTGTCCAGGGTACATATCTGCAATAAATTAATTTAATGATATTTTATATATAGCTATGGGGCTCTAAAATGAACTGAAGTGGAATTCTATACATATAATATATTTTATAATATGATTTTGATTTTCAGTGGGTGGGAAATGATTATACCTGATTTGGAATTACACAGGTTAGAGAAGAGGGAATCCTCCTCACCCCCTTTAAATCACAACATGCATTAAAATGAATAGATGTATCCTTGGTCGCAATTTTCACATTACAAAATCCTGATTTTTCCATTCCATTAAATTCAAAATGAGCTCAGAACAAGGTCAAGAGTTTTATATGTTTTGAAATTGTTATATGGTCTTGAAACCTGTTTTTAAGACAGCCTTAAAAAAATGTACCGGGTGTCCGAGAAGTCTTTGTATGAAAACAAAAATTATCTGTATCCGCTATATGCAACATAGACATGAAAAAATGGTACCAAAATGTTCGGAAACTATTCAAGTTTCATTGGCAATAGGAAAGAAATCAATAAATCTCCACGTGAGCACCCTTGGTAGCACGGAGTACATCTAGTCGAAATTCAACTTTTCGCCATGCATTAGCCAACATCAAAGGAGGGATTGATGTGATGACTTGGGTTATCCGTTGTTGCAGAGTTGCAAGATTGGATGCAGGAGTTCTGTAGACATTGTCTTTCACATAACTCCATAGAAAAAATCTAAAGGGGTTATGTCTAGAGATCGTTCAGGCCACGCCGTCGGTCCATCTCGACCAATCCATTTTCCAGGAAATGTCTGTTCAAGGTAGGAACGAACCTCCAGACTCCAATGTGGCAGTGCACCGTCTTGTTGAAAGATAACATCTGGGTGGTATTCTAGCAATTGAGGAACAGCAAACAATTGCAACATGTCGAGATACACTCCAGATGTTACGGTGTCCTCACAGAAAAAGAATGGTTCGATTATTCTGTCATGCAGCAGCGCGCACCAAACGTTCACCTTCGGGTTGCCCATGGTCGACTTCCTCACCTCATGAGGGGGCTCTTTACCCCAGATACGCACGATGTTTGAAACAGTCTCTGCACTGTTTTTTTGTGACCTGCTCTCGTGAAACCACAGGACACACTCAGCCTTTTTCTGATTTGTGTACATTTCCGGTTTGCTGGACACTGGCACTGCTACACTACTGCAACGGTACAGAAATCTGAAACAAAAAAAACTTGAATAGTTTCCGAACATTTTGGTACTATTTTTTCATGTCTATGTTGCATTTAGCGGATACAGTTAATTCTTGTTTTCATACAAACACTTCTCGGACACCCGGTATATATAATATTAATGCAAATTTTGAATTAAAAACTAGATATTCACGTCTGAAATGGAATTTCCTATGCCCCCACATTTTACTTAGATATACATGTGTGTGTGAAGTACACTAAAGGCGGTTAGGGGCGTGATGCTGATCACATTTCACCCACTCACGACTGGATCAAGAAAGTGTGGGGCGTTACCCCCACATGCCTTAATGGTGTGGTGCTAAGCACAGGGGAGCACTTTACTTTTTTTTTTTTTGGAACTATTTATTCTTTCAAGTAAATGCCAGAATATGGAAAAAGAACCTGGTTTCTGTATTTTGCAGTATTTTTTTTCTATCTAAATCAGTTAATGCTTTGGTTATTCTATTTGTGTACAAAGTAACTGGATCTTATTTCTATTATTAACAATGAAAATGACAAGCTTTCTGTTTTGTAACTTGAAATAAACTATTTCAATTCGACCCCCCTTTTGATGCCCATGTGAGTGTCCTTCACTGTTGTGATTAACCGAAAGTGGTAGAAAAGTGAGGATAAATATTACAACGTGAGTAGAGTTGCAATGGGACCATTTTGATCCTCATCTATAATTCCATTTCTCCTACTCCACTATTCATCATACATACATTCCAGTTGGCCAGCCCATGTTAGTTAAATTTGCACATTGGCATGCCCAGTATTTTCGAAAGGGTGGGGATTACGTGTACTTTTTGTTAATAGTCATTCCTCATTTGGTCATCTTTTCTGCCTTTCACTTTTTTTTTTTTTTTTTTTTAAATACTGGGCATAAGGTTCGATTATAAGCCCCACCAACCCCCCGTGGGCATAGTGGCGTTGCTCAAGGGATTGTCTCGTCATTTGACAGCCAAAGCTTATAGTCTTATATAATCATGAGCGTGCAACCTTTTGGCTTGGCTTTGATAAAAAGCCCAATGAAGGAAAAGAGGGCACTTACTACTAAAATAATAACTCTCTTCCTCTCTTTATGAAATTGTGGACACGCCAGTATTTACAATGATTGATTGGTTGATTTTGTGTTTTAAGCCCATTTTATGCACAGTAAGGCTAATCGGGACTGGACCTACAGTTTAAAGTGGAATCCGAACCACTGTGTGCCTCCACCGGGAATCGAGCCTGGGACCCCTTGATTACAAGGCTGCGACGCTACCACTGCGCCATGGGGAGGCCCACAATGAATCGACTCGAAGTTCCTTTACAGTAATGATGGGCAATGGCGTGCCCGAGGGAGGTTGGTGGAAGTCGTAAGCCCACTTTGACCCAGAAAAAAAGTCCATCAAAGAATGGAAAAGATGACAAAGTGAGTGCTTACTACTTAAAAAAGTATAAGCACCCCTCCCATTCGAAAATCCTGGCCACCAGGACCCCCCCCCCCCCCCCGCTTAGCAAGGATGAAAAACTAAATAAATGCTCCGCCCAATTATGTATTTTAGTGCGGTAGAAAATAATCCCTGCCTCCCCACTATTTTTTTCTGGCGCCGTCTGCCCTACATGCGGATTTTATTTCCATTACACTGGGGGCGGAGAGCGTTGAGAAAATGAATTTTCTCCCCCAACATTTCTCAGTAATAATTCCATGTATGTCAATCCCCCAAACACACATAAATTAATTTGAAGTTGGCGCTACTGTTGCATTACGTCGACGATGAAAATCTCGCTACGAATTTGCACGCTTAAAAATGCTCTCTATTTCTCACACCGCCTCGTATATACGTATTAGCCTTCGCTTGAGCATGGATGTTGGGTCTCCGGACATTCCTGTGTTCCATTTTTGCACGCTGGTTCGTTAAAATCGCAAGAACGGGCAGTGGAAATGTGCGACAACACGCTAAGTAAAATGCCGCTAAGAGTGAGTCATACGAAACGTATATCGTACGTTTCCCCCCTCCGAGGCGTTGATGGTCGATGTGGGTTTGTGAATGCCAAATTTATTGATTTTGACAGGAGCCCGACCCTGGATAAAGAAAGAATAACGGGTGTGAGCAGAGGTGGCCAAACCACGATGTATCCTTCGTACCCGAATTTCAGTGTAAGTGTTCTCGTCGTGCAGCTGTGATTACTGTCGATGTTTTGTTATGCCGTGGCGCAATTCCGTTGTTTATCTTGCCTTCCTGCGAGCAAGATCAACGATTCCGCAAACGGAAAAAAATGGGCAGTGTCGGCGAAATATGGTGCTTGTGCGCATTGGTGTACAGCTGTGCAATTTTTTTATTTCGAATGCCAGGAATGCGTATCTGATAGTGCTGGTGTTTGAGTTCGTTTGTCATCGGCGAGATTATTATTTCAAGCGTACTTCAATCGACGATTGTCGACAGTTGACGCGGCCAACGGACTAACACGTTCACTGCAGTGTTTTGATACGGTCCAATTGTTATTGCACGCGAATGTCCATTTTTACAAGATGACGGCCAAATATAAGGGCACTAACCTTTATGTTCGTCACAACATTATATGTTTTCTTTCGTGCTTGTGACTAACATTTTCGACTTTTTTTTTTTACACTTCATTGTAAAATTTAATTAAATTGTTGCAATATTTCGTTATTTCTTGGTGTTCGTTGCAGGTTTTATCCCGTCTAATGGTACAATTGTACAATAAAAGAAGACACAATCGAAATAAGAGTCCCCCCCAAAAATTGTTCCTCTCTCCCCAAATAATTCATAATAACGTGTTGACGAGTGCTTCTGTCAATGTAGGACACCTGTTATCAGGAATAGCAAGGCGATTTTAACGTTCATTCTTTATTATCAACACATTATATCTATCGAGGCCCTGGCGATTTAAACCAGCTTAATAATATGCGAGATTTTTCTTTAACTGCCCTTTTTCAGGGCCGTTTTATATTTTTGAAATTTAACTAACATTTTGAAAGTGATAATGGATTTCCATAAATAAGTTTTCACTACTTTCTCACTAAATGCGACACTGGGACGTTTTTAGTCATTTATTTGGGGCTTCCAAATTTAAATTTTAAAAAATTGGGTGCGTCAACACTTGAGTTATTTGCACCCGTCACAATATATGGGGCCTAGCCCGTTAGTGTGACTATAATCAACACTTGTCTGAGGACTAAAATCGCCTTACCAATGTTCAAAGCTGTGGCTGTAAAGGGTCACTCAAAACAGCTATATGCAGTGGTGGCATTTAGGGGGGAGGGAGCAGTTGCCCCCATTTTCGCCACTTTTGCCCCCTCCCTAGTTTTGGAACCCAATCGCCGCCACTGGCTATATGGACAACACACAGTTCTACAGAGGATTATACTAGCTCCAGATACCAGAGCCTCGTTGGTCTGCAAGACCAGTTACTGGTGTGTGGCGTGTGGGAGCAGTGGCAGTGATTAGGGAGAGCAGTCCACCCCAACTTTTCGCCACATTTGCCCCCTGCATTATGCTAAACCTTATCTACAAAGAGAAATATACTGTCTTTGCCCCCCCCCCCCCTGGTTTTGGAACCCAATCGCCACCACTGTGTGGGAGTGAGGTTGACTTTTTGGGTGCCTTATCAAAAAGTCACCCCTTACACCCTGGAGCTTCGACTCACATTGGACTTGCATCATAGTGGGAGTGGAATGAAGGAGTGCCAGTATGGTCTGTAATTTGGGAGGGAGGAAGTCTCATTTCATAACCTTTAAATGCCACACAAAAGTGCCTTTGTGAGCTAATAGAACATTTATGTATCTAGTTTTACTTCCTTAGTGGTGAGTAAGGTGCATGCTGAAGGAAGGGGGGGGGGGGGGTCGGGGCACTCCCCTCTCCACCGAGTTATCTGGAAAAATTTCATATAATTTAAATGGTGAAAGTGTTGCATGAAAACATGGACGAGGGGTGCCGTGAAAGACAGTAGATTAAGTGTCTATGCAGATTATCCTACTGCAACGGTTCTGAACCTTTTTTCAGTCTGTGACCCACCTTGAAGGATATTGCACTTCATAGAACCTATAAACATAGACGCCGGCAGAATCACTTGTACCCAGTTTGTAATCATGTTTTTGTTTACATCGAGTACTTTAAGAAGCACTCTTTTACGCTTATTTAAACAAATTACACATACTTCATACTAGAAAAGTAAATCTGTAATTTAGAACACTAATTGACTCTAGTCTAACATCTAACTAAACACACATACTAAAATTGAGAGATGCCAGTAAAAAGGAATGATAGAGCGCGAATAACAGAAATGTCGAGTTTAGACTATGTACAACACAAGTTGAATTTAAATTGTTAAAACAATATATCTTAGTAATGTAAATGTAATAGGTTTTTAAGAGACAGTAAATAAATTTTCGAGCCCGACTTCGCAAACCACCAAATCCCCCCTGCTGGGTAGGGTTACCAGATCGCTGTAAGGGAAATGTAGGACATTAAGTCAAAATGTAGGACACAAAACATTCTCAATAAACAATACATATTTCTATAGAGCACGTTAGGAAATAGTTGAAAAATTACACTTTTCAGTTTTAAAAAAATGAATTCTTTATGAATTTTTAAATGCAAAATTTCAAGACTTGCAATCATACTAATCAATGCACCTGTTACTACATGATTTAAGTGGTACTTCTCTGAGGAGACAATTTTTATCAAAATTTCAGGTTTAGTCAAACTATATTTATGTTAGAGTGGACAGTCAAACTCTTTGAAATTATAGGGACCAGTAACGGACATTTTACAGACTTATGAAAAAATAATTTCTCTCGTTAGTCTGTTGGGCTGATGGTAATAAAAGTACTCTCTGAACATTTGAATTATGACCTGTAATGTTAAACAAATATTCAGCAATTACCGTAATTTAAAATTTGAGAAGTTTCATCTTGGGTAGTCTTTAGTTCAAGAACAGGGTGTCTACCAAAGTAACACATCCAGAATTCTTGACTTTTCTAGACCTTTTTCCAGTCTTTCTTAACGTTTATTTATCTGAACCCTACTTAGGTAAAATTGGAAATTAGTAATTGAGAAAATAAATATTTATTTATTGGAAACCCCTACCAAACTGAAGCTGAATTTAAGAAGAGAATTAGATCTGCTTTCTCGTATTAATGCATCCTGAACTGTGTTTGGCAAACGAGCAAGGCTTTGGCATCTGGACTCAAGCCAGTATAATCTTACGTGGGGCTTGTGTCGGTTGTCCCTACATGTTTGTGACTGTCCCTTCATCCATCTTACCTTACCGCCATTCATTATCATTTTCGCGATTAACCAAAGGGACAGAAAAAGTTAAATAAAATAAACTAAATCAACCAATCAGTCATTATGATAGCAAAAATTCTTGACCGCAAGAATAATTTATTGCCTTTGTATTGACTTCTTGACCTATTTGTTGATATCTTTACTTTTTCTTGACTACCATGACTTTCTTGATTTGTAGACACCCTGGATAACTTTGTTCTCTATACCCCTTCTTTACAATCAAATTATATTGAATAAAAATGACAACACCTTGTTCCATCAGTATAATCCCTAAGGCAAGAGATTCTGCTCAGGCATTGAATAGTGACGTTATCAGAAAGTGGTCCCAAAACTTTGTTCATTAAGTGCTTCCATTTTTCCGTATTTTTAATAGCAGGATTAACTTGTTTCTTTTTGAGCAATGACAATCAAAATAAATTTCACCATTGAGTTTGGAAGCACAGTCCATAGACTTGTAACTTGCACGATTTTTTCTGTTACCTACTTTCCTAATTAATATTATGTGACGCTCAAAATGTAGGACATTTATGATATTTTTCAAATTCCTCCCGGATGCCAGACATAAGGCTAAAATGTAGGATATGTCCGGGAAAATCCAGACGTCTGGTAACCCTACTGCTGGGTCATGCCCCATAGGTTGATTGATTGATTGATTTGGTGTTCAAGTTCACTTTATGCACAGTAAGGCTAATTGGGACTGGACCTACAGTTTAAAGTGAGATCTGAACCACTATGTGTCTCCACCGAGTATCGAAACTGGGACCCCTTGATTACAAGGCGACGACACTACCAATGCACCATTGGGGAGACCTACCCATAGGTTGAGAAACTATGTCCTAGTCCTAGTGGATATCACTGCCTTTATGGCAGTGACCAGTTGTTGCCTCGTTTAACTTCGAAGAAACTTACGGTCAAACAGCCAATTAGGCCTACTGCTGCCCATCTGTTTGGACAAGAAGTGGCAAATTCCTCCTGCCTGAAGTTACCAGCAAGGAAACAGGGTTTTGTCAAAATATCTGTTGTGAATTGGGGCCATGAGATAGCGTGACTGGGGTGTAATTGACCTATTTTAGTAACATTATTAATAGATATATTGACATATTAATTATAATGTTGTTGCTATTATTGTTGTTACATGTCAAACACTTGGTGCAGACCCTTCCGGAAATATAGTTCTAGATATGTTCCTGCTAGGGAGCATGGTCAAGTTACAATTTCCACATTCTGTGCATCAAGCAGAAATCTTTTTTGTTCATCAAGAGTCACCATGTTTAAGCATACATGATGGTAAAACATTTTATATATTTGCAGGGAAATGTGAAATCAGAGAAGATGCCAGAACAGCCCAGGGCCCATTTCATGGACACACAATCGGGCATGCATGCTGCAATGGCCCAGAATAACATTTGTAAATCATCTGCAGAGGCAGACATAAAAGACCGAGCAGATGCAATGTTCAGAAGTGCAAGATCGGACAGTTCCTACAAGGATGGAGCATGCCAGATCAGCGATCGATGCCAGAACGGCAGTGGCTACCAGGCACCGTTGAAAGTTCCCCAAGTGCCACAGCCTCCTGTTGAACCGTTCAAGTCCACTCCGGAATCAACGTTTGTGATTCCTGACGAGGGAATGGGGTTCGACGATGGGATCAGAGTTCTTAGAGCTCTTGGAACTTGGTAAGTGGATTTGAATCTAGAAATTTTTTGTTTTAAATCATTGCGATATCTAAGGCCAGCCACGTACCAGATCCAACTCAAAATAACGCGATGGGTCATTTTTGTTGCAAACCGTTGTAGGGAAGGTTTAACATTAGTCTCTTATGGATGGCCACATTTGAAACATTTGTCTTGAGTTACATTGCAATGGTTTGCGACAAAGCAACGGATGTAACAGAATTTGATATCACGTTGAGCGGCTTGCGTCAAAACAACTTGCACATGCGGGAGTCCAATCACTTCAGCCAGATACCTCGAATTACCAGAAAAGGGGGCTAAAAAAATTCCTATTTTAATATCACCTGTGGTCACCACAGTGCAAGGGCAGGAACAGTATTACACAGATTCAATTCAAAACTTATAAATTGATACATTAACTGTACATACACAATGATTATGATGCATCATTACCTGCTTCCCAAATTATAAATTACAAACCTACATCTATTGCGTGCATGGACAAATTCTGCAATCAGATTTGTGCTAACAAACAAAATGACTCACCGGGTTGTGTCTGATACGGTGTGCTGCTGGCCTAAGAATATGGAGGTCTGAGCTACAGCAATTCGTATTTCCATGCTCTTTCAGTTGTGCCAAAATAAATGTTTCTGAAAGCAGTGTGGGAGCATATAAATGGAATGAAACTGTAAACATTAACAACATAGAATGAAGGTTCCCAAATTTTATGGCCTGGCCACATGTCATACTTCAGTGTAGCCAGACGATAGGAGAAGATGGTGTTAGATAGAAAGGTGCTTTCACAAGTGTTTAACTGTCCACTGGACGGTGCATGAGTGGGATGGAAAATGTGTGAAATATGTGCCTTGGATCAGAAGGGGGAAGGGATGTAGGTTGAGTCTGGAGGTTATGGCTGAATGCATGTTTATGTCCTGGTTGAACTAAGAGATAGCTGCATAAAATTTCCATTTGTGTTTCAGAAAAAGTAAAATTATGTATCTTTCAAACAATGTCAGGAAGGTTGTTGGCTAACCATTTATGAATCTCAAGTCATTGTTTATGTTTTGAATATGTGTGTGTGTGTGTGTGAGAGAGAGTGAGAGAGCATTAGGTCCATGTCCGTCCGGAAGGGGGGGCAAGGAGGGGCCGTGCCCCCCCCCCCCTGGAAAATGCAAGTCAACCAAAAATTATGTATTTCACACATATAATTTCATTTTAGCCACAATAATATGTGTTAATTATTGCATTAACACCAGAAATTCAAATTTAAGCAATGTTTTTTTTAGAAAACTTCACTCTTTTGGGGGAAAATGTGACTTGTTTGCCCCCCCCCATGGAAAAAAATACCTTCCTTGCCCCTCCCTGCAAAAAACCCTACAGACGTCCATGATTAGGTCTTGAAACATAACCAGAAGTAATTTTTCTACTTATGCAACCAGTGTTATGTAATACATGCAAAATAAATACACATGATAATATAAATTCTTATTGTGCCTTTTTAACTTGGTTTCAAACCACCTAGAGAAAGTAATCTTTGTGAAAATGCTAAATTTTTACTTCCACTTTGGAAATTGATAATGGTATTGTGAAATCCACCAACATGAAAATGTATAAATTGTTAAATACATGAAGTTCCTAGAGGAAGAAGTGTAGTAACTAAAATACAGGAAGTATTATAAAATACTGACACATGTGATGAGATGTTCTCAGTCTTCATATTCCTCAATCACTACAGAATGTTGCTTATATGTAATGAAAACGTATATAATTTTATTTATATTTGTAAAATAATCATAATTGTAATGAAACCACGATAATTTCCAGATTTAACAATATGTGGCTTTCGCAGCTTTTGTGTTGGTAATGACAAATCAATGGATTCTGGGTTTGATCCCTAGTGGAGTTACACAGTGGTTTGAATCACACTTCAAACTGTAGGTGCAGTCCCAATTAGCTTATCTGTGTTAATATGAATGAACGAACATGTGACTCTTAGAAATAGATCTCAAACTACTAATGATTTAAGGGCACAAAGTGTGAATGAGAAAACGATGTAAATGTGATGAATTAGGTTTGGAATGTGATGGATAATAATAGTACTGAAAAAAAAATACATACATTCAATTATTTTCTTCCTTGTCACACAATCTTATGTAGTTTGTGATCATGTTGGTGTCGCATGTTTCATGATTCCATTTTTAACAGGTCTCCCGACTATCCTAATTCAGCAAGATCTGGCCTTGCATCATTTTCGGATTCGTCCTACAGTGACAGTTCCCATTCAGGATCAGGCTACGGACAGAAGAAAACATCCTCAGCAAAGGGACGTGGTAGGACACCGAGTGCCGGGACCGGAATCCCTAACACTTACATCCGCACGTCAGAGAATGCCCAGAAGAGCTTCGTGTGTGGTGTTTGTGGAAAAGGGTTGGCAAGGAAAGATAAGCTAGTAATTCACATGCGCATACATACTGGCGAGAAACCTTACGTATGCGAGGTATGTTCGAAGGCATTCGCTCGGAGGGACAAGCTAGTGATTCACATGAACAAGCTCAAGCACAGATCTACGGCACCCGTTAAGAAACCTGAGAAAATCGCAACTCCACCTAAAAAATATAAAAACGGCAAGGATCAGTTCCCAAGTGCGAGTACCTCTCAGCAAAGCTTCAGCTGCGAACTTTGCGGAAGGCTGTTTGACAATCGGGAGGAATGGATAACGCACGCGAAATCTCATCTCGACGAGAAAATGATGGCCTCGAGGCCGAACAGTAGTATCGTATCGAGTAGCAAGCCCTTGGATAGCTCACGTCCTAATATGGAGGGATACACTAACATGGGACTATGTTCTCCACCGTACTTCCCTCAGCCCCAGCAGCCATATATGGGAGAGAGGCATTTTTGTCTCGTGTGTAGGCAGGATTTTAACAACAAATCCGAATTCATGTTCCACGTAAGAAATCACTTTGATGTCAAACCTCCGGATATTGGAAGATCTTTGGATGCACATCCTCCGGTTGATATGTTTGGAAGAAGTGCGGTTGGGAACATGATAGACAGTTCTAGCCTTTGTACATAAAACATCATAAGCTTTCATTTTATAACAGTGTTGCTTCTTGGCACAGGTCTATGTTTCCATAGGCACACGAAATCAAAATAAGATTCATACGTTACTGTGGTTTTTCTTTGAGAGTTTGGGGACGAGTTCACAAGCCTTATGCAAACAGGTATATCATGACCAACAAGAGAAAATCCCTCTGGCAATGTCCAACCGTGAACAGGGCAATGCAATGAGCTGTTTACCATGTAATCCTGCCTGTACATTGCCAAAATGTACGGTATTCTTTGACACAGCAGTCACCTTTAGTCGGTGCAAGTATTTACAGTGGTGTATTCTGAATATTTGCCCCCCCCCCCCCCCACCCAATTAGATGTAATAGAAATAAAACTCCAATCCGGACATGCAATTAAAACAAATACAGATGTCCGACAACTTCAAATTTTCTGGCAATTTCAGTATGTTTCATAAAATTTCCCCCCTTTCCCTGAAAATTGGACCTCGAACCTTCATGTAGCAACACTGCCTCTGCCATGTGCAGTACAGAAACAGCATTCTCCCGCCATCACTGTTTGCAGTGGTGGAATTAACCAAGTGTTTTTAACCATCCAACCGCACACTTTTTCTTAGGCTCCCTCACTCTCCCTGTGTACAATCGGGAAGGAAACTTGGTCGTCAGAAGGGTGTGATGGAGAACGATTATGAGTGTACATAAATCATTCTTTTAGTCATTTAAATAATTTACTTAAATTTGTGTTTAAAACCTCATTTCAGTATATAATAAGTGATTTTCCATTATTAAAGCTAAATGTTTAAAATTAAAATACGTATATGAGCTGGTAAACATGGAGAATATGCCACTGAGTATCATGTAAGGAAAAAAGATTCCCAGCAAAAGTAGATATACAATATTTAACGTTTTTGAAGTTTTCTTCAACAAACCAAGGCAGGGAAGTTATACATGTGGCCAGTGGCGGCCGGCGGCAAGTATGATGGGTAGTGCCAAGGTGATCAAGAAATAAAAAACAAAACAAAAGAAAAACCTCTGCAATGCTCCCTCCTTGAGGTTGCCCCACTGTCCAAGATGTTTATCCTTGTTTGGTAACGTGGAAAACAGTGTGGGTTTAAGTAATAACACACACTAATGCGATTCATCTTCACTCACTAACCTATCTGTATACGCTACAGGACACTTCACTAAAAACACAATTACAAGAGGAAGGGAAAACAAATCTTCTCAGCTTCTCCTCCCCCATGCACACGTATTCCAACTGGATGTTGAAAATATTCTAGACATTTGATGTAAAAAGAAATTGTCGAAATGCCAAAGAAAACTCGCATCACCATAGGATTTTTTACTTTTATATTTTTAAAAAGTCTGGATGGCCCTCTAGGTGCATCTATCTATTATCAAAATGTTCATTTAACTTTGGAAAAATACTAGGTTCGTTTCTCCAAAAGTTGGCAGAAAAGTAGATAGTACCTTTTTCAAGAATTACTTCCCCAACAGATCTTACAAGTCCGTTGTATTTAGCGACTTATCTCTGAAGATGGCAACTGTGTCAACACTGCGAAAGTTCCCTCGCTGTGCTAAAGCGAAAACGGGCACGGGTGGTGTCTTATGGGCTAACCCCATTGGCTAACACCACCCCCTGCCACGTTCTTCCCTGCTCATGGTGGAAATGTTACTCGCTGAGACTTCTCGCGTGTTTCAACTTGGTTAGGCCAGCTCTTGAGTGGTGCGGACCGCTGACTCGCCGAGGGTACGAAACAGCTGGCGATGCAGTGAGGAGGTTGGGGCTGTTCATATCTAGTCTGTGGTTGGGGCGGTCATTATGTCAGCTTGGCCGGTTGCAAGATTCTAATCTCCTTGTCTGTAAACTATCAATGTATTAATTTAACAATACTTGGGCTATGTATGCATTTCTTCTGAGGGTAGTGCCATGGCACGGCGGCTCTCCCCCTCGAGCATATGGCAACACTGGTCACTTCAGTACAAGCGAAGGGGAAGTGAGAGAAATCAAGTGACTGTCCACTTTAGTTTGGAAGTTATGCCAAGGTTCTTCTCATGGTTGAGCTGTATAATTAATAACTAAGGCCACATGCACACTTATATCCCACATGCACATGCAATAATCACATGAAAA
Source organism: Lepisma saccharinum (assembly GCF_977018435.1). Classification (NCBI taxonomy): domain Eukaryota; kingdom Metazoa; phylum Arthropoda; class Insecta; order Zygentoma; family Lepismatidae; genus Lepisma; species Lepisma saccharinum. The sequence continues at coordinate 3,925,880 of NC_139248.1, read as the reverse complement.
TTAATACTACTGGTCTGAGATCAAGTCCTATCCAAGTCATCAGCACCATTTTGTGAGTTTCTAGACCGTATACTACTGTTCCTCTTCAAGTACATTTCCAATTGTCCTCACACTGTTAAAAAACAACCTATCAGGGAACAAACCTATGACTGATTGCACCAGACACGTGCACTAGCCATTTCATTTCAGAGGAGGAATATATATATATATCGAGATGGCTTGCTGTGTATAAATTACCCAAAAATGAGTTACATTTAAATCCTTTATCCAGGATTTGCTAAATCTATGGTTTTGGGCTCCTTAATTGGCCACCCTGAACTCCAGTCCAAAATACTCTAATTAGTTCTAATTTCAAAGATTCATGTTCACCTGTACCAAAAATTTCAAAAAGGTGAAGATAAAATTGTTAGAACTCTTGAAGAAATTCATAGTAAGGTAAGACTTTTATGTTATAATAAGTGGGGCATTGTTTGATGTAAAATGTATTTGCCTATACAATTATGTATTTGCAATTGTGCTTTCAGTATTTATGATTGTGCCAACAGTTTGCTTTTATTTGAATACTTGACAATTTCTGTTATTTGGTTCCTTGCGTTCTCTGTACGTTCAATTTTCAGTGTTGAAAACTGCTGTAACTGTACTAATAGCTACCGGATATGAGTCACCATTTTTCAAATTAGGTGTAATTGAATTGAATATATATTCCTTACAAGTGATTCTTTTTGCATCTGCCTTGCACTTGTACATTGGATTGCATATTATAGTTGCTTATAGAAGTATGTTAATTATGGTTTTAGTCAAGCGGTAGAAGCTGTTGCAATCAAAACTGGTTTCTTGGAACTTTTTTCATACTGAAATAAATGTTTTATAATGTTGATTTAAGGTTACAGAAGTAATACTTGCTTACAATCATGCCTATGATACAAATATTTTTATTTACACTCACGTGCATGTACACAAGAGTTGTAATTTCACATAATTAATAATAATCATAATTGTAGTTTATTGCATTTTGCCGAGCTTCAGTTCAGCATTTTATCCAATATATTAACAAATCCTACGAGTCTAATATGTTGCTAATGTATTGGAATGTGAAAAGTGGATTGTATGTGTGAATCAAAACTTTTTTTTTGTAAGTTGTGTGTGTTATCCTTAAATACTGGAAACATACATAACTATATACATATAGAAGGTGTTCCATAACTCATTTCAATTGCCAGTTTATTAATTTGACAACAGAGTTTGATTACTTTTGAAATTTCTATAATTTCTGTACTGATTTGTGCAATTGTAATGAACAATGATTATATTTTGAAAGTCTGATGTCAGTAATCGTGAAAATATCATTGACATCACTTCAACTCAAAAATTGTGATCTGTTTTAGATATATTTCTATTATTTTGTATGTGTATACAAATAGGTGCTTCATACATAACATTACTGCTTTAATTGTAGGAATGAAGTGAACATTTGGTTCGATCACGGTTTGGCCTAGATATCTGGTATTCTTGGTAGGGATGGCCAAATCTGGATATTGGATGTATGGATTATTCAGATTATCTGGATATTCATATTATCCAAAATGTCTGGATTTTCTACAAACCATTGAATCTGTTCTATCTGGATATTTGGATTATCCAGATATCTGAATTATACATTGCATCCGAAACTGATATCTGTTATCCAAATTTTGTGGCCATTCTTAATTCTTGACCAGTGATCCACAAAGCAACCTTTGTTCCAGTATTATTCACTATTTTTGCCTGTGTGGAGTTTTTTTCCTCCTGGCCACACGTCAGTGAACAGCTGTATATTGCATCACTGCTTTAGTTTCAACAGCAACTAATCAACAGTTTTTGAGTATGCTTTCTGATTTTACAAAATAGATTTAGCAGTACCTGATTTTTTTTATTTTTATACCTTTTGTATTTTTCAGATTTTTTTTTCATATTGTACAATTTTAGATTTATAATTTTTTGTACTGAGTTTCATATCAGTCTTCAATTCAAATATATTGTTTTGAAAGATATTTAATAATTTAAACAATTATATATATATGCCAAAATACTCAGAAAAACTTTATAAAAAATATGATCATTGCACTTTCTGAAGTGTGAAATGTAAGCGAGAAGAATTTGTAATCCATAAGATAATGGAGTATGTTCCAGTGCAAGTAGATTTTGCTTTATTTTTATTTTGTACATAGTGTGCATGTGTGTGTCCGTGTGTGTGTATATTAAAAATTAAAGCTTTAGTATTAAAATGGATATAGCTTTAGGTTTTCTGGCTAAAAAAAAAAAATAGTGAACGAGGCTGGCAAATATTATTGAAAGGAATCTATTCATATTTTACAAATCTGGCCAAGATGCGAATTTCAATTACTGATAATTTCTTTCGAAGGATATAAAGTCCAAGCACACATTGATTTTGGCCATAAACATAACATTACAGTCAATTTAGTGTCTTGTGTAATGAGTGCTGGATTCGCAATCTCAACACTGATGGTCCCGGGTTCAAGCCGTGACACGGGCATTCTTTTGCAAGTGTCCTTCATCAGCTTCATCTAATCTTCATCACAATTTGTCAAAAGGCAGAAAAGTAAAAATAAGTATAAAAAAAAATTCAGTCCCATTTCCGGGAGTTAAAAATATTAAAAGTTCCTTAAAGCATGGCCTCCTCTATGGCATAGTGGTGTCCTGCATCGTGACTGTGTGGTCTAAAGTGCAAGCTTTGGGTTTCTGACTATGGGATGCATGCTGGTTCGAGCCTTCTGGGGGAAGAAGTATAACAACTTTTTGTTCCAAGATTTCAGCCTGTGTATGGGACCAGTGGCCACCCACCACTAGAGGAATATGGGGAGCTAGGAATGAGTGGCTTAACCTGGTCATACAAAAACCTACAACAACGACTGGGGCTTAGTTGTGCTGACCACACTTCACTCCGTAACTGGTCGGATGATCTTCCACCTGTTCTGGAAGTGAGGCCGGCAGTCTTTAGGTAGGCTGTAGGCCTCACGTGTTGTTATTTATATGGGGTAATGGGGTATTGGTACTGTGTCCGTGCGGTCCAAGGCATCATGCTTTGGGTGGCGGTTGCGGGACGGCATAGGTTCGATCCCGGGTTCAGTCCCTGGGAATTTTCGGCCTGTGTATAGGGCCGGTGGCAACCCACCATCGTGAGGAAATTGGGGAGCTCCGAGTGAGTGAGCATAATCCGGTCGTGAAGTCCTACAACGGCTGGGGGTTGGTCGGGCTGCAGATCTCCACGCCCCCTGGTGGCACACGTGGGAGGGAAGCCAGCAGTCGGTAGGTAAGCCTTGGCCAAATATTGCGCTATATGGTTACTAGGGTTTTATTGGTAACATTACCACCTTGTAATCAAGGGGTCCCAGGTTTGTTACCCAGTGTAGGCACAGTGATTCGGGTCCCACTATAAACTGTAGGTCCCTATTAGCCTGTCTGTGCATAAAGCAAATTTGAAACAAAAATTCAAACTTTTCTGCTACTTTTGTTGGATAATTACGAGGATGAGTGATGATTTGATGAAATTCATGAAGAAAGAACACTCATGCCTAGGCCGGAATTCAAATCCAGAACAGGTTAAGTCAATAACAACTTGGTCCATATCATGTCATTGGAATGGCAACCCTGCATCTACCATGGTATGACATGCTGTTCGACTTGTGGACACCGTAAGGTCCTTTTACGCATTTGTGAAAAATATTATGACATCACTAGGCAGCTGAGTGTGTGTATGGTTGGAGTATTGGCATTCAATACAAATATGTGAGTTTTTTATGTGTATGCTAGAGAAGTATTAATAGATAATCACTAATAATAAAGGATTTTATTATATTAGCACATAACATTATACCTTGTTTCCAAGTCATTGTAGAAATATAGTTTCAAGAATGACCAATTGACAAGTTTCATGTGCAATTAATGGAAGTTATCATATTTGTTTGTATATTGTCTATTATTTTCCCCTTAACACCGTATTATTTGATCATATTTAGTGAAGTTGCTATTACTGTACACCAAGTAGTAATATTAATTCAGAATTCATAAAAACAAGAGCAAACGTTTGCATAGTTAAAGGTATTTTTACTTAAGCATGTAAATTTTTATTGAAATTGTTGTTGCAAAATTATAAATTCCTGTCAATATTGCAAGATGTTTGTCTATTATTGTCTGCAGCACTCTTGGTTATTTCATTCCTGAAGAAGTGTTGCTTTTATGTATATTTTAAGATCATCACAAAAGATGTTCCTATATATTCTCAAGTGATATTTAATGCACCTTTTTAAAATGTAAATGGTAGTATTTGTAACGAGCTTCCTTGTTGTGTACTGTGTACGTTGACGTCAATGTTGTACTGCTTTGATACAGTGTTACTTAGTGAATATGCATTGATATATGCTAATATAGATAGCGTTTGACATTTGAAGATTCCATCTGTATAATGATGGGTATGTTATCCTTCGAACAGCGATATTAATATGTATAAATGTGTTTCACTTTGTATCCCTTGGTTGTGATATAAATAAATACTATGACAGAACAATGAAAAGTGACATATTGTGTAATTGTTTACGTTGATTGTAAACCGAGAGCTATGCAGCTTCCTGAAAAAAACATCAGAAATTTTCTGCTGTTGATCAGTTGAGTTTCTTGTAAGAAGGGAGGCATGTTTAAATAACAAATGTAGACAAAATTGAGAAATGTTTGTAATAAAATTATAATGTGGTTGTTCTAGTTTTCTTTACCAAGAAACTGAATGCACTACCAGAGCACTGTTCTTATTTGTTGATTTATAGTGTTATTTGGTTTTGTTTTGAAGGCCACTTTGTGCACAGAAAGGCTAATCGGGACTAGACCTACAGTTTCAAGTAGGATCCGTACCACTATGAGCTTTAACAGGGTATGGAACCCCTTGATTACAAGGGGACGACGTTACCACTATGCCATCAGGAAGGCCAAATTTATAGTGTTATGTACATGTACAGTGAAAAGTAACAATGTGTCCCCAAATAAGAACATAGCCATCTCTCATTTACATGTTCTGTAGATAATGCACTCCCACATCATGATGCTTTGTCTGCTAAGCAAATGGAGGCATTTTTTTTTTCAACGAAGCTGTTATGACAATTTATGGAATTTTGTAGTGAATAGTACACTAATTATACTTTAGGACTACACAGAATCGATCATTATCAGAGTAAGAGTGTATACACTGCTGCTTATTGTCGATAATATAATAACTTATAGTGCAACATCCATTGAAGGCCAAGTACCTACCTGACTCCCAGCCTCACTCACCTGAGGTTACGCTACTCATTCGTAGCTCCCCAATTTGCTCATGATGGGGTCGCTACCGGTCACATACACAGGCTAAATTCTCAGGAGAAAAGTTGTTACTCTTCCTCCAGGAGACTTGAACCTGCGTGCGACCCACAGCCAGAGCCACAAGCTTGCACCTCATGGCCACAGTGTGGGACTTTTATTGTTGATAGAAAAAGCATTAAACATGTAGAATGCTCCCGTGGGTTTACGTGCAACAAATTGAGGTTAGTTTTCAGTGATAATTTATGGCTATTAGGTTATTTTACTTTGCTTCCTGCCACTTTTGGCTAATCACAAAGATGAGGATAAGTGATGAAGAGAGACTCACAAAGAACATCCATGCTCTGGCTGGGAGTCGAACCTGGGATCCCTGGCATCGTAGTGTGCTGTGATAACCATTCTGCCATGGAGGTTGGCTTTCGTGATATTTTGAAAGCAACATTGAAAGGAATAATATACTGACCATTTGACTATCACTGCGTGCATTTTCTTGTTGAATTGATGTGCAAGTGCAATCATTTTGTCATTTTTGTCTGCCACGATACTGAATCGGTTCGCTACAGCAAGTATGTTTCGCTGATCCTTCAATAATGATTGAGCCGTTTCAAGAAACCAATCTCATGTGAAATGTTCCCAATGTTTGTGACATGTAGCTGTCAACACTAGGTTCACCCACATGCATCCACTACCAGCTACCGAACACGGCACCATCTGACATACACGGTCACATGACTGCAATGTTGCCACTATTTTACATCTACAGTAATCTTTGCAATCTAAAATTGATCGTAATTTTTAGCATATTCAGAATAAAGTTTATTAGATACAAGCTTTAATACCCACAAGTTTAGAGTTGTTTCGGAGAACAAATTTTGATAATTTTCACTTATTCTTCAAGTACATTCATTAAATGCTGCCGTCATCCACAAATTTTGACAGAGCTTTTGCAGATACAGGCCACTCCACCGGTCTCTCATCTACCCACGACAGGGCGCCCATTGTGCCAGCATTCTCAACTTGAGACAGCAACTCTACTTCCTTGGAAGGACCTTTCGTTGATGGCACTTTGTAGTTGTTTAAAATTGTTTGGAAGGTCAGAGGGACCTGAAAGATTGCACTGACATGAGACACTGAACTTCTGTCCATTCTAAGAGCTGTTAAATTGTTTTTGTGAATGCAATGCTTGTATTGAAGCAAATGTTAAGGGAGGAGGAACTCTACAACATTCTGTTGCTCATTTAAAATGAATGCGGACAGGGAAATTTTAAATCTAATCTCATTAAACATAATCTGCTAAAGAAAGAACTTGTTATGAAAGGTTACCAACATGGCAGCAAGTTTGAGATCAACCATCTTGGGAGTCGAGTCAACTTCATTTTTAAATGAAGAACTAGTCGTGTGACATAAAATAGGCTGTAATTTCACAAAACACGTGATGGTGTGCTTAAATTCAACCTACAACTTGACCAAGAAGGAAAACCTTGCTGCTGTTATCAAATTTTGAACTGTAAATAAGAGGACTGAGTGTGGACAATGCAGTCACCTGTTTACGATATATGTTATGTTGCAACCCATGTTTTCAATTGCTTTTTTTCTACACCTACAAAGGATATCCTTGTATTTTCTTCCCTAAATCAAGTAATTTTTTTGCATCATTTCACTTCCTCTTTAGGCTTATTGTAATAAGGATAAATGATGTTTACATTCAACTGAAGAAGAGGGACACTAGCTAGGGATGGGACTTGAATCTTGAACCTTTGATAACAAGATCGGAGATTGAAGAACCAATGCACCCAGCCATACAGGCAGTATTAAACCGAGATTCATTGAGTATGAACAGTTTTTCTGAATGCATATTGATTATTAACCCTAGCATACCCTTGTGTGGGCGTTTCCAGGCCCATCACCTCTTGTTTCTAGATTTTTCACTGAATATTTTTATAGAAAAATTGAAAATAAACTACATTGTTTCTTAGGGTGTTCCCAATCTTTCTGTATTACTTTTGTTCATAAAATCATAAAGGTGACGTACGTAGAGGGCAAAATTCACGGGATGAACCTATCAGCCCTACTTCCACCCTGGGATGTGTGTTCCGACATGACACTCATGCCTGTAACAGTACAATTAGTTGAAAATGATGGTAATTTTTGTAATTATTATAATTACTATATAACTGCACATACATGAACAACAAAAAGAGCGGTGATTCAATAACAAATGTGAAGAAAAATGAGTCGCAGTGATCTACAAGGGTTGGATAAAAAGTAATGGCAACACTGGTATAATTGGTACTTGACTGTATTGGCAGAGGAGCACGTGTTACATTCCTTCAAAGTAATCGCCCCTCATCTCTACGACCTTCTGTCACACGTATGGAAGGCGTCGTACACCGTCAGTGCGTCCATCTCTGTCGATGTCCCGCAGTGACCGCCCTATAGCACGTATGATGGCTTCGTGCGTGTCGTAGTGCATCCCGGCCAGTGGTTCCTTCATTTTGACAAAACGGTCGTAATCACACGGTCTCATACCGGTGAATACGGCGGATGTTCCAGTACCTCCCACTACCAGTTATGCAGGAGCGCCGTCACATTGTTTGCAGTGTGACACCTTGCTTTGTCAAGCAGGATGATGGGACATCGTGCCGTCACTTCCTTCTTAATGCGAGACGAAGGTGGTGTTGCAAGAAGGTGCAGAAGTAGGCTGCGTTGACCGTCTGCCTGAGAGACGTTGTTCTTCTTGCCTAAACATATTGTTAGGGTGCTTGCATTCTCGTCCTCTGCTTCAGAGCACTGCTGTTTTTGACTGAATAACATACAATCGCTCCCACTCACTATACTTCCTCGTCTGACATTCCTTTATCAGCCACGAAATGCTTGTGGCGCTGTGACTCACCCCTTTCACGGGACAGCAGTGTTGCCATTACTTTTTATCCAACCCTTGTAGTTGGTAGTGTATCTGAATTTCACACAGGAGACCCGGTTCGATTTCTGGGGTGGGTGATCAAAGTTCAGAATTTTTCCAGCGGCTCACCCAGCCTCAAATCAATGGGTACCTGGGGGGGGCAACCCTGGAAGGTAAAGGTGGCTGGATCATGACATCGTCTCCAACATGGCCGAGATCGGGAATGTGCCTTAATGGCACAGTGCTGTATGCACGGGGAACATTACCTTACCTTTACCAAGGGGGGGAAAAAACTAGAAACTTACTTACCACTCGGGTAAGTATGTTTCTCATATGGATGGGTGATCTAGGGTTAACGCTGAGTGATCTTAAGACAATTAGATTTTCCTATTGAGTGCAGGACAGAAACTAGATTCACACAAAGTTGTACTACACGAGGAGGAGGGAAGGTGGCAAAGAGAAAGTAATATGAAAAATTCTCCCCTGTGCTTTACACCACCCATGAAGGCATGCAAGGGCCTTAAGTTAGTGGCCCCACACTTTCTTGATCATGGCCGAAGATGGGGGTGATGTCATCAGCACCCTTCCCCTGGCTACCTTTAACCCCCAGAGTTTTAACCAGGTACCCACTTTATACGGTGCTGGGTGGGCGCCGGAGCCACTTGAACAGGTGGAAAAAATCCTGGTTCTCTCCCACTGGGGATCAAACCCATGTCTCTCTCATGGTAGTCAGACAAATATGAAAATAAATGCAGCGAAAAAAGGTAAATGAGTATGTTACACATTTTTCAGATGAACCTGTTGTCCTGTCCAAAATTTCTTATATATTTACAAAGGGCATATTCTCATTCCTCTCAAGAGATAAGTCCATTCTTTCAAAAACTTACACTCTAATCAGATATTTAGAAGATTTTCTTTCAGATCAGCACAGGTGTGCCCAAAATTTCATAAAAGAAGATATAATATCAGTGGATAGGTTATAACACATCTTTAAAGTATTTAACCATGAATCTTTTCACATAATCGATCTTCTTCCTATTTTTAAGAAAGGTGTGTCAAGAGGGCCTGGGTACGCCCCTGCTTCTAATAGTCAACATTTTCCAATGTGTATATTATTATATAGTCACTTTCTAAGATGTAAGAGCTTAAAATATGAAAATGTTCTACTCACCCTGAATCCGTATTCGAAACTCTCCAACTTCTCTGTTGTCCCAGTCTTGTCCACATAAGCCACAATGGGAGGAATGTACCTGTACTTTTCCAACATCTCAGCTTTCCTTGATTGGGAAAAATTGACTTGCAAGGAGTCAAAACGCTGCCAATTAAATAAAAATATACAATTAGTTTTATAATCATGCAGTGACCTTATCATTTTAGTGTACAAATATAGAAATAAAAAATATTATTTTCTCATTTTTCATGTTAATTTAAGGGGGCTGGTTGCAAAGCATATTGCATCCTTGACTCCAGTGGCGTTCCGAAGGGGGGGGTTGGGGGTTGGTGGGGGTTATACCCCCCTCCCTTTTCATTCAGTAATTCTAAAAAAAGAATGTCAAAAGTAGGAAAATATGGCAAAATGAGGACTGACTACACAGAAAAAGTACACATAACCCTTCTCTTTCGAAAATCCTGGGCACGTTACTGCTTGACTCACAATCTTTATTTATTTATCTAAAACCTTGTATATATGGCGAAGTTAAGGCTGTAATGCACTTTTCCACTTAATCATTAATTACAATCTCTCATTCATTCTGTCTTCTAATATAATGAAAAGTAAAATCACATAATGGGTGTTCCGTATTTGAATTGAGTGGCATTGTTTTGTTTCGAGGTTGGCAGACCTGTTCTTACCAATGTTGGCATCTGTTGTCATGCCGATTAATGAAACCTGACTCGTTTGTTGTGGTTTCCTTCCTAAAATCCTCGAATAATCCAGGAGCGTGAAACCCATCCATCTGCTGAGAACGACTGTGTGGTGTGGATTTTGGCAAGTGGAGTGTGATGTTACACCCTGTGATTTCTTCTTATGGGGGTTTGTGAAATCTCAGGTGTACACCAACAAACCACGAACCCTTTTGGAACTGAAGGCGGAAATCATACGGGTGATTGGAGGCATCGGGTCATCTGCGAGAGGGTCATCAATAATTCTGTGGAGCGTATAAATGCATGCAGACTCAGTAGGGGTCGACATATGCCTGATATCGCCTTTCATACGTAAATGGGAGATGTTACTGCTTACATATATGTGAAATATAACTATTTTCATGATATTTTTCTTATTTTTATTTAATTTTCTAATTCGGCATCCTATATGGAACACCCTATACCAGTGATCAGAACTCTACATTTTAAAAGTATCTCCGCTACAGCTACAGCTACTCTTCTAAAATGTAGCTTCGCTACAGCTACAGCTACATTTACCTAAAAGTAGCTTGCTACGTTACTCCTGTTCGCTACTCGCTACTTCGCTACTTTTTGCGCTACTTCTGCATAAAAAAATGAAAACCATATGGGTATTAAAAAATACCCTACTGCTGGTAGGTAGATTCTGTTATTTATTATCATGATTCCAGTCATTCCATAATTTTGATAGCAGTGTTACTTCAGTTACTTATTTTTACTAAAGTTTGTGAGAATACCAAACCTATGCAAGTGGCATATCAATTCAAATTTGATATATGAATATTGCAATTAGGCATTAGGTGTTACCCAACTTAATTATTACAACTATGCACACATAATTTTTTTTAGGATTACATATTTATGTTCACATCAACATATTTTTCTTGAGAATAAATATTTAATTTTTTATAGACTGATATGAAGTCATCATTTTGAATGAAAAGTACCTGGAGCCCTTTGACTACAAAAGGGCCCCAGGTTCGATACCCAGCGGAGGCACATAGTGGTTAGGATCCAGTCTCGATCAGCTTATCTATGCATAAAATAGACTAAAAACAAAAACTAGGAAAGACGCCAAGTTGGGAGGATGAGATCCTCCTGCTCCTCCATTTCCTGCACTGCTCATCATTCATCATTCTTTCTCGTTCTCACAATTAGCCGAAAGTGGCAGAAAGCGACTATAGATAAGAGAATAATTAAATAAACCATTCATCCTCATTGTCTTGATTGAGGAAGTGGAAGAATAGATGAGGAGGTAAACAGAAGACAAATGGGTGGTAGACTCTATCAAAGCATTCAAAGATTAATACGGAACAGGGATGTACCTATGAAATGCAAGAAGGTAGTATATAACACATACTATGTGCCAATAATTTCGTATGGAGTAGAGATTTGGACAGTGACATAGAGAGACAAAGAAAATATGCAGGCAGTGGATATGAAATTTTTAAGGAGTCTTTTGAGGAAGACTAGAAGAGATAGAATAAGAAATGAGGAGATCCGACAGGCAGTGGGTGTAGTGAAGCTTCAGGACAGAATAGATCAGGCACAGATGAGATGGTTCGGACACATGAAGAGGATGGATGCAGAAAGACTACCAGTAAGAGCTTACAATGGACAAAGAGTGGGAATAAGGCCAAGGGGGAGACCAAGATGTCGGTGGAAAGAGCAGATACTGGAGAGTGTTAGGAGAAGAGGACAAGATTGGATCTCCTTGAAAAGAGGGGAGTGGTGAAAGACCAGGAAAAAATGGAGAGGCTTGACTTCTATGCCGACCCAGCCAGAGGCAGGAAACAGCGAAGGATGATGATGATGATGTCATGATTATCAAAAGTTACAGAAAAGTGATGTAAATGTAGGAGAAATACATAAATTTGAAAACTATGTATATTAACTAAAGAAAATTGTCGTTTCTGCTGGAAAGTCAATAAATCGTACATACTTTTTGCAATATGAAAAAAAATATTGAGGAAACTGTCGTGTAAACCTGAGTGTTCTAAATGTATTGTAATTTTAAAATTTTTGAACAAAATACTATCCCAAAATAATTGTAATTACAGAAACTCTATTATTCTTGTAACAATAATTTCTTGCTGGTGAGATCCTATATACTGACGATGATCAATGCTGTTAACGTACTGAGCCATTTATTGCTGGCACTATTCCCTTTTCAGTGCAGTGGAAAATCCATCGCTCGTTTTTGCACTGCAAGTTGTGTCTTACACAGCAATTAATGATATGAATATCTACAGGATTTGTTCCGAGGGTGATGCAAACGAGGCACTTTTTTCCAGTGGTGCAGCAATCGAGGCATGTTTCTCCCCAAAATAGCGATGCAGCTAAAGAAACGTAGCTGTTAGCCAGAATATATTCATATACACGTATGTCAGTTAGTTATCTGGATATATGAATTATTCAGATACTAATTAAATAAATTACGCAGACATCTATAATCTACAATCTAGATAATCTGTATCTCCATGTAATAGACTGTCTTTATGAACCTCCTGCAAAATTAAGGGTTATTGTCGATTTTTCTGATGCTGTTGCCACATTCAAAATTCACCTCAAAATGCTGAGAAAAAATGTAGCTGTAGCGAAATTTTCGCTACAACTACAGGAATTTTGTAGCTTCGCTACCGCTACAACTACAATTTTCGAAATGTAGCATCGCTACAGCTACAGCTACAAATTTTGTAGCTAGCTACAGTAGCGACGCTACATTTTGAAAATTGTAGTTGTAGCGGTAGCGAAGCTACAAAATTCCTGTAGTTGTAGCAAATTTCTCGCTACAGCTACATTTTTTCTCAGCATTTTGAAGTGAATTTAGAATGTGGCAACAGCGTCAGAAAAATCTACAATAACCCTCAATTTTGCAGGAGGTTCATAAAGACAGTCTATTACATGGAGATACAGATTATCTAGATTGTAGATTATAGATATCTGTGTAATTTATTTAATTAGTATCTGAAGAATTCAGATATCCAGATAACTAACTGACATATATGAATATATTCCTGCTAATAGCTATGTTTTTTTTAGCTGCATCGCTATTTTGGGGAGAAACATTCCTAGTTTGCTGCACCACTGGAGAAAAGTGCCTCGTTTGCATCACCCCCGGAACAAATCCTGTGGATACATGGTGTAAGACACCAAAATGCCATTAATTACTGTGTAAGACAATTTGCAGTGCAAAAACGAGCGATGGATTTTCCAATGCACTGACAAGGGAATAGTGCCAGCAATAAATGGCTCAGTACGTTAACAGCACTGATCATAGTCAGTATATAGGATCTCACCAGCAACAAATTATTGTTACAATTATTTTCGCGATAGTATTTGTTCACAAATTTTAAAATTACAATACGTTTAGAACACCCAGGTTTACACGACAGTTTCCTCAATAATTTTATCATATTGCAAAAAGTATGTAAGAGTTATTAACTTTCCTGCAGAAACAACAATTTTCTTTAGTTCAAATTTATGTATTTCTCCTACTTTTGCGTCACTTTTCTGTAACTTTTGCTAATCATGACATCATCATCATCCTTCGCAGTTTCCTGCCTCTGGCTGGGTCGGCATAGAAGTCAAGCCTCTCCATCTTTTCCAGGTCTTTCACAACTCCTCTCTTTCCAAGGTGTTCCAATCTTGTCTCCTAACACTCTCCACTATCTGCTCTTTCCACAGACATATTGTTCTCCCCCTTGGCCTTATTCCCACTCCTTGTGCATTGTAAGCTCTTACTGGTAGTCTTTCTGCATCCACCCTTTTCACGTGTCCGAACCATCTCATCTGTCCTGAACCTTTGCTACACCCACTGTCTGTCGGATCTCCTCATTCCTTATTCTATCCCCTCTAGTCTTCTTCAAAAGACTCCTTAAAAATTTAATCTCCACTGCCTGCATCTTTTCTTTGTCTCTTTATGTCATTGTCCAAGTCTCTACTCCATACGAAATTATTGGCACATAGTATGTGTTATATATTACCTTCTTGCATTTCATAGGTACATCCCTGTTCCATATTAATCTTTGAACGCTTTGATATAGTCCACCACCCATTTGTCCTCTTATGTTTACCTCCTCATCTATTCTTCTACTTCTCTCAATCATGACAATGAGGATGAATGGTTTATTTAATTATTCACTTATCTATAGTCACTTTCTGCCACTTTCGGCTAATTGTGAGAACGAGGAAGAATGATGAATGATGAGCAGTGTGGGGAATGGAGGATCTCATCCTCCCAACTTGGCGTCTTTCCTAGTTTTTGTTTTGAGTCCATTTTATGCATATATAAGCTGACCGAGACTGGATCCTAACCACTATGTGCCCCCACTGGGTACCGAACCTGGGGCCCTTTTGTAGTTATAGGGCTCCAGGTACTTTTCATTCAAAATGCTGACTTCATATCAGTCTATAAAAAATGAAATATTTATTCTCAAGAAAAATATGTTGATGTGAACATAAATACGTAATCCTACGAAATTTTATTTGTGTATAGTTGTAATAATTAATTTGGGTAACACCCTAATTGCAATATTCATATATCAAATTTGAATTGATATGCCACTTGCATAGGTTTGGTATTCTCAAAAACTATAGTAAAAATAAGTAACTGAAGTAACACTGCTATCAAAATTATCGAATGACTGGAATCATGATAATAAATAACAGAATCTATTTACCAATAGTAGGGGATTTTTTAAATACCCATATGGTTGTTTTTAATTTTTTTTATGCAGAAGTAGCACAAAAAGTAGTGAAGTAGCGAGTAGCGAACAGGAGTAGCGTAGCGAGCTACGTTTTGGTAAATGTAGCTGTAGCTGTAGCTGTAGCGAAGCTACATTTTGGAAGGGTAGCTGTAGCTGTAGCGGAGCTACTTTTAAAATGTAGCGTTCTGATCACTGTGCCCAGGCACGTATCCAGGAATTCATTTCGGCAAGGGGGGGGGGCTCAACACTTTTTTTTAAAGGGGTAACACAATTGTATGTTTAAGGCCAGTGGTGGCAATAGGATTCCAAAATGGGGAAAGAAAATTTACTTCCTCTTGGTAGACAAGACTTGGCATTAAGAGGCCATAGTGTGATAGTGTGGAGGCAAAAGAATGGAGAGTAACTATCTCCTAAATCGTCGCCACTGTTTAAGGCTGTCATTTTAATCGGAACATTTTCTACCACTCAACTACTCTGTTTCAACATTGCCGGAACCAACTCAGTATGTGTGTTTGTCAATTTCTTCTCATCGGGCTGAAAAACATCTATGTACCAGAAGTGTTTTACCAAGGTGTTACACATGCACGGCATGTACAATCCACTCGACAACGCGAGATTCAAACTGTGTGCTGGCTTGTCCTCCCATGTTTGCAGCTCTTTTAAAAGTCGAAACCCACCAAATTGTTCATATTCAGGTCTAAGCACTCGCAAGTGTCCAAAAATTCTCTGTTGAGTGTGTGTTAAACCCAGTAGTCTTAAACAAAAGTATTTTTTTATGCCATGAAATTCTCGGACTGGATACACAAAATTTGGTCCTGGCACAACTAAATCATCACTCAAAACTTTGATTTTCAGTTTATTTGTGCAGCTTATTTCTTTTTTAATAAATCGCTCCAATGCCCGGCCCGATACTGCCGAAATATTCACTTTAGAGAGAGAGACCTTCGATCTCTTCGTCTTTCGACCCGAACTACTCATAGCACTACACTGAGGCTCCAGAAGTTCCGCTGTCGTCAATGTCTTTAGCTTTGGGTCCAAACTGGAACTAGTAGTAGACTTCATTACTTTATGGTATTTAGTCCTTTTCATTTTTGAATCACTAGATCTTATAAAGCAACCAATAGACACTGACTGATCACTAATCGACTGTATGAATTGTCACACTTACCTCTGAAGTCTAAACCGATTCTGTTGTACAGATCAACCAGGAAATTGAAGCCGCATATTAATATCCTCATTATATTATAGAACGTTCCGCAGATAAAACGATTCATAAATATTGCCAGTAGTTCGGCTCCTTCTCTTATTCAAGAACGTTCCCTCTCGCGCTTTCCAGAGATTAAAAAATTACAATGAATCTGAATCGCCCTACGTGTGGCGCTACCTTTGTTGTGCAGCTTACAAATGCAGACAAGTCCCTGCATAGTGTTCAAGTTTGCTACGACAACACCGAAAGCATAAGAAAAGTTTACGTCCAATATTATCAACAACAGGGTTATAGAACATTCTCAGTCTTGCCTTGATAAGTATTTCTCTCCTTAAATTATCGTCACATTATTCAAGAAGACAAGAACCTAATTTTATCTAGTGACAACTGAAACATTTCCTGGGGGTGGGGGCACGAGTCACCTGATCCCCAGCATGGATATGCACTATAAACAATAACAGGGTTATAGAACATTCTCAGTCTTGCCTCGATAATTATTTCTCTCCTTAAATTATCATCACATTATTCAAGAAGTCAAAAACCTAATTTTATCAGTGTAAACTGAAAAATTCCCTGGACGAGCTGGGGGGGGGGGGGGGTTCGAGACACCTAATCCCTACCTTGGATACGTGCTATTAACAATAACAGGATTATAGAACATTCTCTGTCTTGCCTACATAATTCTCTCTCAAATTCATCACATTATTCAAGAAGCCAAAAACCTAATTTTATCTAGCGTAAACTGAAATTTTTCTGAAGGGGGGGCTTGAGCCCCCTGATTACCACCTTGGATACGCGCTATAAACAATAACAGGGTTGTAGAACATTCAAAGTCTTGCCTCGATAATGATTTCTCTCCTTAAATTATCATCACATTATTCAAAGTCAAAAACCTAATTTTATCATTGTAAACTGAAAAATTCCCTGGACGAGCTGGGGGGGGGGGGGGGCTCAAGACACCTAATCCCTACCTTGGATACGTGCTATTAACAATAACAGGATTATAGAACATTCTCCATCTTGCCTAGATAATTCTCCCTCTAATTCATCACATTATTCAAGAAGCCAAAAACCTAATTTTATCTAGCGTAAACTGAAATTTTTCTGAAGGGGGTGCTTGAGAACCCTGATTACCACCTTGGATACAAGCTTGTATCCAATAACAGGGTTATAGAATATTCTCAGTCTTGCCTCAATAATTATTTCTCTTCTTAAATGAATGCCACATTATTTTATTTAGCACCACAAGAAACAAAAAAAAAAAAATTATCTAGTGTAAACTGAAAACTTTCGGGGGGGGGGGGCTCAAGACCTCTAAGCTCCCTTGGATATGTGCCTGTCTCTGCCTGTGTGTGAATGATGCATACATCTTTTGTTTTCTCTCTCTCTCTCTCTCTCTTTCTTTCTTTCTTTCTTTTTAGGGCTGGTAACAGCATGGGTTAAAAAAGTACTTCTACAGTCAATTTTAAAATTATATCAAATTGGACTAGTAAGAAATAGAGCCTTAGCTTAGTCGTTGTCACCCTAGGCCCCTGGAACATAGAAATTAGACAGACCTGTCATTTCTCCTCCATTTCTCACCTCCTTTCGTCGGGAATAAAACATAGCACTTACATGTTAATTTAATAGGATACTAATGTCTTCTTAAAGTTTCTCATTTTTTGTCCCTCCACCTAGTTATCTTTAATTTGCAATCGATTTTGCAGATGCGAACAATAACACACACTGCTTCAATGAAGATGGTGTGGAATGCACAACCCACTGTCCTTTTATTAGCCACATTTCTTGAATGCCAAGGTTTCTTTTCATCGGATTCAAGGGAAAAGAGTAAATACATAAAATTTCTAAGTATGCCAGCTACATGTAGGTAGGGGGTTGCAAAGTCAGTGCAGGGGGTGTGAAAATCATTTCAACACTTATTAAAAAACATTTCACCTATCATCTAATTTCTTGACATTCTGAACCAGTCTTTAAAGGAATTAATTTGGAAGTTTATAAATGTAGCAAATTAATTTGTTTTTCTGTATATGTTTATAAAGATAAATAAATAAATAATGATATTAATTAATTATTTAAGAATTGACATACATTTAATGACAATTATGTATATATATAACCAAGGTTTCGGGCTTGGCCCCCACCTCAAAAAAATCCTGGGTACGGGCCTGCATAGAGGTTAGTGTTGTGGAAAAATACCTTTTATATGATCTGCTGTTGTGGCAGTGGAAGTCGGAGAGTAACTGTAAACTACTGGAGAGGTATTTTGGATCGTATTTATAGGGTTCTGTAAAAGTTGTGGTCAAGGCTGCCTGCAGGATTTTTTCTCAGGTGGGCTGCTGTGCTTAAAGTGGAGGAAAGGTGGGGTGATGCTTTCCCCCAGTTAAGAGAATTCTCATACTGCATCCCCAGCACAAGGATAATTTGCATAGGTACTTTATCTGCTGTCTTTCACGGCACCCCTTGCCCACATTTTCATGCTACATTTTCAAAATCTTGATTATTAACTGAAGTCTTTCCAGAAATCTCAGGGGGGGGAATTCCCCTTCCCCTCTGGGGGCACCCTTGGTTGTGGTAAATATATTTATCACTTAAACGAAGCCACTCAACTTTCATATAGTTTGATGCCAAGCATTTGGAATATTTTATATTAAAAATGAAGCAGATGCAAGCAGTCACAGTAGTCAATAATCATGAAAGCCAGAGACTGAACAATTTCAGTATTTATTTGTTCAGGAAGGAAGTTTTAAGCAGGTAGAGAAGAGTGCAGTGTGTCAAATATCTTTATACTGAGTTAATGTGTTCTGTCAGGATATGGTTGAGCATAATTTACAAGTTTGTAACTGCAGTGGAGAAAGATGAATATGCATCATTGACTGGGAGCTTGTGGAAACTGAATTTGTCTATTTTCTTTAGTATCTTGGGGATGCATACAAGGATACACCATGTTTTTGTCAGGTTCATGTGCAACTTGCAGTGGCGGCGATTAGCGGGGGCAGTTGCCCCCCCAAATTTTCGCCACTTTTGCCCCCGCACTATGCTAAACCTTATATACAAAGGAAAATATACTGTCTTTGCCCCCCAGTTTTGGAACCAAATCGCCGCTACTGGCAACTTGTTATTTGTTTCAAGTGGTTTACAGATTTGATCACATGGAATATTTTTTGAGGAGAGAAAGAAATATATGATCGCAAATTAACAGTTTACCTGAGATTGGAGGGCATTCGGTGTACTCTCTATGCCACCCCCAAAAGCTACAACAGCCTTTTCATCCAAGCTGCTGGTGACCTCTGGTGCGGGAAGCAGCATGAAGCTTTCCTTGGGATCCCCAGTCATCAGAACCAGGTCTCGAGACGGGAAGTTAAACATCTCGCCCTTCTGTAACTTCTTTATTGGCCACACAGGAAGCGGCACAAGATCATACTGATTGTTCTTCATGAGATTCAAAGTTCTGCCAAATGTTTTTATTTGGGAGCCTGTAAGAAAAGGATAACTTGATTAATTCTTTTATTGAGAAGTTTCCCTCATAAGTAAATAATCAAATATATCTTTATCCACTATGATATCTCTTAGTTTTCAAGAGGTGCCGTTAATTATAAGTGACTTAAGTCAATAATACTGTACAATAACATGCAATGTTAACCGAACATCATCCATTGTCTAGTGCCTCTAACTATGGAGCATTCCATTGGCCCAGATGGAATACGCAGACTACATTTTTTACATTAAAGTAATTATTCTAGTGATAGTTAAGCAACATTTTTCTTACAGTTTCTGTGGAATGAAATATGAAACTTAAAACTGTTGATTAAACATAACTACACTTAAAATACTTTCCCAGATTTGTAGCTACGAGGGTTGGGGAGTAAGTCATTTGCCAGTAATAATTCGACAATCGAAGGATGTATTAAAAATTTGTTATATACAACTGAAAGAGTATCTATCCATTATGGATATTTTGTTGGTAGGAATCATGAATGAAAACCCAAGCAACCCTGTGACATACACATGTATTAATGTACAAGTTACAAAAACCTGTATGACCCTGTGATATACACATGTTCACATGTTACAAAAACTTGTCTGTTTATGACAAACCTTCGAAATAATCTCCCGCATTGTCCACATTGTCCACAGCACGCTGCCATCGATGTGGAAGACGTCGAATACCATCGGCAGCACCATCCTCTTCACCATGCCTGAAGTTTTTGTGATTTACGACATGTCGTTAGGGAGAAGCATCCAGATCTACTGCATAATGCAATCATACTCCACTATAATGCAAGGCCACATAAGACAGCTTGTGTACGGGACCTACTGTGCTGATGTGGATGGGAAGAGTTGGAGTACCCAGCATACTCACCGGATTTGTCACCGTGTGATTTTGACCTCATCCCCTAGGTAAAGGAACCACTGTGTGGTACACTATATGCGACCCGCATGGACATTGAAAATGCTGTGCGACGACAGATCTCCCTCTTCAGGCATGGTGAAGAGAATGGTGCTGCCAATGGTAATCGACGTCTTCCACATCGATGGCAACATGCTGTGGACAATGCAGAAGATTATTTCAAAGGTTTGTTATAATCAGACCAGTTTTTGTAACGTGTGCACATGTGTATGTCACAGGGTCAGACAGGTTTTTGTAACTTGTATATTAATACATGTGTATGTCACAGGGTTGCTTGCGTTTTCTTTCATGATTCCTACCAACAAAATATCCATGGATAGATACGATTTCAGTTGTATACAACAAATTTTTAATACATCCTTCGATTGTCGAATTATTACTGGGTTGCCATTCACTCGTATAAGTGAATAATTTTGTGTCACTGGTGGGACAGACAAAACACTGCCTCCTCACTTAATAACAAATTTATTTTAATTTCTATGAATTGTCAAATGATGAAAAATGAATTATTTAAGACAAAGAGAGAAGGTAATTGACTTTTGAATATTGTAGTGGAGTTGAAGGAGAAATGTAACAGTTGAAGGAGAAATTAACTGTTTTTTGTGTCACAGGTGGGACACAATACAAAACGAAGGTAAATGAAAAAGTTAAAATAAACTAACAATGAGTAAAATACCTACTTTCTTCCAATTTTATTATGTATAATTGAATTTCTATGGAAATGACAATTTTAGATTGCTCACTCTCAAGATAGGATCAAGTTAAAGCATTGCATTTAATTTTAAAAATTGAGGCTCAAGACACTTCCACATCTATACATATTCTAACACTACATTTCGAGAGAGCACCTGTTGTCTCGTCTTCAGGAGGACATTTCTTTTTGCCAGTGGTGGGGATTGAACATGCAACAAACCTGGAATTTTACAACAAATCCACTGTGCTAACCTAATACTCTGTTTCAACCCCCGAAATTCTGTACTAATTTTTGCTCTTCTTAAGCTACTATTTCTAATGAGAGACCATATTTGCTTGAATTCTACACTGGGATTTATAGGGATTTGAGCAATTTCTATGAAGTCTGCTTCTTTGACCTTCCTTAGTTTCCAATTTGGTTCTTGGCATCATGTGTGAATCCACGGGGAGGGCGATCAGCAATTACAACAGCCATATTTTTTGTTATTGGCAGTGATGTGCTGTACACTATAAGTTTACGTCTACATATGTTGTCTACACGTAATCTACGCGTAGATGACATTTGGTTGCAGTGGCGCAGGAACGTTTTACATTTAGAGGGGTACAAAATTCAGTCTCCCATATATATATATATATATATATATATATATACACACACACACACACTCCTACACGTATGTAAAAATACATTTTTGGGGGTCCAACCAAGTGTCGCAATAATAATACATAATAATAATTAAATTAAAATATTAATTAAATATGTAAATTAATTAATGTTAATTTTTATTACATGAATAGGTAAAAGATAGTAAAAGAATATATGTATAACAGCACATACTCATTATCTAGCTTTCGTGTAGTTAAGATCGCCAGGATTTGCATAAAAACAACTGCCTTGGTAAGCATTTAATGTCAAATAGAAAAAGAATTGAATATTTATTGAATAAGAAAAAAGGAGTTAGATCCAATTAACGAAAAGTAAAGTTGCTGATCAATATTTTATGGATATCATTATTAGTACTGTGCATAAATATTTGGAACCCTTCAAAGCCGTATCAGCGAAATGTATTTCCTTTCAAATAAGTTGAGCGGAAATAGCCATCGATTATATATTTAATGCTACACAATTATATTTTGATTATTTACTTTTACTACATGGTAAGTCTTTAGGGGGTGGGTCTGGATCTCTTGTACCCCCTCCAAATACGTCCTTGATACCTAGGTATAATGTGAAGCCATGAGAAACATTCTATTTTAGAACAGAACACACAAATGTCCTGTTATTTAAATTAAAAATTTTAATAAATATATTTTTTCTTTGTTTTTCTTAGATTTTTTTTAATAGCTTTTAAAACCTGATAATAATTGTGAAACATATAAAGCTCTGGACCTCGTTCTGGGCTTACTTGGATTTAACGGAACGGAAAATCAGGAGTTTGAAATGTGAAAATTGCGAACGAAGATAAATCTATTCATTTTAATACAGGTTCAGATTATAGGTGGTGAGGAGGATCTTAAGCCACCCCAACCAAGAATAATCACCTTCCACCCACTGGATCCGTATATCATACTCATAGTGTTCTACTTCAGATCAGTTTATTCTAATTTTATAGACACATAGCTAAGCATAAGAATATATTTAAACAATTTATGGCAGATGTGTACCACATCCAATGCCTTTTAGAATCTATAGGCGTTGTATTATAAAAGAAAAAAATAACAGTTGAGATGGTTCCCGATCAACTCGTAAGGAATCTAACTTTGAAATATTTGTGAAACATTTGACAAAGCATTTATTTGTTATATATTTAGCTGTACCTAATGACACTCTTCAAGCACTGAAAGTACTATCATTACATATACAAAACCTAAATGCTTCAGATCTCAGAGGAAGCAAGGAAAGCCATACGCTCAAAAGTTTTTTTTTGTTTTGTTTTCAATCTTTTGTGGACAACATGAAGAGCTGGCCAAGGTTTATTTTCGCATGGAGTGGTATTAAATGCAGTGTTTTAGGGTGACATGTCAATTTCTTGTTTATGTGAAAAGGTAAACTTTAATGTAAGCAAAAGCATGCGCGTCATAGTTAAAGATTTTTGAATCTACAAAGAAAATCCAAAACACATTCCCGCCTCGCCGGCCTCCATGGCGGAAGGGTTATAGCATAGTGCGCTATGACACCAGAGGTCCCACGTTCGAAACTCGGCCTGGGCATGGGTGTTATTTGTGAGTGTCCATCAATTCCATCATATCATCACTCATGGCAGAAATGCGAAGTAAAATACACCAAATAAATCAATCAAACATTAATATCTCTCTCACTCTAAAGACCTAGCGAATCCAATCCAAAATCTATCAATAGAACCTGCAGTGAGTCTCATTTATCTCGTGCATTCATATGACTAATGTAATTTTCTTACAGTTTGACTTTAGTGTTTAACTTAAATTGGCGTTGTGTTTGTGTTGCATTTGATATCAAAATCAGATTTTAAGCAATTAATGTCCAATTATAAGTATACCTAATAACAGTTGGGCTGAAAAGTTCGTAGGCTAACATAGTAAAAAATATTTTTTTGACAAAATTCTATTTTATTATTCAATATAGTTGCCTTCGAGGGCGATACAACGATTATAGCGGTCATACAATTTTTCGATGCCATTTTTATAGTACGATTTCTCTTTAGCCTCAAAATAGGCCTCAGTTTCGGCGATTACCTCTTCATCAGTGCTAAATTTCTTTCCAGCGAGCATTCTTTTAAGGTCTGCAAACAGGAAAAAGTCACTGGGGGCCAGATCTGGAGAATATGGTGGATGGGGAAGCAATTTTATTACGGTTGAATATCGCTAAACATTGCTCCGAATCATCAAAACGTTGTTGCTTTTGATCGATTGTGAGCATGCGCGGCACCCATTTTGCACACAGCTTTCGCATGTTCAAATATTCATGCACAATATGTCCAACACGTTCCTTTGATATTTTTACAGTCTCAGCTATCTCGATCAACTTCACTTTACGATCATTTAAAATTATTTTGTGGACTTTTTTGATGTTTTCGTCGGTAACAGCCTCTTTGGGGCGTCCACTGCGTGCATCGTCTTCGATGCTCATTTCGCCTCGTTTAAATTTAGCAAACCACTTCTCAACGGTTGATTTTCCTGGTGCAGAGTCCGAATAATGTTTATCAAGCCAAGCCTTGGCTTCAACAGTATTTTTTTCGCCAAAAAGCAATGCATTATTAACACACGAAATTCTTTTTTATCCATTTTTTCACAATAACAAAAGCTGCTTCACTCACAATGCTATATCTCACGAACTAATTATCCGGCAGCTGTGAAATTTATACACGTATCTTTTGAAGGTTAGTACTAAGTAAAAATCACATGGATTCAATTCTAGTAACGCCATCTATGAGTCAGCCTACGAACTTTTCAGCCCAACTGTTACATAGGTAAAATAAGTCCCCTCTCTGATAAAATCGCAGATTGCACCCTGTTTGAATGTCTAGGAAAAATTTCATTTCACCTACGAATGATATCGCAATGCGATGAGTCGAAAATTGTCACAGCTTCATCTTGTCTCCTGTGTGGTGAGGTCCTTCTCGTTCTTGTTTGTGCTTATTTTTGTTTCGGATTCCACTCTGAAGTTGTTAGAACATATTCTAGATTCACTTCATGCTCAGGTACGCTAGTCTGGACTCTATTTTACAAAAAAATCTCTTAATATATAAGTTTAAGTATAGTTTTCCAAACACCCTCTTACAAAGTTATGAAAAATATGTGTGAGGTACAGGAGTGTATTGTACCCCCCAAGTTGGTCTGTCGTGCCTCGTCTCGTTTGTGTAAGTATTTCGTTTAGAAAATTCCATTTTATATATTCAAAAGAAAATGGGGTCAGTCATAAACTCTTCTGATGATGATTTGTATTTCATCTTCGAATCGACGTGACCACTTCTTTAGAAAAGTGTACCCACCATACGCAAAGGAGAATTTGTATGCATTCCATCGTTCCACACACATTTTAAACAATTTTCATCTCCTTAAAGAGGTATCCAAGAACATAGGTCAATGAACTAACTAGTAGCAAGCACAATGTAGTAGAATCAGTTTACAATGGTATGAATTTCTGTGGTAAAGATAATGCTTATAAGTTATAAAAAATATTCACTTTTTTATTGGGCGAATTTAAAATAGGTTCTTTTAACAGTAGCACCTTGCGTCTGCTGTCAAATTACCAAAGGGGGGTACAGGGGGTACAACTCGATTTACGGGATTAGGGGGTACAGTACCCCCTTCAAAAATTTAGGGAGGTACAATGTACCCCTGTACCCCCCCCCCCCTCCCGTTCCTGCGCCACTGTTTGGTTGTAATTTACATACACTACGTAGACAATCTAAAGTGCATTAAAAATTAATTTTCAAGGCTTTCATGAAAGGAAAGTGACATTTTCAACTATATTGCTTCCTAATGAACTGAAAATTATCCTATTTACAACAAAATTTCTCTTCTCCTCTATCCTCAACTATGGAAGAAGATAAATACTATGCAAAAAAAAAAAAAAAGATGGCAGTCGTGAGGCAAAATTAGTCATCTCCCCATAAAACACTAGAATATGTCCTATGTTAGATTTTTTTCCTGGGTGAGAAATTGTTCGAATTTGGAAGGGAGAGTATGAAAAATTCTCCTCACACATCAGCAACTAATATGCAGTATAATTTTGTTTTACTTCCACGGCGCTCTTTGCTAAGTTATCACCTTTCGCCATGTTGTTTGCATAGATTTTGTCATATACGTGTAGAATGTAGACTATCGTTGTTTACGTGTAAACGCACATCACTGGTTATGGGTCATTCCATGTGAAATCGACCTATTTCGGAAAAGTTCCCAGGTCATAGTTTTGGATTTGGATTAAATTTGGCATGATGGTTCAATCATGTCTGGAAGGCTTGTATTCCAAATATTAGGTTCTCCCTAGAAATAGTTCTAGACTTATAGCCTGTGGAAGAAGGTGGTGTGCAACAGAAAATGTGACCCCAAATCTGAGAAATGAGCCTCAGAGCTACCTTCAGGAATCAATAACTTTGGAACTATTTCTCGGAGGGACCTAATATTTGGAATACAAACCTTTCAGACATGATTGAACTATCATACCAAATTTCATCCAAATCTAAAACTATGACCTGGAGGCCCTGGTCGATCTGATGTGGAATGACCCATATATTATTATGCTAATATTCTTGAAGACACAAATGTTCTGTCTTTTATTACCAAGTTTAACAGGCCCAAGAATATTTTCAAAAGTTTTATGTAAGTCCACTATCTACTCATGATAGGTTAATCAGAACTGGATCTTCAGTTGAAATCGGAACCACTATCCAATATACCACGGGATTGAACCCAAGATCCCTTGAGAGAATATGTTTTTATCCCCTTTGCTTATTCACTTTACTGCTCATATCTGGTCTTTCAGTTTTCCATGACAATGGGAGGAATTACTATAACGACATATGTTAATAACCCATCTATTCCAGCCCTGGGCCACTATTTTTCAAAGCAATAATCTCTAACACATGAAAGTCGACTTGGTTCCTGTTTATAGTGCTATATGTTGTTTCTATATAATAGTGCAAGTGTAGCTTGGAATTGATTCTCAAGGACGTGAATTTCGTCCTCCCAACTGTAACGCCTGAATCCGCCACTGCTTTGGATAGTACTGTTATGTTGTTCCACTGGATTCTATGCTATTCAAAACCCTATACGTTATCCCAGTGTATACCCTGATGAAGGTATACAAAAGCTTGTCTACCAGTATGATAAATGCCTCAATGCCATGGCTGCCTATATAAAAGAATAGCTCAGATTCGTTGATTGATTGGTTTGCTTTATTTTACTTCACTTTTTGTGCCACTTTTGGCAAATTTGCAAAGATGGGGATGAGTGCTGACATCCATACCCAGGCTGGGATTCGAACCCGGGACCTCTGGCATCGTAACACGATTAACTACTCTGCCACGGGGGCCGGCGAACTTTCAGATTCAAAAGATTCCATTCTTTTTTATTACCAAATGGGCACTACTTTTTGGACATGCTGCATATGTGCCCAGGGCTCGAAATGGACAGGAGCAGATCAGAATAGCATTCTGGTTCATGAACATCTGGAACCTTCTCATTTTGTTTAGTGAGAAATGCCACCAGATTGTTCATGTTCATTTTTTTTTTTTTAGAAATGTCACTACATTTTTGTTTTCAGTTTGAACTAAATTGTTAATACTCTTTAATAGTGCATAGCATCCACATAAACTTCCCCTATACATGGAAATGTGTTGGAGTTTAGCAGAGTATAATGGTATCTATGTTGGCTACGTTGGAGACAAGCACAGGCACTGCAGCCAGCACATCATCTGCAGTATTTAATTTCTTCATTCAATTTATTCTTTTCAGTGCTTTTCTGCCATCCTCTTCTTTGTCCCAATTAACCCAACAATAAAATTTTAAGTCAGTCAAACAATAAATCCAATCCTTGATCACACACATAACAATATTGAAATATTTTTCACAGGCACAATTAGATTTTTTTTTGTAAGACGAAGTACTGAGGATATGTACATTTAATTCAAACATGTTTCCCCTTTAGGGCGAGCTGAATTCCAGAAGCCTCTTGTCCAATGTATTTTGCATTATTTGATGTTTATGTAAATATTAAATATTATTATTTTTAACACAGCATGCCATTTCACTAGTCATTAATCTCTCTGCTGTATTAATCAGAAACAACAACCACAACACCATGTTAAAGATATTAAAGTGTTCAGTTTCGTGAAAATTTCCATTTCAAACCCTGTTCGCTGTATATACCTACAATAGAGAATATGAAGCAAACGGTGCACTTATTAAAAAAAAAAAAATCTAAAATTACATCTCTCTTCTCCGTAGAATCATAAAAGCTGAACATCCTTGTTGACACTCATTGATCCAAGTACTTTTGAAACTTGTGGAGTTCAAAATTTTTCCATGTTTTTGAATTTTGAAAATTATTAGTATTAATTTGAATTTGAATTTGAATTTTATTTTTCTTCCGTTGACCCTTGTTTAAAAGGGCATGGAAAACGTCAAGATACATAATGAAATAATAATTAGTTAAGTACATCATAACAAAAAGAAGAAACATTGCGTAGTACATTACATCACTACACCAAAGTAAAAATGAAAAAATACACTTCATTACACTACAATAAAAATAAAAAAACACATTATCATTGTTGCATGATTGAAATAAGAATACAATTAAAATACACCTTTTTTAGTACATTGGCCTTGTATTGTCTTGTTCCATGAATTCTCCGATACTGTAGAGAGCTCTCTCTGTCAAATATTTTTTTATTGTTTGTATTTGATTATCTTTTGGAGATATCAGTTTTATGTCATGAGGCAGCTGGTTGTAGAATATTTTTCCGGCATTCATTGGTGATTGTTTTGAGATATTGAGTCTGTGTTGGTTCTGGTAATAATTATCTTTCCCCCTTGTATTGTGGTTGTGTAATTGGTTATTTTTAGTCATGCTTCCAGTATTTAGAACAAACATTATAGCCTTATAGATGTATAGGGAGTATATTGTCATTATTTGTTTTTCCCTGAATAACTCTTTGCAAGATTCCCTACAGCCTAGTTTGTACATTATTCTAAGTGCTCTCTTTTGAAGTCTCAGTATTCTGACAGTATTATTATAAAATGATCCACCCCAAGCTATTATGCCATATTCAACATAGGGGTAAATTAGTCCATAATATATGCATTTGTTAATTTCTGTTAAATTATATTCAGCCATTTGTTTTAGCAGGTATAGATTAGATGATAATTTACTGCAGATGTTGTTAATTTGTTCTTCCCACGTTAATTTTTGATCTAGTGTTATTCCCAAAAACTTTACTGAAGATACAGTTTCTATGAGCACATTGTCTATGCATAGTGTTTGTAACTCAAAATCCATGTTTCGGATTGTATTGAATATCATAAATTTTTTTTTATTGTTATTTATTATTAATCCATGTGAAGTTAAGTATTGTGCCAGTTGGTTTATGGTGATAAAAGTGTTTATTTCAAGCTTCCTAGGGTCGATACCTCTGGCAAGAACAGTTGTGTCATCGGCATAGGTGACAATTTTTGTGTTTGGGTATTCTGGTACATTGTTTATGTACAAGATAAAGAGCAGGGGCCCCAGGATTGATCCTTGGGGTACTTAGATTACTTAAATCTAAGACAAGGTGTATAACTCCCCATCAACTGCACCAGGTTAGTTGTAAACATATGACTTCATTACTTACATAACATCTCAATATCCTTTCTAAAGTTATTCAGCTGAATGGTATGAATAAGTAGTTCATCCCGTACTTTTTGCCTCATTCCCAGTGCCTGGAAAGAAACGAAAGCAACTCTTATGAACTCTATTTTTACGAAAGTGATTGATTTGGTTTATTTTACTTCACATTTCTGCCACTTGTGGCTAATCACGAAGATGAGAATGAATTGTGATAAGATGAAATTGACGAAAAGACAATCACAAACGCAAATGGACAGCACAAAAAACAGGCCCCACAGAGGATTCTACTGACCACGAGTCCCGTTGCAGAGCCTCATTAGTCTGCAACAATGCGGACCAGGCATGCGCGTGCACTCCGGTACAGCAAGGGCAGCAGTGGTGGCACACAGCATACAAATTAATTCTTTAACTTTTGGTTTCTCATTATTTCTTCCAGGTTGCCTCAACAGAATATCAACCTGCAAGCCTCCAAGGTCCGTCCTTTTCCAATTTGGGGCCATCAACACCCTCTCGTGGCATGTTGACAAAACATCTGCATATTATCACCCTGGCCATCCTGTAGCCTGAGTACAATGCCACCAGGAGCCCGAGAAATCTGAATGATTAAGTGTCCAAGTGTACTGTATACTGTCAGCGATGTAGCATATCCACCAAGCTAGTTAAAATTTATATTCATAAGTAAACTACGAGGTGCATCCAGAAAGTAAGTTTCCCTATTTTTTTAAAAAAAAAAAACCAACACAGTTTCAGGAAACCATTTATTGGCAACAGGTACAGCAACCGTGGTATCAACTTTTGGATCCCACTGTCGTAGAACTCTGCCGCCTGTGAATGGAACCAGCGTGTGACAGACGTCTTCAGCTCTTCGTCGTTGCCAAAACGCTCACCGGAGGACAGGAATTTCTTGAGGTGCAAGAAAACGTGAAAATCGCTGGGAGCCAGATCAGGACTGTAAGGTGGATGATCAAACAACTCCCAGCCAAATTCCGTCAAAACAGCTGCTGTGCACCGAGCCGTATGTGGACCAGCATTGTCATGGAGGAGCACAACACCTGCAGTAAGCATGCCACGCCTCTTGTTTTGAATGGCACGTCGCAATTTCCTTAGTGTTTCACAGTAATGGTCAGCGTTCACCGTTTCACCTCTGGGGAGGAAATCAATTAGCAAAATGCCCTTCCTGTCCCAAAACACGGTGCACATCACTTTCTGTACCGACAGCGTCTGTTTGAATTTCTTCTTGACCGGAGATCCACTATGCCGCCAATGCATTGACTGCTGCTTGGTTTCCGGGGTGAAGTGCGAAATCCACGTCTCATCGCCCGTGACGATCCTGTCGAGGAAATCATCGCCGTCATCATGGTACCGTTGCAGGAATGTCAGTGCTGCTCCTGAACGTTTCATTTTGTGTTCGGGTGTCAGGTTTTTCGGCACCCACCTGGCACACAATTTTTTGAACAGCAGGGGCTGCGTGACAATCTCATGCAACACGGATCACGAAATCTGCAGAAAAAGGCTACTCAACTCCGTAATCGTGAAGCGACGGTTCTCTACGATGTGCTGCCGCACCAGCTCTACCAGATCATCAGTGATGAGGGACGGATGCCCACTGCGCTCTTCATCATGGACACTTTGACGACCTTCCTAAAACTGCCGACACCAGCGACGCACCATCTGCTTACTCATAATGTTAGGCCCATAGACCTCACAGAGCTGACTATGAATGTCAATTGGCACAATGCTTTGTGCATTCAGAAACTTTATCACCGACCAAACCTCGCATGCGGCGGGAGAAGGAATACGAGCTTCCATTTCGGACCACTGCTGCCTCGCTACTGGCATGCGGCGGGAGAAGGAATACGAGCTTCCACTTCGGACCACTGCTGCCTCGCTACTGGCGCCGGGCGGGATCTGTCCGCCTGGCATATGATTGATACGTCTTAGCTCTGCTGCGCATGCGCAATTTACATGGCTCATTATGTTTACTTTCACGGGAAAAAAATAGGGAAACTTACTTTCTGGATGCACCTCGTATAAAGTTTCAAAACACAAAAATATGATAGCCGACATACGGATGGCATATTCTATGTGAAGATAAATGTTTCTGAGCATTCGGTTTATTAAGAGAGCCAAAGTGTCCATGGACACATCCGCCAAATGGAGTTGGTAAAACTCTATGCCTGCAGTCACACTTTTTCAAGTGCTTTGCGAGATGAACAGTTACAGTTTTTCGGGCAGGTGAATTTCAAATGTTTTGCTTCAAAAACTTTAGTGTTGGCATTGTTTACTATTTACTATGGAAAGAACTATGTGGTGGCAAAGTGGACTTGTGAATATTGCAATGTGCCAAAATCTTGAAAATTGTTTCAATCATCCACGATCATCTGTTGTATTAAATACGTTTGACAACAGACCAACTGAAATTTAAAAAAAAATAACAACTGCGCCAGGACGTTCATCTTTCCCTTAGAGACGTTATGGAAACAGTACCAGGTAGAGTGCTCATTTTTCCATTATAACGTACCATGTAATTTTTCGGGATCTGTTTCCGCATTAGAAAATGTCACCACACGCCACCGAGACCAGAATGTACTACATGCAAGTGAGGTTGATATTTGGATGTACTATGTGGAAGGATCACCCCTTGGACCCCTGTTTTTATGAAAATGGCATAAGAAGAAGTAGTTTAGAAATTGATTGATTTGGTTTATTTTACCTCGCTTCTTGTGCCACTTTTGGCTAATTTGTGAAGAATGGGAGGAGTGATGATATGATGAAATTGATGAATGGACCCTCACAAACATCCATGCCCAGGCCAGGATTCAAACCCGGGATCCCTGGTGCCATAGCATGACGTGCTAACCACTCTGCCATGAGTGCTGGCCAGTAGTTTAGAAATGAGTAAGTTTGTACATGTACATACATTTCATTCGCCAGGGAGAAAAAGATACATTCTCCACTGTAATGGTAAAGTAAATCCAAAATTGGTAATTATTTTTTGTGTAGGATTGGATATATTTATTTATTTTTTACTGTGAGCACATAAGCACATGGGCTATTTTTGTCCATTACAGAATATGGGGATAAGCCTCTTAACTACAGGTTGTGGCAAAATTCCAGCACCACCCGTTTAATTTGAAAACGGCTTGATGGAGACCAATGAAACTTAATGGGTAATGGGGGTGGGAGCACACCATATGGGGCCAGTATGCATCATGGCGGCCATCTTGAAAGCCGACATTTTAGAATTACTTCCAGATTTTCAAATGGGAACGTGGTCATGCGACAATGTCATTTAAGATGTGAGTTCTCAGAAATAAGAATATGCAGTTATTTTTCCCTTAACTTTATTTTGTGAGGATATTTTGACAGTTGAAGTTTACATTTGATGTAATATAGGTACAATGAGTTGTTATTTATTCTTTCCAAGTGATATAACATGGTGCTAACCCTCCAATAACGGATTGAAATTTTTGTGATAAGTGCGGAGCACAGTGCCAGGGTCGTCACAGAGGATTTCAACGCTCAGCATCCAGAGAGAGACAACATCTCACATACCAAAGTGTTGCGTGTATTGCAGAAGTTGAAACAGACAGGATCCGTGCATGAGAGAGAATGTAGTGGATGGCTGAAGACTGCTACTGACGAGGAAGAAGCAACGGCAATTGTGGCATCCTTCGTCAAGTGCCCGAAACGCAATACCGAACATTTCATGTCAGAGTCAGGAGTCAGTCAGAGATCCATTCTCTAGGTGTTGCATTCGAACAAGTGGCACCCCCTACAAAATTCAAATGCAGCGCAGGACCCACTGAGTGCTCATCCCATTCTCTGGACCTTATGACCCCTTACCTTTGAGGTCATCTTACTGTGATCTATCAAGACAAAATCAATCTCCGACATCTTCCAGCACCGGATTCAGGAAGCTTGTGACTGTGGACCCTGCAGTGTCATTGCGTGTCCATGAGGACTGGCAGAAACATCTTGCATTTTGTGTGACACAGAAAGGGCAAGGCATAGAGCACATCTTGTAGGATGCCAAATGTGGACATCAAGTGTCAAAATATCCTCACCAAATAAAGTTAGGGGAAATAACTGCATATTCTTGTTTCTGAGAAAACTCACATCTTAAATGATACTGGCCCCATCTGGTGCACCCCCCACCCAATTGTCCATGTCTGAAGTTTCATCATTCTCAGTCAAGCCGTTTTCAAATTAAAAGGGCAGTGCTGGACTATTGCCTCACCCTGATTAACAAAATTAAGGACAGGAACCTAATTTCTAAAACTAAAACTGTCATAAACTCTTAATACTAACACTATACTGTCTTCGATGATAATATCTCCATACCCTAGTTAAAAACAGGTTGGAAAGGGGCACTCGGCACACACAAGGACAAACACAGGGTAACACGACTCCACACAGGATTATATTTTCCTGGCCTTGGGTCCAGGTGCCAGAGCCTCGTTGGCTTACTGAAGTTACCAGAGTGTACTACACGGAAGTGAGGTTAACTTCTGGGTGGCTTCTCGAGTCATCCATTACACACGCTCTTTTGTGTATGAAAATACACTATGGCAAGGATCCTTATGGTGTAATCTGAGCTCTAAACCATGTATGCATTTTATACAAAACTCTTGCTTTCTAATGATAAATAATTACAATGTTTAAACCTCATTTAAATAACTTCACTTCCACATAGTACATTCCAGAAACTGCTTCTTGCAGGCCAATAGGTAAATCTGTTTTTTTTATAGGTAAATCTGTTTTTCTTTTTCATTATCTATACATATACGCGTATATACCTATATATTTAATTGTTCTTATTTGTATTGATATGTAATCCTTTTCATGTTTTTTTCTTTCTTTCTAAATATATACTTTTTATTCCATTGCATTAATCTTTCAGACAAGGGTCTGTTGTAAGAACGGCCCTAGAGGCCGAAACACGCCCGCTCCAATAAAGGCGATTTTATTATTATTATTATTATTATTAATGGGGCTGTGGTACCTCGACCCATGGTTAGTATAACCCTCCGTAGAGCTGTGTTGTCCTTGTGTGTGCTGAGTGTCCCTTTACAGCCTCAGCTTTTAATAACTAATGAGATTTTAGTCCTCAGAGCAGGAGCGGTGCCAGGGAGTCATGAAGGGGTGCTTGCATGACCCTTAATGTTCTTCACCACCCCCTACGTTCGACTGAAAACACTAACATTAATATGTAATATTATGTCATCTTGTCATATTGAGCGCCGAATGATAGGTACTGAAGTAAGACCATTATTATTCTATGCAACAAGCAAGCACTGAAAGAGGTACCGATACTTTTCTGTATTGGTGGCTGCGGTGGCTCAGTCGGTAACGTGTCTGACTACCATGCTAAAGGTCCCAGGTTCGATCCCCAGCCGGTTCAAATCCAGGAACTTTTCTAGCGTCGGATGCAGCCCCGGTGCCCACCCAGCGTCAAATGACATGGGTACCTGGGAGAAACCCTGGGGGGTAAAGGCAGTCAGGGGCATGATGCTGATCACATCCCCCACTCACGACCGGATCAAGAAAGTGTGGGGCATTACCCTCACAACCCCTATACACCTTCATGGCGTGGTGCCAAGCACAGGGGAGCACTTTACCTTTTTATTGGCCACAGCCTGTGTAAAGATCAGCAGCAGTTTTTTTCTTTCGTCAGCATTGTTGTTATGAATTTTTTCTTCTTTTGTTTCTCCAAGTTGTGTGTTCGTGGTTATGTTTTTGTCATTTTTGCATTGTTGATAAACGGTTTATTTTCCGCCTACTTGTGGAGCAAAAATTTCAGCTGCTTTTAAGGTATCACCAGGTCGTGCTCGGAAAATTATTTAATGAGAGTTGTAATGTGAAGGGTAGTTTTCATCTTAATACCTTCTATGTATTTGTTCCACGTAACATGTCTAGTATACATACCGTTTCAAGCTTTTTCAAAAACTGTTAGGAAGAGGCCCAATGTTCATGAAGAAATTTTACAGTTCGTTGTTGAGGATAGTGCAGCAGAAGGGATTTTAGAGATGACACAGTTACTGTGCTCTTTGCATTTTGTCTTGTGGCAGACGAAAGGTATAATGTACTATGTATTTTTTGCCTTCATTGGATACATTGAAAAGGTTCAAAAATTGTGATTTTAAGGGCAGGATGATTTAATTTTGTATTTCACTACATAGCTGAATAAGACTGCAATGTGTATCTGAATGTTTACACTGTAATTTACACAGTCAGTAATGTATGTTAATCAGTGGCAGCGATTAGGGATGCAATTATCCCCGCACTATGCTAAACCTTATCTACCAAGGGGAAGTAAACTGTCCTTGCCCCCCCCCCCCCAATTTTGGCACCTGGCTCCTCCTGTTTAGAAAGGTTGAATGCATGTTTCATATTTTCCTTATTTTCAGAATCGCACCCCCTAAATTTCTTTCCGCACCCCTGGATGAATAATTCTGGTGAATCTGCTGCCTCAGAGACAGTATAGTCAGTTCTTTTTAATAGTTTTTCTTGTATGTACGCATTGCTTGCATGATAGAATTATTTTCCTGTAGTTTAGGTTATTACAAGCATAAGAAAACAGTTTTTTCTTTGTGACGTTTCAGGAGAACACACGCTCCTTTCATCAGACATTTATTTTCATTTTGACTAAAGATACAGTTATAACAATGGTTAGTAATTTTTAAACAAAAAGAATCTGTTATATAATGGATGTTGTCAATGTTACATTGTTGTAATATAGCAACTTAACTGTGAAAAGAAGCAGTCTGTTTTATTTTTATTTCAGATTTTTTAAAAATTATGAATCCCAAATATTATCAGGTAATTCAAATTCATCATTGTTTTCACAAAGTCTCTTGATGTTTTCTGTTACATTAAATTTTAAAGGTGTTCTCCTGAAACGTCACAAAGAAAAAACTGTTTTCTTATGCTTGTAATAACCGTAAACTACAGGAAAATAGTTCTTTTTAAGTAATGAATAATTTTAAAAATGTATTTACAAAGTTTTAATCACATATCTTTTATTTTCTTCTTAGGGGCCTGTTCTCAGATTAGTGGGCCTCATCCATGTATGGGCAAAAATAGCCTGTGCACTGAATTGTCCATAATATAGATATCAATCAACAATCAATACCTTCAGCTGACTCTTCGGGATGGTGTCTATGCCGAAGTCCAATGTGATAGTTTGAATCTTCTGTTTGGTGCCTGCGAGTTGGGAAGATATAGTCTTCCTGCTTCTAAGAGTGGCAATCCTAAGAAATTCTGTGGTAAGAAACACAAATATATAAATTATGGCATATTCCACTGCTTTAATGAAATACGTACTCCCTGGTATACTTGGGATTTTTTATATTTAGCATCACTTTACTACAACTTTTGGCTAATTGCGATCATGAGGATGAGTGATGATATGACGAAATCGATGAAGGGACACTCACAAGTAACACCCATGCCCAGGAAGGGATTCGAACCTGGGACCCCTAGCATCATATGTTCAGAAAAGTATAAGCACTTTTTGGCTCTAAGTCATTCCATGTGAAAGTGTACAAACAAGGTTAATTTTATTATTATTAAAAGTATGAAATAAAATTAAAGGCAAAACTACGCAGAATTTGGAATTATTAATACGAACATTAGTTTCATAGCTTTTAAATAACATTGTTTCAAACCAATTACTTTTTATAGTAAAAATTTGATTTTATGTGTGGAGTTTCCACTTAATTTAGTTTCATTATGGTACAGTATTATACCATAAGGAAACTAAAATAAATCAAATTTCGTTCTAATTCTCTCCAGTGGCGTAGCATGGGCATTTCGGGTGGGAACGCCAAGTTCGAAGGAAGGGTCGGCCCTTTTTTGCTTAATAATTTACTTATGGAATTAGTCGCCACAGGTATTGTTTATTTGCCTGAAGTCAGCTGGGTTTTCAATAAAACATCATCCATGCATGTTTTAGCTAGACAATTAGATGCCTCACTATGCCACAAATGTTTTGAACTCTGGTGTTTTATACTTTTTGGTATGACGCAAGTCATTAGAAAACCTACCTGAATCACAAGTGCCTCTGAACAACAGTAGACGTCATTGTTGTGGCCGATCCAACTACTGATTGATTTGGTTTATTTTACTTCACTTTTCTACCACTTTTGGTTAATCGTGAATATGAATATGACTGATGATATTTATGAAGTTGATGAAGAGACACTCATAAAGAACACCTGTGCTAACGCCGGGATTCGAACCAGGGACCTCTGTCGTCTTGGCGCACTGTGCAAAACACTCTGACACGGAGGTGGGTGGATGATCCAACTATTGTACACTCTACTGACGTAACAGTGCCGATTAGTAATTCAGACCACTGTTTATTGCATCTTGGAATGGTGATAAACATTTTAAAATAATTTTGTCCAGAGACCATTCGATGTTAAGAGTTTTCAAATGAATGCTAAACATTTCCATTGACACAATATTAAGCAGTTAGATACTAACGAAATAATAATAATAATAATAATAAAAAAAGAATAGTTTTGCAGGTTAAGTGGTAGAGCAGGCACAGGCTGAACTTCTACCATGAGGACTTCACCAACTTATTTGACAAAAACTGTGTTGATCTTTTAGTTTTTAATACACATCGCTGTTCATGCGATAAATTATACAATGCAATGGTCATTAAGAAATGGTATATTTGAGTTTGGTAAATTTACGTCAGTCAATATTGCGTATTGTAGCATCACACAGCACGAGTGGCACGAGCGCGAAGAACGGGGTAGGAATTCTACCACTGTCATCTGCTTTAGAAGGCAGGAAGGGTCACATGAACCAATCACGTAGCCTTCTGCTCCATGCGCTGATGTATGAGAGAGCATTTACGTGCATGCTGTAGAGATCCAAGTCTGTCCAAGCTTTCCCTCCAGAAAGACAGCAAGGAATATAGAGTTCTTTACGCCGAACCTGCCCGGCGTACAGGCAGGAAAGGCATGTGGAAAAAATGCTGGAACGAGTGTTGTTAGTGGAGCGTTGCAAGCGGATCGTGAAAAATAGCTATTATAATGCCATGAAGGTCAAATATATATGAAATTAGTCAAGATTTACTTTATATTTACAGCATTTACGTTTTTTTTAAAATTTAAATCAGGGAACGCCGGGCGTATGGGCATACTATAACGCTACGCCACTGATTCTCTCATTCATTGTTTCTATGTCTTAAGCTCTGAAGTATCCTACTTGATTTCCAGTTAGAAGAATCTATTTATGATAATTTTCATAGCCTTTGCATTGTTCCAAACTCCTACATGTGCATGATGTCACATCCGTCACAGGCAAAAAATGTTTATAAAAAGAAGTATGTTGTAATATTTTTAGAAACTAAAAGCATCTAAATGTCGAGTAAAGTTTGTTTTGTGAAAATATAATGAAATTGTCAGCAAACCGATATATTTCACAGAGTTTTCTGAAAGACTGAGGAAGGTCATAAAGTCATGTCTCAGAAGTGTCACACCTGCCACAAGTACAAAAAAATGTATTTTATGTAGCTGAGAATTGAGATGGGGAGGAATATTCCGCAATTAAATACCTTTCATCAAGGAAAATAAAATTACATGAATTGATAGTTACATATTTGAAGGTGTGAGAAAAAAATAATAAAATGAATGTATGTTTGTCTGAATGTCACACCTGTCACAAACAGTTTTTATTTTTGAAAATACTTATTCCAAAGTGAGTAATTCACACAAGTGAAAATATGAAAAGTAGGTAATGTTATGTAAGAAAAAACCATGAATGTTCACATTTGAAAGGTGAATAAATATGTATTTATCTAGTCTTCTCCAACAGTTCCTTGCATCTGACTTGCCTTTGTTCTCTTCAAAGTCTTGCACCAATCTGTCTACTTTATCCTGCAGGTCATTAATGAAGGATTCCAGCATGTATTGTCCAACCTGAGCAAACTGCTGGAAGTACTGGACAACTTCCTGCTTTTTCTCCAACTGATTAAGCAGGTCAGTCAACTTATCATGCACGCCTACAAAGAAAGAGATGCGCTGCACAGTTATATGAAGGTGAATGAATTCTATCAGTTCGAGGAGGGTATTTTTATTTGATGGTATTAATGCAATGACATGCCCTAGGGGGTAAGGTTTGTGGGGGTCACAACCCCTTAGCTCAGTATTCCTAAAAAAAGAATGTTAAAGGCAGGAAAAGATGGTGAAACGAGAGCTGACAAAAAAATAACCTTTCTAAAAACCTGGTCATGCCACTGCATTCATCAATAATGTTAAAATAAAATACACTTATTCAAGAATCAAGATAATGTCAGCTATTAATTAATACCCCAGCATCTACAGAAGTCAGAAAGATAAAATTTGGCAAGAATTATCTCAATTTAACAATTATTTAAATCTTCAGTAACTAACATCACATGAGACATCGATATCTCAGAATTTACGAATTCTGCATACAGCAGGGACGTAGCTAGGTTGATCAGTATGGGGGGGCCCAAACGTAAGATTTTTCTATCAAACTATTATAAATTAACAAACTATTTATACACCATACAGGCCTATATTGTATACATACATTATGTGTGTGTATATATATATATATATATATATATATATATATATATATATATATATATATATATATATATATAGTCTTGAAAGAAAAGGAGCAAGGGTCTCCTCGTTGGCGCATGGTAGCATCGTCGCCTTGTGGATACTCGGTGGATGCTCATAGTGGTTCGGATCACACTTTATACTGTAGAACCAGTCCCGATTAGCCTTGTGGACTTAAAATACCAACTCAATCAATCAATAAATTGGAAAAAAACACCATTTTCTTATGTAGCCCCCAACAGTCTACTGATATAACCTTGCGAAATCCACAACCATTATTCGGGAAACTAAATGCAGAATGAACTCA
Source organism: Lepisma saccharinum (assembly GCF_977018435.1). Classification (NCBI taxonomy): domain Eukaryota; kingdom Metazoa; phylum Arthropoda; class Insecta; order Zygentoma; family Lepismatidae; genus Lepisma; species Lepisma saccharinum. Next base: position 3,885,485 of record NC_139248.1, on the reverse strand, counting down.
TTAGCTTAATGGCTGATACACCAAGAACAATGTTATTAACTTATTAGTCTTTAGATTTGTAAATTTTCTGGAAGAAAACTGAGAAGTAGATAAAACCCTTTTTCGTGGTTTTAGATATAAAGTGCTGGAACCAGGTTTGCAAGTATTGACAACAGTGCAAATGTGAAATGTGTGCGTAGTGAGTTCAAGCTAGGCATCTCATGTATACAGTTTATACCGGAATCGAATCCGGTATCTCTTAGTTCAAGACAACCGCGTTAAACACGATTCTATAGGGCGGGCCCGAGTCTTCTATGGCATCTGATTGATCACTTGGAGAATGGTGACGATAAGAAATTTTATGCACACGTCTAATTTCTTAAAATTAATATTTTTTGTGTATGGATAACTGAATATATGATGGCACTGGATAAAACTAAGTTCTCACATGCTCAAATGATTACGCTCTCGTCTTTGGTTTGGCAGGTTCAACAAGGGGTCCCGGGTTCGATTCCCGATGGAGGCACATACTAGTTCGGATCTCACTTTAAACTGTAGGTCCACTCCCGATTAGCCTTACTGTGCATAAAGTGGACTTAGAACACCAGATCAATTAATCAATCAATTGAAAGGTTCAAGTTTCGATCCCTGGTGGTCAGGCCGGTAGCCAGAATTTGATTTCGGAAGGGACTTATCCCTTATCGGCAGCCACCATCTAAAGGCAAAAAGTTTGGGGGGAGGGTAAATGCGCTGAAGATGAATTTCTTGGTATATTGCAACTAACCATATACAAGATGTTTAATCCTGTTAATGAAGTAAATTTAATTACTACTACACATTATTCAAATCAGATATTTGTAGGATTTCGGGAAAGGACTGCAGCCCCCGAGCCCCTTCCCTGGGTAATAAGTTCCAAAATTTCTGTGCTGTTCCAACATCGTGATGACAATTTGGGAAGTATACTTGAAAGCGATATGGAAGCAAATTCTGCTCTCGAAACAATGGGACTCGATGTGATGACCACGCGCAACCGAATGAAGGAACTCTTCGCAGGCCTTGTCCCTCAATATTAATTTTACTGACTAATTGTAAGTTTTGCTCGCCCCTCCTCGATGACGCAGTGGTATCGTCGCCGCCTTGTAATCAAGGGGTCCCGGATTCTCTTTTCTGACACTTTTTGGCTAATCGTGAAGATGAAGTTGACAATGAGTGATGTGAAATTGATGAGAGGACCATCATAAAGAACACACACTCCCAGTCCGGGATTCGAACCCAGGACCCCTGGCATCGTAATGCACCTTGTTAACCACTGCACAACAAATAGAAACAGAAAATGCTTGATAAGTTATTAGCTTCTCCATAACTCATGATTATATTATAAGTAATATTCGCTGTATGACTAGGGATTAATTATATTTGTATGTTTAGCCAACCTAGCCACCTAAGCAGCAGCAGCTTCCGCATTTGCGGGTGGAAGCTAAATTAAGAAAAAACACAGAAAGTCAGAAAGACTAAGTCAGAAATTTTGTAACATAATACTTATAGAGCATGCAGACGGCTGTAAAAACATTTGCTATACATATCTAGTTTCCTTCCTTAATTGAAACGTGGTTTATTCTTCATTATACATGAGATCAACCACCGTGGGAATCGAACCCAGAATCTTGTGTGGTAGTCAGACTCTCTTTTAGAATGTCAATATGTTGGATATTTGGTCGATCCTGATCCATTGTTTCCAGAGGAAGACAATCTGGCAGCTTCTCATTCGACATTTCACTCGCGATGTAGGAAAACGAGATCACAAACACTTTGCGATTCTATCTTCTCACGTTTACAGAAGTTTACCACCGCTCGGACCACAAATCATACTTCAAACTATCTGACAGATATCAATTGTCCACCAAATCAACAGATGAATCGACAGCTTCGATGTTTCTCCGATTTTTCAGAAAGTGGTATTTCCCCTCCTTTGCAGGGCAGGTCATTAGCAGGAGGGTTGAGTGCATGTGAGAAGAACCGTTATGTCATTCATTCCCGCACCGAAAAAGGGATAAGCAATAGAATTCTGTTCTTGGAATTTGAAACGCATGGGGATATCTTTTCTGAACCATAAAATAATTAACCCAGAAAGTTCTAGCCACCCGTAGCTAAATCTTCCTGTTTGTGTCGTCCTTTCGGCACCCATGGTGCCAGTGCAGGGCCAGATGAAGGGAAAGTGCGGGTTTTGGGGGATTCTGGATCTGGTGTGAAGCAGGGAGGTAAAGTGCATTTTCAATAGGTCTCAGACTTTCCTGACCGGGGCGGACCACAAAATCATTAACTGCATCCCCTCCCAATACATCTGTTTGTGTTCAACAAGCAAGAAACAGGGAAATAAGAAAGAAATGCCTTGCTTGGGTTCGTGCTACTGAAAATTGAAGAAGTGTTTCAAACTGCAAGCAAAATTTACTGAAGAATTATTTTGTAATATTTGTCATCAAAGTAAAATTTCCAGCAAATACAGAACAGTTTCCCGGGGCCAGGTGGAAGTTTCCCGGGGCCAGTGCCCCCGCGTGCCCCCCCCTTAACGACGTCCCTGGCATACAGGGTGATTGAGAATTCCTATTACACACTTCTAGGGGTTGTAGAGGGGACTTAGTAGATCAAGTTTTAATAAGGAACCCATGTAGGTGGTGTAAAATTATTTTAATAAACATACATGCACCAATGGAAGATAATGATGATAATATTAAAGATGATTTTTATACAGAGTTAGAACAGGTCTTTGATAAATTTTCTCAGTATGACATGAAAATTCTGTTAGGTGACTGTAATGCACAGATTGGCAAAGAAGAGACATTTAAACCCACGATTGGTAAAGAAAGTCTTCATGAATTAAGTAATGATAATGGTATAAGATTGATTACTTTTGCAACCTCAAAGAATTTAATTGTGAAAAGTACCACTTTTAAACATAAAGATATCCATAAATATACCTGGTCTTCTCCAGATGGTAAAACTCATAATCAGATAGATCATATTCTCATTGATAAGAGAAGACATACTAGTATAATTGACGTTCGTACACATAGAGGTGCAGACTGTGCCAGTGACCATTATTTAGTAATTGCTAAATTAAGAGAAAGACTCTCAGTGTTAAATCATAAGCAACAAAATCTAAAAGTTATAAAATTTGATACAGGAAAGTTTACTGATGAAAGAATTAAGAAAGATTACCAAATTAAACTGTCAAATAGATTTGATATTTTGCAGGATTTAAATGATGATGAAAATATAAATGAAACAGACGTAAATAAGAATTGGGAGCACATACATAATGCAATAGAATCAGCAGCTAAAGAAAGTATAGGATACCATAAACCGAGAAAAAGTAAGCCATGGTTTGATAATGAATGTCATAATCTAATAGAAATAAGAAATCAGGCTAGGCTTAGGTGGTTAAATAACTCTGATGATACAAATCTAAACAATTATAATAGAATAAAGTGAGAAGTTAACCGCACGTTTAGAAGTAAAAAAAGAGATTACTTAAAAAGCAAAATTAACGAAATTGAAACAAACAGCAAAAATAAAAATATCAGAGATTTATATAAAGGTGTAAATGAGTTTAGAAAGGGGTGGCAACCTAAAGTAAACTTGATAAAAGATAAAGACGGTGATTTTCTAGCTGACCCAAGCGATATTCTAAATAGATGGAAGAACTACTTTAATGACCTTTTAAATGTTCATGTAGGAGATAAATCAGAATTGAATGAAGTCCACACAGCAGAACCTTTAGTTCCAGAACCTAACTTGACTGAAGTTAAAGATGCTATTAAAAGGCTAAAGAATAACAAAGCACCTGGCATTGATTTAATACCAGCTGAGTTAATTAAATATGGTGGAAATTCATTAATATGTCAAATTCATAAATTAATTTGTTTAATATGGAATAAAGAAGAAATCCCTCAACAGTGGAAAGAATCCATAATTGTTCCTGTGTTTAAAAAAGGTGATAAAATGAACTACAATAATTACCGTGGAATTTCTCTACTCTCAACAACATGTAAAATATTATCTAACATTCTTTTAACAAGACTAACCCCATATGATAATGAAATTATAGGTGATTATCAATGTGGATTTAAATGTAACAGATCAACTACAGATCAAATTTTTCACATCAGACACACACTTGAAAAAAAGTGGGAATATAATCAAAATGTCCATCAGCTATTCATTGATTTCAAAAAGCATATGATTCGGTCAAAAGAGATAAATGATATAATATATTAGTATAGTTTGGAATACCTAAGAAGCTTGTTAGTATGATAAAAATATGCACCAGTGAAACAGAAAGTAAAATTCGTGTGGGTATTAATATGTCTGACAAATTTACAATTCATGATGGGTTAAAACAAGGAGATGCATTATCTCCATTGCTCTTTAATTTTGCCTTAGAATATGCTGTTAGGAAGGTAAAAGAAACTAAAGAAGGACTAAAATTAAATGGTGTGACTCAGTTGTTAGCATATGCAGATGATGTAGACTTACTGGGGGATGATGTGAATACAATTAAGAATAATGCTAAAATATTTTTCAAAACTGCTCAAGAGATAGGTTTGGAAGTTAACAAAGAGAAAACTAAATATATGCTTACAGGCCGAAGCCAAGTGTTAGGTAATAATCAAAATCTAATTATTGATAACAACTCGTTTGAACCAGTTTCCAAATTCAAATACTTAGGAGTAAAAAAAAAGGTAAAGTGTTCCCCTGTGCATAGCACCACGCCATGAAGGCGTATAGGGGGTGTGGGGGTAACGCCCCACACTTTCTTGATCCGGTCGTGAGTGGGGGTGATGTGATCAGCATCACGCCCCTGACTGCCTTTACCCCCCAGGGTTTCCCCCAGGTACCCATGTTATTCGACGCTGGGTAGGCGCCGGGGCCGCTTCCACCGTTAGAAAAGTTCCCGGATTTGAACCGGCCTGGGATCGAACCCGGGACCTTGAGCATGGTAGTCAGACGCGTTACCGACTGAGCCACCGCGGCCAGCACACTTTTGTCATGACGTCTGACATAATCACTTAGGAGTAATATTAACAAATGAAAAATATATTAAAGAGGAAATAAAAAGTAGGCTTAATTCAGGAAATGCATGTTACTTCTCTCTTCATAAACTTTTGTCTTCTCGTTTAATATCTAAGAAACTAAAAGTTAAAATATACAAAACAGTAATTTTGCCTGTAGTATTATATGGATGTGAAACTTGGTCCCTTACATTGAAAGAGGAACATAAATTGAGAGTATTTGAAAATAAGATCCTTAGGAAAATCTTTGGACCTAAACGGGATGAGGAGACAGGTGAGTGGAGAAGGTTACATAATTTAGAAGTACATAATTTGTATTCATGTCCAGATATTATTAGAATAATTAAATCAAGAAGACTTAGGTGGGCAGGCCATGTGGCACGAATGGGAGAGGAAAGAGGAGTTTACAGGATTCTTGTTGGAAAACCTGATGGTAAGAGACCTGTAGGATGGCCAAGACGAAGATGGAGGGACAACGTTGAGATAGACCTAAGGGAAATCGGTAGGGATGAAAAAGAGTATATCGATCTTGCTCAAGATAGGGACAGATGGAAAGCCTGTGTTGCTGCAGCCATGAACCTTCGGGTTTAAGAAGGCTAGAGAGAGAGTTAGTTAGTTGTCCGGAAAATTACTGTTTTGGTAAACTTACAGATGACAAGCTCACATAATTTCACATCTCCCGCTTCACAGTAGGCAACCCACATTGATGGAGGGCGACGTCTTCACTCACCTAATGTCATGTGTGCTGCTTCCAACGTCCTATGTTTACATTCTATACAGAGTGTTTCTAAAGGTCGTTTACAACGCTTGGGAGGTGATTCCTCACACGAAAACAAGCAAAAAGTCTAAGTTCCATTTTTACGACTGAGGCTTCGTTTCCGAGATAGGAGCCTCGCAAAAGGTGACAAAGTGATCGTCACACCTAACTGGGACGAATATTATAACAGATAGAGAGGCGGTTCCAAGGGAATCATAAAGGAATCGTATGTGCTCAGTCCGGAAGTCACTATGAAAAGTTCACTGCACGCATGCGCAATGGAGTCCTCAAAGGAATTGGGGATTTCCAGCAAGAACAATGCATGGAAAAGGTATGTAACGCAGCAAGAAGGACCGTGACAATGAGAAATGCGTTAAAGACAACACATCCCGACCTCAAACATCAAAACATGAGCACCGAACACAAAATCCGAAAAGTTGAGCACGGTTGCATACCCCAGTTCCACGCGAGAAACGAACGAATCATGTCATGTGGCATACGAGAGACACATTACTCCACCAGCAGTAGGGAAAGAAAAACACAATATCAGATGATTGCGACAACGTGTATTTTTACACGCGACAACTACGTAATATCCTCCCCCCCCCACACACACAACAAACAACAAATGCTACAATGTCTTACGCGTGTCACTGTACACCAACTGAAGATGTCACTTTCACCACACAAAGGGGGTGGGGAGCAATACCAAAAGTGTTCGCACGCGATCATTGTGACGTAAAAGAGACCAGTTTTGGAAGCGCTGCACACGCAAATCTGGCTCTCGTAGTCTACGTTTGACCTTTATGACTGCTGTTCCCGCGAGAGGAGCTCGAAGGGTTGGTTCTCTCCGGCAGTCGTTCCAGTCGTGTTGCAGGTGCTGGGATATGATCAGCAGTTCGGTCTAGGTTGTCATACGCATTGAAGAGTACTAGTATGTTGTATTGAAAGAAGTTGACGTGGTGGAGTGGGCAAGTCAAGTATCGCAACAATTGGTCTGTGGTGTTCGTACGGTGATACGGCCAATTTGTGCAGTGTGCCAGTGTTAAACAAAAACAATACTTTGCAGTTCCAGCTCCCTATTACACAGATGGCTGCGTATACCACCCAGCAGCTAGCAGACATGCATCTCATGTATGGGGAGGCACGTGGTAATAGCCGTGAGGCAAGGCGTCTTTATGGAAAACGCTTTCCACATAGACGTTTACCGTCTCACACCTTCTTTCAGGTAGTGGACAGTCGACTGCGTGAAACAGGGCCAGTGTTACCACCGCGGCAAGAAGTTGGAAGACCCCGAAGTGTACGCACACATCAGTTTGCAGAAGATGTGTTAACAGCGGTCGCAGAACATCCTGGCACCAGTACGCAAGTGCTCGCTCGGGCACGAAACACGTCTCATGTGAATGTTTGGCGAGTGTTGTCAGAGGAAGGAATGCACCCTTTTAAATTGCAGAAAGTACAAGAACTGTTACCTCGTGACTTTCGCCCTCGTATGGAGTTTTGCCAATGGTTATTGCATCATATGGACACAAACCCTCACTTCGGGGCAAACGTATTGTGGACAGATAAAGCCATTTTTACCAGGATGGATGTCTTCAATAGTAGAAACAGTCATGTATGGGACTTTGACAACCCACATGCACTTTTTGTGGCCCATCACCAGCACAGGTTTTCAGTGAATGTGTGGTGCGGGATAGTACATGATCATTTAATTGGACCATACATTCTCCCTGTTCGCCTGAATGGTCGCACGTATCATGCATTTCTTAGTGAGGTTCTGTCTGAACTGTTGGTGACCGTACCTTTGGCACTGCGGCAAGAAATGTGGTACCAACACGATGGTGCACGAGCTCATTTCGATTGTGATGTACGACATTTCCTGCATGACGTGTTTCGAAATAGGTTCATTGGTAGGGATGAGCCTGTGCCTTGGCCACCGAGGTCGCCAGATCTCAACCCTCTCGATTTTTTCTTCTGGGGAGAAATGAAAACCCTCGTATATGACACACCTGTCACATCAGCTGAGGACCTCGTTGCTCGGATCAACGTCGCCGCCGCGACGGTAGCAGATACACCTGGCTTGTTTGCTCGTACTCGACAATCCTTGATTCGTCGCTGTTATCTCTGCGTAGAAGTAAATGGCAGACATTTTGAAAACCGTCTGTGATTATTGCCCTCGGCAAATCTCAGTGAGAACACTCTTGGTATTGCTCCCCACCCCCTTTGTGTGGTGAAAGTGACATCTTCAGTTGGTGTACAGTGACACGGACTGTCTGTGCGTAAGATATTGTAGCATTTGTTGTTTGTTGTGTATGTGTGTGTGGGGGGGGGATATTACGTATTTGTCGCGTGTAAAAATACACGTTGTCGCAATCATCTGATATTGTGTTTTTCTTTCCCTCCTCCTGGTGGAGTAATGTGTCTCTCGTATGCCACATGACATGATTCGTTCATTCCTCGCGTGTAACTGGGGTATGCAACCGTGCTCAACTTTTCGGATTTTGTGTTCAGTGCTCATGTTTTGATGTTTGAGGTCGGGATGTGTTGTCTTGAACTCATTTCTCATTGTCACGGTCCTTCTTGCTTCGTTACATACCCCTTCCATGTATTGGTCTTGCTGGAAATCCCCAATTCCTTTGAGGACTCCATTGCGCATGCGTGCAGTGAACTTTTCATAGTGACTTCCGGACTGAGCACATACGATTCCTTTATGATTCCCTTGGAACCGCCTCTCTATCTGTTATAGTATTCGTCCCAGTCAGGTGTGACGTTCACTTTGTCACCTTTTGCGAGGCTCCTATCTCGGAAACGAAGCCTCAGTCGTAAAAATGGAACTTAGACTTTTTGCTTGTTTTCGTGTGAGGAATCACCTCCCAAGCGTTGTAAACGACCTTTAGAAACACCCTGTATACACAGCACAAGTGGTTCCAACATGATGACGCACCAGCACACTTTTGTCATGACGTCTGACATAATCTCAATCAAACATACGAGGACAGGTGGATAGGTCGAGGTGGACCAACTCCTTGGCCACCACGATCGCTGGATCTAACTTCTCTCGACTTTTTCGTATGGGGCCACATGAAGAGCCTTGTTTATGAGACTCATATAGTGTTGGAGGAAGACCTGGTTGCACGAGTTCTGGCTGCAGCAGACACGATTCAGCACACACCAGGTATTTTTAGAGTGTGCATGCAAACATCCTTCGGGCTTTGGGGGTACACTGTTTGCAACGAATTTCAGGGTCGCCACATCGAGCAGCTCTTGTAGTGACGCAGGTAAAGCGAGAGATGTGAAATTATGTGATCTTTTCATCTGTGTAGTACCAAAACGGTATGTTTCCTGACATGCGTTCCTTGTCAAAACTTCATCTTAGTCCCCTCTACAACCCCTAGAAGTGTGTAATAGAAATTCTGAATCACCCTGTATATTTAACAGACTGAAGACCTATAAAATACCAACTTAATGCAGCATATATTATGTAGATTAGTCACTGCCCATGGGACTCAGATAGACAGAAATCTTTGTAGGGGTATCAGAACAAAACACAAAAATAACTATTATAATCAAAATAAACTAATATATTTCACATTTATTATTATATCCTTGGGGATACTTGTCCCACCAGATATTTTTCATTACATTAGGAGATACTGAAATGCAAGTTATTGTATTTTGTTTTTAACTTAACACACCTTGTTCTAGAAAAAACTTTAAAAGTTAGTGGAAAATTTTAGCCATAAAGTCAGTGATAAACAGAGAACTAATTTTTGGAATTTTGAAAATTTTGGAACCATTTATTCTTTGCGTTAAATGGTAGAATGTATTTTAAACTCAATTTTTTGATGTAACACTGTTTTTACTTTGTTATTCTGCTCGAATACCAACTAACTGAACTTTATTTCTGTTACAACAATATAAAGTAACAAGCTTTCTGTTTCTCTGTTACTTGAAAACATGTACTACAAAGTGAATGAATTCCTAGAAAAAATAAAGGAACGAAATGAATATAAATAACTCCACTGATAGAATATAAAGAGTGATAAACATATCTGTTTGCTCTGTTAAACTTTATATTGTTACGAATATATGTGTATAGCCTCATTATCTACGTAATCTTCAAATATATTATGTATCCATTGGATCACTGTGTAACACTCAAGAATGTACTCTATTGTAATATGCAATGTAATATGATATCATGTAATTGATGAAACCATGGATCATTGTAATCCCTAAGGTGAATAATAAATAAATCAATCAATCAATCAATTGAAATGGACAATGCCAATTTCCAGGGGAGTAAATGGACTGGCTCATTCCCCCACCCATGTATTCAACAATTGACTTTCCATCACAGAATATAATTTACACTGTTCACAGAAAGGCATACACTTGCATTACATGTGACATCTACGGTCAGTGCTTTTCCTCTGGCAGTAAGCAATGGTACGCCATACTGGCACCATTTTATAGGTGAGAATAAAACGAATAACATTTCATTTGAACAAAAGAATTGTGTTTGTGTAATTACTTGGCTGTACGATTATTTATGAACATACCACATATTTGGAATAGTTCTTATGATGAACACAATAACAAACCAAGTTAAACAGTACCGGAACCTTACTTCCCCTCCCCCCAAAAAAGCACTGTCCATGGTTGTATATACTTACTATTAACTATTGATATAACTTTCTCCACCTCTTCAGCAACCCTTTTCTTCTCTTCTTCCACCTGGCGATAGACAAAGGCCTCCTCTTCCTGGCAGTCCTTGTCAAAATCCAGGAACTTTTTCTTAGCAGTGGCAACAGTGCGGATCAAGTTCTCATAGGCTAGCTCTTTCTGTTGGAATAAAATTGAGATGGAAATGTGACATTTCGGCCATTTTTGAGTTACAAAGTAAAATGTGTCATCCTTCAATTTTTGAGTGAAATTGCCACGTCATTCAATTTGGATTGGACTCAGTGAAGCCTTCTGAATTTTTTAAATACAACACGAAAACAATTTATCTACAGTATAGCTTCTAATAATCTTTTATCGCAATGAACTCAGAAATGACCAAAATGTCACTTTCCATGTTTTATACCCGAGCCCTTCAAATATAAGTTAATAATTTTGGGTGAAATTTAATAAAACTGAATTGCCATAAATGCTTGTAATATTCTTAGCAATTGTTAAACTACCTTAAGATTTGGCACACGCAGGAGATGTACTTTGCAGAAATTTCAGCGAAAAATGCAGGCTTGTCCGGGACTCGAAACCGGATCTCTGGCATACCATGCCACGGCTCTGCCAACTGATCTAGGTTCGAATTCCGGGTAAGAAATGGATGTTTGTGTTTGTCCTTAATGAGAAACACTTAGAATTGAGTAAGAAGTTAAACATGTGAAAACAGAGAAAAGGAATGATGGTGGAAACTATTGCTTAGGGGTTTTTCCATTTGAAATAAGTTGGCAGAGTCCTGGTTGAGCCTGCATTTTAAGCTGAAAATTCTAAATAATTGATAAACTGTTTTCAACTGATCTGTCATAGACCAGTGGCGACTGCTAAATATGTGTTACCGTGCTATAGCACAGTGGTTCTCAACCTTATTGAGCCTGGTAAATTATTTATTATAAAAAGTTCAGAAGCGTATATTCTAGGGTAGCTAGGCTATTTGCGAAGCCTGAAGTCTAGAGAATATAATACAGGAGAAAAATCGATCAGAAATTGTAAATAAAATTATTCATATCAGTGAGAGGATGATGGTGATTCTGGAGTTGGCAACCTGATTTCTTGTGAGTTGGCAACCTGATTTCCTATGAGTTGGCAACCTGATTTCTTAGTGAGATAGCCCAGACCTTTGACTCAGTATACGCCACTGTTAAAGTTGATGTCTCAATCCTAAGAATTTTACTCGTAAGTAGCTTTATATATATATATATATATATATATATATTAATCTTTATACATTAATTAATATGTACCCTTGAAATCTAATCCAATATATATATAGCCCCAATCCCACCACTCACTGACATAAATGTTCTCCATGAAGAAAGCCCCGGAGGCGGAAAATGCCCGATTACGACCCCCCATTAAATTGTCCCAAAAGGCCGAGAAAATTCAAAAATCACTCAATTAGCCCTTCCTTAAGGGTGAAAATGCCCTTTTCTCACGTCCTTAGCAACCGTTGCCACGGACATTTTTTGCAGCACACATTTTTTCCTTGAATTCTTAATTGTCGAGATACATTATATTTCTCACAGATCAATAGCACACAGATGAATGAACTCATGGTTTTGAAAAGGTGCCTGAAATAAGGGTGACATCTACATAATAAGGAGTTTCAGCCCAGATACGATTACGTATATATTGTTATACTCAATGCGTAAATATCTACATCGTGCTTGTTTTAACTAAATGTTTAGGGGGTATAATGACATGCAATTCCTTAGAGCTTGCCGTGCCTGTTGTTGTCCATAGAAACGGACGTTGCTAGGGAACTTAAAGAAAGTTTATTTTCATCCCGGAAACTACTGTAAGGGAATTATGCTAGACTTTTCGAATTTCAAAATACGAGCATCAGAATTTATTACAGAGGCAAGGTAGGGATTTGACGGAAAACAGTTATTACCCAATTACGTTCAAAAATGTGAAAATAACAAAATACGTAAATATTGCATTTTCAATTTAGTCGCTATTCATTTCGTTGATGCAAAACATCCAACTACTTATCTTGAAACGGTTATTATTTACTCAGTTCATTATGAAGAAAATAGACAAAAATAGTTCGAATATTTGTACCTTATTAGAGCCCAACACACAAAGTTACTTTCTAAACTTTTCAAAGTTATACATATGTTCCCCATCATCCAATACAACATGCAGACATTTTCAAAGTCATGAAGAACCCCATCTATAACATGATTGCGCCCACAACGTGGCCGCATGTCATGCATGCGAGCGTACAAGACGTGGCCAAAGGCCACGTCGAAAGTACACGAGTATAAATATATAGAGAGAGTATAAGTTCGATTAGGCTCGTTGAGAAATATAAAAAAATTGTTCAAATTACTTGACAATGACTGGATCTAATTGAATCTTTATTTTCCTTTGGCAAAATATAATTAGATTAATTTGGCAAGTGGTGATTTTCATTGATATGTTTCATTTCGGACACCGAAAAATTTCCATTAATCATCCCACTTCAATATATGAAGTGGAAATGAAAATCGCTGCGCAAAGTAAATTGATTTTGATACCCGCGTCCGTCAGCCTCCAAATTTGGAAGCGAGAAGCAACGCGACCCCGGATAAAACGTTTGATCGCGCACCGCCACTGTCGTCAAAGCATTTTCTGTTATCCAAGTCGAAATCCGAACGAAAGGACATCTTTCCAGGTGGTTGCCAGCTCGGGCTGCAAGTCGCTTCACCCTTCCGGTCCCCTCTGAAACGCTTTGATTGCTTACCAGTACTGGCGAGAAGGAATTTTATTTATCGCTGGTGAACCCCGAACGAAATGACATCATTCCAAGTTGTTACCAGCTCGGGCTGCAAGTCGCTTCACCCTCCCGGTCCCCTCTGAAACGCTTTGATTGCTTACCAGTACTGGCGAGAAGGAATTTTATTTATCGCTGGTGAACCCCGAACGAAATGACATCATTCCAAGTTGTTACCAGCTCGGGCTGCAAGTCGCTTAACCCTCCCGGTCCCCTCTGAAACGCTTTGATTGATCACAAGCACTGGTGAGAAGGAGTTTCCTCTTATCGCTGGTGAATCCCGAACGAAAGGTAATCTTTCCAGGTGGTTACCAGCTCGGGCTGCAAGTCGCTTCACCTTCGGGCTGCAAGTCGCTTCACCTTCCGGTCCTCTCTCAGCGGCTTTGATTGATCACAAGCACTGGTGAGAAGGAGTCTCCTCTTATCGCTGGTGAATCCCGAACGAAAGGTAATCTTTCCAGGTGGTTACCAGCTCGGGCTGCAAGTCGCTTCACCTTCCGGTCCTCTCTCAGCGGCTTTGATTGATCACAAGCACTGGTGAGAAGGAATTTCCTCTTATCGCTGGTGAACCCGGAACGAAAGGTAATATTTCAAGGTGGTTGCCAGCCCGGGCTGCAAGTCGCTTCATCCTTCCGGTCCTAATTCGAGAAGGGTCCCGCGGTTTTTAATTCAAACTGAAAACTGCAAAGAAAAATATCAGTTCTGCAGGGGAGGGGGCAAAGTGGTATCGCAGCCACTGGTCTTGCTGGTTTATATTAACTTTATTCGTGTATTAACATTACCGACCTGTAATGAAGATGTCTTGGATAATATTTTCATTCGCGGCGAATTTCAATTTCAGATAGATTCAGTAGCTATTAAGCTGTTCATAAATAAACATTTTCTTTGAATTGTTTGACAGTCTGATAAAGGATATTACTTAAGGATTATATTTTATGTTACTCGAACTTTTTCTGTTCGTTAGGATAAAAAGATACATTCCTTTTCAGTTTCCATAATAAAACTAGTCATCTTTGGGCTCCGAATACGGGACGAGGTTCGGGTTGGAGTCTCCTGGGGGAAGCGTAACAACTTTTGCCCTAAGGGGAGCACGCGCGCTCCCTAAATCCGCCAATGTATTTACATATATAATTATGTATTACCTTATAAATGCAGTCTTGGTAAAGCACTCGAAGATTTATCAGTTCATACTCCAGTTTCTCAATTTCTGTCAGTCTCCATTGAATTCTGAAAAATATAATTGAGAGAACACCGAATTAGTTTCAAAGCATTCAGAGGCTCTGAGGTTCACCCAGCCTCAAATCACCGAGTTCCTGGGGGTGGGAGATAAAGGCGGCGGCAGGCAAGTGGTGCTGGTCACGTAAGCTCTACGTTGTCAGATGAGAATTCGCGAGGCCCTACCTTCCAACCAGTGGCGGCTCCTGGTGAACCAAAGTGGAGGGGCGATAGGTAACAAATTTACTCTACTAGTAATGTGACTTTAAATGACGAATTTCGTACAACAGACAACGTGATAAGAAATTTATATATTCGTGTTTACCGAATATCACGTTTGCACCTATTATAAAAAATTTAATAATTATTCAACAGTATGTAGAGTCAGATTATTTTGATAACAACTCCAGCTGATCGCGCGAGTCCAGTTAGTGAGCCTACCAACCGTCCAGAGCGCGAGCAACAGGGATAGCGATAGGTGCTGGGTAGAGATGACGCCAGCGGCTCGTTTGTTGATTGGCTGCTCCGGGACTTATGACTCGCTCCAAAGCTGCCAGTGCAAAACAGCCAGAGATGTTACGAAAGTAATCTCACTCTAATACGAAGATCACGAAAGGTCCAAGAACAAATATAATTCTAACAGATTGAATAGCAGCATTTTTTTTTAACTTAACAGAGGGTATAATTCACAAGAAGGGAAATAGTTTATATAGGCCTACAGCTTGATAAGCATAATAACGAATATTTACGTGCATTTAACGTGAAAATTACTAGTAAAAAGTAACACAGAAAAAGTTCCTGTCCAGCATGACTAATTGATATGTGAAATAGGGCACAAGAACCTCTAATATAAGTAAAAACTTCAAACTTGCCAGAAACCTTCTTCAGACATGCTTGTAGGGAAAATTCATCCAAGACATTCCAGATTTTAGCAACCGTGATATCAACAAATTTTTCATCCAGCCAACAAGTTCTCTACACTGTTCATCGCGACAAACGCACAACTACCGAAAAGCTTCACTTACTCCATGGAAAGCGAAGAAACAAGTGCCAATTCTTGGAAACACTATCGTCTTTACCATCTGGTCGTTTTATTGCCTCGGGTTTGCCAGACAATTTTGCCAAATTTTCAGGTGAGTCAAATTGGGGGTGAGTTTAGATGACGAATTTCTAAACAGCCGGCGTGAAAATAAATTGTGATATCTATTCGTTTTTATCGAATATAATGTTTTAGATTAGCACTATTACTTAATACAGAGCATTCCGTGACATTCGCTACGAGACTCGGCGGCAAGCAGCCTGGCGGTCATCGCAGGGCCGCTTGCGCGAGTCTCGTAGCGAATGTCACGGAATGCTCTTAGTAAAACGAAGATCATGAAAATGGGAGAAGAATAAAATGATAACAGAAATAAAGAAATCCAGAAAAGAAGTTACCAGACAACTTTGCCACATTATCAGGAAATTTTTGAAACGTGTTAATCAAAACGTGTATTTAAACCTACATGATGTAAACTACATCTTGTAATCCAAATGTACTTTCTCCTAAACACAGAAAAAGTACAACGCATACATGCGATAACATAGCAGGTAACAAGAATCTGTAGCCGACTTCCGTGGCTAGCATACAGCATTACAAAGCCAGGGGTTCCTGGTTCGAATCCTGGCCTGAGCATGGATATTCTTTGTGAGTGTCCCTCCAATTCCATTATATCATCATTCATCCTCATCGTCATGATTAGCCACAAGAAGCCGAAAGCGACGCTAAATAACAAAAATCAAACAAGAAGTCTGTATTTTTTTCGATTATCGATCATTATTTTTTTCTCATTGGAAAATATGTTATATATTGCTCTATTATGGAATATAGAATGTTTTTTCAACAGTTGGTAATTTTCTTATGTTAGCCGGCCCCCGTGGCGGAGTGGTTAGCACATCGCGCTACGACGCAAGGGGTCCGGTGTTCGAATCCCGGGATGGGCATGGATGTTTGTGAATGTCCATTCCTCAATTTCATCATTCATCCCCATCTTCCCAAATTAGCCAAAAATGGCACAAAAAGCGAAGTAAAATAAAGCAAATAAATATAACAATCAAAATCTATCTTATGTTAAAAGTCCTTGCTTCTGGCAACTTTTCATTGTTTACAGTTCTCCGGAGAGCCAGCTTCGGCTACGTGGTTGGGTTTTGAACACAGCTCCTGCGCGTGTTTTCTCCCCATTTACCTCGCCTCTCCCCCCTCGCGGCCTTGTCTCGTCACGGAGACGTAAAGTGGGAGGACCGTGCCCCGCCAGATTTCTCTCGCTGTAAAAGCAGTTTCGTATTCCCTCGCAGTGGCGTGCAAACTTCGCAATTGTCGCGGAAGAATAAATACAGAACCGACAACCCAACGATCTGCAAGCAACGAAATATTTGCAATTCAGAGAATGTGAAAGCTATAATTTATAAAGCTTTATGTAGTGTTTGTTCACTTGTGATTATACAGTGCGGCGTCCTTAAGAGCGACCGCCCCTGCTCCCAACCCCTATGGGTAGGGCAAGGACGTATTTAGGGGGGTCCAGGGGTCCGGACCCCCAAAAGATGTATCAAGTACTAAAATTAAATAATGAAAAATATATTCGTTTAGCCGTTGTTGTATAATTTCCTCTGAACGTATTGGAAGACAAGGGTTATATTGGGATCACACGGCTTTGAAGAACAGGAAGGATGTATTTAAGGCGGGGGTCCAGGGTCCAGTAATGAAAATATTATCACGTGTTGCATAATAATCGATAGTTATTAATGTCCTCTGAACTTTTTACAAGGCAAGGATTATATTGGGATCCTACGGCTTTGCATGACATTACAGAGAAGATTTATGTACACTACTACTCAAAATAATATGCATAAAATTTTAATCAGAATCTTACTTTTCTCCAAGTACATGTAACATCATTTTTGTTATTCGATAAATATTCAAGTATTCATCTATTTGACAATAATTTCATTTGCCAGGGCACTTGTTTTCATGTAAATTATTCCGATCTTAACTACAGGTAAGCTACGTAATGAACATGCGCTGTTATATCTCTATTCTTATACAGTATTTTTACATAATTGTGTAATAATAATCTAATATTAATTTATGTATTGTATTTAGTATTAATTTGTTTTATAATTATTTTAATATAACTATTATTGTTATTAATATTATTATTATTATTCCTGAGACACTTGGTTCGGACCCCCCCCCCCCTCCGAAACATATTTCTAGATACGTGCCTGGGGTAGGGTGACCAACATCTGGCCGCGAAGTTAAGGGAGATTTTCAACTTTCGACTTTGATTTACAGGAGATTTAGTTGACAAGTTTTGTTCTATTTAGCGGTGCGGCAGAGGATTTCGCACGAGCGCCAAATAGTTCGCACAGACGACGCTAGATGGCGTACGGAATTGAGAGGAGCTTCGCTCGAGCGAATAACGCGTAGAACACGTATAACCGTAATTTGTCTGCTGTAGTGAGGTGAAAGACACAGTGAAATTGAATCTTAAGTAAACAGACATTATCTACATGTTAAAATGTAGTAGCCAGTTGCAGTTGGCCTGCAAACCCCCGGCGCCTATACAGTGGGATAGGGGGAAGGCAGGTATAGCGCTCGAAACCCGTTTAGAAGGATAGGAAGGCCATCAACACCCTCTTGAGGTGGCAGAAGCAGAGTACGGAGGTTCTCATCCCGTGCCTAGGCAAGCAACAGAAAATTCTCGGGAAGAAATTTCCCGTATGGTTACATTATCTACAAAATAACTTTAATAATTATTATCTATGTAAGTCAAGAAATATGCGGTGGTTGCGCAACTTTGCCAGGTAAGCAGCAGCTGCCGCTGCTCTCCACGCTGCCAAATTTCGTCGATGGTTCTACAGGGATTGATTGATTTGCTTTATTTTACTTCGCTTTTGTGCCACTTTTGGCCAATCGTAAAGATGACGATGAGTAAAGATATGATGAAATTGATGAAGGGGCACCCATGACCAGTCCGTGATTCGAACCCGGGACCTCTGGCGTCGCAGCGCGCTGTAAAGGTTATGCAGGGAAATGTACGTGTGCTGACGAGGGGAGGGGTGTAATATCTACGCAGTGCCAATAATCATGATGTTTTTAATGTAGAATTTTACGAGGTATGGAAGGTGTCTAATTTTCACTTCTTTCAAAATATAAGGGTCTTGTATATCCTAACGGATCTTTCTTGTAGTGTTAGAATTAAAACAAGGGGGGAGCACTGATTAGCCCAAGGCCTCGTCTTGGTTGTGAAAGAGCACGCTTGCTCCATTTCTATTACCCCATTTTCTTGCTACTATACTGCAGGAGGCCTTAGAAAGAGCGTTTCGCTGGCTAACAAAAGACGTCGCTCGCACACTGTTGCCGATACTCTCGTGTCGTCTGCTCCTCAGCCGAACAAACAGGCCGAGGTCACGGGGGTGAAACTCTAATGCCCCGAGCTGTGGTCTTCGTGACGTCAGCGATGTTAGCGACATCTATTGGCAGTGCACCCAAGTTATGCGCTTCTCAGTCGCGAAGTATTTCATAGTTCTACGCTAGATGTCACTCCATTGCCAACTAACAGTGAAACCAAACACAATATACATTTGCTAATCCTAGTTACATTGAACGTTTTTAGGACATCTACTTGAAAGTTCTCGCAGGGATATCTCCAGAAGAAGTCTTTGAATTTTAAGTTTGTTTTATGCACAGATAGGCTAGTTGGGATTGGCCCAGCAGGTTAAAATTGGATCACACCATCCAATGCTTGAAATGGACAACGATGTGCGGAGTATCTCCAAGGTAGAAATATCTACGCAAAGCATCCCCATCTGTCCTATTTTATAATTTATTATTTGAGAACATACGAGCATTCAACAACTGAACTCACGGCTCGAGCAAACATTCCCTCATCTAAAAACTTCCATTTCGAACACACTCTCCAGTCTCCACCAGTGTGATATCGAACCCGACACACCTTCATTACATGGCAACGAAGTTACCATTACGCCATCCGGGATGCGACATGGTCTTATGCATCATGTGCATTATTTATATATTTATTTATTGAACTCAACAGGTACATACCTAATTACAGAGCCCATATGAAGGATACAGTGTTGAATTTCTTTCCTTGAATAAGAGACTCGAAATCTGGCCCTGAGTCCCCAAAGAATACTGTAGACATCTTAGAACTAATTATTTATTAATTAGTATTAATTATGAATTATATCTAATCCTTGGTATTTGCTGCTTGTAATATGAAGCTTATATTACATAGCGCTTCACATTGATATTTATTTCCACAAATATTTTTTTTCTGTCATCCAGTGCTCAGCTCATTTTCTGCGGGTAGAGTTAGCAACACTCATTCAACGTTCGCCAGCCCCCGCGAGCTCAGCTTTGAATTTGAAACGGCCGTCACCGCCAGTTGGACAATGGACGTGGATAGACAAGGGTCGAAGGTGCAGCGTGATGTATGGAGGATGCTTTTTTTTGGACTCGTTAGCAACGGCAGTGGGTGGATGTAGTTTAATGCACTGTTATTGTAACCTATAGCTGCAAAATTAGTTATTTCGCTCATGCTTTCATTGAAGAGAAGATGATATTAACAGTAGGATATTTAAAAGGTAAAAAGGAGAAACTTAGAAAAATATTTGAAATATATTTGTTGGTACAACCCCCTCCCCTCCCTCTCCTCTACACAGCCTGCCATCTAGCGTGCCCACAGAGAAGCAAATCGGCAACGTAGTTGGGTGCACTGCCAATAGGTGTTGCTAGTTTCGCCCGTGACGTATTAAGGCCACAGATTTTAACATTGAGTTAACAAGTCTCTCCTAGTAGTTTGTCTATGGCCGAGGTAGCAAGAGGCAGAGGTCATTCACCCTTCCAGAAGGGTGCAGCGAGCTAGCTGTGGCAACCGGGCTCGCTCATTCGCGGACCTCATTGGTTCTCGCAGACACCCCCCCCCCCATATTGTTGTGTGCTGCAAGCCCGCGAAGCGAACTTGCTAAGGCCTCATGGAGTATAGCTCTTCACCTAATTCGGACCCACCAACCATTGCCCTTCTTCCCACCATGCCCCCACGTTGCAGGCGCATTTACGGAGCGGCTGATTCTAGAAACGAAAATGAATTTGGCTTATTTCGTGTCTGGTTTATTTAACGTCGTTAAGTGAATTTTCTTCTTGTCTAATTCAAGAGGCCTGTTTTGTAGATTCGTATCAGAGTGGTATCTCAGGGGGAAATGGGGGGGGGGGAATTTCCCCTTCTGCCTTCTGGGTCCTGCCATCTCCCATCTGGGGGATTATGAATAGGTATACATGGTTAGTTTATATAATTACCAGGTACCTCGAACGTCAATGAATGAAATTTCATGTTATGTTGAAACACTCTACAAATTACTGCTTCTGGGGTGTAAGGGGTGCTCCTTCCACATAGTGCACCCAATAGTCAACCTCACTTCCACGTAGTACACCCTGGACTGCAGACTAACGAGGCTCTGGCGACTGGCCCCATGGCCAGTATAATTTTGTTTGTGTTGTCCTGTGTTTTGTCCTTATTTGTGCTGAGTGCTCCTTTACAGCCTCAGCTTTTAACGAAAGTCAGAAGATTTTAATATTTTATGATTTTAGTTGTGCAACGTTAGAGTTGTTATGTGTAACGATAAGGGGCTGCACCTCGCATAATGTGACGGGTGCAAAATAGCCTTAGTGCTGACGCACCTAAAATTTTAAATTCAAATCAAAATCAAACTTACTGCTTCTGTAGCAAGAACTCTTCAGGTATGAACTCGTCCAATATTTCCCGCATTTTCTTCTTCTCCTTCTTCTTCTTGTCTGCCTTCTTTTCCTTATCGTCCGCCATGGCTTCTGTGGATTATTTCATTGCCTTTGAAGTACTGTTATGAAACTTTGCTTGGCAGTAGCTAGAAAGAAAATGGGTCTGGAATAAAAATTAAGTTTTAACGAAACAAAATAGGCGTGAAATTGCCGCCATTTTGTTTATTTTATTCAGTGTAAGCATCAAACTACGAATGTTTTCTGATTCGGAATGCAACATTTAGTCTTTTGTAAAGATGAATTTGATGAAAGAACAATCACAAATACGGACGGGTGACAACATTAGCCCCCCCCCCCCACAGAGGTCGTGAGTCCAGACGCCAGGCCAGAATGTTATGCTACACGTATCTATTCACTGTGCGTATTAAACCTTTTGCTTGGGGGGGGGGATGCCCATTCCAAGGCCACCAGTAAGATTTTTCTTGGGGGCGGACATAGTAAATTTTCATATCTTGCCGTTCAGTCACAGAAACTTGTTGCTGATTTTTTGTTATTATTATTATTACTATTATAATATTATTATTGCTGTATTATTATTACTACTTTACAAATCATACAATTCTGTCTGCTATCTAGATAGAAACCGGATTCGTTGTCCTTCCTTTTGATAAACATCTTATCACTTTGTTGATGAACAATTCTTTGTCATTTTGTACTTTTTCAAAAAGCATATATATCATTTAATCTACTGTGCTTCATGCTACTCCTAATACATGTTTTCACATGCGGAAGGTAAAGAAAAAAGGTAATAATTGAAAATGACAGGGAGTGATTTATCGAGGTCAGAACAGATCCAGACTTTTCGTAATCGCCAACAGCCGAGAAATTCCAAAGGGTCTTATTTAAAAGAGGCTAAGCTAATTCTTGATATTTTCTGCACTGTAAGTGTCTGAAATTTCTTGAAATTATGAAAAACTAAATATGCTGACCAAGGCAGTAATTTATTTTATTAAAAACATAAACTAAACGTAACGTTTCAACCTTCTAGCATGGTCTTCTTCAGACTCTGTATCAAGTACAAAAGTAACAAGATACAAAAACAGGGCATTTATATATAGACAAACATTACTCCCTCCAGACTATTTAGAAAGTTGTTTGGAACTTTCTAGCAGGTGACTTTCACTTTCCAACTTTACTTTCACCTAAAAGGCTAAACACAATTACTTCCATATAGAATGTAGTTGGACTTTTAATCTCACGCTCTTTTTCCTTCATTTTTCTTCCTTCTCCTCTCCTCTTTCTCTCTTGTCCTTTCCACCCTTTCTAACATCTTCTTCCATTCTTTGTTTAACTTCAATCCCCCATTCCAGTTCATTTTGTCTTCTTCACCTTTCTTCTCTATTTCCTTGGCTTCCTTCCATTTTCTCACTAGCATTCTCTTCTCCCTTCCTATCTGCTTAGCCTCATCCCACTCTATGTCATGTCCTGTTTCTCTCGTGTGTTTAAATATTGCATTTCTTTCTCTCTTAAGTCGTACATCATCCATATGTTGTTTCAACCTGTCTTTCAGCCTCTTTTTCGTTTCTCCTATGTACACACTCTGACATTCTTTACATTTCACTTCGTAGATAATCCCTTCCTCTTCCTCTTCTCTGTTTTCATTTTTCTTGTTTGCATTCCTCGCTATTCCTAAGATGCTTCTCCCTCCCTTCCTGTAAGTTTTAATTCCCGCTTTCTTAAGCACTTTGCATATCTTTTCTGTGGTCTTCCCCATACTCCTTATTCCAAACCTTCTCTCTTTTACGTTAGTTTATGTTTTTAATAAAATAAATTACTGCCTTGGTCAGCATATTTAGTTTTTCATAATCATGGAAACAAGGCTTAATGGTGTTATTCTTGAAATTAACAGTTTTTATTCCAGAAGTACATCACTTGAAGAGGAAATAGTGCATATAATCAGGCCCGTACCCAGGAAATTTTTGAGGGGGGGGGGGGCAGACCCATAGGCGAATTTTTAAAAAAATGTTCTCTCATATTATACACTGTGTGTGTGTGTGTGTGTGTGTGTGTGTGTGTGTGTGTGTGTGTGTATGGGGGAGGAGGGGGTGTATATAGGAGAGGGTGGGTAGAGAAATTTGCTCATTTTGTTACGAAACGTTGAAGAACAGAATTTTCTAACCTATATGTACGCAACCACGTGACAAATATTTGCAGTTGACACTGACATTTGTTTGTCAGAGAGCGAAAAAAAATTGTATGATAGGGGTAGACTACATGTGTGCATAATGCAAACAATTCAAATAACCTACGACAAGCAACATACGTATGTGGGGTTGATAGATGAGGGTTCACACCCATGGACGTCCGCAGGATTTTTTCCAGGGAGGGGCAAGGAAGGTATTTTTTCCAGAGGGGCCAACATGGCATATTTTCCCCAATAATAGTGTTCATCCCTGAAAAACATTGCTTATATTTGAATTTATCATGTTCGTGCAATAATTAACACACATTATTATGGCTGAAATTAAATTACATGTGTGAAATATGTAATTTTTGGTTGACTTTCGTTTTCCAGGGGGGCCACGCCCCCCCTTCCGGACGCCCATGTTCACACCCATTTTGCAAAGTCCCTGACTTTTCCAGGTATTTTACATAAATGTGTAATGATTTAACATGCTAAAAATAAGAGTTACACTTCAACTTTGTAAGTTAATCAAATGAATCACGTTTGTTGAACATTTTTGAAAATAAATTAAAAATTAAATGAAAGAACCTTTTTATAACCAATATTACCCAAAAAAGAAGATTGTTGGGAAGGTAAAACGAAACGTGTTTCCAGTTACAAATTCTGCCAAGCAGAAATCATTTAATTCCCCTTACTTTTCCAGTTTTTGAAAGATTTTTTTAAAAAATAATTTGTTTCCAATGACCTCAGTCCTAGCCTTGTTTTCCTGATTCCTCCAGTTGTCCAGGACTTTGGAGTCAGTGCGAACCCTGAAAATAAATTATCTGAAGGAAACAGATAAGTGACTTCACCCTGGCAGTGTGTCTGCTGGCATAATATTGTTTCCATGGCGTGTTTTCGGTTTTAGAATCTTATTCGACAGTAAAAACAATGCCAGTGGCAACCAAGAATTTATTAAATGGGGATGCATACATGTGGGATAGAAAATGACATTATCAACAGCTCGTAGCATAGAAATATTTTGGCCTTGATGTCTTCTGTATACTGTGAAAGTTGTCTGTTGTACGGTCTCATCACTGTGTATTTATGTTTAAGACAATTACAAGTAGAAAACAAGAAAAGTTGCAGGAAATTCCGATGGACAGAATTTCGAAAATAACGAAGTACTTAATTTCTTGAGTGTTTTGGACAAATGACAATATATGTTAAAAGTACTTCAGGCAATTTTTTGCTCCAAAAATCTAGCAATGATTCTGCTGTGAAGTGGATTCTCCTATTTACATAATACGTATTAATTAACCCTAAGCCATTGAGTGCAGAAAAACCCTGATATCGGAGAAAGAAAACAAAAAGTTTTTCTATCCTTCTGCTCAGTGGTGACGGAAAGGGATCACAGACCTTGCGGTGCGGGTGGAGAGCTAAATGCCCTTTATATGGTTGGTTTTGTATTGCAGTCATTGAGGAACCTTTCTTCCATAATGGAAAGCGTATTCTAATTATGTGAAACATTTGTGACCGAGCAGAGGCGAAAAGGTCGGGACATGGATTAAAAGGAATGGACTGTCCCGACTAAATCGGAACGTCTGATAGCCTTACATCAATGGTTATAGTACTACTAAAATAGCCCAATATTGCAGACTGCAGACTTCTAGAGCCTGCCTCTGTCCAGAAACAACCTATTCATTTGTGCAAGGACAACATCGAAATTCATGCAAAATTTGAAAAACCATCAACATAATTTTTGTAGGTTTTTACACGTTCAAATTAGAAATTTGCATGGCTCGAGGGGGGGGGGGGCATGCCCCCCCCCCTTGGGTACGCGCCTGCGTACAATTCAAGATTTAAACCGTATCGGGAAATTTTGAAAATTTCCCGTCCTAACAAATTTACGAGCTGACCGGGAAATTGAGAATTTTTTTCAGTCCTGAACATCAGAATTATCAATATTTCCTTCCCAATCCCATCCTGATTATTTTTTTTCCATCCTGCACACCCCTAGTTACGGTAGCCAATATGATTCTAAGAACGTATCTCGTGAAAAGGTTCTTTCGTTATTTTGTTGGATTGAACATGGCAGTTAATTGCTGTAACTGACCTCCTGTAAATAGTAGAAAACAATATTATTTGTAATAAAATATTGCTACAATTTCACCATTAGAATTACATGAACATTTTCCATATATCTCATGGGCGGAGCAAGTACCCCCTCCCCCTCTTGGTGCCGTTGACCCACTCAATGGCGTATTTGTGATTTCATTTTGGAAAGTATTTTTTTTGTGTGTACAAATTTGTATATATGTTACCAGTCAGTAAATTAAACTATTGCTCTACCTACGGTTCTAAGTACCTTGAATATTGGTTCTACGAGTAACCAAGGCCATTAAATCTTACTTAATACTTAATTATGATGTGATTTAGAAACAGTGTGCTTATATTCTAAGAAAACCCAAACTCTTACACAAAAAGAGCTATTAAACTAGTAACACCGAAAGCTCATCTAAATTTCAAACGATTTAACCACCTACAAGTTTCTTGTGAGCACTTGAATACATATTCGGTGAGGTTGGTCAGTTGCAGAATGGACCGCCTTTAATCCACAAGGGTGTATACTCTTCGGCATGGAAATCTTGGATGACTTGACAATAATGGACACGGATTATTTTTCAGTTAAGAAATTGTATATTGTATGCTTTAAATTCCATTTTCTTTGAGGGGGATAGAAACATCCCTGGCAGGAATACAAATATTTTTCTCTTGCCAGGATATTTTTTTGGGGGGGGGGTCCCCGGCAACTCTCCCCCTCCTGTTAATTCGCGCACTGTCTTTATCAAGCGCTCATCTTTGCCCACCGCAATGGAATACGTATCTAAAACGCTTGTTCTTACTAAAGCCTGCCCTGAGAGTCCTACAAACTTTGTGCTACAAACGCTATCTCGAACAGGGATAGACGCATACCGTCTCAGTTTCCCCCTGCCTCATATTGAAAAAAGCCGTACAACTAAAAACAATGAACAGCAAGTTAGCTTGACCTACATTCGGGTGCACAATGATACAAACTCTTGCTGACCTGTATGCCAAACAAGCTCGGAAGAGGGAACCAGCTTTTTCCTTACGCCTACCTTAAACCTGGTCCACACGTAATGTATTGTCGTTAGTGTTTCATGATCAGGTAAGTTTGACAGATAAGACTGACGCAAAACACGCCGCTACACTCTTAATGCTTTCTGTCAGTCATTCCAAAGGCACCATGGATGAAGGAAGCACTATTGATAAATATGGGGCATTCCATGTGAACCTCATTTTTAAAATTAAATGCAATGCTGTAACTTTATCCTATCTTGTGAGTAAACAATCTAAAATAGTCATTTCCATAAAAGTTAAAGTATTATACATAATTAAATTAGAGGGTAGTGTATACTTTATATATATTTATATATTTGTTTATTTTAACTTTTTTTATTTATTTTTGTTTTCTATTGTGTCCCACCCGTGGCACCAAGAAACAATTAATTTCTCCTTTAACTGTTGCATTTTCCCCTCAACTCCATCAATTACCTTTTCTCTTTGTCATAAAAAAAAATATTTTTCATCATTTAGCAATTCACAGGAATTAAAATAAATTTGTTATTAAGTGAAGAGGTAGTGTTTCGTAACACAAAATTGTTTACTTGCAGCTGTAAATCTGGGAAAGTATTTTAAAGGATAGTTATGTTTAATCAACAGTGTTAAGTTTCATATTTCATTGCACAGAAACTAAGAAAAATGTTGCTTAACTATCAGTAGAATAGTTACTTTGATATAAAAATGTAGTCCGCGTGTCGCACCGGTGACAATGTAATGGCCCATATAATTTCAGTCCATGCGGAGAGATTGAAAGTGGCTTCTGAAGGGGGTAAATTCTGACCTTTCAATTTGCTCCGAGAATTACGGCAGGAACATTAGGATTGGCGAATTATTTACGTATGGATATGGACACCTACTGAAAATTATTGTCGCTAGTAACCTCAATTGAGGCATGTGCGTCTACATGCAACGACTTTTGTCTGAAAACTCAGCTCCAGCTTTCGAGCGGTCGTCAAACCTCTTTCAGTTAAAGCAAGACGTCAAACTTGCTTTGTTTGATCCGTCTGGCATGATCATGCAACACTGGCGATAAAACATTACGTGTGGACCAGGCTTTACATAGATTTTATAACAAGCGTCAAGAACAAAACAACATTGGGATCACTGGAAACATCATGTAAAGAATACAACATATAGGTGGTATAAGTATGTCTGCCAGACGACCTTGGTTGTACAGTGTCTCTCAAAAGTTTTAGGACAACGACATTTTAAACTAGGCAACCCAATTTACACAAGCCGTTGGTGGGTTGCGTGCAGAGTTAGGCTCAATTTCAGGGTTGCCACATGCACAATAGATATTTATAAAATACGCGAAAGAAATATAAACAAGTATTATTGTATAAAATTATTAAAAATATCACTATTATATCGCAAATGACAAAATTCTTTCTGAAAGAAAAAAATAGGTTTTCTAGTATTTCATCGGTGATGAGATGAGGAAACAAGAACAAAAAAGAGAAAAGAGGAGGAAAACGAGAGGAGAGGAGAGGAGACGAGGAGACAAGAAGAGGGAAGTGGAGAGTAGAGTAAAGGAGAGAAAAGAGAAGAACGAACAAAGAGAGAATAGTGCAGTGGAGTCGGAAATCTAATACAGGAAAGGAGATAAGAGGAGTGGAGAAGAGTGGGATGGAGATAAGATGCGAGAAAAGTAGGGAAGGCGATATGAGATAAAAGCAGAACGGAAAGAGGGGAGAGAAGAGGGAGAAGGAACTGGAGAGAAGAGGTAGTTGCAGAAAATATCGTCTGAGCGTCAAGAATGGATGCATTGGTCAAATTATCGACATGAAACATTCAATAACATTTTGAAATATATTGGAGAATATATTAGATCGGTGCGAAATGCCTTTTGGATGAGTTCAGAGCAAATTAAAATCTTCCATGTAAGATCTTTGATTTTACCTGCGATTACACCACTAAAAAAAATTAACGTAATTTTTAAAAGAATTATTCAATTTTTCTCCACTTCTCGGTTCGTTGAAATTGAGATTTTGTAATTCAATTTTTCCCCTCCCCCCATCGTTAATTCCAAACTGAATCATTCCGTTTCACACGGCGTGGACAATGAACACAATGGGATCTGTCTAAAACTTACGAAAATGTTCTGCCACCGGAAGGGTTTGAACCTACGACCATCAGATTGACAATCCTGAACGGTAGCCACTACCCTACAAGCTTCAGCTCCTGAAACCAGGTAGAAGAACCACTACACCACGCATTTACCTTCGAATGAAATAACATTTTTTTTAAAGTATTCTGTCCCTCCAATATTGTAAATGTCGTTTGGTATACGTGTAGTTGAACTTTTACTTTAATTTTGATTTGCTTTCTTGTAGTATAACCGATATCTTCGAGAAATAATTTTCGAAGTGATTAAAAACGAGAATATTGGTAGTTGTGAAAATGCGAGTTATTTCTTCTAACTTATTATTGTGATTAGACATTACGTACTAATGGAAAATATCTAGAGGCTTGAACATTACAGGACGATGTTCTTTTCCTTTGATACTGTAACAGACAAAATGCTTGTTTACTGATGCAAGTCTTGTGTCCAGAACAGTCTTATGAAATGTATTTGCTGTTGCGTAAGATAACACGAAATAATTACACCGTGTGCGAACTACCAAATCTGTGCAACGTTATACGTAAACAGTAAACAGGCGGAAAATTTTATTCATAAAATCACTTCACATTTGACAGTGTTAGTCAAGAGAGACTCGTGGGACACTGTGTTAAGGTGCTGGACTAAATCCTTCTAATTTTTCTTCCTCGAAGAACAACAATTTCTAAGGAAGAGCAACATGATGCTTACACTTTCCTTTAATTGGGTTAAAAATAAATAAGAATGTTGCTTGCATTTCTGTCATTGACGTCGACCAGAGAGAGAGAGAGAGACAGACAGACAGATATTACAAAATAGTTCAAATAGTGCGAGCGCCATTAAAAAGTCATGATAATTCTATGTTGCGTACTTAAAATTATTCATACAATATAGAACATGTCTAATTGTGAGTTAACAAAAAAAAACAATAATAAAGAGACATTTTCGCATCACGATTGCAGTTCGAAAAAGTCGGGACAGGGATTGAAAGTAACGCACTGTCCTGACTAAATCGGTGAATCGGACGTCTGGTAGCCTTGCATCAATGATTATAAAACTAAAACCACCCAATATTGCAGCTTGAAGACTTTTGCGCAAGAAACAGATTCATTTATACAAAAGCAAAATTGAAATTTTTACACATTTCAAAAATCGAAGATGTTATTTTCGTACTTATTTATTTATATGTTCACATTTAAATATTTTAGGGTTCGAGGGGGAAGCATGGCCCACATGGACTCTCCCCTGGGTACTGACCTTACGTAGACAGTGGAAGAGAAATTTTGGAGAACCTTTCTATTAAATTTAGTATTTACCTTCACCTTATGCTCAGGTAGGTTAAACCGTTTATTAACAATCGTGAACTTTTCGTTTAATAGATAATATTTGGTTTTAAATGACGGTAGAACATTGGTCGAATTTCCTTTCTTGCTCGTTTGAGAGAATATAATACTTCTACAATAGCAATCGCGTTCGGAAACCGTGAAAAATATGACTTGGTTTTCAAAGGCAGACAAGCTTGGTAGTCTAGCTTGCTCGCGATCAAAGTGACTCACTCACGCTATTCAAGGCCGCTTCTTATCGCAAAACACTGTTCTTCGATGCACAGCGTCTGCACCCAGCACGTTACAAGTGACCAGAGTCGAATTTTAAAGAGAATATGAAGAATGGTAGATTTCATCAGAGGCGGCTAGGTAGGCACCAGCTCAACATGCAATAGTTTAAGTGATAATTCCTGACAAACAAAAAACCGTATTGAATAATTATTGGGATAGTAATACGTGTATCCGCTCCTTTTTAACAATGTAAGCTCGAAGACAATCTGTATTCCATTTATTTATATTGGCAACTTGGTCAACCGGAGGTTATTTTATCGCCTTCGATAATCGAATTGTCTGATCGATTATTTTTTGTTTACCCAGGAACATAGGAGATTTCCGAGACCGGGTTACGCTACTCACTCGTAGCTCCCCAATTTCTTCACGATGGTGAGTTGCCACCGGTCCCATACTGTGACGTGGGAGATGGGCTAAGTGAGATTGCACGCGGTAATTAACTGGAAGCGGCAAGCGGCAACTCACCTTCAAAGTACAATAGGTTCGAGACCCACTCTTCACGTTACAAGTTATATTCCTCCCCTTTCTGTGTCGTACTTCCCGCACAATGACGCAGGAGTTTACGGGCGACGAGTACAAGAAGCACGAGACAAAAAAAAAGGAAGGAGACCTGAAAACAAAAGAAACTCACGTGCGCCACATAACGTGCACGAGAAGTTTCAAACAGGGTTCAACAGCGAATAGCAATGTTAGCCTTCTTCACTGTAATCAAAATCAATATGGTGTTACTCCAACGCAACCTCCTTTCTCGTTCCTCTGGCTACTGTAACTTATGCAAAAATTAAACACGTGTACGTTCGCCCTTTTTTTGTTATGTTAATTTTAGGATCGTTTCGTGACCACTTGCTTTATCGCGCAATTCTTGCTGTTCAGAACATGATACCAGAAATTAAGATACCACACAATTCAATTAATAAACACAATTGTATTCAAGATTGTTACCAAATACATTATATGAATACGACAAACAATCCCAAGGTATTTTATACTGGGCGTAATTCAACAACACATTAATCAATTAACAGTTCGAGCGACCGGCGCTCCATTTTACCGTATTACATAAATACCCCATTCCATTTTAACAATCATGCAAAAATTTAAATGTAACCGTCCACTTAACAATCTTGTCTCTTTACCAACTAACGCTATACAATGAATTTACATGCGGGAGCATTTAATCTCTCAAAAGGTATACATCGCATGTTCGGGTAAGAACGTCCCGTTCTTCTTTACTCAATCAAACAAAAGGCCAAAACGACTTTTATTTTTAACTAACTCCCTGAACTTTATTTTGAGTGTGTCCCCATTTCTCAGTGCATCATTAGTGCTACCTCTACGCGGACAGGATTGCTATTGGGATATAACAGGCAGGGGATCGCGAAAATTCCAAGTCCTTTTTATTTTATTTGATTCAGGTGTGAATGCGCCCGCATTTAACGTTGCTTGAAACAAAGGTAGTCCCACCTGGAACAACGAGTTCCATTATAAAAGTTCAAGTTCCTATTTTTACTCAATGGCACTTTACCAAAAGGGTTCATTAACAATTTTCCCACGTTCTTTCTTTGTAACTTTCACAAACGCCAATTTAACAAAAAAAGGCTGGTTCGCGTAAGTTATACTAAGTCCACACTAGCACGAAAACGTACGCCGATTTATGGCACTACAAAAAAGGTTCACCGTGCTAATAGTCGAAGAAACAAGTGGGCCAGTCGTGGGCACAAATAAATGGGGGAAGAATACAAGGATCTTCTCGTAATTTCACTTATTTCAAAAAGTTATGCCGTGAGAACGTTGTAACCAAAACTTTCGCAGCGAACGGTAAGGAAATAATCTTATTCCCACTTTCACGGTCTAGAGATTGTCTGTACATACCTCCCCACGAGTATTCACATCACGTAGAGCTGCAATGCCTTCCTTCAATTAGAGTCACTGTACTCATTTCATGGCCTTCTCTCCATTCAGCGGTCGGCGTGGCAGACGTCAGTTCTACCGGTCGTGGTTCGGGTACTCTCTTGCCGGCGAGGACTAGATGACGAGCACCGTACTGGATGTGAGCCGTTCGAAGCGGGCGTGCGAGGTTGAGAACGAAGGACGAACTGAACTGCCTGGTGCAGCGGAATTTACGAGCGGGCGTAAGCCGCAAAAATATGCCGCCAGGGGCAGCACCAGAGAGCAATCGTGAGGCGTAACGCCCTCGATGGCTAAAAATTGAACTTGCAATTTTTAATTATGTAAGGTTTGTAAACACGCAAAAGGGACAAACGTTACAATACACAGGCCGAGAACCTAGAGAGTGAGCATAGGCGGACTCGAATCCATGCCGTCCTGCAGTCGGAGGTTCTTATTTTACCTTTGGCTAATCACGACGATGAGGATGAATAATGAATAGAAAAATAAAGAAGGTCACGCACAAAGTAGAGGACGATCTTCAACCACTTAGGTGACGAGTTCAAGCCCTAAATATGAGGATTTCAACTTTAGACGACCTCAATTTCAAAATTATAAACAAAATGCCTACTTACACTAAACTTCTCATCAAGGCCAAAATAGTTTGTAACTGTGAAACTACCCCCTGAATACAAATTGACATTTTTTTCCCATGTGAGTAAGAATTAAATGTGTGGCATACAGACATAGATGATACCTTTTGAGAAACAATTAACTGTACCCTGTCCCAACATCTCTGGAGCAAAGCCGCGCATAGCGGAAGAGAAGTGGAGAGAGGGGAGAGGGGATCGAGTGGACAGAGCGAATTAGTGCACGCTGCTGGGCAGGCTGGTAACTGCAGTGGCTTTCCTCCCTCCACGCAATCCCATTCCTCTCACGTGTTCATCGCTGCTCAGATACTTGTTTTCGTTCACCTGCTCCAGAGATAAGTGGGACAGAGTGTAGTTCGCATACATGTAGCAAGTAAAGAAACTTATCCCAGAATGAAAATTCCACATAGTTTTAAAACGTTTGTTTAAGCAATGAATGACTGGAAACGGATCACACATAATTCCCTTGCCAAAATCTAGTGGTCGAAAATTAATTTCAAGACATTTCATATCTATTCACCATATTCCAAGTTATAAGGAACTATTTCGTAGATGTTCATGAAACCGTTATAAAATTACAAATGAAATATATTCACAAGCTTAGATATACTAATACGAAGAAAGAAATTCAGAGTTAAATTTCAAATGCATGTGTATAAAGTAATTCTAGAAGTACGGAGCTATATCTGAGTATTTAACTTCTTTTTTGCAGATAACGTTTACAATATTGAGGCGACAGAATAATTAGGAACAGTAGCTCCAAGAAAACAAAGGGCGTAGTGTATTGGTTAAAGTTTTGAAAGCATTGCGGTCTCACGTTCGATCCTCCATACTAGATGTTCCTTAAAAAAGAATCCCTTCCATTAAACAAGAGCATGGTAACATTATTTGTAATAGCAGTATATAGTGGCTACATCGGTCTGCATATGGAATTTATAAAAAAAATAAACAAATAAATGAATTGACACACGTTCAACGGGATATTTTTATATATAAGATCATGAATTATGATACTCTAACGATAATTGTGTACTGCTTCAAAGACATTAACAAATATTAATGAAATAACTATTTATATGTATGGAAATTCAGGACATGCTAATTTTACCCCTTTTCCCACTTGAGTTCAATGCAAGGATGCAAGGATGTGTAAAAATTTCAATTTTGCTTTTGTATAAATGAATCTGTTTCTTGCGCAAAAGTCTTCAAGCTGCAATATTGGGTGGTTTTAGTTTTATAATCATTGATGCAAGGCTACCAGACGTCCGATTCACCGATTTAGTCAGGACAGTGCGTTACTTTCAATCCCTGTCCCGACTTTTTCGAACTGCAATCGTGATGCGAAAATGTCTCTTTATTATTGTTTTTTTTTGTTAACTCACAATTAGACATGTTCTATATTGTATGAATAATTTTAAGTACGCAACATAGAATTATCATGACTTTTTAATGGCGCTCGCACTATTTGAACTATTTTGTAATATCTGTCTGTCTGTCTCTCTCTCTCTCTCTGGTCGACGTCAATGACAGAAATGCAAGCAACATTCTTATTTATTTTTAACCCAATTAAAGGAAAGTGTAAGCATCATGTTGCTCTTCCTTAGAAATTGTTGTTCTTCGAGGAAGAAAAATTAGAAGGATTTAGTCCAGCACCTTAACACAGTGTCCCACGAGTCTCTCTTGACTAACACTGTCAAATGTGAAGTGATTTTATGAATAAAATTTTCCGCCTGTTTACTGTTTACGTATAACGTTGCACAGATTTGGTAGTTCGCACACGGTGTAATTATTTCGTGTTATCTTACGCAACAGCAAATACATTTCATAAGACTGTTCTGGACACAAGACTTGCATCAGTAAACAAGCATTTTGTCTGTTACAGTATCAAAGGAAAAGAACATTTATTTATTTGTTTATTTATTTATTCAAAGTTTCAGATACAGCACTTTTAAGGCCATTTTACACTGAAAACTCTAACAAATAACAAGAACAAGTCAAGGTGGTTTAAGGTAAAAACAAGAAAAGTTAAATATAAACATAAGGCATAAACAAGGAAACAAAGATTTACATATTCATTTTTAGGGAAGATAGGAAAATGCTTTCAGGGGCAAAAATGTCTATGTTTATGGGTAAATTATTGTAGAACTGGGGCAGCGTGTG
Source organism: Lepisma saccharinum (assembly GCF_977018435.1). Classification (NCBI taxonomy): domain Eukaryota; kingdom Metazoa; phylum Arthropoda; class Insecta; order Zygentoma; family Lepismatidae; genus Lepisma; species Lepisma saccharinum. The sequence continues at coordinate 3,850,470 of NC_139248.1, read as the reverse complement.
GAATAGAGCGCGCTGTATAAGAGAAAGCCTAGCTGTGGAGGTGTGGAACAATTCAGTGTTTCGGGTCGATCGAGAGGGAACTCTGAAGTTGAATTCTGTAAGAAGAGATTCAGATCTTAATTTCCCATTGATGATTTTATAGAAAAAATTCATATCGGCCATATCGCGTCGGGTCTGCAGTAACTGAATGTTCAAAGTAGTCAGGATGTCAGGTTTCTGAAGATGCCGCAAAGAAGGAATTCTATGACGAACAATGGCGGTAAAGAAGCTGAGGACGGAATCCATGCTAGAAAGATTTGTATTGGAAGCCATGGCCCAGACTGGAGAACAGTATTCGAGAATCGGAGAAATGAATGACTTGAAAAACAGGCTAAGAGAAATTGGAGTATCAATTTCAGTGAATCTGTACAGGAGGCCTAAGAGGCGCATTGCACTTTTAGTTGTAGCTGCGATGTGTTCCTTAAAGTTCAGCTTTTCATCTATGATAACACTTAGATCTTTTTGGGCCGCAACTGTAGTAATATAATTGTTTTCAAGAACATAATGAGAATGTATTTTTTTCTTTTTTAAAGAGACTGTGAGGGAGGAACATTTCTGTGGGTTAAGTTGTAGATTCCACAGGTTACACCATGTGACAAGTTCGGAAAGAGCATTCTGGAGAATCACAGCATCTTGCGTGGTTGAGATTTCTTTGAAAAGTTTACAGTCGTCAGCAAACATGAGTAAATTGACAGGAAATGAGGAAAGTCTTTGAGGGAGATCGTCCATGTATAGGATGAACAAGAGAGGGCCCAAGACGCTCCCTTGTGGTACCCCAGACAGGACAGGAAGAAAATCAGAAGAGGCGCCTGAAAGGGTGACTCGCTGTGTCCGTGAGTGTAAATAATCCTGGATTAAGGAGAGAAATTTGCCATGTATGTTAAATCTAGTTCGTAATTTGTGAATAAGAAGAGCATGGTTTATTTTGTCAAAGGCTTTTGAAATATCCAAGTATATCACATCTAGCTGGGAATTTTTGGAAATAGCCCTAGTGGCATGTGAAAGGAGAACTGAAAGATTAGTCAAGCAAGAGCTACCTGGAAGAAACCCGTGTTGGGGAGTACCGATATGCGGAGATGTAAATCTGAATAATCTGTCCTTAATGATTTTTTCACAGATTATAGACAGAGGTGACAGGAGTGATATTGGTCTGTATGATGTAGCACTATTTTTGTCTCCATATTTGTGAATGGGTACAACGTTGGCTTCCTTGAACATCCGAGGAAACACGCCTTCAGAGAAGCACCTATTTAGCAAGAGAGAGAGAGGATGAGCCAAGAAGTCGGCAGTGTTACGGAGGAAAATCGTGGGAATTTCATCTGGTCCTAAAGAGCGGTGTATGGGTAATGAGGCAAGGAGAGATTTAACTTCATGAGAAGAGGTTTTGATAGTTGACAGAGAGTGTGAACAGACCGACTGCACGTCGGGGAGTGGGTTGGTTGAAGCAAGCGAGGTGAAGTTTTCGTGAAAGAAACTGTTGAATAAGTGCACTCTTTTATCTCCACAGGCTGATTCCGATTTGTACTTGATTTCCATGGGGACGCGTGGTTTTTGCTTTCTTGAATTTAACAAAGTAAAGAATTTCTTTGGGTTGGTAAGGCACTGTGCTGTTACGTTGTCTACGTAGTCCTTATATTCTTTCTTAAGTAAATACTTGGAGTGACGTCTAATACTACAGAACGTTTGGTGTGTATGCACATTGGGGCTTTGTTTCCATAGGTTCCATGCTTCTTTTTTGTTTTTTAGCACCAGGAGAACTTCATTGTCAAACCACACCGAATATTTTGTCGATTTCGGTTTCCTGGCCGGCACGAAGTCATCAATCACGGCGTGCAGTACGTCCACAAACATCTCCACTGATTTGTTGACGTCATCATCCTGCACCAGAAATGAAGAGCTCGGCGAATGTCCTCCCAGGGTGCATTCCGCCACAGGCGATAAGGCTGCTTTTGCGGTCGAGACTTTCTCTTCTCCACGGGGGGCAGGTACAGTGGTGGAAAAAAGTTCTTCCCCATAAGACTTTAATGGCAGATGAAATTCCCACAACACACATTGCACCATTAGGTGATCGGGTGATTCTGTCTGTCTCAAGAGCAACTCGTCTTTCATGCAAAAGCCAACAGGCACAGGAAATGTAGGAAAGTCACGTGACTTGTCAGGTGGAATGTTGTTCGTCAGAAAATCGCCTTTTCTCAAGCCAGGTCGCAGAACCGACAAGAGCTACAAATTATATCTCCAAAAATGATTCCCCTAAAAACATTGAACGAAACGCTAAAACAATTCTTGCCTTAATTACTGTATGTGCCGCAGTAGCACAGTCGTTAGGGCGTTTTATTACCATGCGAGAGATCTGGGTTCGATCCCCGACGGGGGATAATCGGGATTTTGTCCACCTGTTCAAGCTGCTTCGGTGCCCACCCAGCGTCGTATAAAGTGGGTACCTGGAGGAAACTCTGGGGAAGGGTGGGGGGAGTTAAGGCGGCCAGGGGCGTGGTGCTGATCACATCATTCCCATCTTCGGCCTGATGAAGAAAGCGTGGGGCCCTAACTCCACACCCCCTATACACCTTTATGGCTCGGTGCAAAGCACAAAGTAGGACTTTGCTTTTTAATTTACTATACATCCCAATTTTGTCGTAACAAAACTTCCCAATCTCTACGTGGGCTTTCTTCCAAGTTCCGTAGGGATGTGAATAGGCTCCAATATTTCTTGACACAATTCATACATGTTATATTTCCTTATAAGAACAACAGCCGATATATTTTGTGTGCGTGTGTGTAGGGGAAGGTGGTATAATCCAAACATGTGAGGTGATCCTTTTCCCACTACCCACTCCATTCTCAGAAATAAATCGCAATTCCACACACTGAAAATGAAGCACTTTCTACGTCTTAGCATGCAAATATCTACATAGTAGCAAAGTAATGTGTGGAAAGAGAAAAATTAACGATTTGTAACGGCACTCTGGAAATTTTTTAGTTTATTTTTTTTCAATTTGAACTGACATTCATAACATTCATTAACAATCCCAATATTGACAAAAGAATAGCTTAGTCGTTCTGCTACTTTCAATTCTTCATTATCTTAGTCACCGTAACTCTCTCCCTCTCTCTCTCTTTCTCTCTCTCTCTCTCTCTCTCTCTCTCTCATCCTTCCCGATGGCGCTGTAGTAGAGGAGTCGCCTTGTAATCAAGGAGTCCCCGGTTCGATACCCGGTGGAGACACAGTGGTTAGGATCCCAATTTAAACTGTAGACGCAGTCTCGATTAGCCTTTGTGTGCATAAAGTGGACTTAAAATACCAAATGAAAATAAAAATAAAAATCACCGTAACTCTCTACAAAGTCAGAGGATCCATTTTTGAAACCTGTTGAGGCATAGATGAAGCATTGCATTCGTATCATTACCCATCATCTTCATCGTCGCGATTATCGCAAGAGGTAAAAATGCGACACAAAATAACCCAAACAGAAGCTTGGAATCAATCTGAATATTGGTTACGTTGGATACGTGGTAGAATTGTTTTAAATATCACTTCCTGTGATGTAATAGGGTTTTTGATTAGAGACCATTTGTATAATACATACCATTGTGGCGAACAATAAGTAGTTTCACGTTCACCACGCTCTTTGGTTGTTTAGAAATCGTAAGGAACAAGGATCTCGAAATTTCCGCTTTCACATGTCAATGAAACTTTAAAATAAGTTCAGTGTAGGTCACAAAAGAGATTTACATATTGTTATGATATCTTTTAAACACCACGAAATCTAATTCCAATAGAATACGATACTACTCCTTACGTTCCTGTAAATGTTCACCATTAGTCTGGCGAAAAAAAGTAACGAAGATTTCCGTGTTTCCTTGAGGAAAGATAAGGCGCCTGCTTGTAGCAAGCAAGAAGCACCAACTGCTTCGATCAGTGACCTTCACTGCCAGAGTGACTCACAGCAGGCCTGCGCTCGTTCCAGTTTGCGTATAAAACAGGTATTTAATTTCGTTCCTTACAATCCACAGTTATATCAAGCTAACATTCTAATATTTTCGTAAAATATGTAGTAAACAAGTTGTATACATTATGGTCTTCCAGAGTGTTGTTGCCTGCTATTTACACGCGGGAGATGGGGGTGTTGTAAACATTTCTGAACCCAAAGGTCGGCACGAAGGAAAAGTCGTGTAAGCATTGGAGGTAATAACAAGGTAATAGAAGTTGAAGGAAATGCTGGAATAAATTATATCAGAAATTGAGTAAAAACAGTTCTCATCACACATAGGGCTATCAGATCACTCGTCAGCGGAAAGTAGGACAAAATGTCTCAAAATGTTGAACACGATCGTATTTGCAGTAAATATAATAGGTTACTAGGACATCTTAGCATATAACGAGAATATGACACATCTTCATTTGAAAAATTAATGTTGAAGTGAACGGTTGAGTTCAAAATTCCTCAACTGCTAATTAATAGCACGGCTGTATGTGATTTCAACTTGTGTATGTAAGACAGAACGTTTTTCGTCGATGTGGACCAGAAAGAGAAAACAATCCATGAATTCGGGAAGGAAAAAATTCACAATGTCGTAAACAAAGTCTGGAAGTTCTTGTTTATTAATATGTAAAAAACTACTATACACTGGGAAAAAACAGAATTGTGTGCCTTATTTCTCCAATAAGGACCGTTTATGTAATTTCTGGAACGAAACTTGTTACTTCGAACAAATTATTGACACTTGTAGTATCGATAAAACTTTACAAAGTAAGCATTTTTATACATATATCCGGACTTCTCCGGATCTAGAAAATCGGGAAGTAATATCTGAGCTGGGAATGCAATTGTTTTTCCGAACATCCAGTAGCAACCATGCACACTCTTTGATTTAAGCATACTTCTCCAAGGAAGTTGTCTCAGACTCCCCTCAGATTTTCTGTTTCTCCATCTAATTTGAAGTTACGTGATGCCCAAAATACGTATAAGACATTTGAGATTTCTTTCAAATTCCTTCCGGAGGCGAGACATAACTATAAAATGTAGGACACGTCCGGAAATAAGAATGATTCTTATAAGTATTTTTATTTTCTTATTTAGCTTCGTTTTTCTTTCACCTCTTGCTAATCGCGACGACGAGGATGAGTGATATGATGAAATTGATGAAGGGGCACTCACAAAGAACACCCATACGCACGACGGGATTCGAACTCAGGACATCAGACATCGTAGCGCACTGTGCTAACCACTCTGTCACGGACGGAATTCTTATAGCCCTAATCGTTCCTCAAGCATTTTTCCTATCTTTAACTACACACGAAACATAAAGAACAATCTAAATAAACAGGTGCCAGTTCACACTCTAACCGTAAAAAAACATATGCATGTGAAAATGCAAAATAATATTTAATTTTTGGGTAGTTGTGATTTATTATTATATATTAAAGAAATATATTAGTGATAAAATGACGGAAGTAGAGGAACATCTCCAATGAAACACTCATGCCTTATGGATATTTGTATTTATTGCCAAACAAGGTTCCGAGTTCGAGTTCCGACCAAAATGGGTTCATTGTGTATGTTCATTCGTGTCTTTAATGTAATCATAAATCGTCGTCATGAATAATTTAACTTCAGAGGAAGAAAACTGAGGTAATTACTAATAAAAACAATAACAAAACAAATTTGATCTTAAAGCCCTGGCTTTGAGCTACATATTCCATCACGGGGATCATAGGAGTGCGCCCAGGGGGCCAGGGGGAGGGCAAATGCCTCCCTAATCATGGACGTCTGCAGATATTTTCCACGAAGAGACAAGCAAGGTATTTTTCCATGGGGCATGTTACCCCGATAATAGTGTTGTATTATCGCATTCCTGCATCCTCATTATAATAATTAATGTAAATTATTATGACTGAAATCAAATTATACATGTGAAAACGTACTTTTTGGTTGACATTCGTTTTCTAAGGGGAAGATGTGGCAATCCTTGCCCCCCTTCCAGACATCTATGCCCCTATATTATTATATTTTCACCTAGAAATTTAGGATAGATGAATCCTATCGCCGTTATTAAACTATATTATACTCTTAAAGAAAATTAAGTATTTTCAAGCCGATGAAAGTTCAAAGCAACTACGGAGGAAGGGGTGCAGTGGCGAAACCACACACACCCACAACCTTGAACGGAAATCAATTTTAGGGGGCAAACATGGAAGTAAATGAAAGCAAGAGTAGCAGAATCTAAGAGTAGCAGGACAAAAGGATACTCAAGATGGATTTTGTTTTCACGTCTTTCTTGCATTATTTCTTCCAGACTGCCAAGAGCACCTGCGGTGGGGGTGGGGAGGGACAGAGCTGCAATTGCCCCCTTGATTTCAAATTTTATACAAATATAAATACCTTTTGTAAAATGTTCTTGCTCGCTTCGCTCGCAATATCTGCTTTTCTTGCAGTCTAGTCAAGTTCAGAGCCGTAGCTAGGGGTCTACGGGAGTTAACCCTGGACGCCAAACGATCTAAATGAAAAAAAATGTAAAAGACAATAATATGGCGCTCCATGATTTTTTCCCCATATTAAATCGACATTGTTTTCATTTTGCAAAAAATTGGATCTGAAAATTTATTGGTCGCTTCGCTCGCAATTTCTTTTCTGTAATGCATTTTAAATTACCGAGGAGAGAAGTACTGCTTCTAAAAGGTTTTCTCTTAAGTGCATGAACAATTGTTTCGAGGAAATGGAACGCGCAGATTTGAGAGACAATTTATATGATTTTTACTGTTGGTATATATGTATATATGTGTGTGTGTGTGTGTGTGTGTGTGTGTGTGTGTGTGTTGTATATATATATATATATGTATGTATGTATTTATATGTGTGTGGGGGGCGGGGGAGGGGTGTATATATAAACACACCCATCAATGCAATAAAATTTAAACAAGTGAGATGAAATTACATTATTATTTTCCGGCCTGAACTATCATCAAGGCTATCCCCCCTAATCAGAGGGTCTGTGCACGCCTATGACGGGGACTGACACTTTACGTAGGTGTAGACATGCTTCGTACAATTTGATGATATCGCGATTACGTAATGGATGTGCAGCCACTTAACTGAACCCCCCAAAATTCACATTTTATTACTAAATTCTAAATTAGCATAATATCACATAGTTTACCTATTCATAATATGCGCCGCTTTGGTGCAATTTGTGGATTGTGCATTAATCAACATCAGGTTAATCGCGGCCGGCAAAGTGGAGGGAAAATGACAATGAAGCACAACGAGGGGGCCCTTGGTTCCCGATTAATGAAACTTTGTCTACATGCAACTGAGTCGCTGCGTGAAATCGCTGAAAATGTAATTTATTAATTTCTTAATTTTGCTTATTTTATATTGTTTTTCTAGCACTTGGCGTCAACAAAGGCGATGAGGATGATTAATGAAGTTATGAAATGGATGATAGGACATGATGATCCATGTCTTACACAAAATTCTAAGTTGGGACTAATGAATATCGATTCGTCTTATCATTTGTCAAGACGTTGTTTTTAACTCCAACCTTTTTCAAGGACTTCTGGGTTGACAGCATGTGTGTTGCGCGAAGATGATTCGACGAAAACCACCATTTCAGTGAACTTTCTTGACAATGACTCTAATATCAGTAAAGAGAACATTTTCTTACGAATAGCTGTTGTAAAGAAACCAATTCCTGAAACTTTTTCTGGTGGTCTCACTCTGGTGGTTGTTTGTTATGGCTGGGCCTGCGAGTATGACTCACTCTGCTGTCAAGACTCAATCATTCCCGAGAATCCAGGTCCGCCAGGCAAACCCAAGCGACAATTTTGTTATTTGGGTTGCATAGACAACAGGCTTTAAGATGTTACGATATCGTAGGTCTCGTGGCCCAAGAACTATTTTCCATGACTGTACACAAGGACATCTAGCGAGTCGTGGTCTGATGGTAAAATGTTTCTTTCCGGGGTTATTTCTGGATCAGGCAGGGTTGCTAGGACGTAACCTAAGTTGCTGTTACCGCGTGTCTTATGCATGTTGAATTGCTTCAGACCAATACCATTCACGAATGTCTCCATGAACCATTGATCAGCCGGGCAGTTTGGAGTATCAGACGAGGGGGTGTTCCAATCGATGGAAAGGTTAAAATCACCAAAAAGCATTACCTCTAGATATTTTCCATTAGTACGTAATGTCTAATCACAATAATAAGTTAGAAGAAATAACTCGCATTTTCACAACTACCAATATTCTCGTTTTTAATCACTTCGAAAATTATTTCTCGAAGATATCGGTTATACTACAAGAAAGCAAATCAAAATTAAAGTAAAAGTTCAACTACACGTATACCAAACGACATTTACAATATTGGAGGGACAGAATACTTTAAAAAAAATGTTATTTCATTCGAAGGTAAATGCGTGGTGTAGTGGTTCTTCTACCTGGTTTCAGGAGCTGAAGCTTGTAGGGTAGTGGCTACCGTTCAGGATTGTCAATCTGATGGTCGTAGGTTCAAACCCTTCCGGTGGCAGAAAATTTTCGTAAGTTTTAGACAGATCCCATTGTGTTCATTGTCCACGCCGTGTGAAACGGAATGATTCAGTTTGGAATTAACGATGGGGGGAGGGGAAAAATTGAATTACAAAATCTCCATTTCAACAAACCGAGAAGTGGAGAAAAATTGAATAATTCTTTTAAAAATTACGTTAATTTTTTTTAGTGGTGTAATCGCAGGTAAAATCAAAGAAAGATTTTAATTTTTGGAAGATTTTAATTTGCTCTGAACTCATCCAAAAGGCATTTCGCACCGATCTAATATATTCTCCAATATATTTCAAAATGTTATTGAATGTTTCATGTCGATAATTTGACCAATGCATCCATTCTTGACGCTCAGACGATATTTTCTGCAACTACCTCTTCTCTCCAGTTCCTTCTCCCTCTTCTCTCCCCTCTTTCCGTTCTGCTTTTATCTCATATCGCCTTCCCTACTTTTCTCGCATCTTATCTCCATCCCACTCTTCTCCACTCCTCTTATCTCCTTTCCTGTATTAGATTTCCGACTCCACTGCACTATTCTCTCTTTGTTCGTTCTTCTCTTTTCTCTCCTTTACTCTACTCTCCACTTCCCTCTTCTCGTCTCCTCGTCTCCTCTCCTCTCCTCTCGTTTTCCTCCTCTTTTCTCTTCTCTGTTCTTGTTTCCTCATCTCCCCTCGAATCTTTTTCCATTCTCCTCACTACATCTCCTCTCCTCGTTTATCCTATCTTTCATCTCTCCTCTACTTTTCCTCTTCTCCTTTCGCTTTCTCTTTCTCCTCTCCTTTGTAACCTTTCGTTTCCTCTCACCTCTTTTCCTTACTGTAGACTCATCAGCGATGAAATACTAGAAAACCTATTTTTTTCTTTCAGAAAGAATTTTGTCATTTGCGATATAATAGTGATATTTTTAATAATTTTATACAATAATACTTGTTTATATTTCTTTCGCGTATTTTATAAATATCTATTGTGCATGTGGCAACCCTGAAATTGAGCCTAACTCTGCACGCAACCTACCAACGGCTTGTGTAAATTGGGTTGCCTAGTTTAAAATGTCGTTGTCCTAAAACTTTTGAGAGACACTGTACAAATTGAAACTGTCTCTAGCAGTGATTGTTTTCACCTAAAACTGGTCACGGATAAACATGATAAACTCCCCCTATGTGAATGCGAAGAAAAATAGCAAGTATCTTACACAAAAGCCTTCATAGAGCAGGAGTTCCATTCCCACTTTCATTTACAACCCTCTTAAATCCCCACACCCCATATAATGTTGGTCCTCTATAGTTATGCCCGTGAACATAAATTCAAAATTTAAATTTACAAAAGTTTATCCTTAGACTCGGACATACCCGGACACCCACAATTTCAACAATTAGAACTAAATACAGAGATGGGTAGTGTCGGAGACTGCCCACACCACGGGGGTAAGCGCCAACCATACAAGAAAATAAAGAAAAAAAGTCTAGATGCCAGAGCTTCGTTAGTCTTCAAGAATGGAATCCCGGCTGTAGGTACAACATGGAATAGCTTCACATTTGCGTGTTATGGCATGACAAATTCCCTTATAATCTGCTTCGTTTAAGAATAAACGATTTAGAGAAAAAATGAAACTAAAGATGGCATTTACAAGTTTTACAGGTGTGTCCGTTCGGGATATTAAACGAACATGATTATATAACCTTTATTTCCTGAACAATAATGGTATTGTAGTATTTGTAACAGTTTGGCGGAATTGATTTCCAATATGTGCGATAAGTTACGTTGAGTTAGCTTTAATAAAAACAAATATACTGGATAACTTTCACTTTGTACAAACTTGCGAGAACCTCCAGCTCACGATCCGTAGAACAAAACAGTATTTAACGGATCCATCTCTATGTTATTCCACCTTGGAACTATTCAACTTCCGATTATAGAACTATATTTGATGGAGAGTAAAAATTAATAAATATAGTTCGTTACGTACCTTGGACTACACTTTCTAACGCAACGTAGAATTTGCCATAACATTTAAAACTGACTAAAGAAACACATACTTAAGAATTAGACGTGTAGACTGAGAATAAATGACCACAAGAAACTGAAAAATAAGTCACCATGAACTACGATAATCTCACGTCGATGAGAAAAATATTGCCATTGCCAATGAATGGTGAACTACCTGCAGTTTGTAGGTCTACGTATGTGCAGTGGCGTTTCACAGAGCCACCTGGTGGGAAGTTTCAAATTTCCCTCCACTTTATTGATTGATTGATTGATGTTTTAAGTCCACTTTATGCACAGTAAGGCTAATCGGGACTGGACCTACAGTTTAAAGTGGGATCCGAACCACTATTTGCCTCCACCGGGTATCCAACCCGGGACTCCTTGATTTACAAGGCAACGACGCTACCACTGCGCCATCGGGGAGGCCACACACCATTTTAGTAGCAACCAATAGCGTATTCTGAAAATTGACCTGGTTTACCGCAACAGTTCTTATTTATTGTATACATTAATTACACATCCCGTTTAGAATAATTAGATGTAATAGAAATAAAAACACTAATGCATGGAAGTAAAACAAAAACAAAAATCGAAACATTTAAAATTTTCAGTCAATTTCTATATTTTTCATAAAATCTCATGGACGTCCGCAAGATTTTTTCCAGGGAGGGGCAAGCAAGGTATTTTTTTTTCAGGGGGCAAACAAGGCATATTTTCCCCAATAATAGTGTTGTCCTCTCATAAAACATAGTTTCAATTTGAATTTATCATGTTCGTGCAATAATTAACATATATTATTGTGACTGAAATTAAATTATATGTGTGGCATATATAATCTGTGATTGACTTTCATTTTCCAGGGGGGCCGTGACCCCATCTTGCCCCCCTTCCGGACGCCCATGCGTACGTTTGTATGCATTAAATCTAATTTGATTTGATTATTGTTATTTACCGTCGCTTTTCTGCCACTTTTGTCTAATCGCGAGGAAGAAGATGTGCAATTCAGGAACACTTACAAAGAACACTCATGCCCGACCGGGACACCTGGCGCCGTAGCACACTGTGCTAACCACTCTGCCACGGATGTCGGCGACCGTAATCCGACACGTATTTAGGAATTTATTTCGGGGGGGGGGTACGAACCAAGTGTCTCAGAAATAATAATATAAACGTTTAAATTTAAACAAATTATGTTATAATTGTGTTCAATTAAAATAATAATTGGTATAATTGTATTCAATTAAAATATATAAAATAATATTGTATTGCTATTATTACATGAATAGGTAAAAAGGCGACATAAGAATAGAGATATAAATGCTCACTATCTAGCGTACGTGTAGGGTGTAGTTAAGATCGCTAAAATCTTGTATGAAAGCAACTGTCCTGAGAAGGAAATCAGTGCCAAATAGAAAAAAAATAATATTAATTAAATAACAAGAAAGAATGTTAGATCCAGTTGACAAAAATTAAAGTTTCAGATTAATATCTTTTTTACTGTCATTCAAAGTTGGGCGAAAATAAATAATGCTCGATTATACAGCAAATGCTAAACAAGTATATTTTCATTATTTAATTTTAGTATTTGGTAAGTCTTTGGAAGAAGGGGGGCGGAGGACCCTCGGGCCTCGCCCTCAAATATGTCCTTGTCAGTGCGGTAGAATAGTTTTGTCTCAAGAGTCTCCCAATAATATAACTATGCAACAAAGTGTCATTGTACAGTGGGATCCATGAGTATTACCGTGCAAATTGTCCATCACCATGTTCGTGAACTTTATTTGACCCAACAAAAACTTCAAGAATTAAAAGAAAATTCAAATCAAGCTGTTGACAACTTCTGTACCAGCATACATAAAAATCCATCGCTTAAAATCACATAGAATGTAAAAGAAAAATTAATGAAAATAGTCATGGACAATTTGCACGGAAATACTCATGGATCCCACTGTACTACCTTAGCTTTAGTTTAGCAGGTGTTTGTCCTTGAACGCCCTCTCTCACTAGCCAATGATGCGTGCAAGTCTTATCTGCCCTCAGTTGTCAAGCAATCTCATACAATCATTTGTGATGACTTGCTTCATGCAATAAACGAAATTGAAGATTTTGTTAATGGTATAAGAATAAACCAAAATAAAAGCAAACAAAAATCACGAACTTCTTTAAGTGAGAACAGGTTGTCACAGGTTTATGTGATTTTGTGTATTAATACAGTGTACCAGGCCCGTACCTTAGATTTCTTCTTTGCTGAGAGAGAGGCAGGCTCCACAAGTCTGCAATCCACTATATTTAGTAATTTTAGTTTTATAACCATTTGTTCAAAGCGACTAAATGTTCCAATTTGGTCGGGACAGTTCACCATATTTACTCCCTGTTTTGACTTTTTCCGAACTGCAGTCTTGATGAGAAAATGTCATCTTTTTATGGTTAATTCGCATTCAGACATGTTCTTCATTATAAGGATAATTCCATAGGGTTGGTGGTCACATTCAGGGTATGAATTCCCATGGTGGAAGGGGGATCTCCCATCTTCCCAAGAACGATCATGTTCTATTAAAATTTTCCGTGGGTAAGATTGATTGATTGATTGAGTTTATTTTACTTCGCGTTTTGTGCCTCTTGGCTAATTTGCGAAGATGGGGATGACTGATGAAATTGATGAATGGACATTCACAAATAACTAAGCCCGAGCGGGATTCGAACCCTGGACCCTTGGCGCCGTGGGTAAGAGTTTGTTATAACAACAAAGATAAGAAATTAGTTTGAACTTCAAACATACTTTACTAAGAATAACATCATAAGAAACACATACAAAGAAGCAATAAGAAAGAATGATGTCAGCCAGGCGTGTGAATGTTGCATCTCTCTATCTCTCTCTCTCTCTCTTTGTTTCTTTATTTTTACGGGTGGTAACAGCATGGGGTAAAAACGTACTTCTACACGTATATCAAATTGGACTGGTAAGAAATGGAGCCGTAGCTGCGAAGGTGGTTGTCATTGTCTTCCTAGGCCCCTGGAACAGGTGATCTGGGCCAGGAATTTTTTCAGTCATTTCCCTGTTTCTGCGCTGCTCTGAGGACCACCCAGCCTCCCATCAATAGGTTCCTACGGATTGAAGGCGGCCAGGCATGATGCTGATCACATCATGCCAGCAAACTATGGCCGAGATCAAGAATATATGGAGCTCTACCTCCACAATACTCCATATGCCCATGGGCGGAGTTTCAGCTTTTACTTTGGGGGGGGGCAGACTCTGGGAGAAGCATATGATGTACCTGAGGGTTATTGAATATCCCGTAGTTTATAAGGAGGCCTTCCCCCGGAAATTAAAAAAAAAAAACAACTTAAAAACACTGAGTTTTAGGCCTTTTAGATTTGAAAATGTTAAATTTCTTCGCTTAAGTAAACAAATATTAATTAGTACATTGATTGTCAGTTTTAAAAGAAGCAAAACAGTACGATTATTGCATTTTGCATTTCATTATTTTTTTTTATTGATACAATACTCGTATTACTTTAAAAAAGTTACGGTACAATAGTAAGCTTCAGTTCTTTTGATGCCTCAACAGTAACTGTTGACTCAACACAAACTCATTCTACGTTTTTTCTTTCTTCAAACTGTACACATCAATCAAGTTATTTTTTAACAACATCTGATTCAGAGTATAAGATCATTAAATTGTTCAATCTCTCTTGACCCATTGTGCAACACAACCAGTTGTTTCTGTATGTTTGTTCAAAACTGTGTCTACTATCTTTAGAACAACATTCTTCAAAGGCGCACTTATCAAACTCAAACCTGAACTTTCCATTACATTTCTTAAAATGGTCATTCCTGACATCAACATTGTTGTGTCAATACCAGGAATGGAGTAAATCTCAATGAAACGTGTAGCTCCTTCTTCATTCAGAGGAATAAATCTTTCACTGGCTTCAGCAACTTCCAAAGTTTCACCACTAAATCTTCTTTTAAGTTCGCCAATCAAAATATCCAGCAATGGGTACAAAAAATCACACTTGTATTTTTTCTTCCAGTTTTCTTCATTTTGAAATGTAGAAAGTGTTTCAGCAGATGTCTCTTCTCTGGTTCTCTGGCCAACTAAAGAACAAACCAGATAAGCATCTCATTTGTTTGATATCAGTTTAGGCCGTTCTGGATTTGTGCCTTCTTTCATCTCACCTCCACTTTCAAAAATGTTTAGACCTAATTCTTTGTCAACACCCTTTATTCCATTCCATTTTCTGTCCCAAGTGTTTTCGTTTCGCAGGGACTCAAGCTCCTTAATCACTCCGTTGGCTACACTGGAAGTTTGAGCTATTGAGGTATCAACTTTCTGAAGGGACTGAGAAAACATTTATGAGGGGGAGATATTCAGAAAATACTGATAAGCATACAATGAAATCCAACGATTTTATAGCTGAAAGCAGGCCTTTGGTTTCAGGCTTTTTAGAACGTCAAGATTTGCGGTGTAGCTTCATAACAAAAATGTAGTAACTGAACATAATCATGTGTTATTTGTTTAGTATTTTTTTAAGTTGGGGGGCCAGGCTCCCCCTGGCCCCTCCAGAACTCCGCCATGCATATGCCTTCTTGGCATGTGTGCATATGCACAGGGGTACCTTTACCATTACTTCAAACGCTGACAATTCGTATCGTGCTTTTGTAAAGTAAATTTATAAATATGCAATTCTTTTTTTTAAGACAAATTCATTGCAGTTACCTAGTTAATGAAGGTTGTTAATGATCCATTATGGTCTTCTAAGAACATTTACAACTTTGTTGAATTCATATTGGTGCATCACTAATATGTTAAATATTTAAATTTTGTTTTCACTGCAACCACGGTTATTCCGAATCACAAGCAGTAATGCTTTATTTGTCCGCAGAGTTTTGTGCAAGGACTAAATAACATCATAACCAATCATAACATTGTGGAGTTATGTATTTTAATCATTCAGCAGCAATTTGTTTTGCACCTTCCTCGACAAACTTGCCGACGATCAACAATTAGTTCCATATTTCTGGACGCGGTTTTAAGAACACCAACACAACGAACAGAGAAGACACTTTCGCTACTACATCGAAAGGATAGAATGTACTTACCTCCTGGGCTAAACTGAGGCAGAGGAAAGCCTGTCCTATGTGCGTGCATGTTGCTCTTCACCCAAACGTCAAAATGGTCATTTACGATACAGATATAGCTCACAAGTAAACCAACACATTTTTCAAGCAAATTTAGGCTAAACAAAACAGCAAGGCACTTAAATTAAAGTTCAGTGTGTTAAAAGCCGTCTCGAACTAGGAGTTAAAACGGACAGCCACTTTCACAGATAGGGCATAGGACGTCGTGGTGCACTCTGGTGGCGCTTATCGCAGTTCCACCTGCAAATAGTGTTGCCAACAAGCGAGAAAAGTAACAAAGCGGTTACGATTATATGTAATCTAACCTTTCACCTTGGTTCTCATACTGCAGACGTTTTATAAATCGAATGACTGGAGCAATATATTCTTGAGTGATAGATTAGATAAATTTTATTTATGCCACTTTCGGATAATCGCGAAGATGAGGATGAGTGATATATTGAAATTGATGAAGACACTCTCTCAAAGAACACCCATGCGCAGACCGGGATTCGAACCCGGGACTCCTGGCGTCGTAGCACGCTAACCACTCCGTCACGGAGAAATATATGCTATGACGAGGCCCTCAGAAAACTAGTTTAGTTTGTTTTAGTTTATTTTACTTCGCGTTTTGTGCCTCTTGGCTAATTTGCGAAGATGGGGATGAGTGATGAAATGATGAAATTGATGAATGGACATTCACAAACCACCAAGCCCGACCGGGATTCGAACCCGGGACTCTCCTCAGAAAACTAATTTTTTAGCCCAGTCAGTTTTCTAGTCTTACTACTGCATAGATCCACCGACATACGCAGGAGGGGGGCTGATGGGGTTACAGCCCCTACAGAAATTGAGAAAATTTTCAAATGAAAGCAGTGCAGAACTCGGAAAAAACCGAAGTGATAAATGCAAAGCCACCTTAAAATGCCCTGATTACCATTTGTGTCTTCGAACAACTTTTGAAACTAAGCTTAAAAATGGAAATTACGAGGGAAATATTTTATGCTGGGAATACCTACCTCCTAGAATCGCAGCTATAAAATATCCACAATTTACAATTCCAGCCCCTTACGACAAAAAAAAAATCTGCGTACGCTAGTGTATGAATCTACATAGTACTAATAAACTAAATAAGTAGTTTATTTTAAAATATGTTTACGTTTCAACGAACAACTAAACTTGAAAAAAAAAAGCGTTTTCCTTACAACTTATAATACTTACCATAATGCATTTTCATATTGGTGTCACTGGCTGTTCGATGATTCCACAAAATGAAAACTTAAAAAAAGTAAAATTTACAAGAATCAGAAGTAATTGGCGTTTCTTGGGTTTGACACAATAAAATGTGATTGAGTGCAAAGGGGAATCTTTTGTCTTTCGGACGTCATTTTCGAAAATGACGCCCAAGAATGTCTCGTCATTAAAATGTTTGTTACAAAATAGAAATAGAGTCTACAAGAGAGGCTCGTATCACTTGCTGGTGTCTCTTTTGAAAGCGGCCTTATCCTCATCGCTGCGATTAAGATACAATTTAGACAAGTGAGACATCAGCTAACCAAATAAAGAGGAAGAAGGCGGTCGCATCAAAGCCAAGTCACAGACACAGGTGTTCATTTGAAATCAACATCTCGCACCCTTACCCTCCCACACCCTCCTTGTCTTCCGGATGATGAGGGTGAGGTCTGCCCCCTTGTTGGTGAACATCTCCGCAATGTCTCTTAGAGTGCATCACACATACCTTTGCCTTTGCCCACATACCAATTTTCGTTTTGTCTCCCTCTCTCTTAACATCACGTGTTCTACGCTGCTCGTCAACCTTCGCCATTGTTGCCATATTGTCATTCCATTCCTGGACACACTCGCGCAAACATCATTGAAAACAAATGAATAGCGCTCCAGCTCGCGGTTCACACCGTTCGGCAGGGACGGTAATGTGGCAATATAGCATGACGAAGTGGTTGCTTCTTTTATGCAGTACATGTTCATTGGCTAGCTAGTAACTACTGTTGCCAACTGTAATAATGAAGCACTATTTCTGTCACTGAAGGAGAAAGGCAGTTAAAGTGACGGTAAGTTTTGTTGGATTCGAAACACTATATTTTTATTTTGTACTAAGTATTTGACCGGTTTGACGTTGTGTGCGTTAATTGCGTGTGTGTGCAGAGACGTAGCTACGTTGATCAGTTTGGGGGGGCCCAAACGTAAGATTTTTTTATCAAACTATTTATACACCATATAGGCCTATACTGAATACATACATTATATATGTATGTGTTTGTGTTTATATATATATATATATATATATATACAGTCTTGTAAAGAAAAGGAGCAAGGGTCTCCTCGGTGGCGCATGGTAGCATCGTCGCCTTGTAATCAAGGGGTTCCGGGTTCGATACCCGGTGGATGCTCATAGTTGTTCGGATCCCACTTTACACTGTAGAACAAGTCCCGATTAGCCTTACTGTGTATAAAGTGGACTTAAAACACCAACTCAATCAATCAATAAATTGGAAAGGAACATCATTTTCTTCTGTAGCCCCCAACAGTCTACGGATATACTCTCGCGAAATACACAGCCATTATTCGGGAAACTAAATGCAGAATGAACTCATTAGCTTAATGGCTTATACACCAAGAACAATGTTATTAGTCTTTAGATTTGTAAATTTGCTCGAAGAAAATTGAAAAGTAGATAAAACCCTTTTCCGTGGTTTTAGATATAAAGTGCTGGAACCAGGTTTACAAGTATTGGCAACAGTGCAAATATGAAATGTGTGCGTAATGAGTTCAAGCTAGGCATCTCATGTATACAGTTCATACCGGAATCGAATCCGGTATCTCTTAGTTCAAGGGCGGGCTCGAGTCTTCTATGGCATCTGATTGTTCACTTGGGAAATTATGACGATAAGAAATTATATGCACACGTCTAATTTCTTAAAATTAATCTTATTTGTGTGTGGAAAACTGAATATATGATGGCACTGGATAAAACAAAGTTCCCACACGCTCAAATGATTACGCTCTCGTCTTTGGTTCGGCAGGTTCAACAACCTGCCCGGGTTCGATTCCCGATGGAGGCACATAGTTGTTCGGATCCCGCTTTAAACTGTTGGTTCACTCCCGATTTGTCTTACTGTGCATAAAGTGGACTTAAAACAGCAGTTCAATTAATCAATCAATCAATCGAAAGGTGCTGCAGGATGGTTACTTGTTCATTTCCGATGAAGCATGGTTCAATCTGTCAGGCTACATAAACTCCCAGAACACGCGACACTGGTCAGGTGACAATCCACACGTGTTCATGGAGGTTCCACTGCACGCCCAGAAACTCGGTGTCTGGTGTGCCGTGTCGTCACGCCGCATCATCCCCATGTTCTTCTATGAGACTGTGAACTCGGCTCGTTACATCAGTAACATATTCAACGTGTTTGTTGAACAACTGACTGATGATGAGCGAAGGAACGCTTACTTTCAGCAGGATGGAGCCACGTCGCATACAGCATGCGCAACGATCACGCGCACAGAGTCAGTGTTCCCGCCTAATCGCGTCATCAGCCGTGGCACGAACCAACCTTGGCCACCTCGTTCTCCAGATTTATCACCCTGTGATTTCTTCTTGTGGGGAGCTCTAAAGGGACAGGTGTATAGCAACAACCCTCACACACTCGGAGAAGTCCATCTCGCAGGATGTCCTCACCCGTGCTTTTCAGAGCTTGTGGTATCGTCTGCACACGTGCCTCGAGGTCAACGGAGGACACTTCCAGCACCTCCTCTAGGTAGGTTGTTGTCACACTGTACTGTATTCACAGAAGAGATGTTTCATTAATTTACGTTTTTGTCAAGTTGTCTAAACTGCTTGGCACCGATATCCTGGACTGTTCTCTACCCCGCTCTTCTCTTGGGTGTACCAGGGTTGCCTACATGCAAGGAGCACATTTTCCACTGGGCCTCTTTTAACAGACTCACCCAGTATTAGTTCCAAAATTTCTGTGCTGTTCCAACATCGTGAGGACAATTTGGGAAGTACTTGAAAGCGATATGGAAGCAAATTCTGTTGTCGAAACTATGGGACTCGATGTGATGACCACGTGCAACCGAATGAAAGAACTCTTCGCAGGCCTTGTCCCTCAATATTAATTTTACTGACTAATTGTAAGTTTTTCTCGGCCTCCTCGATGACGCAGTGGTAGCGTCGCCGCCTTGTAATCAAGGGGTCCCGGTTCGATACCCGGTGGAGGCACATAGTGGATCGGATCCCCGATTAGCCTTACTGTGCACACAGTGGACTTAAAACACGAACTCGATAATTGGAAGGTTTTAGAAGAACTAAACATGGCTTTTTATGCTTCATACAACTTTGCTTCTTTTCACCCTACTTTTACAGTTTTTCTTCCTAAGAATTCCACTGACGTGAGTATAACACGCTACGAAACCAGAGGTCCAAGGTTCGGACATTGGACAGATATGGTTGTATCATGTCTGTCCCATCTCCATTCCTTCGGCTCATCATTCATCCTCATCGTCCCATTTAACCCAAGAGGTAGGAAAGCGACGTAATATAGAAATATATAAATGATTGATTTTGTTTATTTTACTTCGCTTTTCTGACACTTTTTGGCTAATCGTGAAGATGAAGATGAAAATGAGTGATGTGAAATTGATGAGAGGACCATCATAAAGAACACACACGCCCAGTCTGGGATTCGAACCAGGACCCCTGGCATCGTAATGCACCTTGTTAACCACTGCACAACAAATAGAAACAGAAAATGCTTGATAAGTTATTTGCTTCTCAATAACTCATAATTATATTATAAGTATTATTCGATATATGACTAGGGATTAATTATATTTGTATGTCTAGCCAACCTAGCCACCTAAGCAGCAGCAGCTTCCGCATTTGCGGGTGGAGGCGAAATGAAGAAAAATCACAGAAAGTCAGAAAGATATACTAATTTTGTAACATAATACTTATAGAGCATGCAGACGGCTGTAAAAACAATTGCTACATACCTAGTTTCCTTCCTTAATTGAAACGTGGTTTATTCTTCATTATACATGAGATCAACCACCGTGGGAATCGAACCCAGAATCTTGTGTGGTAGTCAGACTCTCTTTAGAATGCCAATATGTTGGATATTTGGTCGATCAGTCGATCCTGATCCATTGTTTCCAGAGGAAGACAATCTGGCAGCTTCTCATTGGACATTTTACTCGCGATGTAGGAAAACGAGATCACAAACACTTCGTGATGCTATCTTCTCGCGTTTACAAAAGTTTACACCGCTCGGACCACAAATCCTACTTCAAACTATCTGACAGATGAACTGACCGCTTCGATGTTTCTCCGAATTTTCAGAAAATGGCCTTTCCCCTCCTTTGCAGGGCAGGTCATTAGCAGGAGGGTTGAGTGCATGTGAGAAGAACCGCTATGTCATTCATTCCCGCGCCGAAAAAGGGACAAGCAATAGAATTCTGTTCTTGGAATTTGAAACGCATGGGGATATCTTTTATGAACCAGAAAATAACCCAGAAAGTTCTAGCCACCCGTAGCTTTTGACGCCCTTGGTACCAGTGCAGGGCCAGATGAAGAGAAAGTGCGGGTTTTGGGCGATCCTGGATCTGGTGTGCAGCAGGGAGGAAAAGTGCATTTTCAATAGGTCTCAAGACTTCCCTGACAGGAGCGGACCACAAAACCATTAACTGCATTCCCTCCCAATACATCTGTTTGTGTTCAACAAGCGAAAAAAAGGGAAATAGGAAAGGAATGCCTTGCTTGGGTTCGTGCTACTGAAAATTGAAGAAGTGCTTCAAACCGCAAGCAAAATTTACTGAAGAATTATTTTGCAATATTTGTCATCAAAGTAAAATTTCCAGCAAATACAGAACAGTTTCCCGGGGGCACGTGGACGTTTGCCGGGGCCAGTGCCCCCGCGTGCCCCTGCGTGTGTGTATGTGAAAGTGTGTGTTTTTTAATGAACGTTAAATTCCATAATGCTTCCAGTTCTGTCAAAGTTGAAATCAAAAACTTTGCATAGCCAAGATCGGAAAATTCACAAATTGTTCATATTTTATAATTTTGGAATTGTTCAAAAGAAATAAATTATGTGGCTCCATGAGCATTTCAACTCTAGGCTCCGGCACGTGTTCTTGTAGAAATTGCATAGAGGAGGCTGTCATTTTTGCTGCTTAATGCGATGCATATCGTTTTCTGTGTTAAAATTGCCATGCTTTGATGGGTGACAAGTTCATAGCAAAAAAAAACAAGACGCGCACCTTATCGTCTATTGGTTGTCCAGCGAAAAGAATAGACTGTTGGGTATATGAGAACAGCGTTGCCGCTTGCCGCAGGGGCGAGTAACGGACCTGCTGGCAGTGAAAGTACAAGACCAAACAAACGTGCGTGGCGCTTGAATCGCGGGTACGTACAAATTGAAGAAATAAGTTCACGGTGAGCTATTATTAAAAACAAGAAACAAATTCACAAAATTACATAAACTGAAAGAATAATTCTTAATGAACTTACTTTTCTCTCACATGTCACTCCGGGGGGTTAATTCCTTCCATTGCAGAATAATCACCAGAATCATTTTCTTCTGTCAGATCATCACTCTCGCTGGAATCTTCACCCAAGTGAATTATTATCTGATCAACGTCATCCTGCAATTCATCTGCATTCCACATTTCCTTCTCCATGGCCATGACATGTTTTACGTAATTTTGCCAGTTTTCAACTGTTACTGTCTTAAATGATTCAGTGATTAAATTTTCAATGTCTTTAGTTTTGAATGTAGTGTTGTTACACCGCACATAATGCTTAACCTGTGACCACACAAGTTCAATCGGGTTCAGTTCGCAATTATATGGGGGCAAACGAAGCACCGTATGCTCCATCTGTTTTGCCATCTCATCGATCTTATACTTATCGTACTTAATTTTATGAATATTTGTAAGTTCCAGAAGATCTCTCCGTAACATGTCGTCATCATAACGAATGCCATGAGATTTCAACCATTCTCTTAAATCATTCTTCTTCCACGAGGTTGTCGGCATTGGCTTTTGGTTGCGGCTACGATAAGAGGCATTGTCGACAACAATAACAGATCCCGGAGGGAGATTGGCGAGCAACTGTTCCCGAAAATACATCTCATACGTTTCTCCACCCATTTCATCATGGGCATCTGCTGTATTCTTTTTGCACTGAAACACAAGTTGGGCGTTTTGCAGAAAACCGCGTTCGTTACCCGCATGCACTAAAGTGTATCGCGCTCCGGGAGATGTTTTTTTTTTTTTAAACCAGTGGAAAGACCTGCCAGAAACGCTTGTTTTGCAGTTGTAATTGTCTTGTCTTTACATTCATAATTGACTGAGTTTTCGGTGTTCACCCAGGATACATCAGTGTAAACAATATTTCTATTTTCACGCCTAAACTTCCTAATCTCTCTTAAATATTTATGGCGAAGAGAAATTAAATCTTCTCTTTCAATTAACATGGATTTGTTGCCCCTTTTCTCATACGAAAAGCCAAGTTCTTTGAGAAAGACATCAAACGTTTATCTTTTAAAATTCGGTAATGTGGAGTCAGAATTAACAGCAACAAGAACAGAATTAAGTGTTGGGGGTTTGTTTTTAAAAAAGAATTCGTGAACTTTACGTCGCACAGCACTTCTGACAAAATCATTATATTTTACATTTCTACTTGTAATTGGCGATCTTTTCCTGGGTCGTTTCTTACCTGGTGTTTCAAGAGGACCTTGAGAAACCTCGCCCCGAATTTTATACACAGTAGCCCGAGAAACTACAGTTGCTTTCGCCGTCTCGCTGGCTAACCAACTGCGATCCGGATTTTTCTGTTTTAAATAAACAAAAATATTCATTACTATTTGCCTTTCTTTACTTTTGAGAACCTCACCACGCCTTCTCATCTTTACACTATTTTCCCTCATATTTCAGTATTTAAACCAACGGTTTTTTACAGCACAACACAACACAACCCAACGCACAGATCCGCCACAGTCATTCCTCGTCGAAATCAACGGTCAGTCACCCTCTCCTTCGGTGAAATTTTGTCTACCGCAGTACTGGCTGAGGGGGTGGGGTGGAAAGCAGTCGACAACGCTGGGCTCGCCGTTCCCCTCCGTTCACATGCCCCTGCACAAACAAAATTAAAAACACGCGCTGCTGGAAGGAACTTTTGCTGGTCTGAAAGCTTAACCAGTTCCAGAATAGCGTTTTGCATTCGAAAGAAAAGCAAGTGTGTTCACCTTTGCGCTCAGTAGTGAAAACAATATTTAAAAAGAGGGAGGATGTAGGGAAAGTAAAAGCCCATTTGAAGCAACAGTCTATTCTTTTCGCTGGACAATCTTTAGTGGCAGTATAGATATGTACTTGTTATTGCTGTGGAAGCCGGCATCGTTTGTAAATGTACAACAAAGGCAACCGACTGTCGCAGATCACAGAGAGGCAATAATACTGCTTGAGGAGGAGTGTTGTGGTCTAATTGTCGAGGTTTAACACTTTCGCATGTTATTTGTTCCATGGGCGTCGACTTGTCAAAATTATTGGGGGGGGGCTCTGATCACTGAAATAAATGAATGAATGACTCACTCCCTTCCTTTTTTAAAAATAAAAATTACGTCTTCGTATAGCAGTTTTTAAGCAGCTATTATATTCCTCATGCAAATGAAATGTAACATGAAAAACGTGTGTGCTCATTTGTTTTTTAGATAACAATTAACATTTTTATTTAAAAGTAGGCTATGCATTTACATTAAGAGACCAACATAACAGTTTTATGCCGGCCTCGGTAGCCGAGCGTGTTTTAAGTGGTCGGCTCAACTCGCTTTGATCCGGAGGTCTCGGGTACGAGTCCCGGCGAGGGCATGGGTGTGCTTTAATGTCCGCAACAGACTTGTAAAGAAAGGACATGTGACGGGTGGAAAGAACCTTAGTGTTGACGTACCCATAAAAATAGCGGATATTTACAATATTTAACAGTTTTATTTAATTATTTACATAAATGCTAACACAAATTGCAGGCAAATAGTTTTACTTTTTGTTCTTGCTACAATATTCTACTTTTTAAATTTAATTTTGCAATAATAAATAAACACATAGCACACCGTGCTTTAACAATAATGCCTTTGATCATAGCCGTTCCCGCTTTCGCAATACAGACTTTTCATAAGCTTTCCTTGCGTACTTATATACTTAGTATATAGTAATAAGTCATGTGTTTTGCTGTCTCCGTTCATAGCCCCCCCCCCCCAAAGTTGATGGTTTAGCGGTCTCAGCCACCCAAATTTGATGGTCTAGAACATTTCAAATGTGTATTTAAAGTTAAGTTCATGTTGCACAATTCAGAGTAAACTTTACAAGAGAAGCAAAATAATAATTACATTAGATCCTCTTAAGCAAAATTATTTGAGGGGCTCTGCCCCCACATCAATAACATTGGGGGGGGGCTCGAGCCACCCCAAGCCCCATGGAGTCGGCGCCTATGATTAGTTCTCAAAGCAGTGGTAGTGTCGGTCATGTATTGTCTGTCGTTGCAGTTCCATACCAGTGTAGACTGGTTTTGGGAGTGAACAGTTAGAACGCCACCAGTGCATTAATGCAATGGAAAATAATAAAGTGTTTATTTTGTTTGAAATCACTCAAATAGGGAATCACTATGAAGAAGTCTTCTTTGCAGCATTTTTGGTAATTTTACGTATGTGTTAGTCCATATTTTGCGAATTTTTAGTCCATATGTATGTAACTACATACAAAGCCACTTGTTAGTACATATTAATAATCCTAGTCCTGATATAATAACAGTTGGGCTGAAAAGTTCGTAGGCTGACTCATAGATGGCGTTACTAGAATTAAATCCATGTGATTTTTACTTAGTACTAACCTTCAAAAGATACGTGTAAAAATTTCACAGCTGCCGGATAATTAGTTCGTGAGATATAGCATTGTGAGTGAAGCAGATTTTGTTATTGTGAAAAAATGGATAAAAAAGAATTTCGTGTGTTAATAAAGCATTGCTTTTTGGCAAAAAAAAAATACTGTTGAAGCCAAGGCTTGGCTTGATAAACATTATTCGGACTCTGCACCAGGAAAATCAACCGTTGAGAAGTGGTTTGCTAAATTTAAACGAGGCGAAATGAGCATCGAAGACGATGCACGCAGTGGACGCCCCAAAGAGGCTGTTACCGACGAAAACATCAAAAAAGTCCACAAAATAATTTTAAATGATCGTAAAGTGAAGTTGATCGAGATAGCTGAGATTATTACATAGCGTTGTTGGAGCGTTTAAAGGATGAAATCACGAAAAAACGGTCCCATTTGAAGAAGAAAAAAGTGCTGTTTCATCAAGACAATGCACCGTGTTCCAAATCAATGAAAACGATGGCAAAATTTTATGAATTAGACTACGAATTGCTTCCCCATCCACCATATTCTCCAGATCTGGCCCCCCAGTGACTTTTTCCTGTTTGCAGACCTTAAAAGAATGCTCGCTGGAAAGAAATGTAGCACTGATGAAGAGGTAATCGCCGAAACTGAGGCCTATTTTGAGGCTAAAGAGAAATCGTACTATAAAAATGGCATCGAAAAATTGTATGACCGCTATAATCGTTGTATCGCCCTCGAAGGAAACTATATTGAATAATAAAATCGAATTTTGTCAAAAAAATATGTTTTACTATGTTAGCCTACGAACTTTTCAGCCCAACTGTTACATGAAGTTTAAAACTCAACGTTAGATAGACCTAAATTCTCTAATTTTCTTGTTGTACGTAACAGCTGTGCATCGGCGCACTCCAGCGAATTTTCTATCTGCTCCATTAGCAACACTGCTTCTTGAGTTGTGTCGCGCATCCCACAGCAGAAATATGTGTGTTGGGCTATAAGTATTCCAGGAAAAAATGGAAAACATAATCGTACCCAATCTGTCCATGTATAATGATGCCTGTGGCTTGCGACAACAGTATGGCTCTTCCAAGTGCAACAACTGAATCTTATTTTTATTTTTGTTATTTATCATCGCTTTCTGCCACTTCTGGCTAATCGCGACAATTATTCGCGATTAAAATTACCACCTGAGCGCTAGTGTCGCTTCCAATATGGCCGCTCTAAGTAGGATAGATCTTTGTTTACATTCAGCAGTAGTACAAAAGAGCAGCGTGTTGTCATGACTGGTATGGTAGAAAACGTTTAAATTACGCATTATTTTTAAATATTGCGAATGCGATGTGAATTCCAGGTACTCTAACAAACGTGAAGCTGTACTGAGAACGAAGCATTTAATTATGATAGGCAAAAATAACACGGAAAATGCAGACCAAACTATGTATACGCACTGGTTGTCCAAAGCAGTGCTGTATCATCTGCACGTCATGTAACTGGGGTTCTCGGAAATTATTTGAAAATAAAGGAATTGAAATTGACCTGTACTTGAAAAGGTGGGACAGGAGAAAATTGCGAACATATCGTTGCAGTTCTTTCTCGAAAGAGAAAGGCTGGTTTAATAATAATATTCACGATTTCATGACCAGGCTATACTCACTGAAAAAGGACATCGTACTGAATGAAACAGTAACATTAGCATATCCACTTTTTTTCTGGTTACATTTGACATTAATTCATTCTCAAACTATTTTCATCTTCCCTCTTAATCGACTTGCACCTGTTCCAAATTTCACACATACGTAACACCGGTAATACATGGACGCATTGGTTAAGACGCTTCATGATTTTTCAGAAAAAAAGCTTTATTTATAAAGTACAATTAAAAACTTTACTTTCATGGAAATATATATTTATCTCTCGATAAATAAAGT
This sequence comes from Lepisma saccharinum, assembly GCF_977018435.1. Taxonomy (NCBI): domain Eukaryota; kingdom Metazoa; phylum Arthropoda; class Insecta; order Zygentoma; family Lepismatidae; genus Lepisma; species Lepisma saccharinum. The sequence goes on along the minus strand of NC_139248.1, from coordinate 3,822,961 downwards.
AAGCAGACTCGTGCATTCTTCGTAATTTCCTTGCCGAATTACAGTGTTATATCCCCCATACCAATCTTCTGTCAATTACGTTTTCCCTGATTTATTAACAAATTTCATTTTGTTGATTCCACGGGGTGGAAACACATGAAAACTTTTAATTTGTTCGGACCCATAAAACTATTTAGAGAAAAAAAACAAAAAAAAACTGAACAGTAGACCTTACTTTCTCGCATATTCACCATGCTTTAAACGACTTCAACACAACGTATCCTACTTAGAGTACTTCCTGAAAATCCCGGCAGATGGCATATCGGTTAATTTTAATCGCGAATAGCCTGACAATTAAAGTCTCGATATGCGCAGATCGTTGCGGAGCACTTCCTATTACGCCATCCTCCCCACCACTCTTCTACGTAGCTACTGGTCTGGCCTTGAGACTACGAATGGTGCCAACTCAGCAAAATTAAGCTAAAACAAATATGACAAACTATTTTTAATGTGTAGATTGTTGGTGCCGGCTCATATCAGTTTATCAGTGGTTCATTTGATTTAATCCGGTCTTTGAAAATGCGTGCGGTGTACGGATCGTAAACTGTAGTATTAAGCACGCACGTTAACATTTATATAGAAGAGAAACTACTGGGCTAATGACTTCATTTCCTGAATGCGACATCGAGCAGTGGCCTGTTTTTTTTAAGCCAAGTGGGGTGGGGGTTCCTTTGTTTATCGTACAAAATCACTACGAGTAGGCAATCTGATAACACGCTTGCCTGTCTTCTTTTTTAAAGCACTGAAAAGTTCTTGTTCTTTACTCTTGGCTGCATATTTTTGAAATGCAAAAATCAAATCATGTCGGGTCCAACGAAATCCACAATCTGCTCTGGAAAGCCCCTTAGAGGACAGACCAGATAAATTGTTTACAATGTTGCAACATATTTGCGAAATCAGAAGGAGTTACATAAACTTAAGTATAATGTTGTCGAATCCACAAGCGCCGCCATGGGAGTATCTAAATGGATGGTTTCTCAAGTTTTAAAATAATTGGATTGGATTGATTTGTTGTTTTAAGTCCACTTTATGCACAGTAAGGCTAATCGAGACTGGACGTACAGTTTAAAGTGGGATCCGAACCACTATGTGCCTCCACCGGGAATCTAACCCGGGATCCCTTGATTACAAGGCGACGACGCTACCACTCCGCCATCAGGGAGTTCAAGTTTTAAAAGAAGGAAAAGAGTCGTTGGCGAAAGGTGAGCTGAAGTTCTGTACTCCGACAGGTAGAAAACAGCCCAGGAAAAAGCGAATACAAATTTCGTTGAAAATCCTCAGACCATTCCGCTCCCTCCAGGTTGCAACACTGCGAACCAACGTCACTGCGGAGAATGGAGTGGGGAAATGTGGTGTGAGCTGCGCAACAGCTATTTGCAGTGTCTTGTTTTTAAACTTGTCAAGTTATAGGATGCATGATGATTTTAAATAGATGTAGGGACACTCACAAAGAACACCTATGCCCAGGCCAGGATTTGAACCTGGGACCCCTGGCATCGTAACATGTTGTGATAATCACTCCACCACAGAGGCCATCTAACATGTAGCTGATGAAGATACGACAGTGTTGCTAGTCAAATGTGATTCAGTGTCCTCCAATGAAGATTTTCTTTGTTACCTTTAGCTGTGTATCTCATCCAGAAGGTTCACCCCCATGACTCGATCTCACCCTCTCATACATCTCTGGTCACAGACCCCTTCCCAGTAGCGTACGCAGGATTTCATCAAGGGGGGGGGGGTTATTTCTAAAACTTTCTTCAAATTCACATTACCATTGTTTAATTATACTTTAAATAAACAATAATAATCTTAATTAATTAATAATACTTATAATTAATTAATTAGTTGAATTACTACTAATAATATTACTAATACCACTACTATTATTAAGTAGTAGAGATCTACATAAATATAGTATTGATGAAAGCAATAAAACGAAATTTCAATTTTTAACAAATTCTAGGGACATATTTTGTTTCTTTCTTACGAAATAATTGTCTACTCAAGGAGGTGAGACATTTTTAGTGTGAAGAAAATCCATAAAAATAAGAAATTATATTAAAATAAATTGAAATAATCAAAGTATCGAACTCATCCAAGGAGCTGTGGTGGTCTTGTCAGTAGGGCATCTGACAACCATGCGGGAGATCCGGATTCGATTCCTGGATTTGGTTGCAATTTTTCCGGCTTTGTCGATGCATAAATATCCCCGATAATTCACATCTGGATTGTCTCACTGTTGTTACCAACAAAACATTTTACTAGTTAAGCTTATTGTCGTTTCAATTCAGAAATTCAAACATGCTGCAGGAAGGCGGACTGGTGTCTGCCTAGCCTTTGTCTATACATTAGCTGCTTTTAATGAACCTAGAACTTTCTTTAGTTAATGCTCATTGTTCACACAAAAAAATACATATTCATTGAACATTGTTGCAGCTGAGATACAAAACAACTTGTTTGCTCTTCAAAATCATAGTAGTTGCCGTTATATATTATTTTCAAGGCATTCAACGCATGTTTGAAATGCTGTGCTTTTCTCCGTGCTGCATGGGAATAATAATTCAAATTATTATTATTAGTAGTAGTAGTAGTAGTATTGTCGCAGGTCCTTGACAGTGATAAATTGGTCACTTTTATTTTTTCCACAGCATTTTTTACAATATTTCAAAAGCTCAAGGGGGGTTAAACCCCGTAAACCCCCCCTTGCTTATGCCATTGCCCCTTCTACACTTGTTACGATATTTTACAGTTGAATTCTAAAATTTGGTTGAATGTACAGCATTACTACACCGATTTTTTAAATAACAAAATGTTGGTCATAAAACTTCTATCAAACATCTTGGCAAAACAGTCTTCTGTTTTCACGCTTTCAAGACTGGAGTCTGCTATTTCTCATAAGTAGCTCTTCAATTGTCCTTGCAACGTGGGACCAACACGTTGTAGCAGCTCCTAAAAATTCTATTAGAAAACAATATAGAGTATATATACACAGAGTGATTCACATGAAACTAACACATTTCTTTTTCATTTTATTTCAACAGAAATACATCGTAATGCTCCATGTTAGTTTCAGATAATGTTGGTCACCTGGGACATACATATCTTCTACACAGGAATCTGGTAGCTGTCATCATCATATTGCCTCACTCCTTGTAATGATGTAGTACACACAATGAATTTTCATGGTGGTTGTTGGGCAAATAAACGACAGATCACATTAATATGATTTGGGGGTTTCATTTCACTTGTGAATTTTCATTTACTAGCAATTTATACTGTTATAAAGGCTCCACTGGGACCTTGAAGCGCCATTTTCAATATTTCCTCGAATTTCAAAAAATCGCTATGATATTCCAAATTCTGAATATTACATCTTAGAATTCCTTCTAGAGCAGCAGTTCTTGAACTTTCCTAGACCGTGGATCCCCTTCAGAGATCACTCAGTAGATAGACCATAGATTTGTATAATTTTTGTTCTCGCATAATTCATTCTTAGCATTAAAGAGTAAATGCTCTTGTCTTAGTATTTTTCCGAACATTTGTGGAACACTGGGAGGGTTTCGTGGACCCCTTGAGAGTCCTGGGTCCTCGGATCACAGTTGAAGAACCGCTGTTCTAGAGCATTCACATGAATCTTTGTGTGGTTTGCCTTCTCGGTTGTCTAGATATTCACAATAGTTTTTTTTGGCTACGCAAGCCTATTTTCCATCACAGATATCTGGACAACAGAGGAAGCGAGACACACAAACATTCACATGAATGCCCTAGAAGGAATTCTAGGCAGACGTAATATTCAGAATTTGGAATATCGTAGCGATTTTTTGAAATGGCAGGAATCTTTTAATATGGCTTGGCTGTATCAGACCAAAGGTTCAGTACAACCTTAACTATTAGGCCAGCTTTTACTCAAACAAAGAAGAAAGTTCCACAATTTGAAACCAGATCCCGGGTTCGATACCCAGTGGAGGAACACAGTGGTTCAGATCCCACTTTAAACTGTAGGTCCAGTCCCAATTAGCCGATCTGCACATAAAAGTGGATTTAAAACTCAACTTTGAAACAAACATGTAAGTCTAGTATAGAATGCAACAATATATATATATTTTTTTTTTGGAAATATACACAAAACAAGTGTGTTCAGTATTTTATCGTGTGCATCACAGGGGAAGACAAAGGTCGAATTTGTTTGTTGGCACTAAATTTTGTTAAATGCACTAATTAAACCTTTCTGAGGATCAACAGTAGAAAAAAATATGCTGAAAGAAAGTGACATGGAAAACATGGTTAGTTGTGATGTAGAACATTGAAGAAGAGCCCTTGGTTCTTATGCTTCAATTAATGCAGATGACACAGGTGAAAAAATGTTTCATGCAGCATAACACCTCTGAAACTAGCATTTAAAGTTCATTAGAAAATCTCACCAGATGTTTTCCAAATATTTTATAAATAATTTCGAAATCAAAAAGGTTGAGTATACAAGAGACTTAGGGGTAATATTTTTGACTCTTGTCTCAATTTCAACTTGCATGTTTTACAAGCTGTTAAAAAAGTTAGAGCTATTCTGAGGAACGTAATAGGTACATAGTCACATCTAAAGTGCATATCTCTAATTGTAATGTTATTCAAACTAAACGTTATACAGTACCAATATTAGAATTTGCAACTGTTATTTTGAACTAGAATTGCACTGGTAATACCCAACTCTTAGAGTGTGTACAGAAAACGCTAGTTTAATTTATTTTCAATTTAAATTATTTCGTCTCTCAGGATGGCATGGGTTCGAGTCCACCTGGGTTCAGTCTCTGGCTTCTTGGCCTGTGTATAGGACCAGTGGCAACCCACCATCGTGAGGAAATTGGGGAGCTTTGAGTGAGTAGCGTAACCCAGTCTCGGAACTCTCCTTTAACGACTCAGGGTTCGATGTGCTGACCCAATTATCGATTGAAGATCTCCACACCTCTATGTAGGATTGTGGGAGGGAGACTGGCAGTCGGGAGATAGGCCAAGGCCCTTCAAGGGCCGTCGAGCCACGGGTTATTTATTATAACTATGAAAATATATTACATAGATTGAACCTCAAGTTATTATCAGATAGAAGAAGTTAACTTGAAATCACCTTTATAGATAATATTTTTAATAGCAAAATATATTGTCCCAATATTCTTATGAAGATAGACCTAAAAATCCCAGTATATGATGTTAGAATTTATAGAGCAGTAACAGAAATGCATAAAGAAAAATGGGAAGAAATAATTTTTACATAATATAATATCTCAATATAATTTCACCAAGAAAAATGAATGTACACACATTTTGCTTGGATTTTCTGTTCTATGACATGTCTTTAGGATTAGACTAGGATTAGACTATTTTATATTACTGACCAGATTTTTGTATTTTTCTTGTCCTTGTCAAATATTTTGTATTTTATTCTTACGCTCATTTTCTCTTTTACTTTATGATATTTGATTATGATTGATTGATTGATTTAGTTTATTTTACTTCACGTTTTGTGCCTCTTAGCTAATTTGCGAAGATGGGGATGAGTCATGAAATTGATGAATGGACATTCACAAACAACAAAGCCCGAGCGGGATTCGTACCCGGGACCCTTGGCATTGCAGCGTGATGTGCTAACCACTCGGCCACAGGGTCTGGCAATATTTGATTATGAGTGTGTGTGTAATAGTGTTGTACTCTGGAATTTTCTGCATACTGCACTATAAATACTGTTTGAGATAAATCAATTTTACACTGGCCTGGTAGTGATCACACTATAATCTTGTCTTGGATTTGGGGTGTGATTATTGAAGTGGTGTAATTTTAGTGGGCGGGGACATGTTTTAAAAATAAATCTCTCTTGGAGATTTATGTTGACTGGCAGTGACATCGAGTTCTCGAGAAGTGTCTTAGAAAATTTCCCTTCTTCTAATCTTACTTTGGTCTCATAAAGCAGTTACAAAAATTATATATGCAGACACACAATAGTAATAAAATCCCTATGCTCAGGAATTGTCCATATGTTTAGCAATGCTAGATTTTATATATTATGCCTCCCACATGATGTAGTGCTGTCTTGTAATCAAGAGGTCCCTAATTCGATACCTGGTGGAGACATAGTCTTAGATGTAACCTTGCGGGGGCAACTGCACACTCGCCCCCAATTAAATTTCCAGTTCTTTTTTTTTAAGTTTGCACGTTGTGGACAATTTTATCTAACATTCTGGAATCTGAAGGTCATGTTGTGCCCAATCCAAAGTTAGCCTAAAGTTACGCTGCTGCAAATAGTTGTTTGGGTCCTCTTTAAACTGTAATTCAGTCCTGATTAGTCTATCTGTGTATAAAAGGACTCAAACATAAATAAACTTATTTGACATATTAGGTTGCACTATTATTATTTAGCCATTCAGGTGCTGAGGAAATACTTAGTTCTACATTTGCTGTTGTTTGATCTCTGCATAGAAACCACCTTGTTTGCTTCAAATTCCTTCAATCCAAAATGTTGATTATTTATTGTTAACTTCGTGGAAAGTATGTGTGTGCATTTGTAAACAAACTGAATACAAAAATGAAAACTATAAATTTTGGAAATATAATTTTAGTAAACTCCAATAAAAATGAGTTCTTAATTGCATCTTGTGCTGTGCTGGTCTAGACAATAGGACATCTGACTGTAACATGAGAGATCAGTGTTTGATACCCAGTGGAGGGACATACATAGTGGTTCGGATCTCACTTTAAACTGTAGGTCCAGTCCCGATTAGGCTATCTGCATAAAGTGGACTTATAACAAACTTCAAATGGGAGGCCCAAGTTTGATTCCCAGGGTGGGTGTTCCAAGGTCAGTATTTTCCCTACCTTGTCCCTGCGTTAAGCAGTTCCGAGGTTCAACTAGCCTGAAAGAAATGGGTACCTGACGATAAAGGTGGCTGAAGCATGGTGCTGATCACATCAGCTTCAAAATGACTGAGATCGATAATGTGTGGGGCCCTATCCCATCCCCTAAATGTGCCTTCCTGGCACGGTGCAATATACAGGGTTTGTCCAATAAGTATCGGGACTGAAGTAATAAATAGAAATTATTGAAGATATATGTACAGTGTGTTAATATTATTCAAAATATGACCCTCCTCATCAATACACCGCTGCCAGCACTTTTTCCACTCTTCATACGCCCCCTGGAAGTCGGCAACCGCAAGGCTGCTCAGGCACCCCGTCGAAGCCACTTCGACCGCCTCAATTGTCCCGAAACGATGTCCCTTCAGGTTCCTTTTGATCCAAGGGAACAAAAATAAATCGGGGGGAGCCATATCTGGACTGTAGGGAATTGTGCACAATGTTTGGCCAGTGCCTTCCTCACAATTAGCGACGTGTGACTTGGCACATTGTTGTGATGCAGCAGACAGGAATCAGCGATGCAGTGGACCCTAATCATCATCGGTCACAATTGAATGCACAGTGGATTTCAGTAAATTTAACTCCTGTGCTTTCAAACGAACACTTAACTGGCAATCACTGTTCAGAAGTTCTCACATTTTCAACGTTTCAGATCGATGTTGAATGTCTAGCGCGTTGTTCGTCTTCGACGTCTTCCCGGCCATCTTTGAATTTTTTATGCCACTTAAAAACACGCATTCTGGATAGGGCTTTCCTTGTAAGCCTCAAGGATCATATCAAAAGTCTCCGTAGCAGATTTGTTCAGTTTAACGCAAAATTTGATGGCACAACGCTGCTCGATGGTTTCCTCCATCTTGACTTTCGACGTGAGCACTAAACACACTTTCACTTCAGGCGCGACCTACAGACTCCCAAGGCTCGGAGGCAACTGGGCTGGGTCTCCTAGCTCACATGACACCCCGCAACACCAATTCCACCCACAGAGACTGCCCTCCATCCGTTCTCATTGGCCGGACAAAATCAATCCCGATACTTATTGGACAAACCCTGTACATGGGAAACTTTACCTTACCAACTTAACTGCATCTTGTATGATATTCTCCTGACCGATAATAAATTAGGAGCATATCTGATAATCGGTTAGGATAACATTTTATAAAATGAGAATAATGAATAATGTGTCTGGCTTCAAATTAACAATGATAAAAGGATGGGCTTTCTTTCTGGTAACAATAATCTGACATGTAGCATTATGTTTTTATTTATATATTTTTCAAAATCCACACAGCCACCTCCAAACGACCTCCAATGTATGATGGCTCCACCTGCTATGTACTCACCTTGATCGTGTCTTAATTTTTATGGCCTCAATAATGAAGTTTCGTTTCTTTCTCTCCCTTGAAAATTCACTCTCCTTGATCTTCAAGAACATTTGACACAAACGCGTAGAAGATGAACAAAAATGAAAGAATTCAGGCTAATAACAAGTGAAAGTAACACAGGTTTCATAGCTATGTATTCTCAAAGTTTTGGGGACCTACATTATCTGCTGTATTACATGTGCCGTGCGTCCGGGGAAACTGTGAGTCCTGATAAACCACTTTATCATCATTATTACTATTATTATATTATGTTTAATGTTTGAGCATGTTATACAACAGAAGCTCAAGTTTATCTGTGCAAAAGAACATCATTAGGTGCTCATCTTCATAAATTTGTCTTTCCACTGCTCGTCATTGATAAATTAATTTAGAACTGCATGGATTTACGTAGAAGACACAGGAAGAAGAAATGTTAACAAACCAATTATGCCTTTTTTCTTCTTTTATCAAGAGCAGTACACAGTATAACAAACTCTTAGTGCTTCATAACATTGCCTTATTATTCTACTATTATTTGCATTTTTGTTCACCCTTTGCTTATATATTATTATTTTTTGGTTTAACCAGAATTACACAAAACATACGACTGCTGACAGGCTCTAGAACACATATATACAATTCTAGCTAAAGGAAGACCAGCTTTTCTTATTTTTCACAATAAATCTGAACATATTTAACCCATATTATATTTATATATATATATGTATATCACAACATTCCTCTGTTACCGCCTCGAAGTAACTTGAGAACTAATATAACAACTATTCATAGTGCATACGTGGACAGTTTTAAACAAACATCATTCGTTATATTGTTTTGAGAACAAATTCAAAATTATAGTTAAGTAAAAAATCAAGCGTTTTTTTATATTATTTTTACACATATTGCTCCCAGTGGCAATATAATTTGTGTGTGTATATATAGTAATGATATTAATATTTAATAACATACTCCATACTCTTACTATGTAAGATCCGCTTGCAACAATCACAAAGTTTATTCCTATTATTCCATAGCACCATCAACAATAGTCAAAGAGAGAAAACAACAATTTACAAACTCATATTTATATATATATGTATGTGTGTGTATATATGTATATCTAATTTTCATCAAGACTTCTTTTTTTTTTTAATAGAATAAAGTGATTGCCACCAACTTTACGTAGAAACAATATTCTTTTTTTTTAACATGTAGATTCTCAGTTTTAGAGACAAAATTTCATGTTTTCTAAAAATCTACTTTGTTCGTTTAATAGCTGACAGTCAGTTTGCAGAATGCTGATGTTCTTCATAACAGACATGAAAGGAAATCAACTAAAGAAAGTTATTGTATAAATTAAAAAATATACCAGAAATACTGTTGTTTTTTGGCACTCCGTCCATTGTACGGGAGAGAGAGAGAAAAAAAGGGTGAGCACTTCGTTCCATTTACAGTAAAAACGTTTTTCTTATTCATTTAAAACATTTAGTGACGTTGTTTAATTTCATTCTAGTGTCACTGACTCACACGGCGCTAGTGGTTTTGAGTAAAAGCGATTTTTTTTTAAAAATCTTCATTACTCACTTTTTGTTTTGGTTTCATAGATGAAAAGGAAAAGAAAAATATGTAAAAATTCCTGATGATACATACGAGTATTGTTTTTCTTAAATCCTCACACTCACGCACACTGATAACTGGTTCCCTTGCAACGCTATAGAAATTCCAGCACTTGTGATGTCATGACCAGTGTTAAAGGGGGTGAATTGGGGTTAACAAAACCTAAAGATTCATCCACAACTTTGTTGGTTGATTGGCTAGTTATTAACTACTGGATTAGTATTCTCCTCTTCTATTTATCTCAACAATTTACGTGACACAGTTCACAAAGAACACCACAACTAAATCACACCACTCTGCTTCTGAACGAAGCTAGTTTTTATTTTCATGTCAAGACATGATTTTGTAGGAAACTATGCAGTGGCCGTGGTATATAAGTACTGTTCATGGATTGTCGCTTATTTAAGAACTATGTCTGGATCAGCGATTCAACTCTGGAGTTTAATCAAGCGAGAACTATATTAATACAACTTTCCTCATACACTGTCGACACTAGCAAACCTTTCGCCCGAATGATCGCAGACGTGGACGTGACGGTGTCTTGGTCCGTGTCCAGCTTCCTCCCTTCGTCGTTTCCTTTTCCGGTGGCACCAGATGCATAGTCCAATGAAGAGTACCCATGCCACGCCCAGGCCAACGCCCAGGAGCATGAAAGGATTTATTTGAGGATCCTGCATGCCTTTAAATGAAAGAAAAAAAATATTAGGTATTGATTATGACATTGTTTTTCAAGCACGACATATCATTTGCAACCAGAAAATCCACTAAAGACATACAAAAGTGGTTGCAAAATAACCAAAATAGATTTGTATTGTTAAGAATGTAATGAAGTCGACAATTAACTGCAAAGAGTAATGCAATGAACATTGTCAGCAATGCCTACAGAACTGAAAATATTGTTATTGGTACAGTCATGGATCCAGATGTTACAGTTTCAAGGGACGAATTTCAGTAGGGTATCTCACTTCACTGACAATTAATTCCAACCTACACTTGTACTCTTGTATATGAACAATATACAGTACTGCAAACAGGAACAAAGCTGACTTTTAACGTATTGTTTTTCAAAAATTGGGGTCCAGGGCTGGATACACATAGATGGTTATTATTGTATACTGTTATCATAATTTCTCCCATTGTCATCGTAAAGTGAACAAGATGAGTAGAGTGAAAAAGTGGAGACAAACTATATTCTCTTAAGGGATGTCATGTTCGATTCCCTTCTGAGGCATATTGCACCCTGGATCTGATCCAAATTTTAAATATAGGTTCAGTTCCGATCAGCCAGTCATGAGCATAAAATTGACTTTAATCAAGCTTTAAAGAAATGTTCTCGAGCCTGTTAAATTTGATAATAAAAGACCGAACATTTGAGTCTTCAAAAATATTAGGTATAAAAATATATCCAAATTGTGCCAGTTGGGATTTCCCTATCACCCTCCCCATGATCCGCCACCTGCATTGACAGTCAATATAGTACATAATCAACCATTGTCCAAATACTATTAAAACTACTATGAATTATTTGATCGTTATGTGTTCTGTTAAGTAATGGAGGCAATTTGGATACACATCACCAACAATTGGTACATACAAATTACGATCTTCGTATCAATATGTAAAGCTTCTATTCATACTAATAGTTAGAGCTCTGGCACTTGGTGTGAGTGGTCCTGGACTAGATTCTTGGAGGAAGTTTCAAAATTTCAGTGTTAAGGCTCGGCTGGACCATTGGCCTGTGCCAGTGAAGCCATTTTCGAAATTTCCTTTTCTTTCGACAGCCATGATATTTCAGAATGTGAAAAATTACACATGTTTAGAATTCCTTCTAGAGCATTCACGTGAAACTTCGTGTGGTTTTCTGTCACTGTTGTCTAGATATTTGCGATAGTTTTATAGACAACTAATAGTTTTTCTTGTATGTACGCATTGCTTGCATTGTAGAATTATTTTCCTGTAGTTTACGGTTATTACAAGCATAAGAAAACAGTTTTTCGTCGTGACGTTTCAGGAGAACACACACTCCCTTCATCAGGTCTTTAGTCAAAATGAAAATAAATGTCTGATGAAGGGAGCGTGTGTTCTCCTGAAACGTCACAACGAAAAACTGTTTTCTTATGCTTGTAATAACCATAAACTACAGGAAAATAAATCTAGACAACTGCAAACGCAATCCACAGATGATTTAAGTGAATGCTCTTAACGTCTAATAGGTCAATCTGCACAATTTAGACGAGAAAATGCTGTTTCATGTTACTTCAGTGTCATAATTTTGAATTAATATTTGCTCAATAACTATTGGCAATTTGTTTAAAGTGCATTCATTGTTCATTGATGACAGTGTTTATTGCACGAGTTTTAGTTTTCTTTACTTGACAAATCAAGAAGGCTTCTGTTAAAATGTCACCCTAGAGGTGATTTTTGTTTGCAGATTAGTCAGAACTATCTCTATATATTTACAAGAAAGCTTAGCATTCTACATTATGCCAGTAAACATTATAAACAATACACTTCATCATATCAATTAAATAATCATAAATTCTATTTGTAACATTTTCTTTCAATAAAATAATCCACAAACCAGTTCAAGTAGATCTAAGACTGAATTGAATATTCTTATGTAGAATTGTAAACCTTGTGAAGCAAGTAATTATTTGTAACATGAGTTCATTCATTTTATAATCAGGAAATCTGATAGTGCTTTTTGAAAATATTCAACATTAAAAGCTAATATATTATATGACCATTAACTAATGAAATTAAGGAAATAAATGACCATCAGCTGAATGATTTAGTTTTATACTGAAAAAATTCCCAATTCTCAATTTCTTTATATTAACTTACAGTGCATTGTGTTCTATGCACTTATAATACTTATTGTACTTTGGTTAGCTATAGTTAAAAAACAATATGGTCTCGTAAAAATGAGATGTAAAGTACACGTACTTGTTACATGACAAAAACACTTTGGTTTAAAGAAAGTAGCGATACATCAATTCAAAAAACACAAACATGCTTGATATGTACATGCATTGAATTATCACCTTCACTTACACAAATTGCAATTCGAAGCAAACAGCAGCAATACCTAAAGCATATGATACCATACACAATATAAATTTGGAACTGTGTTTGGTATACATACTGAGAACATTCTGTAAAATGTCAAAAATGGAACTGGCACAATTGCTTTTCTTCAACTGAAGGTTACTGAAACTGGTTTAGCTATTAGAATAGCCTATTGGCACACAATAAAAGGATTTTATGTTAATAATAAGATAATGGTTCTGCACTGTGGCTGTGCAGTCTAAGGTGCAAGATTTAGGTTCTGGCTGCAGGATGCATGCAGGTTCGAGTCTCCTGGGGAAGCGATACAACTTTTCGGCCTGTTTTTGGTATCCGTGGCGAGCCATCATTGTGAGGAAATTGGGGAGCTACGAATGAGTATGAATGGAAAACTACAACAATGACTGAGGGTTTGTTATGCTGAGCACACGTCAGCCCATAACCGATTGGATGATCTTCCAACTCGGCAGGTGGGAGTGAGGTCGGTAGGTAGACCCTGGCCTTTACAGGCTGTTGTACCATGGGTTATTATTAATATTATTTGCTTGAATTGGAAACCAATATTCTCTCAGTTTTTTTTTAATAGTTAAATTTGAATTCCTGCTTGCTTGATCAAATAGGAAATGCAATTGATTGAAATTCTGTAATTTCTATTCCTCAATTGAATGAGGATGAACAAATTCTCATGTTTTATATCAGTGCTCGAAGTGAGGGGATATGCCGGGATATGGGGAGCCCCCCCCCCTTGCTAGCAACTTTTTTGCAAAGCATTCCCACCCCAACTGCCATTTTCACCATGCAAAACCACAGGAGCATCCCCATACTAGGGACGTTCAATATATAAGTTTCTCTGTGCTATAAAATATTGTATAAAGCAATGCCATTAAAAAGAAGCACATTGTTGAAAAGCGCAATTCTTCGTCTACAAGGAACAACAATCGATTCGTTATCAGACGTGAAGGCGCATGCGCTCAAGGGCGAAAAGTAAATGCTTCTTCAGAAAATGCGGGATCGCGTCATAAGGAGTTCAGAAGCATGGATGCTAAGGGCGTTCTGCTTATGGACTTTTTGGAATGAAGAAGAACAATTAATGCTGACCGTTATTGTCAAACATTGGATAAACTGAAAAACGCAATTCGACATAAGCGACCAGGTCTCCTGTCAGCTGGTGTCATTCTTCTTGACGATAACGCTCGCCCCACTCAGCAGTGCAAACACAACAAAAAATTGAAGAATTGGGGTGTGAATGGCTGCCCCACCCTCCATACAGCCCCAATTTAGCACCGAGTGATTTTCATCTTTTTCCGGTGTTAAAGTCTGAATTGCAAGGTTATTGTTTTGAAACAGATGAAGTGAAGCGGAATGTGAGAATAGTGCTCAATAGCCAGAGTCCTGATTTTCTTGCAAAGGGCATGGACAAATTGGTGCAACGGTGGGACAAATGCCTGAATCTCTATGGGATTATGTGGAGAAGTGAGGAAGGATCCTCCTACACATGCATGTACAGTTTTCTAATGTATCTTAAAAATAAAAATGTTTACAGCATACGGAAACTTATATATTGAACGACCCACGTAGCTAACATTTCCCACTGTTTAATATGATCATCCTATAGTTGTCTTGGTAGTGGATGACGTTAAGTGTTCAACCTAGGATCTCGCCACCAAAAGGTTTTCAGCTTGAGTCCCAGCCTGGGTATATTTGTTTCTGTTCTTTCCTAATTTCAACTTGTCATCACTCACCCTGATCATCATCATCATCATAATGTACATCAATCTAATAAAAATACTAGGAAGGATCTCTGTATGTGGATATCTAAAAAGTTATGGCATAACAACCCATGATGGTATGTGCCGGCCTTACTCTGACATCTAAGATGGGAGATCCAACCAGTTACGGAATGATGTGTGTCAGCACAACGAACCCCCAGTTGTGCTTGTAGGTTTCCATGACTGGGTTACACTACTCACTCGTAGCTCCCCAATTTCCTCACATTGATGGGTGGTCACCGGTCTCATACACAGGCTGACATCTCAGGAGAAAAGCTGCTGTGCTTTACACAGGAGGCTCGAACGTGCATGCGTTCCATGGCTGGAGCCCAAAGCTTACGCCATAGACTGCATGGCCACGTGTTGTTCAGTGACGTGAAGGTACAGTCACTGACACTTCTGAGTTGTAACAATTCTGTTTACTTTCAGTGAGATTGTTACAACCCAGAAGTGTCTGTAACTGTACATAGGGAGTTGTCGAGGTAGAATTCCACATATTCTCAATCTCCGCCATGGTGGGAATGTGTAAGCCCCAGAAATACTTATGCAGGAACATCTATAGCACCTAGGATTGAACCTAGGTCTCCTACGTGGCTGTCAGACTGACTACATCACGATGACTCATGCCAAGATAAATCTAATAGAAAATCTTGCCTATACAAGAAATATACTAAATATAATTTTGAAATTGCAAAGAAAAAGAGAGTGGTATCTATTCTACAATTACTGTAAAGAATTGTTGAAATTCCAGTTACGTGAATGTAATGTGAAACTAAGCACACAAGTATTTGCTCGCCAACAAAAGCAATTGAACAAGTTGCAGTGCAATCTTAGCAAGCTACATGCTTACTTACAGACAGTAAAAGCAAATCAAATGGTAAAAACTGATTACTAAGCTGGAATACATTAAAATCTCATTAAAAATATAATCTCATACATTTCTATCCATGTTATGAAATAGGCTTGAAAGTAACAAAAGAAACAAAATAACATAGAGAGGGGTCACTATTAAAAATAACATCAAATGTGCTTAGATTTATTCTGACCACTAGCTCATTTATGTTTACATTGGTGTAAGTTTAATAGTGTTAAATATTTTATGATTTTTTACAATGTAATAAAAATTATAAAATTCACATAATTGACTAATAGTTATACTTTGAAACTTGGGTCATCCACCTGAGTTGTATTGAAACCTTATGCCAAGCCATTCCAGATGCCATTGAATGGAAATTGTTTTAAATTTCAAGTCTTATTCAATAGTACCATCCATTTGTAATATTCAATGCCATGTTTCCTACTTGTGCAATAATACCGCCTCTTCATAGTATTCAATGTCATGTTTTTCTAACATAACATTCGCCAGGGAGTCTCTAAGGTTCATGAAATATATCTAAAGGATATCATCCAAGTTTTATGAAGTAGAAATATCTACAAGAATATTTTGTTGAAATGAATGGTAAAACAAAACACATATTCTTCTATATACACTGTCAAATAATACTTTTAATACATTGTGTTAAGTTATTGCGTATTTCATTTACATGTGCAATGCTAAAAGTACATATTTTTTAGTTTATTCGTTAAGTCATAGGAGAGTTTCACTTATGTGGTAAGGATGTTACAGAAGACATTAAGAAATTAAAGGTTTCATTTGTAAATTATAAAATTTGTGATGACTAGTTACACTAGTGAATTGATTGATTGATTTGCTATATTTTACATCACTTTTTATGCTCTTTTGGCTAATTTGCGAAGATGAGTGATGACATGATGAAATTGATGAACGGACACTCACAATCATCCATACCCATGCCAGTATTCGAATCACTGGTGTAATTTCTATGTGAATTAAGGTAAGGGTTTTTTTTTTCATACTGGCAATTATCTGTATAAGTATTATCATTATTTAGTTTTGCTCTTCTGCCACTTTTTCCTAATCATGAAGATGAGGATGAGTGATGATATGATGAAATTGGTGAAGGAACACTCAAAAAGAGCACCTATGCCCACAATGGGTTTTGAACCATGGGACTTCAGTGGTAAGATTGAAAATGAACCACCCAACATCCTTTGCCACCAATTCAGCCTCCCGGCAACTCAATAATTGTCAATCAGACACCCCTTTCCCTTCTCTCTCTGTCTGTTAGCAATGAGAAACCAAATATCATGAAGTATGCAATGAATGTTCCCTATCAGGTAAAGAAATGTTATCAAAACATTTTCTGAGTGAGAGTGGAATACATTAGCATTTTGGCATAGTTACAGGTATTTTTCAAAATTCAAATTGCTATATCAAAAAGCCAAAATACACCAAGAAGCAGTTGTTGGCTAGAATCGATATGCAGACATTCACTTTTCTTGTAATAAAGGATATTTCAATAAAGTCACAGCATGCTATGACGCCAGGGATCCTGAGTTCAAATCCTGGCCTGGGTGTTCTTTGTGAGTGTCCCTTCATCAATTTCATCATATCATCACTCATCCTCATCTTCATGATTAGCCAAAAGTGGCAGAAATGCAATGTAAAATAAACCGAATCAATCATCAATCAATCAAGAAAATGAAACACTACAGACTAACTAGCTCCATTCACAAGTCCATAGTGTTGACAAAATGCCACACAAATGTAACAGTGCACTATTCGACATGAAACCCTCCTATAGTGCATATTTCTACTTCAAGATTAAACGACAAAATAAAGGTAAGTATTATAAATAATTTAATTTTGTTTTTAGGATTTTTTAACATTAGAAATCATTAGAAAATTCCCAGTAATACGTCAATTTGAATATTTATATGTATACATTAGTTAAAATATTGTTAATTAAATAATTAAATGCACATGATTAGAGTAAAAGCCCATAATAGAAAACAGAAAATTTAGAATAATTTATAACAGAATATAATGTATATTGTCGAATGCTGATGTAAAGTTTGAAGATTCACATGTGGATGAGTAAATGGAGAATTATTCATTTAATTTTGCATGAGTTTCTTTTTGGGATTGGGATAAATAAGTTAGGGTTTTTAATATAATTCACCAAAGTTGTAAAAAAAAAAGAAAGGAAATATCATAAACAAAATTTTACAAAAACTTGTTAATAATTTTGCTTGCAAATAGTAGCAACCTGTAGAAGATAATTAAAACTCAAAGTACAAATGGCCAATAAGTATTGCAAAGATTTGTCAAGTGTGACAATATTTTGGTTCAAAACTGAATGTAGATGAATATGTATCTATTTTAAAATTTTAAATCTGTACGATCTATATTAAGGAACTTCTTGAAGACTAAATTATATTCTAACCACATATTGTTATAGGCAATTAAGACATATTCTCTGACTATTCTCTAAATTTTATTTAATTAAAAGAACTTTGCAGGATGAAAAATTTAATTTGTGATGAAAAATCATTGTAATATTATCTATTTATTTACGTATCTAAAATGAAGTTAGTAGTGAAAATCTAGTGGAGCATAAAAGCATGGGAAGTAACCCATTATTTAGTATTATGGATTTACTTGTTAATATCTGATTATGTCTTACTTATTAAATACTCCAGTAACTTTTTATATCATAGTGTATTTTTCACTTCCTTTGTATTTA
Source organism: Lepisma saccharinum (assembly GCF_977018435.1). Taxonomy (NCBI): domain Eukaryota; kingdom Metazoa; phylum Arthropoda; class Insecta; order Zygentoma; family Lepismatidae; genus Lepisma; species Lepisma saccharinum. The sequence goes on along the minus strand of NC_139248.1, from coordinate 3,804,601 downwards.
TTGTTTGATAATCAACTAACCTGCTAATATCAGGACAGGTACATACACAAAGTACAAGTTTATGAATACTTCACTGGAATATTAATTATTATATCATTAGTTTCAGCAAGAGATAGACAGAGCATTTTGGCTTCCACATTTATGCTCTAAAAATTTTTATGTTATAATGAAGGTGATGTGACATTAAATTTGAAAAAATGAAAATAAGAAAAATGAATCGATGAAGAAAAATATAGTGACAAAAAATTAAGATTTTTACTTACTGAAAACAACTGATCTAGTCCTTCTAAAACAACAAAAATACTACTTGTCATAAACAAATATCGTCTCAATTCTTTTAATGCAAAATCTTGAGAGAAATGCTACACTACATGAAAAATTATAGCTATTCTAGATCTAACTACAATCTGAATCAAAATAAAAACCATGTATTGAATTTTTGGAAAAAAATTAATGCGCTCTGAAACATAGAGTTGATGCAGATAATCGCTTGTTGTATATGTTAAGACACACAAGCACTACATATATGCTTTCTTGTACTGGACATTAAGCTTGTGAAGGTGAAGTTACCAAGACATATTGTTCTCATCTTCTTACCTCGGTTATTGTAATTAATACGTTGATAGTCCACCGAGGTGTATCCATTAATCGTTCACATACATACGTTCACCCACATTCATACATATTCATAAACAGACTGGGATTCACTACCAGAATCCACCAACGATAATTTTTTCAACTGTACATTACACGACATTCATTATATTGCAGTTCAGTTTTAACCAATCATCAAAGATCAACTCACTCCTAGGTTTTTTGTAATTTCATGATAACAAATTATCTAACAAGTGACAACTACGGTTGCTATAAAGGTTTAACCACCATGCCCAGAAAAAGACATAACAAACGACTTTTTTTTTTCTTTTTTAATATTTGCTATAAGGGCACATTGTATATCACTGTATTCTTGAGCTTGTTTGTTTTCTGACTATAAGTGTCTTTTATTTTTGGTGTGAAATCCACCATTTCTATTTTTTTAACGTTTATGGCAAAGTAAAGGGTAACAATACCCCATGAAATATTTTTCATGAAAACATTTTTACATTTTTAATTTCGACATAACTCGCCAGCAATAATCTAATATCAACTGTGTAGTAATGTTGAAAACAATTGCAATAGGTCAGTTCACAATCGCGGCTACACTTCGTTCTGCATTCTTGAAGCACTTATCTCTAACATTTTTCTTTTTAATAATTAAATCTTGTTCATTTTTATTCAGAATCATAAATTCGAGGGTCACTTTATTGCATACCGTACACATGTGTACACATGTTTTATTGCTTATCTGTAAGACCACTTTCCCCCGTTGCAAGGCGCAACGCAAATTGCAGATTAAACGATTTGTTTATGTAAACACTCAAAGTAAATTATGATTTTTATTAAAAATTTTGAAGGCACCAATGATTTCTACGAAAGTGCTTCTCTTTGGCATTCGGATCATTCAAACATACAAAGTCACTCACACAAGGTAAAAGGAGTGGTAACATGAGGTCAACTTTTTTTTTTCTGAAAGGTCCGATTTTGGTTACTTTCATGATAACATGTGAAGAAAGCAAGTGCCTAGCAATAGACGAATAGTTGTTATGCACACTTGCAACATCACAGTTGAGGCAATAGCACCACCTATGAAGAACAGAGAAAAAAGACAGAAAAAGTTAAAACTAGGGACAGGAAGTTTTGTGTGTAGCAGAAAGCACATACTAACATCCCTCATATATATTTCCATCTTAATAAGTGTATATCCCCTGATTTGCTTGGAATAGCTTTCTTCAAATATAATTTACGTCAATGTAGTAATATTAAGATGAACTGGTGGCCAATCTAAGCTGGATTTGACATGTAGAATGGTTTCTTAACACACAAAAAATTCTACTTTGTACAAGGAAAATCAACTGCAAGCTATGGTGAGAATTCTTAATCTTTTCAAAGCAAGTCTTGAAAACTGAGTGCATGTACAAAAACACTGGTTGGAAACTAATTCATGCTTGATTGTTTAGTTATTGGAATTCTTATATTAAAACTGAAAGTTCGGAAGTAAAAGAAAAAGAAAGAAAGTGAAGGATGGGTACAAGTCTTGTAACATACATAAAACAAATAAACACTTCGGATTTCTAAATTATATTAGTAATTTTACCATTGCATGCTGTAAGGCACACAAGGCACAGAAGATAGACCCAAATGCAGAACATTTCTAAAAATGTAAAAAACAAAAGAAGAACAGATACATTCAATATAGCTTTTGTACTTCACTGATAAAAGTTGATGTCTGGAAACAGTGGCTGCGATTGGGTGCCAAAACTGGAGGGGGAGGAGGCAGGACAGTTTACTTATTCTTGGTAGAGAAAGCTTAGCATTAACAGGCCATAGTGCGAGGGCAAAGAGTGGGGGTAGGGGGCAACTCCCCCCCTAATCGCCATCACTGCCAGGAAAGTCTTGCTCCTATGACGTTTTATAATTTGACGCATTCATTTACGGAATTTAGTGTTGCCAACTCTTAGAATTTTGGTCATAAATCAGATACATTGTCCAAGATTTCTCCGAACAAGTGCATGGCCATTAATATTGTGTATGCCCGATTCCATGCAATGGTCAATATATTAATATAATTTCTTTAAAGGTACAAATTACAACATAACTGAGAACATAAACTGAAAACAGGAAACATTCAGCAGTGGTTATAATGCAAGGGCAGGGAGAACAGTGATTGAAAGTACAGAAAAGAATCTTATAATACTCATAATATGGAAGCTTTTGTACCTTTTTCCAAAAGATGCATAGGTAAAAGCACAATATATAGGAAAATACATGTAAATGTAAAGAAAGCCATGTGAAAGAATTCTTTTAAAAAAGAAGAAGTTCACTTGAATTAAAGATGCAAAGGAAAAATTAGTTTTCCTTGTTCCACTTACAGTTAGCCTCATCTGATCTGTCTTCGTAACCACAATTAGCTACCTTGTTGCATTTGAGCTTTTCTGATATACAAAATTCATTCTTGTCACAATGGAATTCGTCACAACCAGGACCGTCCTTTATTTCTGTCCAAACTGCTCTGAAGCCCTTCTCTCCGACAGCTTTATCCGCTATGATGAAACTGGAAAGAAAAATTGTGCAGGTAACTTGTATTAAGTGCAAGGAATATCAACAGCTGAAACACAGGTGCACATTTCTTAATGCTGATAATAATAATAACCTGTGGTGCAACCTACAGACTGCCGGTCTCACCCCCACCTGCCCGAGGTGGGAGATCATCCAACCGGTACAGGGTGACGTGTGGTCACCACGACGGACCCCCAGTCGTCATTGTAGGTTTACCATGACCGGGTAACACTACTCATTCGTAGCTCCCCAATTACTTCATGGTAGAGTGTGGCAACCAGTCCCATACACAGGCTGAAATCCCAGGAGACTCGAACCTGCGTGCGTCCCCTAGCCAGGGCCCAAAGCATAATGCCTTAGACAACATGGTCATGGCGTGGGACTTCTTAATGCTGATGGATACAGCAAATACACTATACACTGTTCCAGGAATCTCTGGAGCAAACAAATGAAAACATGTAGCAAGTAGTGACTTGGGACAGCTCGACCAATGAACACGTGGGAGGGGATAAGATTACATAGGGGCGAAACACAACTGCAGCTACCATCTGTTTGCAGCAACACTCACTGCTTTGCTCCACCCACTTGCTTTCTCCCCTTCTCTGCCATTATGTGTGACCTTGCTCCACTGATTTCAGAGACAGAGTATAGAAACTGTAATATAAACTTCGAAATTTGCAGCTAAATTACTTTATCTACAGGGTTAGAGTCAATTTTTTTGCTTGCAGGTTGAGAGATTTGCGTAAAAACAAATTCCTATAGGCAAGAAAATCCACTTTATTTTTTGTGAAAGATAAATGAACATTAATATTAACAATAACTTTAAGAATATAATATCAAACTGAATTACAAGTCATTCATCACACCAGTGCTCAAAGTGGAAGGGGGAGAGGGATGCCATCCTCAGTTAAGAAAATTTTCATAAATCTTCCTCCCAGCTAGAATACTTTTCATAAGCATCTTCCCACTACAGCATTATCTCCATAAAGCCTCCTGCCAGCTTGGAATTTTCATTTTACTGTCTCACACAGATATATTTTAAGACAGACACATTCCTAAGAATACATTATTTCCTCCATGGAGTATAATTTAGGAGATTAGGTTCCCTACATATGATTTTCTTATTTTAGGATTTTAATGCAAGAATGAAGAAAAAAAAGCATTTCGATGTAATTATTATTGTGTCATAACTTGAGTACGACTTACCTTATCCTCATCGTATTTCCCTCGGATGTAAACTGGGATAAATTAACAGGCAAATCGCTCCCACAAAGTTCCAGAGGAGTTTTCTCTGCTGAAGGCCACACACGAACGGTCGCTGCTGAACACCCACGACCTGAAACACACAGTAATCACAACTTAGGGAATATAATATTATTTGTATGCAATACAAAACTTAATGTCTATTAGAAACTCTATCATACATCAGAACCAGCTCCAGGAAAGGGGACAATAGGGCCACTTACCCCAGCCTCAGCAGTGTGTCCAAGGAGGGTAGGAAACTTAAGAGAAAATTTAAAAAATATGAGCCTTTTTGACACATTTCAAAACATTTCTGAAAACATGCTTTAATCAAGGTGCTAGATCAAAAATGTATTTGAAATACAGTAAAACCTCCTTAATCCGGACTAATGGGGGGATAAGTTGACCGGTTTAACGAAAGTCTGGATTAACTGAAATAACCTAAAAGAACAGTAGAAAGTGCATTAAAACTTCGTTTATAGCAACAAAACACGTTTATTATGGTGTATTTAAAGGGCATAGGCCTAAATTCACTATACAGTACAGTACAAGGTCTGCAGGAAACAGAATTTCATCAGTGGTTGACTGCCTTTTCTTTGGGAAGTTCTCTTGTTGACTTCTTGCATTCTGCTTTTCTTTTCTTTTTTTCCCTTTTGCCTGTCCGGATTAAGCAAAGCCCGGCTTATCAGGGTCCGGATTAACGAGGTTTTACTGTACTTTAATATCAATCAAAAAAATATTCTAAGAATTAAATTGTTCTTGGGAAAGTACATATTATTCAATGTTTATTTAAGAGGTTTAGCTTTCCTGATGGAAGGGAGAATGAAGGATGGTTGATGAGAGCATCCCACTAAATACAGTTATGAGTTGGCAATATTAATATCTAGTAGGGATGGGCCGATATGAAATTTTGGCCGATACCGATAAAGTACCGATATAAAATTTACCGATACCGATAACCGATATTCTACTGATCCGATATAAAATTAGAAATGGTTCTTGAAGAACCTGAAATGATCATTGATCTCCTTAATAAATATGTGTTTCAAGGTGACTGCAGTGCAAAAGAAGTTGAATATTTAGGCATTTACTTTTTTAGAAACAATGGCATGGAGATTAGCCATAAAAATTACAACAAAATGGCAGAATTTTGCACTAAATTATAAGATATTTATCGATATATCGGATCGGTAAAATAATCGGTAATTTTACCGATAAACTGATACACCGATATGCCTATATCGGCCGATACCGATAGAGTACCGATTAATCGGTCCCATCCCTAATATCTAGTAAAAAATCCAGCTATCCATTGACAAACACTAAACTTAATTCTAACTCTTCCCAAAGTCTATGTCAGAGGTGCTAACTTCATGTAAATATTGGAGGGCCAAGATTATTCTTTTCATGTATAATGTATATATGTACTTCTTGAGGAATTTATGGGGGGCAGAAAGTGCTTTGGTCTACGTACACCTGCCCAGACCTGCTACTTTTAATACAGCCTGTATCATAACTGCAATGTACCTTATTAATGACAACGAGTAATTGTTATTAGATGTTTGGTATATGTAAAAAGCACTCAACAAAAATAATATACACATTTAGTAGAGCTGTCAACAAGCAAGCTGCCCACAAATTTCGGTAACCAATATTAGAGAAAATTACAAACTAGCAATAAAAGAATGTATGAAGAATTGCGGATGTTAGGGGCGAACTTGACAAATGTCGTTTCTTCATTTATTGTTGTATCATATACATTGAAGACTATAGGAATTCATGCAATGTCTTAGCATCATCGCCTTGTAATCAAGGGGTCCTGGATTCATGCACATAGTGGTTTGGATTCCACTTTAAACTGTAGGTCCAGTGCATAAAGTGGACTTAAAACATCAACTCAATCAATCATGCAATGTCTGACAGGAGTCTACCTTGCCTCTATTACTCTGAAATTTGCTGTAGAAGAGGACAGTGCATGAACTTCAGAATGGGACAGATGTTTGGAAAACTGCAGATTCCTGCAACTTGCATTTTGGGATTTTGCCCCTAATATCTGCAATACCTCATATGACACCTAGTGAACCAACTTGAAATCAAGAGTGACAACTATGGGTAAAATTGATCACACATATTGTTACACTTAATCTATTGTACAGAGTACGGCAGGGAAATCTGATGTTTTTTTTTGGCAACACTGCCAATAGGTGGAGTCAGACTTCACGCGGGAGCTGGAATTTCGCTAGACACGTGATGCCATTTATGTTGGCATGGAGCAGTTGTTGTGGAACAATTTTTAAAAAATGGTGAATCTGTAGTTGGAACACATGCTTGAACTGTTAAATGATGACGTGGTTATGTTGTTTAGTGATGAAGCACACATTCACCTGTCTGGTTGTGTTAACAAACAGAATATCCAATATTGGGCACCTAACAATCCATGAGAACTCCATGAACAACCCCTACATTCGAACGTGTTACTGTATGGTGTAGAGGAGCAAATTTTGGCATAAGTGGACCATATGTGTTTGAAGAAGATGGACATTCAGTGACAGTAAATGTTACATTACCATGTTGCAAGACTTTTTCTTGCCAGAATTTTGCAGACGACGAATTGACCCCACACAAATTTGGTTTCAACAAGATACAACAAGATACATCAAAGATATCGATGGCTGTTCTCAAACAAATGTTTCCTACCTTATCTCTCAACGAGACAACATGTCATGGCCACCTCGCTCACCGGACCTATCACCATGAGATTATTTTCCATGGGGTTACCTCAAAGTGAAACATTTAATTAGAAAACCATGCACTACAGAATAACTGAAATCCACAATTCGTAGGAAAATAGCGGCAATTCCACAAGATATGGTCCAACGTGCTGCGCGGAATGTCAGTGACAGGTTGTGACAGTGCGTTTGCAAAAATGGTTCTCATAGAATAGATAGAAAACCAATCAAAGCCTTCTTTCAGTGGTAACAGAGACTCACTGAAATTGCTAGGCAAGTTACATGGAATCATAATATACTTCCATAAGATATAATATACTTCCATAAGATATGAACCCATTCCTGTTCAAAATTTCTGGTTGTGCTACTAAGTGTAAATAAACTACATGGGGATTAGGTGGAATGTACAGAGTATGATGCATGTGTTTTTTAAAGATTGTAGTGCCTGATACTTACCCATAGGGTCTCCTTCCACAGAAAACGAATCGAAGTTTATGAGCACCCTGTGCTTGTTCCTAACACTAATGTACCAGTTGCATGTCTTACTGGCAATTCCCTTAGGGGGGCCGTCATAGTTGTTGGGCCAGTTGGGGCTGGAGATCATTCCAAACTCTGCACTACTCAAGTTACCTCCACAATCTGAAATAAAGAAATGCAACATTTTAAATATTATAATATTTTACATTGAAGGCAAAACTTTAATAGGTGCATTCGACAAAAAGTGGTCCTACTCCATTTTAAAAGTTTGTGAATGCATATAATTTGCATATTTCATCAATACTGAAGTCAAACTTTGCTCCAGTTTTAAAGCATCACACACGTAACACATTTTCATTAATGCATTTCATGCATTCTGGCTATGTCACCATACTCAATTGTTTTTTTTTTTTTTCATTTGTTACCAGACACCACAAAGTACTTCATAATTCTATGAAATCAGTTCATTATAAAAATATTAATCCAATTGCATATCTAGAAGCATACGTGTTATGTTTCAATTTCACACATGTACTCGGGAATGCCCTAATATGGGCTGGGGAAGGGGGGGGGGGAGATAAAGAAACCCTATAAATGTATGAGAGTTTTGGAACATATACATATCATCGCAAGTGTTGGAGATCGTCCAGTCAGTAGGGTTGTCATGCAGGAGACCTGAGTTTGAATCTCAGGTTAGAATTTTTCCAGGAATGTCCTTGCAACCAGTTCTGGGGTTCACTCAGCCTGTAATAAATTGATACCTGAGGACAACCCTGGAGAAAGGAGTTAAAGGTGTATGGTGTTGATCACATCACCTCTGTAAAATTACAGAGATTGTAAATGTATGAGCCCCCTCCCCCCTTCCTCCTTACATACATGATATGTTGCGATGTTCAGGAGTTAGTTTTACCTTTTTACCTATCCATGGCGTCATCAGCATTGTGGACAAAAAATGTGGACAAGTAGAATAACTAGTAAGTCTTGAAGCTTCTTTGGTGACGAATGATGAAAAGATTCTCTCGAGCTTTCAACCAGGCGAGTTGTGGAAAGAATTCCAAGCTTTCAAGCTTTATAATTCAGAATTATAAGCCGAATTCTTAGGAAACACAATATAAAACAGATTCACAAACCACTACCAGATATCAGAAGCCTAAACGTAACACCAAGGACAATTTAGGACTCAAAACAGCAGGAGTTTACCTTATTATCTGCAAATGCGGTAAAGCATACATTGGGTAGACAGGCAGGACAATAGAGCAGCACTGCAAGGAACACCCAAGTTACATTAAGAATTTCCAACAGGAAACGTTGGGACTAGCGGAACATTCAATCAACGAGGGCCATAGAATAGATTTCAGCAGCACAAAAATTATAGCCAAAATCATCAAATTACTGGGACTGCACCTTCAAAGAAGCAATAGCCATTCATGGTGAAAAACTAACCTTAATAGCAACATGGGGCTCCCTAGCAGCCTTGCTAGCAGCACGGACACAAAAGATATGGCTCCCGATTGGTCCACCATCTACACCAGGAACCTCCATCTCCAAACACACATAAACAAGGTTGACGCTCAGCACTGCACTTCTACCCTGAAGCTGAGAGTGACGTTAGCTCTCAAAAGCTTGGAATCCTTTCCACAACTCACCTGGTCGATAGCCCGAAAGGATCTTTACATAAAGTAGAATAACTGCAGGGCAAGATCAGAAATGATGGACAATTTTCATTTTTCTCTTACAAAATATTTGAAAATGTTGCAAGAACTTACCTCCAAATATTGGTTTTGCCACCTCAAACATGTATCTGGCTTTGAACCCACTATACACCCCTTCGTCATCTGTTCGGAGAATGACCTTCACTCCAACAGCCCCTCTGAATGATTCGATGGGCCCTGGAGCTGTGTGCCTGCAGTATCTACCTATAAGCTTTTCAGTTCCATCTTTGTACATGTTGTAAACCTCCAACCAATCCTGTTGACAAAGTTTCCTGCAAGAATTTTGACATATTTATCAGTTAAATACAATGTAATATTTACATACAACAAATTTATAATATAACATGTATAGACTAGTTAAACAACTTTAGAAAAATCCATTTTTTTTAATGAGTAAAAATTGCCGACATCAATTCCGCTGATACTCTTCACTACCAATACAGACGCTTGAATTGAGTTCAGGATATCTATAAATGTTAATGCACATATTTCATTAAAATTATACCACACCAATCCACCAGTTCAACTTTAAAATAGTAAGGAATTATTAATGAATAAGATATAATCTAACCATTTAATTATGAAATTTACTTTTGCCATATGATGTTGGTGCAAAATGAAATATAATCATGCATGTTGCATAACTAACAAGATAATTGGACATCACTAACAGAATTTAGAATTTTTTTAATTCAGCCTGTGACTGCTATACCACTTGACAGAACAGTTCGAGTGATTTATTAACAAGAAGCAATGGATGACAATAACATCAAGAAAAACATCTGAATTGTAATGTGAAACTGTAAAATATTACTACATATTTATGGGTGGCTATTTGTGTTAACTTTTCTCCCTCAAAATGTTCTCTTAGAAATTTCTACTCAAATACTGTAGTACACTTATATTGTTGAATGCCAGTATTCCTAAGGCACAACTGTAATGCAAAAACATGATAATTGCCCTATTGTAAAATATTATTTACTCCCATGATTATACACCAAAGATATATTTGAATGACATACCTATGTTGTTGTTATTGATATAGTCCAAACTTGATGCAATTTATTAGAATTATCAAAACATCCCACTATTTTCTGCATGAAATACAGAACCAGGAAAGGGGAAAGAGAGGGAATTTCCCCTCTCTGGTTTCTGCATCATCCCTCTGCTTGTCAATTTTTGGCTTTTGGTGACTCTATAAATAATTCATGTACTATCCCAGAGATTTAAGCATATTTACTAGAATTCTCGTTTTTACTGGAAATATTTCAAATATCACACTGTACAGAACTAACACGTTTCATCCATTACCAGAACAGATATGCCACATTTTATACCTGTAATTTATTCTAGTAAGAACTGCCAAACTAGTAGCAAGAGACCAGCATGTTTCTTTATGTTTGAACATGTTAACATTATTTTGAAAGATACCTATGTGTTTAATTAATTTTACAATTTGTAATGACCTGACCTGTTTGATACAATGAAAATAATCTTATCAAAATTGTTAGACGTAAGCGAATTATTTTTATCCATAAAACTTACTTGTAGAGGTTCAATAATTTGAAGCAATGGATGATAATAATATCATGTTTTATTCTCAAAACATGAAATCTTATCATGTTTGCTACCAATCTTGATTACTAACCGAGAACACAATTTGAGATTCCCTGATGGCATAATGGTAACGCTGTTGCCTTCTAATCAAGAGGTCACATGACCTCTCCGACAGGATAGTGGCAATTTTACCTTGTAATCAAGGGGTTCTGGGTTTGATATCTGGTGGAGGCACATAGTGGTTCGGATCCCACTTTAAACTGTAGGTCCAGTCCCAATTAGTCTATCTGTGCATAGAATGGACTTAAAACAAATATGATAAGATATGATTTATTTCATTCCGTTGACGATTGTACAGTGGTCAACAAACTTTCCAATAAAACCTTTTAACACAACCACAACTTGCTTCGAAACTGAACTTACCCATAATAACCCCCTTCGCTAATATTGAGCTCATCGGACCGCACTTTGAACTGATCGAAGACTAAGTTGACCTGCTCGTTGGGTGTGGGGTAGAACAGATAGGTACAGTTCGTTCTCGAAGGGTAGTTGGAAGGAAAGCGAGGTGAGTTGAACTCCCCATACTTCTTGCTGGTGCTCCGGTAGGTGAAGGTGCAGCCCATGGTTCGGTTGGGAGGTGGTGTTCCAGGTATCCTGTAGTCTGGAATGAAAAATTGGAACATTTGTAAATTTAATTAATTTAGGGTGGTTAGTCTAGAACATGAATCACCAAATAATAAAGTGTCTCAAAATTAATGCAGGATTTAAATTGTGCACCATTTGGGGTTAACAGCATTCTGTGAGGTCACATGTTGTAGTAAACACGTTGCGGTTAGTCAATGTGGAGCGCTATATGACAGAGGAGCAAGTAACGATCGTTAAAATTCATTACAAGTACGGAGAATGTTTCGCTGAGACTGTGCGCAAATTACATGACATTTTCCGCAGGAGAAATGCCCCAAATGAAACAACTGTGAAAAGACTAGTTGAAAAATTTGAACAAACAGGTTCACTTCGCAAGGAAACAGGCTGCAGTTATGTGAAAAAGTGATCCAGAATTTTGTCAAAAGAATTCGAGATTGTCAAATGTGTCATGGAGGACATTGTCAGATATCCTATTTCACATTGAATGGCAATGTTTACCCTTTCAAATAATCTAATAATTTTGCCAACTAACAAATAAATAAAATGTTGTTTTTTTTTTTTCTTAAATTAAATCCTGCATTTCTTTTGGGAGACCCTTTAGATTGGAAGAGCCACTGCTGAGATGTTTTAACACTTTCCGGTCTGACGGTTTTCATGCGTCTTTTACCTGTGGACAGACGTTTTAGGGCATTTTTAAAAAAATACAGAAAAATACACTATTAATGGTATCACAATGTATTATATATCAAATGAAAGCTTAGATTCTGTTATAATAGATAATTCAATTAGATGTTACATTTTTATAATTTACACATTGCAATATTTATTGAAAAATTACGTATGTTTTTGTATTTTTGATAAATCAGCATAAACATGCACTGTGCACGTTATAAAAAAAAAACGAAATAACGGTAAGCCTTTACCCAATCAACATAAGATGCTCTCTGGTGGCGAAACATTGAACTATCTCCAAGCGTGTGCAACAATAATCGCATAAGGTTCGGGCAACTAAATTTAAATGCAACTGAAATACGGCGATCGTATCCTAGCAGATTGGCGACCGGAACGGGTGTTTTACTCTGTTCGCATCTCCTCCGATTCCTGACTGAAAAGTGTTAAGTGATTTTTGAATGGTAAGCAACACACTGCAAGTGCTGGTAGCAATCTTAGGAAGAAACTTCGTATCGTCATGGTAGTTGTACCCATACTATAGGCAGTGCTTGAAGTGAGGGGGGATGCAGGTGATTGTATCCCCCCCAGATGGCAAAATTGTCACAAATTATCCCCCAGCTGCCTCATTGCCACCATGTTAAACAATAAGAGAATCCCCCAGCTAACCTTATGGCTCAATCAAAAACCCCTCAGTTAGTATTTTCCACTTCAAGTGCTCACCATAGGTCAGTGGTTCTCAAAGTGTGTGCCTTGGTGCCCTGGGTGGCTCACAGGGGCACCATGAAATGTTATAATATTTTCACTGAAATGACACTTATTCCAATGTATGTGCTATATTTATTACTTTTTATGTGTAACAAAATGTGTCTGAATTCGAAATACATGTTTATTTTTTAACTTAAGGCAAGCAACCTAACCACACTAACTGAGCATTGCAAGTCTTAGATATTCCTACATTCTGACTTGGGCGCCGCGGAAAAATCTTGAAACGATAAGGGCAACGTTAGATAAAAAAGTTTGGGAACCGGGGGCCTCCCCCATGGCGCAGTGGTAGCGTCATTGCCTTGTAATCAAGGTGTCCCGGGTTGGATACCCGGTGGAGGCACAAGTGGTTCGGATCCCACTTTAAACTGTAGGTCCAGTCCCAATTAGCCTTACTGTGCATAAAGTGGACTTAAAACAGCAACTCAAACCAAAGTTTGGGAACCCCTGTCATAGGTGACAGATAGTCCTGACAATATTTTTAAAAGTAGTAACAACAGTAATCCTAGAATGCACTAGAATATTCTTCAATCTCGAGCTCAACTAAACCAACACAAATAACAAATTTTAACGTGCAAATCAGCAATATTGTGAAAAAAAAGGACCCTTACATGTCACTTATGTCTGCCCATCGATCTGTGAAAAGTACTGCTATCTCAGTAACACCAAAACTAGAAAGAGTAACTGTCCTGAATAGGTAGAGCTATCAAATAGTAGTTCAAGGGAATGCCGTATTTAGAGGGAGAGAGGAATCCAGAGGACTGGACCCCCAAAACATTTAACAGGTTCAATCTCAAATTAGCAAAATACTGCAATGTACAGTGGGATCCATAAGTATTGCCCGAAAAATTGCCCATGCCTATTTTTGTTGGTTTTTATCTTCATCCTATGTATTTTTAAGGTCTGTATTTTTATGTATACTGGTTCAGAGGTTGTAAGTAGATTGTTTGGTGTTTTGTGTCCGTTCTTCAAGCTCTCATTGCATAAGACAAAGGAAGTAAACGTGGTGATAAACAATTTGCTTGTTAATACTTATGGATCCCACTGTACTACAAATGACAACTACATATTTGGTGAGAGAGAGTTGACCAAAACCCTTCCTTTCCATAAAATACATTACTGGTTATTGTTAATATGAATGACAAATACTTTTCAGGATTATTTGTATAGCCTTTCCGATAGTGTACTGGTAACGTCGCCACCTTGAAATCAAGGGGTTCTGGGTTTGATACCTGGTGGAGGCACATAGTGGTTCGGAACCCACTTTAAACTGTACGTCTAGTCTCGATTAGCCTTCTGTGCATAAAGTGGACTTAAAACCTCTTCATAATGATTTTTGAGATACATTGCTACCAATTCTTCTGAAAACACAAGTTGAAACTTCTCCAATTCATTCCTAAGTATGAATTCATGAATTTTAAGTAATGAGGTTCACTCACCAGTTTCGAATGTGTATTTAGCCTTGAACCCGGTCCCTTGGAGCTCACCAGCACTGAAGACCATCATAAGGCGTGGGCCCTCGGACACCAACTCCTGGGGAAGAGTCTTGCCGCAGAACTCATGGTCATACTTGTCGTAAGCAAAGGATTCGTCCTGCCCTCGTAGATACATCTTCAGGTAGCCATCGTTGCACCTGTGGAGAGAGTTAAATGTAGTTCTAGAAGTTGGCCTGTAGTACTGTGACAATATTTCATTGTTTATGATTTTTAAGTATGATACACCTAATTCCTTTATCATAGATAACACAAATACCTCATAAATTCAGGAAGCAAATATATTTTGCACAAAACTACCAAAATGGATAATTTCAAAAGCATTTCCATAACACAAAAAGCAATGCTTATCATAATCTTGCAGGTGTTATATGTTGGTGTTCGGTATTGCTGGAATGCTTCTGGTTACAAAAATTTACATGAAAATCGAAAATCTCTCTCTCACACACACACACACTCACACACAAAAGGAAGAGGGAGAAGGGAGAATCAGTAAATGATTGGTTCTCATTTGTGCCTCCTTCTTCATTTTTTTATTAAATTTGCAAACTCTATATGCTTCAACTAACAAAACACTATGCACATTTTGAAAAGGACTATTTTTCAAAACCCTGTAACAAATGGGTTCATTTGACTTTTCCTATTCTTTAACTTTCAAATCAGCTCAGAATGAGTTCTCTAGCTTCACACATTTCGGAAATTTTAATATTTCTTGAAACCTCTGATGCAATTTCTATTTTACACTTTTGATTGTGATCTTTGTATATCTGCTGCATCAACTTACTTCGGTGTTTGGAAGTAACTGGCTACTTATAATGAGGTTACAAGCAAAGTTACTTTTTAAGAAATTCTAACTGTAACTAGCTACTATTAAAAGTTGTAACAATAACGGAGTTTTTCTTTGTAATAAAAGTAACATTATCAAGAGTTATTTTTACAGTTACTTTACAATGCTTAAATTGTTAACTTCAAAAATTTGTTAACATGAGGAATGAGCTAAATTTGACAAGTTTGTTTCCAACTCTGTGTATTTCTTCATTGATGCTAAATTGAGAACATTCAGACTTTATTGCAGTTCATCATTTCAAATTGAATGAAGACTTCCCTGTTCTGGATTCATTTGGAACGTAGTAGTTGAATAAAATAGAATGAGTGATCATTGAAGCAAAGACTCCTTGTTCAGTAATTTATTTTTAGCAATAATATAAATATACGACTTATATGATATACCAGAAACATAAACAAATGCAAGTCCTTGTACATTTATTTTATTACAATTACTGATCAGTGATTGTATGTAATTTGCTTGCAAGAAAATTTTCTGCAGAAAGAAAGCTAACAGTTGCTTTCAAGTGTGTCGCCCCATTCGAATTTGGTCATGCTTCCATTTCTAAAGCAGGAGCTCAACATCTGCTACATGTATATGCATACATTATCTGCGCCTTGCGCGAGATTCGAACATTCTGGAATTAATCTGCACTTTTTTTAAGATAACAAAATTAATTATTATGTGATCTTTTTCAGCATTGAAAAAATATTTTAGGAAGGTATGTGATTTACAACTTTAATGATTTTATGTAAATAATGTAAAAGCCTAAATTGCATGATGTAATTATGGAGATCCATGGTTATGTGTAAATATCGACCAAGTTTCCTTGGTATTTTGTAAACAACCATTCGGTATAAAAGGGAACCAGATTTCTATATATTTCGGTATAAATCTGACACCAGTGACCAGTCAGGGCTGGTCATCTGTTTACCCTATTAGCCCATTACCTTCTCAATCTGAAAGCCTCATGGCTTGCTCCGGTCACGTGACTAAGCGTCATCAACTGGAGGCGAGATAGCCGCCATGTTTGATTTGCTTCTTCGGAATCAATGTTGGACCTTTTTAGTGAATATGGAATTGTAATGCAAATTTAAGAACTGTAATCGAGTTTACATGACGTGTAAATATGCTTAAATGTGGAAGAGGTATGGTGTATAAGTCTTGTGTACTCAATTGCAGAGGCAATTACAATGAAAAAGGTAAGAGTAACGTTCACATTTCTTCAAGATGTTGTTAAAAATGATAAATTTTTAGGGCAATTCCATGTGATTCAGTCACTACGAAAAGATACAAGTTAAGTGTTTTATACTAAAAAATAAATAAGAGTAATAGTTCATGATGTAAACATTTCATGTGTCCCGAATAGGTATCAAATATACTCGTAAATGTGGACAACACGTCAACATTTTTTTAGAAATATCAAATAATTTACCCTGAATTACAAACGTTGGTTAATATTACGTCTACCAAAGCAATTTGTTAGTGTAAATTTTATGCAAGCATTCGATAAATTATTCATATTTACACAAATTTTCAGTTTCAAAATGTGCTTAATGAAAGAAAGCTATACAACGGGGCAAAGTTGATACATATGTACATTTATTCTTATTTTATCCCGCGTTATGCTTCTTTACGCTAATCGGAGGATAATGAAAGATATGTTGTACATTCAAATACAAAGTTGCGATGTGTAACAAGAACTTCGATGAAATATTCGTGTGTAAAACTATCCAATAATATATTACTTATGTTTCAAATACAAATGTTTTCACACAGAAAGCATTTTGTTACCTAGCTATGTTAATATGAACTACAAATGTATTAAATTTTTAAAACTGTTTCATATGAACTGCTTTTTATTTTTTGTCTTTGTGAAGCTTCAATGTTCGTAACTTTGATTATTAAATCAGTGATAATGTTTATTGTTTCATAATTTATTAGCATTCTTCACGATTTTTGTTAACAGAATGTAAAAAACAGTGTAAGGAAATATTCCAAATGTTTATTTCCCAAGTGAACGTTAAAATGGAAATATTAATCTGCTTTTTTCTTCAATGAAACTCTTAAGTTATAGTCACAGATCTTACTAACGACAATGAAAAGATTCAATTTGTTTATTATCTTTCGTTCAATAAAGTCAATAGGATCGAAATTACAATGTGACAAATGATTTAGGTTTAGTCTTTATCACGGAAATGTAACATTGCCCTTGTACCAATTTCTTTCGCTTTTGCTGCAAGAATATAGAAATTAAGGTTTTGTATTGAGATTGTATAGCTACACAGAATATCTGCATTATCCGGTTGATTAATTTTGGGTAAACTTAAAGACAATTTAATTGATTAGGTAACTTGGAAAGTTTACGGTCAACCTAACATGTTTTTTGTTTTATTTAATCAATTGATTTTACATACAAAAGTTCATACAAAAGCGGTTACGAGTTTTATTGTAGCTGACCAATATTCCCGATAAAATTTTTCAAAGATATACAATGTTTAAATTTTTCCGCCAGGAAGTTTTTAACGGTTTTCAACTCTTTCTTTGTGCTATGGTAGGAATTTTTGTGGTGGCCATAGTAACTTCCTGAATGAAAATTTTGGTGTAAATATTCAATATTATAAATTTTTCTTCTAACTATATTCGTCGGGAGGGTAAATGTCAAAATTTAACTTCATAAGAGAAATAAATATACCTTAATTATCTACGGTAAAATTACGAAAAGGAGTTTACAGCGTTAAGACGATCGCCTCCAGATGATGACGTCTTGACTGAGCGCTGTGGCCTGAACATCAAGATGGTCTTGATTAGCCTGACTGAGAAGTCCAATTTGGGTAACCTAGTTGTGACCATTCCCAGGCCCTAGAGGACCAGTGTACGTGCGTGTCCACAAGTACCAGTAACTATAACTGAGTTAATTTTTAAATTGAGTACCCATAACTCTAACTCTTGAAAAGTAACTCTCTGAACACTGATTTCCAGACAAGTGGCTAGCAACAACTACAGCAACTTGGAGATATATGCTAACCTGCCTAACCCACTCACCTATGCATCAAAAAATAATAACACATGGTGTAACAGCCCTCGAGGATCAGTGCCTACTTACCAACTGCCGGCGTCACTCCCACCCAGAGGCATATTCTGGGCGCATGCGTCAAGTGTGGGAAAAGAATTATTACTTTCCTTCACTTCAGATCCAATAAATGTAATATAAGCTTAGTTGAGCGCTCTCGTGTAAAATAAATACTTCTCCTATATGAAGAAATTAGAATGTAGTAATGCTCATTAACGTTGTTGCAGAGCAAACTGTCGGATGGACCGCATCAGTGAAGGAAGATTTTAACGTGAGCAAGCACTGCTCGCGTGCTTCTTCCCTCCCCTCTCTGCTTCTTCCCCCTCACAATGCGTGAATATGGCTGCATGCGGTGAGGTGACAGCTACAGAGAAGAGTGTGTTTGTTGTTTCGTTGAACAAAGAGCAGTGGCAGTGATTGATTTTTCTCCTTGGAGGTACAGTGCAATGCACATTTAGTTTAAAGTTTGGGTTATTTTTATTTCTGGGCCTCTTTCAAAGTTACTTAGTGCTCTATTTTCCCGAAAGTGATACAGGACCTAATTAAAAAAAAACATTCAACTTTCGCTCTTTCTCGGAAAAACAAGAAATAGTTAAAAATGATAGACCTTGCCCTTCTTTAACCAGCCTGTGTAGTAATCATAAGAAACAGGAGTATGCAAGACATTTTCAAACTGCACAATACAAGAAAACTAGCTGGTTAGCAGGTTGTGATGTTACAGAGAGGTTATTCTGTTGGCCTTGTCTATTGTTTAGTGTTGATAGAACGAGTGTGTGGACTAAGGATGGATTTAGCAATTTAAACGTACTATTGGTTTGTCTTTTAAGACATGAAAAATCTCTCGGTCATATTGTGAATCTCCAATGTAAATATAAACTGTTTATAAATATCAAGTGATTTTAAAATTTTCCACTTCCACATCAGACATCAAACCTGGTGAGTTTTAAACTTTTATTATCCATATTTCATTACTTTATACGTTATGCAATATTTAGTAATGTTAATGTGCAAATTGTCAACTGTTGAATACGTATAATGCTATCCCCCATTCCATAATATATATGGCCTCCCCGATGGCGCAGTGGTAGCGTCGTCGCCTTGTAATCAAGGGGTCCCAGGTTCGATTCCCGGTGGAGGCACATAGTGGTTCGGATCCCACTTTAAACTGTAGGTCCAGTCCCGATTAGCCTTACTGTGCATAAAGTGGACTTAAAACAACAAATCAATCCAATCCATAATATATATGTTTTAAAAAAATTGTGTACAGCATGCCCTTTATAAGAATCCAGGATCATGGCCGTATTTAGAGGGGGGGTTTCTAGGGTTCAAACCCCCTCCCCGAAACTTCTGACATGTTGGATTAATGGAAGTTCAGAAACCAAAATTTCTAACAAAATTTCAATTATTTTTTTCGAAGCATCACAAAAATACAAGGAGACAATGTTGAAACGATCGAGCTAGAATTTTCATACATTTGGAATTCTGAAACTTGAGTGAAACAGGATTTATTCTCCGAATCGTAACCAACCCGCGACCCCTCCATTGTCACTTCTGCTGTCATCTTTCCAGTGTTGCTCCTGCGTCACAAGGCATATAGACTGAAGATTCCCTTATGATTGTCCCAAAATTCCCTTTCCAGCTTTTAAATTCCCTGTCCCATAAAGTCGAAAATCCCCCTTGATAGGAGTTCAAACCTAGGATCTCCAGTTTTGTAGCGCATTACGTTCGCGATTGAGGTTACAATCCATGCACCAAGCTAAGTTTTTAAAAAAAAAATTGGTTCAACACTTTTCAAAATTCCAAAAATTTAATTTTCAAGTCAAACAACAAAAGCTTTATGACTAAAATTTCCATCTAACTTTTAAAGCTTTTCTCTTGAAGGTATCTAAAGTTTAATGACGAAGTATAATAATTGTGCATTTCAGTACACACTGTATGAAACGTAAAAAAAACAAAAAGAAACTTGTGCTGGATATTCACTCATCTGCTGGATTGAGTAAGCCCCCTCAAGGATATAACAATAATATAATAATAATTATTAGTATTATTATTATGGAATAAAATTGTTTTATTATTATGAAATTTTAATTATTATTGTACAATTATTGTTATTATTTCTATTATTCAAATTTCTGGCGACGCCCATGGGAACAATTATGAATGACCCCCCCCCGAAATGTTTTCCTGCCTACGGCCATGTCCAGGATACGCCAACAAGTTAGGGGGTGACGTGTGGCCAGCGTGGCAAACCCCCAGTTGTTGTTGCAGGTTTTCTATAAGCGGATTACACTACTCATTCCTAGTTTCCCAATTAAATCACGATAGTAGGTGGCAACCAGTCCCATACTCTGGTCAAAATCTCAGGAAAAGTTGTTATGCTTCCCCTGGGAGACTTAAACCTGCAAGCGTCCCATGGCCAGAGCCCAAAGTTTGCACATTAGACTATGCAGCTGCATCTAATAGCAGGAAGAAAAAAAATGAAAAACTTAACCTGCCTCACCTATTCACATGTTTATTTCTGCTCTTAGATGAATATGTGAGTAGGTTAGGCAGGTCAGCTTAGGTGCTGTTAGCATTTATATATACCGGGTGATTAAAAAAATGTTAACATATATGTGAAATAGAAAAGGTACTATTCACCATCTACGTCTACTTCTTTAATGAATATTATTGTAACACTCATGTTTGTATAGACTGTCACACACTAAACATACTGTATAACACAATAAATTCGTGTCATTGCAGCAAAGTTTTCTCCTTTAAAATGCAAATTTTCCATTTCCCATATAATGTTAACATTTTTGAATCACCCTGTATATCTCAAAGGAGCTACAGCCGTCGCTAGTTACTCGTCTTTCTGGCACCATTATTCTTTGGCAATCACCCTTCAATCCCAAGAACAATTTAGCCTAATCCAGAATAGTTAAAATTTCCACAAACATCTCGAGTACTCACTCTGCGTTCTTCTCCGGGATGTCAAACATCTCAAACTCCAGCTTCACCCTCTCCAGGTGTTGCATGTCCTGCATCCCGTAGATGAAGTACCTGCAGACGATCTTCGGGAAGTAGAGGAAGGGGTAGTTGGGACTGTACACCATGCCTCTCGACTCCTTCTTGCTTAGGATCTTCTGGTCGCACTCTGACCCCCGGATGTGCTCGCTGTCGTTCTTGCAAATGAAATCTGGAAGCAGAAAGAAAAACGAGTAACAGTATGGTATAGGGAAAACACATTTCTTCAAATTTACAGGAGAAAGTACTTACGGAACTGACTTTCTGTAGACTTTTGAAAGCTCGTGGAAGTGTTTTCTCCCTTTGTTCAACTTATTCGACCGGTAAATCATGTATTTTTCGACATTAATGTCTCTCCGATGCACAAAAGCTCTTGCCTCCATTAAGTTCGACTAGGTGAACCAAATTTTCCGTGCGTTCAATGACGTAACCCCCGGTCAGCGTTTCCAAACTCGCCATTGTTTTGCCAGAACATGACAATTTTATCTATATTTGCCTAACCTCACAGAACCTAACCTAACCTTGCGTGCATGGTTCGTGGGGCTATTTATGAATTGTTTGTGGGGCTATCCGTGCATTGTTCGTGGGGCTATTAAAATGGTTTGTGGAGCTATCCGTGAATGGTGTGTGGGGCTATGCGTGCATGGTTCGTGGGGCTATTTATAAATGGTTTGTGGGGCTATCCATGCATGGTTCGTGGGACTATCCGTGAATGGTGTGTGGGGCTACACGTGCATGGTTCGTGGGGCGGGTCTTCGAACCCGAAAAAAAATACAAAATGAGTAACACGAAAGTAGGTATTTTTTCGGTGAAGAAGGTTGCAACACTGCAAACCCACTGATAATCGACAACGCTAGTCAAGATTTCTCCGCCATATTGTGTGTGAGAGGAACGAACAATAATTACTCGATATGTAAAAAATAGAAGCTATTTTCGTGAAAGAAGCGAAATCCCATCTAAAACAATGTTTCGCAATGCATAATAGGTAAGCACGAACGTAAAAAATGACGAAATGAACGAGTGAAATGTGTTTTCCCTATACCATACTGTTACCGAAAAACGTAAATATAGTTGCTATTAGACACATATGTAGAAAAGTGACGTAAAATGAAATAGAAATACAGGGTTATTATAAATGATCTTCCCGATTTCACACACACGTAAATCACGTTTAATGAAACTCGGATACAATTTTTCATATATTATTTCATATCATTTCAGATACGGTTGGTAACACTGCTGGATAATAACTACGAGAGAAAATGGCTGCCGGCGAAGATAGGAAAGCGTTTTGTGTGTTAGAGTTCCACGTACACCAGTCTGTTACTAGTTGCAGAGACATTTCCGCACAAAGTTTGGTGCAGATCTACCCAGTGGGCATTTAATTCGTAAATGGTTCTGTGATTTTAAAGAAAGGGGTTGCATCTGCAAGAGAAAGTCAACTGACCGCCCGTCAGTAAACGATCCATGCAAGTTTTACCAAAAGGGTTTACATTGAACACTTGTGAGGTCATGAAATATACCTAGAACTTTATGAGTTACTCTTTACATTCATACAACCTTTTTCGAATGCGAGTTTGATTAAATGTGATTTACATGTATCTGAAATCGAGAAGATCATTTGTAATAACCCTGTGTAATCTGAATTAATTCCGAGTCTCGTGCCTTGAAATATCTCTGATTTTTTCATCATAGAATTTCCCTTTCGGCTTAAAATTCGATCAGAATTTCCCTTCAAAAAGGGAATTTTCTCTTCGTGTGGCAACACTGTCCAGAAGAGAGCATTGGCTCTATAGCATCTGGACCATTCTACAGTATGTATATTATAACCCTTCCTTATCTTTCCTGGTTTCGGGTTTCGGCGAAGAATGAATAGAGGCATACCAGGGCGATACAAAGGCCAACTGCTCAGATAGATCAGCCGCCGGGGGTTAAATTATATTTTTGCAAATCCCGTTGCCATGGCAACTCATCCCGACGAGCTTCTGCTCTTTGGAGAAGAGGTGTCCTTTGTTCGGAGGCCCTTCTGGAGTGGCGGGGAAGTCGGGGACTTTTACGAGGGTGAAACAAAAGAAGTCCTTGTCCTTCGAAGAAACTGTTATCTCAAAGCCTGGAATCAATATCGTGTGGCGTTCGATAGACGCACCTGGGTGAGACCCACAAGAGGACAGAGGTCTTACGCTCAACTTAAAAGTGCGCTGATTTCTAGACCAATCCAGCCCTTATTTAAAGATGAATTTTCACAGGTTCAAAGCTAGGTTGTTTTAAATTAAATCTGTTTTAAACTTCTTTACTCAATTTTTAAAACTCACTCATTCATTCATTACTTGCCAAGAAATCTCCTTACCTAGGCTAAAAGCTTAGGCCATACAGGGTTTACTCAGTACACAGAACAACGTAAGCCCACAATGGATTACCCTGGCCATGGGCGTGAATTGATTGAATTAGTGTTTTAAGTCCACTTTATGCACAGTAAGGCTAATTGTGACTGGACCTACAGCTTTAAGTGGGACCCGAACCACTATGTGCCTCCACCGGGTATCGAACCTGGGACCCCTTGATGGGCGTAAATTGGAGACAAAGTTTCGGGGAGGGGGGAAACGAAATGTTTTCCATCCCATAAAATAGTGTCCAGGACTATTCTGATAAATAACTATTGCATTTGAGAAAACATGAAATTACTCCATATTTATTTGTTGCTCTATGATGTTAATAAAATATCCTCAACTTGGAGATACATTAAAAAAAATGAAAATTGCTGGCGGGTAAGTGCCTCCTTTACCCCCGCCAAGTTAAGTCTATGATCCTGGCCGTTGGTCCAGGCTCCAGATCCTCGTTGACCTGCGTGGAAGTGAGGTTTGAGTATTAGAGTGCTGTAGGGAAAGGATTTCGCTCGAGCTCCGAATAGTTCGCCCGGATGACGCTAGATAGCGTTCGGAGTCGAGATCTTTTTCGCTCGAGCGAATAACGCTCGAAGAGGCAAAGCGAGCAGTATACGCTCGAAGCCCAGTAGTACACATACTTTGTCTCTGCTAGTGGGCCCTCAAATATGTATCGTGAAATGAAAGACGCAGTGAAATTGAAACTTAAGTGAACACAGTCATCATCTCCATGTTAAAATGTAGTTTAGTCTTACCAATACAGGGATATATAAAATGAAATAGATGATTGTGGGCTGAAAATGCCAGGACGGATATTTAACTTACACGTCTTTACAATTATTTTCACATTAAAGGCTGGATTACATTGGTCGAGTGTGCGGGAGAGTTACTGGGACGAGTTACTGGCCTATCTGCTCGACTCGACCCTTCTATGGCGAGTATCTGTTTACACACTTTCTACTAGACTCCAGCAAAGTGGGATAGTAGCTGCAGCTGTTTGGTGCTCTTTTCACAGAATGAACCCATCAACGTCGTTGTCGATTTAAAAAAAAAGTTCTGAAACGGTTTACACACTTTTTTTTCACGAGAAATTAATACAATAATGCACAAGGACATGTCTGGGAAAAAAGAAAAATTCTTTCATTTTTCTATTTTCGATCATTCTTGGTTGAATGATTCTCCTACGCCAAATACATCAAGTCTCATCTCTTCGACTTCATACACCCGTAGCTTATTTTGTTTATTCCTATAATCGACACAAATTCCATGGACTCTCACAGACACAACACAACACAGACTCTGGCTCTGTCCGAAAGTACGTACTTGAAGCATGGTTTTGGCGGAAGTGACGTCACCTAGTACAGTTCGAAAGCGCCAAGAACAGGAGGACGCAAGTGCATAGCTCGCAGTGCAGATGGAAGCTGACTCGGTCACGTGATTTCCACACTCGTTGTTCGTTTGTTTAAAATCGCGGAGGTAGAAAGCCAGCGACACAGGATAAATATACGTTATGGGCCAGCAAGTTGTTGGTTAAAGTACTTCTAATGTGTGGAAATGTATGTGTACGAACATTTGAAAATGCAACATGATTTCTATGGTGAAAAACAGGTGTTTAAATGATGAGGAAAACAACGAGTACTCAGTTTTATCTACTGATCGTATTTGGCGCTGCAGTCAAAGTGCAATTCGAAAGACACGACTTGAAGACCGCACTCCAAGACCATACTCGGAGGATGCTCGCTTCAAGTACGGTCTTGCACCTTTAGGACACGGCCTCTATGCTGTCCTCAGAAAGCGTTCACCAGGTCGAGTCGCTGTCCTCCGTGGACAGCCACTGGACTGTCCTGACTACTGGAGCGAGTCGCTCCAGTGCTCTCCCCAGTTGTTTACACGGGAAGAGTAGCTTGAAGTCCTGACTCGAACGCCACTTTACTTCAAAGAAAGTTACGAAAGATCAGTTTCCCTCCGACACGTGTCAAGTCCACGTGGAGCCCAGCCTCTCAAACCTTTCCCACCAATAGCGTCCGTTTTAAGAAATGTGGAGATCTTGGGAGTGTAACGTCGCAGTTCGTGTCGGATGTCTAAACACTTGAGGTGAAAGTGACAACAGCGCTTCTCAGAAAAACAGCTGCTGGTTCGAAACCAGATGCGGCTTCCTCTCGAGCTGTGTCAAAGATACCAAACTGGCGTTCGAATCGGGACTTCAACCATACCATCAGTGCCATGTGTTGTCCTGGGTAATTACAAGATCTTTGAGAAAGGGGACGTACCTAACTTGACGAAGCTCTCGCTGAACTCGTACATCCCAGAGAAGCCCCTGTTCTGCGTGTTGGCTGCTCGTTGTAGCGTGGCGAAGGTGAGGAGCATGTTGTTTTCGCTGGAGTAGATGACGAGGTTCCTCTGCTGGCCGCAGTACGTCCCTATCACCGGGGCGCTCGTGTCTTGCCCATCGTAGATCTTCACGTAGTCGAAGGGGCAGCTGTTGGGGGAACAGAGAAAGATACTGTCAACACCACATTCGAGTTTACTCGTCTACCACAAAATATACTCTGTCCCGGGGATATCTGGAGCGAGCCCACGAAATCAAGTCTGTGAGAAAGTAGCGACTCGAGAGTGCTCGACCAATGAACAAGTGGGATTGAACGGGATTACATGGAGGGGGAAAGAGCGGCTGAAGTTACCAGCCATTGCAGCAGCTTGTACTGCTTCGCTCCGCCTACTTTCTCCCTCTCTCTACCTTTATGAGCGGTCTTACTCCAGAGATTTCCGGGATAGAGTATAGGTGACTGAAGACCCCTGTGGACGTTTGGCTGACGCCATCGAAAATTACTCGCCTTTCGAAAAAGTTTTAATGTTCATTTACAGTGAGTAGTAACTGTGCAATTCAGAGCGTTTTGACAAGGGATTAATTACTAATTATTCATTTAGTTGATTAGTTGATATGTATTATTATATGAAAAGGAATTTTATATTGGTTATGTATATTAAAGATAAATAATAGGTTATAACAAGTGATTGTACATGCAATAATAATTTTTATAATAGGAGCTATTAATAATCGTACCTTTTGCATTAGGGAGTATTAAATTCTAAATGAATATGGTGATGCGTAGTATTCATAGTCTAGGAAAATAGTAAAATATAGACCTACTCCTAAAATTAATATTATTAAGGCTTGAGTGCTTTGTGTATGATATTTTCCCAATAGTCTATGTTCAGGCTAGTCTACTGATGCTAATGAAATTACTGTATTTATCAAAGTAGCATGGATTTGATTAATTGGTAAAATTCCCTTCGGTAGTCATATTATTCCTAATTCAATAATTGGTACCGGGTGGCCAGACAGAACTTTGTCCGAGTTCTGGGCTGGAGACATAGTTTCTAGTTGATTCCCGTGGTCTTATCTAGGTTAAGGTTTAATCCATTTATTAACTTCGTGACACTGTTTTTCTATTTCGAACGAACGTCCTTGTGTTTTGACCGCCAGGTGCAACAGTGAAAGATCCAGCTGGCGGCTGAGAAACAACGAATCAGCTCTCAGTTGAATTCTCTTCGACTGACATCGGGCATTTTCGTGTCACACCGAATGTTGCTGGCCGGACGAAACAAATGAGCGTCGGGTACGCAACACGTTGCCAAATGTACTGTAAAATGGGGGAGGGAAAAAGTTGATCAGCGTCGTTACTGGATAAAAGTTGCACAATAGTACACAAAGTACGGAAAATTAGTACACAAAATACCCAAATACTGTACAAACAAGATAATGAAAACAACTGACATAAACAGACGTGCTTGGCAACGTTCTAACGGGAGAGCGATCTTACCCCTATAGCTTTTCGCAACTGAGGTTCTTGACACTCATGGAGGCACACACCCCTATAGACAGGTAGCAAAAAGTAGGTCAGCCGTCAGTTGAGCCCGCGATCAGTATAAGAGCTTGGAACGCGTTAAATTTACCCTACAGTCCAAAGCTGACGGCGATAAGGGAACTTAAATTGAACAGTCATCTGTTTCCATCTCTCACTTGCTCTTTCCTTATAATAATGTTTGATTTGAGTTTGAGTTTTCTAAGTCTACTTTTTGCACAGATAGGCTAATCGAGACTGGGCCTACAGTTTAAAGTAGGATCCGAACTACCATGTGCATCCACCGATTATCGTGATAACTTAACCCTAGCAATACCAAGGGGGGTGGGGGGGGGCTTCTCAGGCCCGCTGATTCATTTTTTGCGTATTACATGTATATCCATCAATGTAAAAATTCATAAAAATTAGTAATTGTTCTTTGCAATATTTAGAATGACATAGCGTGATTTTTCACAAGAATGTTCATTAAAAAGTTACTTTATTTTGTTGATATTGTTTATGGGCCTCAAAGGCCCACCCGTTGGTAATTCTAAGGAAAGATATCGCAATTATGTTTTAAAGGTATTTCAATACATGACAGAATATATATTCAATTGCTAAACTATAGTAACAATTTGAAATAATGAACGTATGGGTAGTAGAAAAAGAAAAAAAAGATAACTTTGCTAGAATTTTGCACAGTTTAAGCATTGTTCCAAGTATCAACATTGTAATTGAAGAAAATTAATAAATGTTACATTGATTTACTATAATTACTTAAAAATTATTATGTAATTTATAAATATAAATATTTCATGTATAATCCATAACAAAACATGAAAGTAGTGTCTAATTAGTTAACTTATGTGTACAAATGACAGAAAACACACATCAGTCCAGTTCAATTGAACTTTCATTCATGGGCCTCTGAGCCCCCCCCCCCCCTTTTGGTATTGCTAGGGTTGACGTACAAAGCAGCCAGTACGCAATTTTTATATGATTATTGATTGATTTGCTTTATTTTACTTCGCTTCTTGTGCCACTTTTTGGCTAATTTGCGAAGATAGGGATAAGTGATGATATGATGAAATTGATGAATGGACACTCACAAACATCCATGCCCAGGCCAGGATTCGAACCCGGGACCCCTGGCGTCGTAGCGCTAACCACTCCGCCATGGGGGCAAGCTTATATGATTATTGTTCTTCAGTTTATCTATATAGTTCTATTATCAATAACCAAAGATTAAATGCAACAATATACCGTAGTTCTTCGAATCTAAGGCGCAGGTTTTTGTCAGATTTTAGACGTCCAAAATTCAGGTGCGCCTTAGATTTGATGTATATTGATACGTATTTCATGCACGTACAACATAGAATCTACTGTAGTCTCTAATACCGGTAGTTACAAAGAGTAAATATTTTTTCTTAACTTTCCTTAAAATTACCGGTAGCTGCAATACAACAATCAACATTTCGTTTTCTTGATAAGAAAATGCTCAACGAAATTTTCCCCTTTAAATTTGCTGTATTAGGACAACAATGAACATTTTACAACAAATAGTCATTCAATTGTTATCAGTTTCGTAATCGGGAAAGCGCGGGAGATAGAATCTTGATGTTTCCCGGTACAAACCGGTGGTCAGGTTTCGTTGACGTACGCGTGCCTTAAATTTGAAGATTTTTTTTTTTAATGAGGCGAAAATGCAGGTGCGCCTTAGATTCGAAAAACTACGGTAATAAGAATTAACGTACAAAGCAGGCAATACACAATCAATTTTTACATGATTATTGCTCTTCAATAGGTCTATTATCAGTAACAAAAGGTAATAGAAAAGAACATTATAAGAATTTAAATACAAAGAGGCCAGTACACAATTATTTTTTACGTGATCATTGGTCTTCAATTTATCTATGCAGTTCTCTATTATCAGTAGACGTCGGATTTTAGGTTTCTAAGCTATTTTTTCCTTTGCAGGTAAATAAAAAATAAGTTATGTCAGCGTTTCTTTAAAAAACGCAACAACTGACGAAGTTTTATAGTGCCTAAAATAACCTATTTTTCTTGTTAGAACCTATTTTAGACTTAGCTGCCTAAATTAAATCTTTTTTTAGGTTATTACATACTTTTTTAGCTTTTACAGAATTTTTATATCTCACAGAGGTATTACTCGGTTTAGTGACGAAACAAATCAATGACTGGCGTGTTTGAAACATGCATTCTGTCCATTTCCCTTCCTCCGAGTCTGTGATGTTTTTCAAAGCTCTAATCAAAACAAAATGGACAGTAAGGCTAATCGGGACTGGACCTACAGTTTAAAGTGGGATCCAAACCACTTGTGCCTCCACTGGGTATCGAACCCGGGACCCCTTGATTACAAGGCAATGACGCTACCACTGCGCCATGGGGAGGTCCTAATCAAAACAAAATGAACACAGTGGCGGCGAGTATAGGGGCATTTTCCTCCTACTTTTTGCCCCCGCACTATGGACTCTTAATGCTAAGCCTTGCCTCCTAAGAGAAAGGAAACTGTTCTTGCCAAACCCCGCTTAATAAAAGTTGCAATTTTTCACGTCCACGGGAAAAAAATGGGATAGAGAAAACATTTGCTTGTACCTTCTTTTCATGTTTTACCAAAATTCACGCATAATTCCCAGAGCCAATAATTCACGCATGATTCCCGGAATTCAAGGAATTCCAAGTGAGTAGTCACCCTGATATTGTGCAGCAAATTATTTTCGTATCATCAAGAAACTTTTCCTAACAGCGCAAACATAGTATTACAAATAATTTGTGGATAATTTTGAAAGTGATGTAAAGAAATTAAAATTTGGTGAGAAAATTATTATTTGGTTGCTATATATATACCTATTAAAATTTCTTACGGTTCTTGTGAAATTTTGTTTTTAATGATTGCAAATAATCAGTATATTCAGGAATTTTGAACCTACTTCATGATTTTTAGAACCTATTTTAGGATTTTTAGAGCCTATTTTAGAAACCTAAAAGCACACTTTTTAGAACCTAAAAATCCGTGATCTAATTATTATCATTATTTTCCTGTAGTTTACGGTTATTACAAGCATAAGAAAACAGTTTTTCGTTGTGACGTTTCAGGAGAACACACGCTCCCTTCATCAGACATTTATTTTCATTTTGACTAAAAATACAGTTATAACAATGGTTAGCAATTCTTTAAACAAAAATAATCCGTTATATAATGGATGTTGTCAATGTTACATTGTTGTAATATAGTAACGTGTGTTCTCCTGAAACGTCACAACGAAAAACTGTTTTCTTATGCTTGGAATAACCTTAAACTACAAGAAAATAATTCTACAATGCAAGCAATGCGTACATACAAGAAAAACTAATTATTATCAGTAACTAACTAACTAACTCTCTAGCCTTCTTAAACCCGAAGGTTCATGGCTGCAGCAACACAGGCCTTCCATCTGTCCCTATCTTGAGCAAGATCTATATACTCATTTCCATCCCTACCGATTTCCCTTAGGTCCATCTCGACGTTGTCCCTCCATCTTCGTCTTGGCCATCCTACTGGTCTCTTACCATCAGGTTTCCAAACAAGAATCCTGTAAACTCCTCTTTCCTCTCTCATTCGTGCCACATGGCCTGCCCACCTAAGTCTTCTTGATTTAATTATTCTAATAATATCTGGACATGAATACAAATTATGTAGTTCTAAATTATGTAACCTTCTCCACTCACCAGTCTCCTCATCCCTTTTAGGTCCAAATATTTTCCTAAGGATCCTATTTTCAAATACTCTCAATTTATGTTCCTCTTTCAATGTAAGGGACCAAGTTTCACACAGTAACAGAAGATTAAAGGCAACAATATTGTCTACAAAGCAGTCAATACACAATTAATTTTTATGTGATTATTTTTCAAATTATCTAGAAACTTACCGTTATTATTATAACAGCAAAAATAACTAAAGCCTTCATCATTTTTAACACTAACAACAATATGTAGGAAAATGTTTTACATACACAGTCACCGAAAATAAACATGGAACACCTAGATCCTGAAATACTCGCTTCCAGTGGCGACGATTAGGGAGGGCGAGGGGGGCAGTTGCCCCTCAGTTTTAGTCACTTTTGCCCCCGCACTATGCTAAATCTTATCTACAAACGGAAATATACTGTCTTTGCCCCCCAAGTTTTGACACCTTTGCCTTCCCAGTTTTGGTACCCAATCGCCGCCACTGCTCGCTTCCCTAAAAGGTGTTACGAGTCCCATTTTCATTGCAGGTGACTGGACATTGTGCTACTCACTGAGGTCCACCATAGAAAAGATCGAAGTCCCGGAACTCGAGCCGTATCCTCTGCCCCTTGGTGCCCAGTAACTTGTAGCTGCAGACGAGGTCTTTGGGGTAGACCCCCGGGTAGGTGGGCGTCAGGATGTTGCCTTGCCTCTTCTGGACAGTCGCGGAAATAGTGAAGTTGCAGGTGGCGTGGGGTACGGGGGTTCCTATCTCATATATCTCTGCCAAGGAAACAAAACAGGTCACGTCATTTGTAGCCACGCTGTAAAAAGTTGACAGTCAAATTCCGCTGCCAACCAACTATCGTAATAAAAATAACAACGGCAGTTTTAAAAGTATTAAAGCCACTACTACATAGTTAACTGTAATTAACGAGTCAGGTTTTAAAAATAATGTTGCACCTAACTGCTACTTATAATGATTACCTGTATTTACACACAATAATATGTTTAAATTTAAATAATAAGCGGTTGTGTCCAATTTTCGTAAATTAACAGATAAGACTTAAATTTTAACGGTAAAATATTGTATTTTTTTTAAGATAACTTCTGACAGTATACACACAAAGATCCAGAAGGATGAACGTATCAAGTCGAGTGTTCTTCAGTAGTGCCAAAATAATTGTGATGTAGTTCATTTTGTCTTATGATTTTGCAGACACAGAAGTACTACGTAGGATAAATTTCAGCGAAATTTTCAGGACTTGAACCTGAGTCTCTTGCATACCATGCCATCGCTTTCCCAACTTTATTCATAAAAAGGAAAACCCTAAGTGTTTGTTTCCCTGTCATTCTCTTTCTCAGATCAATTATACTTAATTCTCAATTTTTCATTCACTTATTTCTTTATTTTACTTTGCAATTCTGACACTTTTGACTAATTGGGTAGATGAGGATGAGTGATGATATCTTCAAATTGATGAAGGGACACTCAGAATGAACGCCCAGAGCGGGATTCAAACCCGGGACAACTGACATTGTTGCGCGAAGGAGTGGAAGTGAGGTTGACTTTTGGGTGTGTATGAGAACGCCAACCGTTACACTCCTATTTTTCATTCATGACAAACACAAGCATCCATGTTTTACCAGGGACTCGAACCAGGGACCCCTGACGCCGCAGGCCACACTGTTATCCACTACGCCACGTAGGCCGGCGACCAACTGAGCAACCGAGTCAGCCCTCATTTCGTCTGATTTTTCGCTGTCGGGTGTTTTAAGTGCAATTTGCTCTGACAGTTCTATCGCAACGAGATCTGTTGCATTTGAAACACTGAAGACGTCGACGGTATCTAGTTTCTATATTACCTTATAATTTGGTACAAGTCCTGATTTTCCGCTGAAATTCCTACTTTTCCTTGTATTTCCTGGCTACGTAGTTTTCCGACCCTCTATGGGTCCTATCACATACGTTAGAACACTTCTGGCAGATCTTACACACTTTGCATTTGTGCTGCCACCTGGAATGCTTTATGAGAACTACACACTCTTCACACACACAAGCTTCAAGCGACAGCCTTAGCAAGTTGGGAAATCTATGCTAACATCATCAAAACCTGACCTGTCTAACCTATCCACGTAGGCGTATAATAGCGGAAATAAGCATGTAAGTTAAGTTTTGTTCATTTAAGCTATTTTATGCATACGTGGACAGGTTAGGCATGTCAGGTTTGGTGCTGTTAGAATATATTTCCCAAGTTGCTAAGTCTGTCGCTAGCCGCTCCTTCTTCACACACTGTTTACAAAAAACTTTCCATTATTTGGGGAAATTTCCAGTCACTTCTACCCTGAAGATGAATGACGTTAGCTCTTGAAAGCTTGGAAACCTTTCTAGAATTCACCTGATCGATAGCCCGAGATAATCTATTCGTCATTTGACGCCAGAAAAGCTTCAAGACTTACTTTAACTTATAGTTATATTGTAACGTAACGGTAACAGAAAGTAAGTTACACTATACTCACCGTCGCTAATAAAGGAATAGACTCCCTCGAAGAGTTCGGGCGTGGTGAAATTCTTGTCCGTGTAGTATCCAATGGCTAGGACTTTGTAGAGTGATATTCGAGTCCGGGGAGGGATGTTCCCGCAGTAGCGCCCTCCGAAGGGGGAGTTGATAAGCTCGGCGGTGTTCGGTTCGGCGATCTCCGAGTACACATCCAAATATTCGTGATTACACCTGGAAAGGAAGAAACGGTTCATACGTAATTCTTTTTTGTATGCTTGCCTTGTTTTGTAACTACGGTTTCACAAGCCCAAAAACATTTTTAAGTTTTTACTTTGTGACTCGAAAAATTAACATTCAAAATTATTGTGAACTTATTTAGTAAAAACACATTTAAAGCGTTTGCAACATTTATACGTTTTTTTTTGTTGTTCAAAAAGTTGTTGGTAAAACTGAACATCTAAGGGAGAATTCACACCGAAGAGACACTCGACATGCGACACATGTAGCTTGGAAGCGAACCCTCAGTCAGTAATCAATGCAACCTTTCGAATCGAACAGACACGGCAAGCTGCACGTGTCGTATGTCGCTTACGTGTCTCTCGGACTGGGTCGTTTTCTCAATACCGTGTATCATGTCGCTTCAGTTTGTTGTTCGCGTATGCGCAGTGAATGCTTCACTCCAACGAGCTATATTTAGACTTTGGAAGAGAGCCCAACTGGCATGATGTTTGAACCTCTAATTTGTTGATATAATAAAGTATCCATATGTACAGTGGGATCCATGAGTATTGCAGTGCAAATTGCCCATCACCATATTTGTACACTTTATTTGACTAAATAAGAGCTTCAAAAATTAAAAGAAATCTCAATACAAGCTGTTGACAACTTCTGAACCAGCATAGATAAAAATCCATAGCTTAAAAACACATAGGATGTAAGAGAAAAATTAATGAAAATCGTCATGGACAATTTGCACGGTAATACTCAAGGATCCCAATGTACGACTCGAGACCGCCATACTCACGACACAGACTACTCATTCCTATGTAACGTTAACACTGTTGCAAGTCCATAACAGTATTTGACGTTATTGTGCACTGGATGCTTCCACTAATGTGAAGCAGAAGAGTTCCGATAGCGGAAAATTACGCTACTACTAAGCGCCACTGAATCGTAAAATGTAATGAAGCGTTTGAAACCTGATGCCAGAGTTCGTGAAGCTTCGTGATCAAATGTCTGTGACCTGCTTTAGAGGCTTCAGAAGATGTTCGCAATAAATAGAAAAAAAAAACCCGGCGACCCTGGAGAACCGAAATTCGATAACAGGAATCTTCAGAGCCACTAATTGGAGCGAAGACGGTCTAACGAATTCAGGCCTGGCTGGCGGAAAAGGCCTATCCTTGAAACCGCTGGCGGGACACTGTGGGCGAATTCCAGTGGCGTATTTGCGATTTAATTTTGGATTTAGGCTAATGTTTTTCTGTCTCTCTCTCCAACACAGGGGAATCTATCCCTGGTAAAAAATGGGGTCTGCAGGTAAGTCTTTGTCTCTACAATAACATATTTCAATTTAATAATATCCAAATCAAACATGTCGATACCTAGATGAACATTCTGCGCGAATCGCACAATAATATCTACTATATTAAAAACCTGTTTCAGTTTGGATTTCTTTAAGTCCACTTTATGCACAGATAGGCTAATCGCGACTGGATCTGCAGCTCAAAGTGGAATCCGAACCACTACATGCCTCTAGCCGGTATCGAACGCGGGACCCCTGGTTACAAAGCAGCGACCTTAGCACTACGCCATCGGGAGACTCTAAAAGAGTGGGGTTTTAAATTTTAAAATCCGTCTTAGGCCACATCTGAAAGGAATACACAAATTTATAGTGTCTACTTTTGCCTAATTCAACAACCTTTTGAGGGCTTAAAACGGGGAAAAATTGATGAAAAATCTGTGGAACATCTATACATTCTGATGCGATTACTATTTTATTGTCTTTCCTTTGCACATGTCCAACAATTTTTAGTTACTATAATTAGAAATGTTTCCATTTTCACTAACAAGAATTAAAAACTAATTACACAAAGAAATATAAAATTCTACTTGAAAACAATCTAGGAACGTCGGTCGTACTGCATCTTGAACATGCATGCAGAATAAAGATCTGGCTACACATTTCAGAGCCGGTTTCGGGACCAAAATCATCCGATTTCCTGATAGAATTCGAATCGAAAGTGACATTGCCACATTTTTCAGGACGAGAAACATTCAATCCTTAGCGCTGCACATATTTTTCCAGATATTTCTCAATATTTTCAATGATTAATAATATTTCATTTTTGCCATATTTGAGTAAGCACGACAATGAGGATGAGTGATGATATGAAACCGATGAAGGAACACCCATGACCAGACCGTGACTCCAACCCGGTATCTCCGGCCTCCTAGTGCGCCACCCACACCCACCACAGAGGTCTGTTGTGTCATGGATTGAATGATAATAATGTTCATGATAACAACAACAAAAAAATGCATGAAAACATCACAAATCCGTCGCTCAAAATTTCAAAAACTCAACTGTGTTTTTGGGCTCCAAATACTGGCTATACATTCATTTGACATAAGCACAGCCAAACTAGTAAATACTCTCCGATATAAGCAAATAAAAATGCAGTAGATTGGCTATGTTGCAGCTAGTAGTAATTTAAACTTATCTCCAAAAAAAATTCGTTTGCTCTACAGCTAATCGAAAAAGTAAACAGAGAGTTATTCGATTTCCACACCGTGCCTGAATTGAAACTGACTCACCACACTGTTCCAGATGACGGAAGCGCCACGAACTATTTTTAGCCACAACATATTTTCAGAGCTTTACCTCAAACTAGGAACATGAGTGTCGGCATTAATTTTGTAGGCTAACGTCAGGCCGACATAAACACTGATTGCGTAATAATATAATATTATCAAAATAATATAACTAATAATATAAATCACTCGAAACAGCAGATATGCCAATATCTGGCACAACTCCGTATACTATTCAGATTTTCAAAACATTAATCCTTAGAAATACATAGTCATTCCCTTATTTGTTACAACTTTTAACCAACTAAGATAAGGGAATGAGGAACAGTTTTCGCGAGGCTCTTCCCTCCGCGGCACCGTTGCCAACTTAGCTCTTTTGGAGCCAGACCTGACTCTTTCGTGCACTTGTTTGGCTGTGAACTGGGGCGCCCGACCACGTGCCACACTATGTCACCACTGCATCCGGCTCATACAGACAAACTTTTGCCATGAGTATACATCTTGCACGTGACGTGATATTGTTATATGGGCTGCGTCGCCCCATCCTCTCTTACCTACCCAGCTACATCTTTATAGTACCATGGCTCACGTGAAGATGACATAATATTGTTATCCAGGAATAATTTGTTTTCGATTTCATACGACCATCGGTGGATGGAGTATTGAGATGAGTGATGCGGCCAGATCTAGACGGTGAAAACTAAGAACACATTGTCATCACTTTAAAGTTAGTGGTAACAGCAGCGCCCCCAACCTTTGACACCTAAAATTATCCTAGAAGGCACTTTATCCACCCTTCGTAAATCTAGCTCCATGAAAGTCAACTTTAGCTCCATTTAAGGTGAAATTTAGCTCTTTTTTGCTTATCAGGTTTGGCAGCACTGCCAAGATGGCCGCAGGAGGCAAAGATACATGCATTACGTTTATGGGACCATTATTTTATTCGTTCTCTCGGGAATACTAAACATCCAATGCCGTAGAAGAGTACATGGACGGAAAGAGGACACGTTGAACAATTTCTTAGCCGTAGAAGAAGTCGAAACTCCCATTTGATTACTCGTAACTTGAAGTTGATTCCCCATAAGGAATACATGATATTCTATAATTACTTATTCATCATATATTTCAAACATTGTGTGTAGCTTAACAATCACCTTAAGAAACCGCTTCCACTTTCAACATGGACAAATTCATACTCTCTTGTTCAGTCGAGTTTTTTTTTTTAGTAAACAAATGCTTGTGTGTATACTAAAATAGCGAAAGAACACGCCAAAAATAGCTATCAGTACCAAAGCTAACAATCCTAACCTAACTACGTAAAATTATAGCTGCTGTTGTGGAAAGTCCTTTTGGGTGCTATATTCACTTGCGCGAAGCCTTCGAGCTGTTCTGCTACACGGTAAAGTAACACGCTAAGGTAACAGACGTACTTTACTTCACAATAAAACATTTCCGAGAGCAAAAATCAACTGAAAACGTTTATAAACAACAAAATCTTCATAAACCATGCAAGATATTTCACTTCCTCTAGGGGGTACAGAGGGTCAAGGGTACCGCTAATGCTTCATGTACTAAGTCATTCTGCCGGAATAGTAATAAAGTAAAATTTATATCTTTTATCTGCCATCGTAAACATAAGATCTGTGCTGTTCTCTACAAACAAACTATATCAATTCAAGGGAGGATTGACTAACAAGCTAGACATCCTCACTATGTCCATGCCTAGAAATAATAACTGAAACAAATGCACAAAATATGAATAACTGTGCGTTATGTTTTTCTTATATAAATAAATAAGTGAAATGCTGTACATGGAGCTGGAAAAACTGTATGGTACTGTGCATGTCCGGAAAGTAGTACCCGTTTTGGGTATGACTTAAGATGATCGAACTCCTCTCAGATTTTCTTCATATTTGGCAACTTACTGATTGAGGCCTGCTAATGACGAATCTGAAGTTAAAATTTGTCGAAAACGTCTAGAAATTGCAAAATAATTGCGAACCATTGACGCTAGCCCCACGAACCATTGACGTGTGGTTAGGTTAGTTTCGGTTAGGTTAGGCAAAGATAGTTAAAATTTGGTGTCGTGGTAGTATCAGGAATATATATATTTCCTTGTGAAACAAAAAATTTCGCGAAAATCGACGGTTTCCATTCCGAAAACTAACGCCTTATTTTCACTTATTTTGCAATATATAGACGTTTCCGACAACTTTTAACTTCAGATTCGTGATTAGGAGGCTTCAATTAGTGAGTATGCCAAATATGAAGACAATCGGAGAGGGGTCCGGTCATCTTAAGTCATTCCAAACATTTTTTTTTCTCTGAAAGTACATATCCTACCTTGAGCTATTTCCCAACATAGGTACCCATGGCATCGAGGCACATATCGTACCAGGAGACGAGTTTCTGTGTACCCTGATCTTACACTTCTGCCGTCAGTCCATTGAGAAATGCAATTACCGTTTGCTGAAGCTTGTCATTGTCATCAAAGCGTTTATTTTTATTTTACCCCTAAACTCCTTTCATTTGAGAAGGTCGAGTTTTTCTAGCGTGCAAGAACAGAATGACAGCTCTCACTTCGTAGTTGAAGGATTCTAGATTTTCTGGTCAACCTTGACTGACCATGCAAACCCGTACACAGCCACTACGGCGATGCAGCTTGCACCAAAGCTCACGCACAACTGACTCATACCGAGTGACTTTGGATGCGGTGCGTATCCTTCCGCCAATGTACCGGCGGCAGGGGTGTGCGACGAGGGTAGACAAAAACGTATCTCCCTGGTATGATAAATGCCTCAATGCCACGGGTGCCTATGTAGAAAAATAGTTCAGGATCAGGAACGCATAAATTCTAATGGGTTCTATTTGGTTCCGCAACAGGACCGAAACTTTCTTTCTAGCACAATTTAAATTCGGTCCTAGTTGCGTATTGCTTCATTTCAATACGGTTCTGCTCGGGAAAAAAGTTATTGGACCGTATTTAAATTGATCCGGAAAAAAGGTTCCCGGACCAAATTGAAATAGTCTACTTTACAGATAAAATGGTTCTTTACGGTCCAGAACTCATTTACGCTTGTTGCTTTTCTCTCCTGGACCGGAATTAAATTTATTTAAAATTCCTGGACCTTTAACAACCCTGGCATAAGGTTTGTACTTTCAGATTAAAGGTTTTGTTAAACTAACGTTCGTTATTTTTATATCCCAAAACGGGTACTACTGCTCAACTCCACATGCTCCACAATTGCATTCATTTGAAGCAGTTCTACTATCTTTTGGCACTAAGGTGTTTTCGAGACATTAACACAGGAATGAAAGTCTGATTGCGTCAACAGACTAGGGTGAAATTACCTTGGAGGGATTTACAAAGCAGAAGACCATGATAAGTCAATCAGGTTGGCTACTTTTGTCTCTCTGGGTTACTACCCTTATTTGTTTTTGAGAACAGGTTTTCCAGTTTCATCTGTTCGCAATTAGGACATAAAAGGGGCATTCCACGTCAAAGGATATAAACGGGGAATTTCGTGTCAAATCTTGTGAGTGAACAATCTAATATTGTACGTTTATTTTAACTTTTTGACGTACTTTTGTTTTCTATTGTGTCCCACCCGTGACACCAAAAAACAATCAATTTCTCCTGTCACATTTCGACCTCAAAGGTCATTCATTACCTTCTTTCTTTGTCTTAAATAATTGGAAAATTCACAGCAATTAAACTAAATTTCTTATTACGTAAAGAAGCCGTGTTTAGTCTGTCTCACCGTTACACAAAATTGTTCACTTACATAAATCTGGGAAAGTATTTTGTTTAATTAACAGTGTTAAGTTTCATATTTGATTGCACAGAAACTGTAAGAAAAATGTTGCTTAACTATCACTAGAATATGAGGGTGGATCAAATGAAAACGGAACAGTGGATGTATTTGGTTGTTTGTGTGTGGCGACAACCCTGTGTGGAGGTAGAGCGGGAGGTAAGGAAGGAAACCCCTACTGCATAATGGACTCGCCCTAGATAGTCGCGCGTGAGCACATGTTATGCATAGGCGGTCGGGCAGCAGTATCGTCCGAGCAGCAAACGACCCGGCCTGTTGTTCTCTGGAGTAGTTTTGCTGCATGACAACGCGCGTCCACATACGTCAGCTGTTACAAAGAACAAGTTGGCGATGTTTGGGTGGACAGTGTTGGTACACCCACCATATAGCCCTGATCTATCGCCATGCGACTTCCAAATCTTCGGTCCGTTGAAAAATTCATTTAAGGGTCAGCGCTTCCACTCGGACAATGAAGTCATGGACAATGTTCGCAACTGGTTCTGATCTCAGCCAAAAAAGCAGTTCTACGAGCAGGTTATTCGCCGCTTGGTGAAACAGTGGGACAAGTGCTCGTGTAACTTTGAAAATTACGTTTGAAATAAACCTTGTTGATTTCATTCTGTGGCCCCCGTTCCGTTTTCATTTGATCCACCCTAATACTTAATTTAATATAAAAACTGTAGTCCACGTATCCCACCCGTGACAATGGAATGCCCAAAACTATTTCTAATTTTGGACCAGTTAGATATAGTGAAAACACATTTAACTCGTTTATTTCCGAATTATTTACATTTGTACTTACCTTATATGCGTCGTTGCTAATTCGCTACACTAACACTTATTAACCGAAAAATTATGGTTTTTAGGCTAACATTGATCCACAAACCATTCACGGAAGGTTAGGTTAGATTCAGTTAGGTTAGGCAAACATAGAAAATTAAATTGAAAAAAAAAAACCAGCTCACACATCATCTTGTAAAACTACCGCGTGGTTGCACGAATTGAAAAAACACTATTCCCAGCTTCCAAAAGTCCACATGAACTCAATTCCGTAAGTACTTTCCCGTCATTTCTCCTGTAAATTTGAAGAAATCTGTTTTCACTATATCTAACTGTTACCCTAATTTTTATGTGTTCTCAATTAGGACCATTTCGGCACCGTTCCCAATTAAGACTGTTCGCAATTAGGACACAACCTGACAAATCCCTACCACGAAGAAACGGTAAGGGCTTAAAACTCCAAAGTGCTCTTCCTGGCCGACCTTGGGCATCTCTTCCCTGGCACTTAACTTCAAAGCCTATTTGCAGAGGTTAATTGTAGCAAACTAACAAAGGGAATGCGTTACGTGCACACTGCTTCAGCTGCAAAGTGCTTCGCAATCGGTCCCGTCAAACATGGCTTCCGTTATTGTAAGCTGAGAAGCTCCTCTCTATGGGGTAATTGCTTCAACAGACCTTGCTTATCTCTCAAACAGATTTTCGGTGATTTCCGATTCGCAGACTATCGACACCAGATCGAGCGAGGGATCTCAAGTACACATTCTCCTTAACAATCGTAACGACTCAGAGATCTATTGTTGTATGAGCAATCTCATCAGATATTCGCATTGGATGCATTGTATTTGCTGTTTTCACACAGGCTAATACGGAATTGTGAATGAGTGAATGTATATGGGGCATACCATTGTAACCGGCGAGACACGTGGACTATATTTCTTTGATATTAAAGTAACTCTCTCTTCTACTGATTAGTTAAGCAACATTTTTCTTACAGTTTCTGTGCAATGAAATATGAAACTTAACACTGTTGGTTGAACATAACTACCCTCAAAATACTTTCCCAGATTTGTAGCTATAAGTGAACAATTTTGTGTCATTGGTGGGACAGACGAAACACTTCACTTAATAAGAAGTTTATTTTAATTTCTGTGAATTTTCAAATTATGAAAAATAAATTATTTAAAACAAAGAGAGAAGGTAATTGACCTTTGAATATTCTAGTGGAGTTGAGGGGGAATTGTAACAGTTAAAGGAGATATTAGTCTATTGGTGTCACGTATGAGACAATACAAAGTACAACTAAATCAAAAAGTTAAAATGGAAGAATAATATGCAAACACCTTCTACTTTCTAACTTAATTATGTATAATAATTGAATTTTCATCCAACAAACAATTATAGATTGTTGAGTTGAGTTGGTGTTTAAAGTCCACTTTATGCACATTAAGGATAATCGGGACTGGACCTACAGTTTAAAGTGGGATCCGAACCACTTGTGCCTCCGCCGGGTGTCGAACACGGGACCCCTTGATTACAAGGCAACGACTCTACCACTGCGCCATCGGGGAGGCCCTAATTTTAGGTTGTTCATTTACAAGATAGGATAAAGTTACAGCATTGCATTTAATTTTAAAAATTTAGGTTCAGGGCACTTTCACATGAAATGTCCCATATGCATGTTATTTAAGAAAGTATGGGAATGTTATGTGTAGAATGTATAGCAAAAGTATCTCTTCATGTATTAATGAAAAAGTATCTCTTCATGTATCTATTCATGTATAAATGTATTAAATTTAAACAAAAAGAGCCAAACGTAAAGCTGTAGGTCCAATAAAGTTTGGTGATGATAATGACCGAGGAGAGAAGGGGGGAGGTTCCCAGGGGGTCCAAGCCCCCTCGAAAGATAACAAAGTCGAAAAAATGAAATAACAAAAGAACTTGTTTGGTGTTGTACTATAATACGCGTATGAAGTCGATTCATTTCCTCACAACATAAAGGTAAGGTTTAGATTGGGATTATACAGATTTACGTTGACAGTGCCTACGAAAGTTAGGTTTACCACTGCCAGTAATGATACATATGAAAATACAGGGGCTTTACTACTATTCATTAACTGTACCTAACAAATTTTTCGGTATTTAATAAAGAATCCATTAAAATATTATTGACATTAATTTCTTTGGAGGATAGCTGTCTTTACAAAAATTTTAGTCATGTTAACTAAACATAAGCTAGATAATGAATACGTGCGGTTATATCTCTATTCTTATTCATATTTTTACCTTTTAATACATATATACAATAATCTTATTAGTCGATTAATTATAAACTTTATTATTATTGCAACATGTAAAATACTTGGTTCGGTTCAGTTCCGGAATATGTTTCTAAGCTCTGTCCAGGGAATCTGAAAACAAGTCTTCCGCGCAAGTAGTGACGCGAGAGGGGAAGTGAGCGAACGAAGAGGAAAATGCGGCTGCAGCTACCAGCTGTTAGCAGCACCGCGTACTGCTTGGCTCCGCCCACTCGATTTCTCCCCTTCTCCACCGTTATGCCCGGGCTTGCTCCACAGATTCCCGAGACAAGAGTGTAGATGACGTATAGAAAAGTTACTCACTCTGGAGGAGTGCCCCTGAGGACAAAGGAAGTGAAGGTGATCTGGACTCTCTCCCGCTGGCGAGCCACGAAGGTGTAGATGCATTGGCGGGAGTGACCTTCTTCATTGAGCAGTTCAGGGGCGTGGAAAGTCCCGTTGCGCGGCCCGCTCTCCCGACTCACAAACGTTTGGTCGCACTCTGCGGAAAGAACACAAGAAAAAGTTAGTTGATAAACAGAAAAAACATTGTTTCACAACACACAGTATGAACAATAAACTTTCGTTAGGAAAGCAAGTTTTCAGTGAGCAACCAAGATATATTCCACGGGTAGAGAGCTAGTGACGTAGTTGGGTCACAAGCGACCTGGAAGGCCCTAACATGTAACTTCTTCCTCACGTAGCAAAGCCCGGAGATGACTTCCTCTCAGGCTAACGATAGGCTGGCACCACAGCCAACATAACACTGCATGTGCTTTGTGACCTGTTTATACAATATGCAAGCTTGTTATTATACCGGATGGCCAGAATTAAAGTTACCCAACTCAGAGCCCTCTGTAGCCTGTTTGAGGCATCGTAGAACTCTGAAATTTGGTGAATCCACCACTATGCAGACCATGGGGAAGAGGATGGCGATAAAAAACAATTCAATTTTCCGCCACCAGGTTCAAATGTGGCGCTGTACTTCCATGATGGGTTGTAATAATGACGTGAACTGCTCACTGCTCCAATTGGTTAAGGATTTGCCTTTACCTTGCAATCTTGTAATAAACGAGATATTATTTTCTCGCAACTTCCAGCCACTAACAAATGTCTTTCTAATTAATAACTCAGCTAAATCACTTAACGTGATTATTTGTACAACCAATCATAGAAGTACAGCGCCACATTTCAACCTGGTGGCGAAAAATTGAACTTTTTTATTGCCATCC
This sequence comes from Lepisma saccharinum, assembly GCF_977018435.1. Taxonomy (NCBI): domain Eukaryota; kingdom Metazoa; phylum Arthropoda; class Insecta; order Zygentoma; family Lepismatidae; genus Lepisma; species Lepisma saccharinum. Next base: position 3,759,866 of record NC_139248.1, on the reverse strand, counting down.
TCTTTCCTATGGTCTGCATAGTGAATTCATCAAATTTCAGAGTTCTACGATGCCTCAAACAGGCTACAGAGGGCTCTGAGTTGGGTAACTTTAATTCTGGCCACAAGGTACATACTACAGCCGGGAAGAAATAACCTGGCAGTAACGTCACTCCCTGCTAAGTCAGCGTTGCCAACTACTATGAAAGGAACCATAGCACGAGTAAGAGTACGAGCAGCAAGAATCGCGGTGCAAACTACCAATCTTCAATTTAATGTTAGCACTGCTAGATGTTTATTTTATGTTTGTTTATTTTAATTATTTCATATAATTCGGCTTTCAGCAAACTTTCTGCATGCGGAATATTGTGAGATGATAGCCACGACTCATTTCATCCTTCTGCTGTTTGATGTTGGGATTTTTTTCAGTAACTTCTTGTGGTATGGAGGATTGTCACACACAATAACAAGTTTGGGGGCAGATTGGAAAGAAGCTGTTCTTCGAACCACAACATAAAATGGTTAGCGTTCATCTCCCCATGATAGTCACAAGAAGTTGTTTTTGAAAGGAACACTAACTTCGCCCCTCCACAAATCCACTTTCACCACCGGCATGCACAATAATAAACCTGGGACCCTTTCCTGTTGGCACTTTTAACCCCCCCCCCCCCCCGAATCTTTGGAATCCAGCCACACTTTGGGGACAGTGTGGTGTGTGTTCACGAAACTTTCATCCATATAAATGAAAGACCGGCGGTTTGCTCTGTGCGCAGTTCTTTAACTTCACGCAAAAATGATCGCCGCAACGCAACGATGCTGTTTCGTTCAAGGAGTAGCTTCCTGCTGTTTACGCTGTGCTTTTTTAAATCTGAATCCTAATTTTCTTATGATCATACGCAACGACCAACGCGAAACCTTAAAATTAACATTTTCTTGCAGTTCCTTCATCAGTTTATGTATGGTGACAACAATGCCTTTCGTGTATTAAACAATGGATTGTTTGGCGCACGACTGCTTCATCAAATCCAGATTTGTGACACGTTGCTGGGCGTTCGGTCGGTTCTTGCCCGCCGTTGAAAAAGATTTCCCGCTCGCAATCGCAACACATTTGTGTTTCTTCTTCAAAATTCTCCACACAGATCTTTCACTGACACCTGTCGCCACGCGCGTTCTGTGAACAGCTGTGGTTTTGTTTTCATCGCAATCAAAGTACTTATACACATTGAAAACTATTTCTCTTGTATCGCTGTGCAAGGGCTTACCTTTCTTTACTCCACTGCTCATTGTACAACAATGACAAAACCAACCAAAAAACCCTCCCTAACAAAGAAACAAAATAGCCTGCAATCCCTCGCTCGTAGCTGCGGTTTGTTAGACTAATGTAGCAGTGTGGGGGTTTGCACGCCTGCATCACCCCTCTCGGAATGATTTCGATTGGTTTGCACGCCACCTTGTCGTCCGCTCTAGCGAATGAGCCTTCGCTTCTGGAAGGAGAGGTGAAGGTGGGAGATGACGTCACTGCCAAGCTATTTCTTCTGCGCTGTAGTGTACTACATGGTACCATTTTTGCTCGCTTGTACTCGTTCGAGTTTCCCACGCTCGAGCGTTTACAATGGAATATCATTTTAATGTCACAATATCGTAGACACATATGTGTAAATTATCCGTCCTGGCATTTTCAGCCCACAATCATATCTATAATTTTCATATATCACTGTGTATTGGTAAGATAGACTAAACTCAATTTTAACATGGAGATGATGACTATGTTCACTTAAGTTTCAAATCCACTGAGTCTTTCACCTCACGATCCATACTTGAGGGCGCGCCAGACAAATTACGGTTATACGTGTACTACTGGGCTTCGATCGTATACCGCTCGTTTTGCCTGTTCGAGCGTTATTCGCTCGAGCGAAGCAACTCTCAATTGCGTACGCCATCTAGCGTCTTCCGTGCGAACTACTTGGCGCTCCACCGAAATCCTCTTTTGTAGCACTCTAGTGCAAACCCTGGAGTGGATAATCCTGAAAATTTGTGATACTTTAGGTGCATTGCATGCTTTGGCTACAAGGTTCTAAACACATGTGCGAATGATGGATAACAATTTGAATCTAAATACCCCTCTTCATGAGAATTATTATATATACTAGGTAAACACAGTTATATATTTTAAGACAAATTGGGTTTTGCCTTTAGCATGGACGTGGTATAACCATAAACTTGATGAATACAATATCTACTCGCAAAACTTTTTAACATGAAAGCAAGCATAGTGAAGAATGTTTTTCCGCCTGTTGGTGATTGGTGAATAGTGGCACACAATCCCCAAGTTGGTCGAAACACAACATTATCTTTTTTTGCTTTTTTTCTAGGTTTTGTTTTCTCCGTGGTTTACTTATTTCGTGTTTCCGGTTTCTAAACGAGACTTCAAATAACCGTATTCAATGGTACCCTTTTATTGTAAGGAAATAAAAAAAAATCATGCACTGGTAAAGATAGCAATTCTCCTTGTCAAGAATTTTAGATCGCTGATTGTCTTTACTTTTAAAAAGATTAAAGTTATTGTTAATGTAATTTAATAATAATAAACAGTACATTATTAGAAATTGTGGAATTATTCCCTCTGAAACGTGAACAATAATATCCTTGACTATACACACTCAGTTAATCGCAAGCATGTTAAAATTAAACCTTCATTAAGAAAAGGTTCAAGATTATTTATCTAAGTTATAACCATGAAGAAATACAAGATTAAACATATACCTGTAACAATCATGTCTTTTACAATCTTGCGCACACATATACTGTATTTAATTTGTGTATATTTATGGAGAAAATATAGATAAATATGCTACTCCAAACTTTAACGGTGATTAGCAAATTGGCCAACATAAATTTACTACTTGAAGATTTTAAATACTAATTTAGGTTTAATTCGTAACAAAGTTAACAATTATTTTTGGTTTATTACATGTTATATTCTAATACCACAATGTATTTGTTAAACTGATTTAATGGCTATTACAGTTTCAGTTTCTTTTTACAAAAAATAATGATTTAAAACAGATCTAGTTTTGGCAGCATTTGAACAATAGACCTAGATATCCCATTATCGCTTAAAATATGAATTTTATATAAATAAGCGCGAAAAAAATCAAGTACCAATTTTGCAAAACTAATGCCATATTTATTAAACGTGGTTTAATAATTTACGAATTTGAGACAATATTTAGTTTTAGCACATTATGACATGGAATCAACTTTTCATAAAACATACCTATGTGCACTTCTGATTGTACATAAGTGATATATCAACACAATGCTATGCTACTCTAACTACAAACGCTAACTACTGATATGTCATGCTTCTAAAGAAAGAAAAAATGATCCAAATTAAAGGCAAAGTGGTGGGAAGGAACATAATATTGTGCTGTTTTTAACACGAGAAAAACAACAATGTGCATATCAAAATAGATTGAAAGTGCTGGTGAAAGTGCTTGTTCCGCAACAAAACTATTCATGAAGCGGTACGAAAAATCTCTAGTGATCTATCCATCTACGTGCAATTGTTCATGGATTGCCAGTTCGTGCAAATAAGTAAAGTACGATTTTCGTGGTTCAAAACCGAAAATATTTAGTTTCCGAAATATGCAATGCTCAGAAGGAAGTCAAGCATTTCACGAATACAATTTTTCTCAATTCCCCTGTTCCCAGTGTTAATTTTATGGCCGTTTATTTTGCATATAAAAGAAATGTTTCCTTTGTGGTGTAACTTTTCTGTACTATATAATTGCTTTTAAGCATTTACATATTGCTTTAATGTACAACCAATATATCCCTTGATAAACATGTACGTTTGTAGCATAGAAAAGTCACGAATATAGGAAAGTAATATCAGTGAAGGAACGTTGTTTTTTATTTACAAATAAAAGTGCACAACATTTCAGTAATTTTATAAACAGAAAACAATTAAAAATGTATTTAAATTGCGAAACGAATGCTATGATACAACCATTTATATTGTTGCTGTAAAAAGATTAATAAATGTAAATAACTTTTCATTTTTACATTTTTTTTACTCGTTCAAACTAAAATTGTTGTAATCAATATATTTATTTTATCTATACCATGTTACGTAACCGTATAACAATACGTATTTTTAACTCATAATGTCCTAACAAGTTCAGTACTCATTTCGCTCATTAAATTCCAAACGCCACCAATATGCCTTTCGTTTTAAGTGTAGGTACTTACTAAAAGGCTTATAATATCTGAAGCTCTTTTCAGAAAGTATAAACGGTTTATACTTAACAAGTCGTTGCTTTTCCGCAATATTTGACAACTAATTCCTTGTACAGGGGAACTATTTCCATGCAGTGTATCAACTTCAGAGCGAGTCATCCTCTCGTCACTGTCCTATCATTTCGTGTGGTTCTCGTAGGTTACTGACGTCAGCTCACGAGAGCGCCAATCGAATGCTCTTGCTACGGACAGTAGACTCGCTGGACAGCAGCTTAACAGAGACCCGCTGAATATAATTTTTATCTTTTATTTAAAGCTAAGGAAAGCTTAGATTAAAAAAAAACGTGAACTTGTTGAAAACAATAAAAAAAACTCTTTATAATCTATGGCAATCCATGAACAATGAATGCAAAAAATACACGTAGGTCAGAACTTTGGGAGGCAACACACGAGAACATACTTGGAGCTTTGGTAGGATAAGAAGACAAGTCTCCCACAAGAGGCACGCCCCCACCTCCTGATTCTACACTGTCCGCTGCCTCGGGAACTGGTCAGGGGGACAGAAGTATAAAAGAGAAAAAAAGAAAAGACGACAGCTGTTAGTAGACGTTTTTTGAAATCACAATACAGAAAAAAACAGTAACAGATCAAACAAAAAGACAACAGCAACTACAAAAATATCAAAGTTAATTTCGTGTTTAGACCATGGAATGATCGTGTACTGAATTTGCATCATTCGTTTCATCGGAATATTTGATTTTGTTTGTCCTCAGCACAGATCCTGTAACATGAAATCTGGAAGTAGTGTTAAAAATTTCTACATTGTAACGATTTCCACTTTCGCGTGTTTTTAAAAAAGGATTAATCTGGAAAATATATACTTATTCTAAGTATAAATATTGGAACATTTACATTATTTTAAAATTAATAATATTAAATTCGACTTCAAAGAAGTTTAATAATTAGTATTTATCGTGAAGTATGATTGAATCTCTTAACATCTTAATTTAACATTTGAGAGATAATCTTAGATTTTAAATGTTTTTTAACTACACGTATTAGAGTTAATGATATTTCTATGGTTTGGCAGACAGAATAGATGCATGCCTCTTCACAATCGTAAATTCAAATATAAATTTCAATTATTAGGTTTTTATTTTTTCGTATCAGCTGTCAAATTTATAAAACGTTTCGATGAATTGTTAATTAATTGTAATGACTTGTACGATGAAATATTTCACGATTGTTGACAATTTCACACAATGGTACGAAGCTATGTCACTACAACAAACTGTTTCTGATACTCATATGGATTGAAAACTAGTTTTAAAATGCAATTAGTTTAGAACTAGTGATGATATCTGTAATTTTATTTCGTCGGAGCGTTAATATCTGAAGACATTTTCATTTATGTAGCGAGCGATCGAGTTACGTTAATTTTACATTTATGATGATACAATCTCCATGTAGTAATACTATAGTGCAGATCAAACTTTTTAAGCTGTTCAATGAATAGTAGTTTTATTTTTATTTTTTTTATTTCCGAGGGTTGACTTGAAATGTACATAATGTTTTACATCTAGGAAAACATTTACTTCCAGTGTTTGCAGTTTATTTGCACTGTACCATATTCAAATACAGGAATAGTTAAGAATTATTATTATGTACTAAATGGGTAATAGTAATTATTGAAACTATTGTTTCACATTTCAAAGTTTGTGTATGTACAACGTACAAGACTACAGTTTTCATGGTTTCTTATTTTCCACAACACTTTCATCACTGAGTTCTCATTATATCTCTTGTACTTGCAGTGTACAAATGTGTATCTTCGTTTACTCTTAAACAGACGAATCGTGGTTTCTCTTTTATTCCAATGCTCTTACATACTAGTCTATAAAATATATGATTTCTGGTAATATATCTTTTCAGTGAACCTCAAATAGACGCACGTGTAGAACAGATTATTTCTTGAATGTATGGTTGAAAAATGTCGAGGAAGTGATTACTTTCGTTTCTTAAAGAATATAACTTGAAAGACTAATGTTAATATTACTTTGTGTCAGTATTCGCTATGTAGAAAAAATATATAAATCATGTACATCATGTACAGATTGCTGTAGTTTAGGAGAATCACTGTTTCATTACTAAATGTTAAAGTATGATAAGGAACTTATCGAGAAGTCTACAGCGAATATTACGACATATCTATTTGTATTCAGCAAAGTGCACTATATGTATATTATATATATAGCTATAATTTCTTCAATGATTATTAAATGGTTTGTTTTACGGCAAATCACAAGTAATCAATCAAATGAATACAGACTGGTCAATTAATATACACGACCAAAGACATCAATTGTGAATTAAATGTCTGTAGAAAGATTAAAGTAAATTATATGAAAGAAATTATTACTTATTACAAAAATAAATGTAAATAAATGTTATTTGCTACTACAACATGAAAATATATACTATATTATCCAACTACACACTATATTTCTTAACACTACACTACACTGAAATACTAAATTACAACTTTCACAAATTACTAATGAAATTGCACACACACTACGAGAAAATTCTAAAGAATACATTAATGAAATTTAAATATGTATGTATATTTAACATATTACAACAGTTTATTACAAGTTTGGTACAACACATATCATGCAGTAACTTACAAACACATTTACACTTTTCATACAGACTTTGTTAACATATGCACATCAAAATTTCCAGTGTAAAATGTCAGGGAATAAGTTAGTTCATGTCACCTAATAATCGCTACACTTAAAAGACAAAAGTTTTGTTGTAGAGGAATGTAATTTTTGGTATGGATTCCATACGGAGTTGATCGTAAAAATAAAGAAAAGGAGAGGAAAAAACACTTGTTCCATTGGGGCGAATTCGGTGGAAGGGGCACAAAATTAAATTCTCGCAAGGGGAGCAAAACTCTTCAGCTGATATTCTGGTCGTACTAATTTGATTTGATCTTTTTGTTATTTAGCGCCGCTTTTCTTCCACTTTTGGCTAATCGCGACGATGAAGATGAGTTATGTTATGATGACATTGATGAAGGGCCAATCGAAAAGTGCACCAATTTTCAGGCCAGGATTCAAACGAAGGATCCCTTGTTTCCTTGCCTTTCATTCATCCTCATCGATACAATAAAAGGTGACGTGCTATTGCAAGTCTAAATCCGCCGACGTCAGTGGCGTAAGACGCCAGGGGTCCCGGATTCGAATCCAGACCTGAGCATGGGTGTTCTTTGGGAGCATTCCTGCATCAATTTCATATCATCACTCATCGTCATCGTCGCGATTAGCTAAAAGTGGCAGAAGAGCGAAGTAAAATAAGGCAAGTCAGTCAATCAAAATCTAAATACAAATCTTTACAAGGGAATATAAATCACACAAAGGAGCAAGCGCCAGTGCATTTCAGCGTCCATCACGCCAAGTGTCACTTGCGGAGCCGCTGCTGATAGTATTTAAATCGCGTGCGAGTAATTATTCAGTGCTTTATGGCAACACGTGTCACACTCATTAAAATTGCACCGCAGTAAACACGTTGGCGATGGAGACCGAGTTTATCCAAAGCGGAGAGCTTGTTTGCTTTGGTTAAACCAATCCGCTGGCGATGAGTTGGGTAGATAGGACGTCACTTGTAAGCAGGGGCGAGCTGTTAGGTGCGGAGGCGGGGGGTGAAATGCGTTTGAACGCACGCAATGAATTATGCATTGAAACGAGCGACAGCCATCGCTCTTGCAATGGATATTTCTGATTCGGGCTTGTATGCTTGTGGGCCTTAGCCGAACACCTGGCGTCGTAGCGCGCTGTGATAACCACTCCGCCACGGAGGTTCGGCGGTCCATAACTGGTGTCTTTCATGGTACAGTAAAACCTCATTAAGCCGAACTTCGCTTAATTCGGACAGGCAAAAAAGAAGAAGAAAAAGCAGAATGCAAGATTTTTTTAATGTGGCTAGAAGTCAACAAGAGAACTTTCCAAAGAAAAGGCAGTCAACCACTGATGAAATTCTGTTTCCCGCAGACCTTGTACTGTACTGTATAGTGAATTTTGGCCTATACCCTTTAAATGTACCATAATAAACGTATTTTGTTGCTATAAACGGAGTTTAATGCACTTTCTTCTGTTCTTTTAGGTTATTTCAGTTAATCCGGACTTTCGTTAAACCGGTCAACTTATCCCCCCCATTAGTTCGGATTAACGAGGTTTTACTGTACTTTGTATGTTCTTAGTAACGATATGATGTATTTAATTACAATTTTTGGGTGCGTCGACACATATGGCCATTTCGTACCCTTCAATGTATACGGGAAATTATAACATGATTATAACCCATGGCGCACCAGCCCTTGAGGGCAAGGGCTTACCTGCCGACCTCACTCCCATATGCCTCAGGAGAGGTGGAGGATCATCCAACCATTTACTGGGTGACGTGTGGTCAGCACAAAGAATCCCCCGACCTCGTTGTAGGTTTTCATGACAGGGTTACGCCACTCATTCGTAGCTTCCCAAATTTCCTCATAATGATGGCTGGCCACCGATTCCATGCACAGCCCGAAATCTCTGGAGACAAGTTATTACGCTTTCCACCAGGAGATTCGAACCACTGTTTTCCACTTAAGGTTTCATGGCTACTGCTGATATTTTACTTGTATTAAAGCGTTCAAAGATGGACATCAAGTTTGAACTTGGTTCACGTAGTTACTAGTTCGATAGATATTTTATGTGTATTCGTTTAGGCTTTCATTAAATATACTAAGCATTTCTAAATTACGTTTAAATGGATTCATAAGATTTCATAATCTGGGTTAGAATCAATGCTCTCAAGGCAATAGTTAGGTTACTGAGTGACGCTATACTGCATCATGAGAGACCCTTGTGTTTTAGTCTTACCGTTTCGGCGTTAAAAGAAAATATGTTCATTTGTAGTACTTAATTCATGCTTCGAATTGGCACTGTGCATTTTTCACTTAGAAGTTCCTGTTCTGTGAAATAATATAAACTTTCTTACATTGCTTACCATAGCTAAACTCCGTACCAGCTAACTGTAGACCAGGCGAACGAGAACACGTCTCTGCGCAAGTAGCTGTGTGAGACGGCTCCACCAATGAACAGTGAGAGAGAAGGGATTGTGTAATTGGCGACGGGAGTTACCCGATTTCCTCCTCAGCGTTGCCAACTTTTGAAAACGATAATACCGAACGCACATGGCAAACGGACCGTATTCTTGTTTCCAGGTCCGTACGATTGGTTTAAGAATTTCTTAGGGAAATATTAGGGGTAAATCTGCAAGAGCAAATTTTGACAAGCCGTGCATTTAGCGTCAGGACCATACGGTTGGCAACACTGCGCTTTCACCACTCGATTTCCCTCCTTCTCCTCTGCCGATATGCGCGGCCCTGCTCTACAGTTAGCTGGGACAGGGTATACTTTTCTGTATCGAAATCCTTGTTGTAAACACACAGTATTGCCAGGTCGAACTTTAGTTTTTAACGTGGATAAATATGCGAATTTCCACTAGGATTCAATGTTCTTTATTTCGTGTTCTCATCCGTATTTATGATTTTCTTTTCATTTTTGTATATTGTAGTTTCTATTTTTTTAATAACTGTAAATTATTTTCGCTAATTTAAATAGATTTTCTTCAATTTCTTTGGGAAATATATGTTTTTTGTTTATTTTATTGTTCAATGTTGTCCTAGCGTTGTGCGATAAGGGAGACCCTGAGTGGACATTTCTCCCTAAGTAAGAAGCTTAATTCGCACAGTGGATTCAAGAACGGTCTTGCATCTTTCGGACAAGAGCTCAGTCACCACCGTCGCCATTTGCAGCCGTGGAGGACCTTTTCCTGAACAGCCAAATTCTGCCACGGCGGTAAGTTCATCGGTGAGGTTTGCACAGTCCAAGGGCGGATGTTTCCTGTCCCTCTTCTGCCTTGCGGTGGCGCCAGTAATTGACCGAAACCAGATCCTGCATTATAGAGGGACACACAGCAATCCTCCTGCGTCCATGGGGCTTGAATTAGAAATGAGTTGTTCGTGAACGAAATGTTCACAATGAGCCGTCCACTTAAATGAACAATCGAACTAGTTCGTTGCTTTGGTTGTGTCCTCACGCCGCTTAGGTTCTCATCACGTTGGATCTGGTTTCGGCCGAACTTCTGCTCCGTCGCGTTCGACTGACGGACGCTCTGACGATGTGGTCGGCACGGTACAGAATGCATTCAAATGGCCGACGAGATGTTATTGTTGGGAAAGCCTTTGTTGAAAATAAGTATAGGAGAACGCCATGGGTTAATGAATCCTTAGAGAAATATTGGGACCTAAAATGGTTGAGGAGATAGGTGAGTGGAGAATGTTACATGATTTACAACAGCAGAAATTGTATTCATGGCCAGATATTATTAGAATGATTAAATCAAGAAGACTTAGGTTGGCAGGACTTGTGCCATGAATGGAAGAGTTTACAGGATTCTTGTTGGGAAACCTGATGGTAGGAAGGCCAAAACGAAGATGGAGGATTACGTTGAGATGGACCTAAAGGAAACCGGTAAGGATGGAAAAGATTGGATTGGTCTTGACCAGGATAGGGATAGATGGAAGGCCTGTGTTGCTGAAGCCATAAACCTTCGGGTTTAAGAAGGCTAAAGAGTGAGTAGTTAGTTAGGCATTGGTTAATGAGATTTTGGGAGATTATACCAGTGCTGAATTCAGGAAGTGGGCCGGGAGAAAAATCGCCCCGTAAATGTAAAAGCCCCCCCCCGAAATTATCGACTCCCCCCCAATTCGAGCTCAGCTGATTGAAATCCGACTAAAATAGCTACTATTTTTTGTAAGCATACGTTTCTAAGGATACGTTTTCAGCATTATTTGTGAGATATGTATTTGTAATCACACCACTTACAAATCTCCAAATAAGAACGAGAATGATCTCCGCCCCCCGCCCCCCTTCAAGCACTTTGTCTATTCTACTTGGTACGGTGACATAGCCCAGTTTTTGAGTCCAGCATACGCCACTTTAGTCACTCGCCCCAGAAGAGGTTAGAAAACAGTCGAGCTGCTCGCTCATGCTACTGTTCAATCTACTGGCCCAATGTTTGAATTGTTGCTTTTTCACTTCACTTTATGCACATTGTAACGACCCTGCTTGGTCGCCATTTAATTATTATTAGACCTTGCGTGGTCACTATATTCTTTTTAATCTGATGAAAGAGTTAAGCGGAATGTCCCTGCCAGGCGTACGCTTTTAGTTTAAATGTATTCTGAAAACGTTAACGGTTCCACCTCTACGTTTACTAGCTTCACTCATTATTAGACCCTGCGTGGTCGCTATATTCTTTTTCATGTTATCAATTATTGGCATTTACACTGTTCAACGTGTTGTTTAGATTAGCAGAGTCCTGCGAGGCTCATTATTAATTGTATTGTCTGAATGCACACAGTTTTAGTTTATATTGTCACGTGCATCTAGTGATTTTCCCACTAGTGATTTCTCAATGTCAAAACCTTGATATTTCTCAGTACGAAGTTTGCAATATGTAAAAAAATGAGTTAGCAACGCGTACTTGTAGTTAAAGTTTTCACCACCTTTGCGCCACCGCGAGTATAAAACCCAGCGCAGCGAGACCGGAGCTCAAGTTCGAGACAAGGAAACAAGCCAGTTTCCACAGCTCCAACTTCGACACGCAGGCCTCCCTGCATATCTATTTTCAGCACGACTGGTAAGGAACTTTCCTTCTACATTGGAAAAGCTGTCAATAAACGCGCCAAATTCACCTTTAAAAGAGGGTGCTGCAGAGTTATAACGGAAGACCAACGGGATTTCACAACAGTTTGTGAATTCCTGAAAAGCAGAAGGATTGGATATGCTTACGGCTCTTCAGCCGCCGCAAAATTAAAGGTTATCCTTCGACACCTCCCGGACGATTTGGCCCCCGAGGAAGTCGCAGCATTCTTGACCAAGGCACATGGATTTACCGTCCACAGTGCCAGTCGCCTCCAAGCTTCATCTAGACGCTCTCCACCAGCTACTGATGTGGACCACGCCACCCCTGGTCCCACTCCGTCCAGACGCCCATTACCTTTGATAATGGTCGTCTTACCGAAAGTTCCGAAGTCGTATGAGATCTACAAGCTACATGAATTAGGAGAATATTCGTTGAGGGTTGAAAAATATCGCTCTACACAAATACTACAGTGCCACGCGTGCCAGAGGGTCGGGCACGGCCAGCGGCACTGCTTCGCACCGCCCCGCTGCGTCAAGTGCGCGGGGGCTCACCGCTTTGCTGACTGCCCGGAAAAGGACCGGGCTACACCTCCAAGATGCGTGAACTGCAATCAACAACACTACGCCAGCTATAGAGGCTGTCCGCTCTTCAAAAAGATTAAAGCAGAGAGGAAAAACACCCCATCTGACTACCAACGCCGAGCTCCAACCCGGCCACTTCGACAGGAAGTCCCAGTGACGTCAATCGCCACGGCTCCAAGAACAGCACCACTTCCGAGACCGGCCAATCAGCGGCCGCCACCAAGCAGGAGAGGCCCCAGCACTCCGGCACCTCGACCAGCTTCTAGCCCAGCAGCTCCAAAACCTTCGACCAATCCTCAAGCGACCCTCCTGGATCTGCTTCAACAACTCGCACAACCAGACATCCTGACAGGGCTGATTACCCTACTTCAAGGATTGCAGCAGATTCGGCAGGCGCCGGACCGTTCGTCTCGACACCGGGTTATCACCCATTTAGTCAACACTCTGGTGCCGTAAGGTACCACGTAATGTCCTGTGCCGTCCTTTTGTATGTATGTTTGGGATTTTTTGGGAACATTCGCATATCTTACCTCTTGCGACAGTTGCAGAGGGAAAAAATGTATATTATGACTGTAACTCCCTTTATTGTTGTAAATAAAATATTAGCGACACCTGTTAATGAGTCACATGAACAAGATGCAGGTTACTTCAACTGCAGACTTCTGGACCCACTTAGGGCCCCCCCCCAAAAAAAAAAAAAAAAAACCGGAGCTCAGTTGGCTCCCGGATGTCAACTGGCAAACATCCTGGGAAAAACCGGCCACCAGCCAGAAGCCTAGCAGCCACCCCAAAAGGAAGGAAGGAGGAAGAAAGGAGAAGAAGAGCCTAGCAGCAACCTTACTACCCGGTCTAATCGCTTCGGCTGATAGGTGCCAGGTTCTACCTGCCCGGCTTGTCTGGGAGCACCAGGACCTCCTTCTTAACCTGCCGCCCTTGTACAGGAGACACCGGTCGGCTTGCCGATTCCTAGCTAGCGCCGGGGGTGTCGCGGCATCCTTTAATCCTTTACCCAGCGCCCGCTTGTCGGAGGTGCCGGCTGGCTACGGTCAGTTCCCAGCTGTGGTTGGGGGTACCGCGCACATTCTACTTTCTCTTACAGGGGAGCCCTTGACGTCGGCCGCAAACAGCGCCCTAAATAATATTAGGTCCCTACACTCCCCCTGGCGCCTCACTGCGAGGAATAAATTGAATGGTCTCTTCCCCCCTTTTGAATCCAGAAGTGGTGAATGCACGTGTATGGTAAATGTAATTGCACTTAAGTGATAAAGGTTAAAGACTAGTGTGCTAACAGACTTTCTTACGATAAGTTTATAATAAACATATATATACATATAAAGCTGTTGTTCACGTTTTACCCAGCAAGCCCTGAGATACTTGAATCTATGTTCAACGACTGGAAGAAGTTAGCACTTATGGGTAGACTTTTGCCGTCCTCCTAATTGAAGTGTTTAGAGTGTGGTAATTGTGTGTAGGTGGGACGTTGCAACATATAGGCTAATCGGGACGGACATACAGTTTAAAGTGGGATCCGAATCGCTGTGCAATGTGCCTCCACCGGGATTCGAACCCGGCACTCCTTGATATACTGGCCCAATGTGTACCAACATTTAGGTTTAATTGATTGATTGATTTGCTTTATTTTACTTCGCTTCTTGTGTCACTTTTAGCTAATTTGCGAAGATGAGGATGAGTGATGATATGATGAAATTGATGAATAGTCACAAACATACATGTCCAGGCCAGGATTCGAACCCGGGGACCCTTGGCGTCGTAGCGCGATGTGATAACCACTCCGCAACGGGGGCCAGCACCAACATTTAGAGATTGGTAACTCGGGCACTATCATTCTCTCCAGGAAAAGACACAGGGCAGGAAAGAGACCAAGGGACTTTGGAAACACCTTGTAGTTTTCGAAGTTTTGAGGGATTGAACTCGCAGAGAAACGTTTGCGAAGGCATGTCTTGCAACACCGACTCAAGTTACAATGGCTAAATACTCGTATTGTTTGTAAGAGCTGTCTCCGTGACGAGCATGAAAATATCCCTGACATTGACAGTCCTATTTATCGTCTCACGCGATCACCACCAGGAGGCGTTGCGTGGCTGCCTTTATCTCATCTCCTCGCTTTGATCTGTTCGGATGCAAAGTCATGAATTAAGGACCTGCCATCCACATAGACTATTTCAAAGTCATTTCAGTGCTGCAGGTTTCAAGAAGTTAAACTCCATTTGAAGAGGTAGATGCTGTTGTTGTCAGTGTTGTTCGTTTATATTTGTTCCTATTCATCTTTTAGGTTAATCGCGACACTGAAGGTGAATGATGATTAGATGAAATACACGAAGAAATAGGATTCGAACCCAGAACCTTCGGGACGAGAACTTGAATGCATGGTATGCTGGAGCAAAAGTGGACAGAAGCTTGTTTGGTGTTTTATTAGAATTCTTGAAGCTCTCATTGTGTAAAACAAATGGAATGAACATGGTGATGGATACTTTGCTTCGTAATACTTGTGCTGCGCACTCTACAGCAACACTTATATATAAAATACGTGCAAGTCAGCTGAAGTACATGCACTGTTTGAAATTGTGCCAACATATCCTTACTTGTAAGCAACTTAACAAACTCAACGAATTAGCAAAGATAGTTCAACGAGGAACGGAACCCGGTCGGAAGCCAATCTGATATAGCATAAAGTAACGCACCAAGTTGCAGTGGCCACTGAAGCAGTTACGTAAGGAATTTAGATGTGGATCTGGTGAAGTACTAGGGAAGAGAAAAGAAATAACGTGCTCTGAAACACTTTCACCTCATGCTCTTGTAAAATAAAATCTCGCTTAAGCTCAGATTTCAATCTTTGGGATGGTCAATAAGCCTATGCATGCATACTACAATGCAATGATGCTTAGTTGGGTGCATTGTAGCCTTCTGCGCATGCATCTGCGCAGTAAGATGCATGGTGACCGTCTGCGCATGTGCCTGCGCAGTAAGGTTCATGGTAGCCGTCTGCGTATGCGCATGCGTGCATATTGGTCATCTGGGCATGTGCCTGAACATGAATGTCCTTGAATGGGCAGCGTGTGCTCTGCAGCTTCAAAATTTAGCCTCGCTAGGCATACGTGCATAGGATACGAGCAGGTAAATGCTTCAAATAACTCATCCCTTCATGCCCCGCGGAAGAGCGAAAACACCGGCGACCCTGACTGCCAATTCCTCTCGTCTATTACGTTCCTGTTATTTCCTGTTATGGAAAAACGGGACGCTCTCAGATTGCAACGTAATCAAATTACAGACTGAAGGAATTGGTCGGGACGTGGCTAACTACCGGTGACAACGCTGTCGCCTGATTGAATTTCCTTCCGTATCGGCGCTCCCTCCATGCTCGCCCCCCTGATGATGCAAGCTCATCGACCGGCTATCGTCGTTTACCGCCTGGCAGATAGCAGCTCTCCAAACGTGGACATTTTGCGTTGATTGACAATGACCGAACAAACTGATTTGCGACGCGCCAGAGCGTTGACTGCCCAAACGTTTCCCGCGGGAATTTTCCAGCGGGGAATTCTGCGCTGTTACGGCAAGAGTGTGAACATAAATACGCTAATCACGGTCCGTCTCCAGTACTGGGATACTTCAAGGCAGAGTCAAAGTCTTTTAAGTCCACCTTTTGCTCTGAGCCGCGGAAGCTCAGTGTGTAGAGTATCTGGCTACGATGCTGAAGACCAGGGAATTTTCCAGCCATTTCATTGTTTCTGCGCGGCTCTGGGGTATCAATGTACCTGAGGGCAACCCTTGGGGTAAAGGTGGCAGTGCATTATGCTGATCACATCATCCCAAGTATTGCCGAGATCAAGAATACGTGCAGCTCTATACTCCCACATCAGTGCACACGGTACCTTATGCTCAGTTTGGCTATTCGGGACTGGACCTACAGTTTAAAGTGGGATCCGAACCACTGTGCCTCCACCTGGTATCGAACCCGGGCCCCCTTTATTACAAGGAAACCAATATGGCATCAGGTAAGCCCAAGTGAAGATATTATATATATATATAAATTATTTTTCACTCTTCTTGAGCAGCTACATAATATCCTATGGTCTCATTTTGTAGAGCAGAACGAGAGATATAGAATGGTATAATATAATCATTGCAGTCCAAATAGTTCCCAAGATAATGTAGCAAAACCCGCGAGAGAAAGCACAAACTTCAACAAATCCTATTAGTTAGAACCACAGTTCTCTACGCGGTCCGCGCGCATTATATACAGAAGGCGCATAAAAAGAGAATAAAGGCAATTTATCAGCACTTATCTTGCACCTTTTTGAAAACATTTTCAGAACCTTTTTTTACCTTTTCCGACCATAATTTTGCACCTTAAAATAGTTTCTTTAGTAATTACTATAAACTGCAAATACAAGGATTGTAATACCCCGAAACCTACTTCTGTACTGAAAGAATACGAATGCAATCATATGAACAAAATAGCCACTTAGGACCATCCAGGCTCAAGCCATTATAGTTGTTGATATCCATAGAGGTAAGCAGAAGGGTTAGTTCGTTTCTCTTTTGTTAATTATCACCCTATGAACTCATCGCCACTCTATCGACCCAGTGTGACATAAAGGTCGTTCGTTGCTCATCGTGCATTTTATTTGCGTAAGGGAAACAAAAGATCGGACGTCAGCTTGATGAAAGGGGGTGCCTCGAAGCATGAACGCCCCCGCAGGTCAGCTTCCGAATGTTTGTCAGCTTTGCATCCTGCGAGATCCATTAATATTGCATGATACAATCTTCGGCTGATGGAAAGTTTCTATTCTTTCGCTTCAGTTTGCTTCCAGATGGATGACCACTTTGTCTGGAGCCTCCAAAGCCAGTCGCGACGAATTCCAGCTCCCTTCTGCTGGACTGGAAAAGGAGTAAACAGGCGCCACATGGAAGAGGCAGATTTGGTTTCTCCAATCCTGACTCAGAGTCAGTCGTCTAGATTTCTGTAGGCATATCTACTACAATCTCAGCAGTGTTGTGAACACTTGGAAAGCTCAGAAATTTGAGCAAAGTCTCGCCAAGGATACAATAATAATAAATGTGGAATGGCACGAATGGGACAGGATTCTTGTTGGGAAGCCTGATGGTAGGAGACCTGTAAGAAGGTCAAGACGAAGATTGAATGATAACGTTGAGATGGACCTGAAGGAAATCGGTAAAGATTAAAGAAGATTGGATTGATCTTGCCCAGGATAGGGACAGATGGAAGGCTTAAACCTTCGGGTTTAACAAGGCTAGAGAGTTAGGTTAGTTAGTTTACCAGTTGTCATTGTATTGTATAATAGTAATGATTATTTCTACCATACAGGTTTTATCAATGGCCTGACCTCCATGGTGGTAACTTTGGACCAAACTTTGAGACGATGAGGCTGAATCGAATATGGGGCTTAACTTTAAGGGGGGGGGGGGGCAAATTGTAAAGTTTTAAATTCCATAAAAATTGCATCAAAAATTGCATTACAAAAAAATATTGATTCTAGGATTGATTTGGTTTTTTCTACTTCCGCTTTTGGCTAATCGTGACGAAGATGGTGAGTGATGATGTGATGAAATATCACTCACAAAGCACACCCATGTCCAGGTCGGTATTCGAAACCCGGGATCTCTGGCGCTCTCATAACCACTCCGCCCGCCACGGGGTTAAACAAAAATATTCTTAACTTGTAAATGTTGATAAACATGAAACTTGGGGAGGGGCAAGTGCCCCCTTCAAAAATTTGTAGCGACGCCCGTGGAACTAAGTAACCGTAACTCGGTTATTTTTCAAAAAGTAACTTTCTGGTAATGTTGGGCGATACATCGTCCAGGTGATATATCGCGATATTGAAAAAATATCGTCCAGGCGATATCAACTAGACGATATATCGTCACGATATTTTAGAGACGATATATCGCCGATATCACGATACGGAAAAAT
This sequence comes from Lepisma saccharinum, assembly GCF_977018435.1. Classification (NCBI taxonomy): domain Eukaryota; kingdom Metazoa; phylum Arthropoda; class Insecta; order Zygentoma; family Lepismatidae; genus Lepisma; species Lepisma saccharinum. The sequence continues at coordinate 3,741,351 of NC_139248.1, read as the reverse complement.
ATCGTATCGTCCGTGACAATATTTCCGATATCGTCCATCCCTACTTTCTGGACACTGAAATTAGAAATGAAGATTTTGAGCGATAGAAATAATCGTTTCACTGAGCAATTGAGAATCGTTCATAGTCCTCCGATTGACCATCAAATGTCCCCCCTTCCCCCCTCGCATAACGGCAGCAACGGGCGCTTTTCAGGAGTAGAAACAAGAGACAGACGCTCCCGCACTCATCATGAATTCTAGAGTGCTTTCCCAGAACTGAACTATGACGTCATCCACTCGCCTCTCGTGGCCGCTAGATGTCACCCGCGGGGACTAGAGAGAGAAGAAAGCAGGGAAGTCTCTGGACTCAGCAGAAATTCCGGGCACTTGTCATGCCTCGCCGTCTCAGCATTTCCTTAAAAACTTTCCCCGCCACCTCTTCGCCACTTCAGGAAACGTGCACAATGCGAGCAGCGAATATATCTCTCGCTTTAGATATTCTTTCTTTAACCGTGACGTGCCTGGAGCGTGCCATATGGCCTTAAGATGCGTAGGTTGTTGATAGCGAAGGAAGTTGGAGTTCAGTTAACGGCAGTGGCGTATTACCGTTACCCCGAGGGATATTAACTATTATTAGGGCCACATATTTATGGTGAATAAAAGTGGGAACATTTCGGGATCAAAATTGGAATATAAAATGGCATTTCGGTGTCAACATGGTGAATCCAACCCTAAATTTAATTTAAAAACTATACTTATTAAACATATATATAAATATATAAACTATACTTATAAACCTAAAGGAAATCTGTAGGGATGGAAAAGAGTATATAGATCTTGCTCAAGATAGGGACAGATGGAAGGCCTGTGTTGCTGCAGCCATGAACCTTCGGGTTTAAGAAGGCTAGAGAGTTAATTACTTATTAAACAAAATAAACATTTCCCTTCTTGTAGGACATGTATCTAGTTGTCAGAGTATTAAGTTTATTCCTGTGTAATGGAGTCTTATTTTTGCTTATCAAATATTTACAACAGAATTAATCATTTCTCGGAGATTTTGCATACCTCACAGGATAATTTAGACTTCAGAAAGTGCTGTGTCGTTAAATAAACTATAATTTAGTGTTTAAGGCTTTATTCCGCACGAAATATGCATGTCGCTATTATTATTGAAAATGCATTCTTAGTTATTGACTTGCACTTTGTATATGACTAAAATGTTTGAAACAACGCTCAAAATCCTAATGCGTCACAATGAAACCTGGAAAATTTACAGAAATCATGATAAGAGTTCAAATATCAAGTCTACTAATGCAAATGTACTCGATATTATTATTCTGCTGTAGTAGTAGTAGTAGTAGTGCAGTCATGCCCATTTCTGGATTGTAATTCGATTTTGGTTTGTTTCATTATACTTCGCTTATTCTGCCACTTTTATCTAATCGCGAAGATCAGGATAATATGATGAATTTATAAAAGGACACTCACTAAGAATACCCATGCTTACTCGGGATTCGAATCCGGGACCCCTTGCGTGCTAACCACTCCAGTCGAGTTGAAGCAAGAAATACCTCAGTACTGGCAGCTGATTTATCACTCCTCATAACTTGCGAGAGAAGATTGCCATCAGTGGTGCCAACTGCTGAAAAATATTGTGTGGAGTGAACCGAGAGAAGTCTTGTATAAATTTATACATAAGCCCTTACGTAACACATGTAAGCCCTTATCCTCCATTCCTTTGGTAATAACTATGTGACCACGGATAGTATAAATAATATAGAATACTGACAAGTATCAAATTGACTGCATAATTATGAAACAGTTTGTTTTGTTTAACTCGGAGACTTTATTTCTAAAATACAGGGTGACTCAAAAGTAATAGCGCAAACTGACACAGGTGAAAGTACACGAAAATGGAAGCAAAAAAGTCTCAGTAAACATGGGTCTGCAAACGAGCCGTATTCGAGATAATCGCGAATGTGTGATTACAAGCCGCCACTGACTTCATTGTTTGTAAACGTCGTCCTAGTTGGTAAAATGTACTCTTTGTTGCTGTAAGGTTCCATTTTCACTACGCAGTACAGAACAACTGACGTGACTCCCACAGTACGATTAGACTGTGTACTGATTGTATCCATCCTGTTTGATTACAACGCCACCTCTCGGAAATGTTCTGTTTTGTAAACGAAGAACAAACCTCGGAACGCGCAAGGAGTAAATCACTCGGTGTTTACAAAATGCAATCAGTGACGGCTTCTAACCACACACATTCGAACACATTAGGACGACGTTTACAAACAATGAAGTCAGTGGCGGCTTGTAATCACACATTCGCGATTATCTCGAAAACGGCTGGTTTGCAGACCCATGTTTACTGAGACTTTTTTGCTTCTATTATGGTGTACTTTCACCTGTGTCATTTTGCGCTATTACTTTTGAGTCACCCTGTATATTAACAATACGAGGTACATTATTATTGGGTAGGCTCGAGCCGCACAGGCCCATATAAGATGGCACCACTGCTTGTCATCCCCAATTACAAGCACTCTTGCACTAATGGACGGATATGATGGTAGTAGCCTGAAACAATCACAGAATTTCACAATAAAATGTCTCCTGTGAGCTTTATCACAAGCTCCCTAAAATGACCTTTGCTTCCTTGGCTGTTGCATAGCGGCAACTTGTGACGTGTTTCCTGCCGCTTGAAACAAATTATGTCATTAATCTTCATTTGCGAGTCCAAAGAACACGATATGAAAGGGTTCCAAGCGGTGCAACCCTCATTTGTTAACATCCTGAGAAATGATTAACATTAAAAGGACACAGGAAATACAGAGAGTGCTGGACAAGGAACAATACCTTAATGGAGTACCAAACATTTATCAAAGCCACGAAGAGACTTAGAAACGATGAAGACCTTTCAAGCCGAGGATAACATGTATAAATTTGCTTCTACTGTTTTCGTTAGACAGTCTAAAAATCAGAAAGATCAAGATTAGATTTAAAATTCTAAGCATCAGTTCCTCATTTCCTTAAAATATATAAATGAAATGTGATAAAAAATTTGTACCGGGGGGGATTGTACTGTAATAGAATCAGGAAAAGCAAAATGTAAGTTATTTTGCCAATGGGTGACTTAAAAATGCTTAATGTAAAACTATAGTTATATTACATAATTAGTTATAGGCCCAACCATATTACACTTTGGACATAACTATAGGCACCGAAAATGGAGAAGATCGCTTCATTGTAATGATAAACTTTCCTTAATAAACATTCACTTATTTTTGTTGTTATTGTTACTCTTGAGATGGAAACTTGGGGTGCGGAAGCAGGTAACGTCGTCGACTTGTAATCAAGGGGTCCCGGGTACGATATCCGGTAGAGAGACACACTGGTTCGAATCCCACTTTAAACCGTAGGTCCAGTCCTGATTAGCCTTCCTGTGCATAAAGTAGATTTGAAATCAAATTCAAACTTAACTTGGCACCCACCTTGGCACCACTTATGGAGACCATATCCATGAATATTTGCTTTCGTTCTGCAGGAAAACACCTAAGCTAGGAAGACCAAGAAGAACGAAGATCAGTGTTGCCAACCTAGCTCTCTTGGGGCCAGATTTGGCTCTTTCCTGCACTCGTTTGGCTGTTAACTGGGCTGCTTGCCCCTGTGCCACACTATGATGCCATCACTGGTTCCGGCCCACATAGACCAAACTTTTGCCATGATTATACATTTTGCACGTGACGTGATATTGTTAAATTGGCTGCGTTGTCCCACTCCCTCTTATATCCCCAGCTACTTTTTTTATAGCGCTATGTTGACGTGAAATCGGCATAATATTGTTATCAGGGAATCCTTTATATTCGATCTAGATGGTGAAAACTAAGAATAAAAATGTCATCAATTTACAGTTAACGGTAATAGCAGCGCCCCACCCCTTTGACAAATAACATTAATATAGTAAGTACTTTGTAAATCTAGCTCCTTGAAAGTCCATTTAAGTTGAAATTTAGCTCTTTTATGAGCATCAGGTTTGGCAACACTGACGAAGATCAGTTTTCAGGACTGAAGGTAGAATGGAAGAAATGGAATAGAACTTATAAAACTAGATTCAAGGTTGTAGAAATTGAATTAGAAAGCACGACACCAGTTCTGCATATTGCAACCGTTCAGACTTGTGTCTCGGAGTAAAGGCTAAGGAAGCAGCAACTTCGAAAGAGAAATTCTACCTCGAAAACTTCTTTGAACAAAGGCAAGGGAAAAGCACACAAAGAAACTCGAACAATTTCAAGATTGTTTACCAAGCTTTCTCGGCCATTTTCTTTCCGTATTTGATGACGTGCAACTCAATCAAACGTTCGAATCCCGACCAATTAAGAAGCTCATTAAATTCTGGTAATTACCTCACAATCTCAGCAGTGAAACTCGAACCCTTCCATAGATTAGTTTACAATATTAATCAGGTTCCTGAACTCTTTTCACCTCCTGCCATTTTGTTCGAGGGTTGTTGTAGCTTTCGAAAAGTTAGTGATTGGGAAGGTTGATGTCCGAAGGAAGAAAATAATAGTTTCATTTTTGAATCAATTTTGAATGGAGTGTTTGTAACAAATACATGCAGAAGGTAAGATTTGCTTTCTTTCAAGGTCTAAACGTAGATGTAACAAATATTTATTTTACCTAACTAAACAAAGTACAGAATCTTTGATAATTTGTTTACCGAGAATGTAAATGTTCTATCTCTAAACTGTAAACAAATTGAGATATTTTGGCTATGGTCTATTTAGGATGCTATCGTCTGCCAATATTGATATCTTGAGGATGTTTTTGGTTCATCTACAAAATTTGGTAGGGAGCAGCCACAAGAATGCAAACTCCAACAGCCAATGAGGCCTTACAGCAATTTCCCTCACTCAACCAACCATGAGCACCATCTGAGTATGAGATAAACCACTTGCATTCTAACCTCAGTCACTTGTGAGAGCTGCTTAGAAGTAATAGAATGGACTTCGGTTCTTTTGTTTTCAAGACAAAAAAGAATGACAGTGGAATCAAAGTAGTTGATTGAATTTATTTATTTATTTTACTATGCTACCGAATGACAAATTTATAATGAAATTGTTTCATCCTCATTACAGAACAACTACCTAATCTCATTTCTAAAATGCAGTGTCCTATCTGGTTGATAGATTTGAGATAGATCTCAAATCAAAGTTAGTGAAATTGTTGTATATGAAATTTCAATAATTAATTACAGCTTAAATCACAAACCAAACAACTACTTCTTTTTAGAGAGGCTTCAGTATATCAGACTTTGTAATGATACAAACTTTCAGTGCAATGCTGACAAATATCATGTCAAATTTTATAAGACTCTCCTGAAGAAATGAAAAATTGGACATAGAACATTTACAATCTCAGTGGACGAATTGCATGTTGTTTTCTGATTATGTAATCTGTGTACAGCATACGGAAATTAGTGTGGTAGTTTTGCAGAATGCCGTTATAAAAAGTGTCACAGGCAAACACACAGCATATCTTGTTACTTACTTTCTTCGCCAGAAGTAATATAAACTCCTTTATAGTTTACGATTAAAGGTTTTTATACACCAGAGCCTGCCTGTAAGATAGACTGACTATTCTGTTTCCTGCACAAAATAATTAACGAGAAAATAATATCCAGGGGCAAAACAAATTTTAACAGATATGCATGCGTGTTCCTATACAAGAGACAACCAAGAAGAAAATATATTTCACGTTATTGTAAAAACAAAACAACGTGCGCGGGAAGAAATCACCTATCAGGAAGTTGATGTAAACTGTAGAATAATTGTCTCACTGAAAGGACATCGGACTCAAATATTTTTGGTATGTCAATCGAAAGCTTCAAAAAAATATGTACGATTGTATTTATGTATTTTGGCGGTCCAAGATAACTGTCGATTCTTATTTTTTATAATACTTTTTTCATATTTTTAGTGTTTATTCGGGTCTAGAACAGCCGGCTTCCGTGGCGGAGAACCCTGGGCATGGGTGTCCTTTGTGCTTGTCCCTTCATCAATGTCATCATATCATCACTCATCCTCATCTCCGCAATTAACCAAAAGTAGCAGAAAAGCGAAGTAAAATCAATCAATCGGATCTAAAACCTTGTTTGCAAACTATTTCGGACGATGTTGTTTCCTACCTATTCGTAACATCACAGCCAGTATTTTCAAATCGAAGATAAAATGATAGCATTGAGATTTCTAATGAAATATGACACCCGCTTGGGCGACGATCCAAAAAATTCTGCAAAATTTGAATCGGAGATTTATAGTATCTTGATTATTGTTAAAATCTAATTAGACTTTTTGAAAAATTATTAGTGGTATTATCAAGAACAAATTAAGTTGTCGTCAGGGAACATATTTCATATTTGATTACTCCATTTGGAGATGACGTACGTGTATTTAATGGGTCTGATGCAGGAAGCTCAAAGGGACGTTATAATTGGCCGAGCTTTTGACAAATGACCGGTCCTCTCGTGGAGCCAAGAACCTACGTTTGTGTAAGCTGAATTAACAATTAGGAAATTCCATAAATATATTATTGCTTTATATTGACAACATTAGTGTCGAATTACAAACCTAAACATTAGCCTCACGCAAATGAAACTTTCACCACCAACAACAAGTTTTATTGGACTTCCGATACATAAAAGTAATCATACATAACATTGTTTTTGAAGGCTTCGATTGACATACGAAAAATATCTTAGTTCGATGGCCTTTCAGTAAAACAATTATTAGTTTACATCAACTTCCTGATAGTTGATTTCTTCTTCGCATTCGTTGTTGTTTTGTTTTTACAATAAAATAAAATAGGCCATTCCATGTCAAATCGACAAGGTCCCCAACCTTACATTTTTTGATTCATTTGAAATTTGACATACTGAAAGGGCAACCTGAGATAGGAAAATATGCAAAGTTGTAGATCCATAACTAACTAACTAACTCTCTAGTCTTCTTAAACCCAAAGGTTTAACAAGCAACACAGGCGTTCCATCTGTCCCTATCTTGTGCAAGATCTTCCAAGGGTCCCGGGTTCGAATCCTGGTCGGGCTTGGTTGTTTGTGAATGTCCATTCATCAATTTCATAATTTCATCACTCATCCCCATCTTCGCAAATTAGCCAAGAGGCACAAAACGCGAAGTAAAATAAACTAAATCAATCAATCAATTGTGCAAGATCTATATACTCTTTCCATCCCTACCGATTTCCTTTAGGTCTATCTCAACGTTGTCCCTCCATCTTCGTCTTCATCTTCGGCCTTCCTACAGGTCTCTTACCATCAGGTTTCTCAACAATAATTTTGTAATCTCCTCTTTTCTCTCCCATTCGTGCCACATGGCCTGCCCACCTAAGTCTTCTTGATTTAATTATTCTAATAATATCTGGACATGAATACAAATTATGTAATCTTCTCCACTCACCTGTCTCCTCATCCCTTTTAGGTCCAAATATTTTCCTAAGGATCTTATTTTCAAATACTCTCAATTTATGTTCCTCTTTCAATGTAAGGGATCAAGTTTCACACCCATATAATACTACAGGCAAAATTTCTGTTTTGTATATTTTAACTTTTAGTTTCTTAGATATTAAACAAGAAGACAAAGGTTTATGAAGAGAGAAGTAACATGCATTGTATTGTAGATCCATATAATTTGTATTTACGAAATCACAATGTTGCAAACTGCAATTTTGACCATTTTTTCCAACATGTTGTTAACTTTAAATTGCAATATTATAGCAATCAGGGCACCTATAGGAGTGATTCGGATGGCGTTGGAAATGTCTTGAAGGGCTCTTTCACACGAGATATTTCATGCCTATGTGAGGGTAAAAACAATTGAAGGTGGTGTAAATATAACTTTGGTAGCAATTTTCTCAAAAACGGGTATTTTAATTCTTTCCACTATGTCATATATACACCATTACTGAATAATTGCCTGTTAGACTTTTCTAGTAGTCTGTGGAAGAGATGGTAATGCGCGGATTCATTATATAATTTTATTCCTGGCAGTGGGGCTGTATTTCTTCAGGTTGTATATGTATCTATATTTTGTAGTGTTGAGGGTGTTAATAATGGGTCTATTATTATTAATATAAATAAACATAATAATATTAGGGTTACACTTATAATTATTATTTTTGTTCTTATTTTGAACATTTCGTTTGGTGTAATGCGCATCACATGTTCACGTTTTTACGATGGCATACAGCCTATGTACTGACACGACCATAATTTTAAAATCAGTCAGTCATGTCAGCATTTCTCTATTTCAAAATGCCCACACGAGCGGAAAAATTGAGAAATATCAAACAAGATATTTATGCTTCGTGAGATATTTGAGCGTCAACTGAAGGAAGATGTCATGCGTCAATGAACTCTCTCATAGAGGCTGTTCCGTGAAGGAAAGCATGACAATGGACGCGTGGAAAAGCGAATTTATCCAGCGCTGTGGCACAGTTCGTCTGTTCCAACGGCAAAGAAAGAGATGTTTCTCGAAAACAGTTCGCTTCATGCATGAAGCATATGCAGTCGTGGCTCAGTTTCTTTTGGACGTTGAGAGATTGATTCTCCCCTGAATGCAGGGGAAAGCTGTACAGAAAGGAAGCGGCAGGGAAAGTGTTACTACAAGAGAGCTTTCTGATCGAAGCGACAAGCGATAGGCGTCACGCGACATAGGGTTGTGACTTTGGTCTGAAAGCTCACTTTGCAATAAATTTCCGGTGGCGTAGTGGTAACGTCATTGCCTTGTAATCAAGAAGTCCCGGGTTCGATACCCGGTGGAGACACACAGTGGTTCGGATGATACTTTAAACTCTACATCCAGTTCCGATTTGCCTTTCTGTGCATAAATTGCACTTAAAGATTCAAACTCAATAAATTTAGTAACCATTTTTCCTTTATTTTATTAACATCTTGTGTTTTCATATCAATACTTTGCTATCACCCAATCGCGACACGTTCATCCATATGTATACGACAGTCGATAGCAATGAATATTCGCAAGCCTCCAGGTCTACGGTACCAGGTACGGTCGCTGGTCAAGAACTGGATATATCATTGCGCTTGTTCCACCATGAGTTCATCGTTCATCTTCATTGTCACGTAAATTAAAAGTAGAAAATGGTCTTCCCGGTGAATTAGTGGTTACGTCGTCGCCTTCTGATCAAAAGGTCCCGACTTCGATACCCAGCTAAGGCACATAGTGGTTCGGATCCCAACTTTTAAATGCTAATACAGTCCCAAATAGCCTATCTGTGCCAAAAGTGTGCTTAAGACAAGCTTCAAATGTAGAAATTTATAACACAAGACCATTAAAGTGTTGCAATAGTAGCAATTTTGTGGGCCCCCTTAATGTCATTTTAGTAACGTCATCGTCTTGTAACCAAGGGGTCTAGGGTTCTATTCTCAGCAGTGACACGTTGCACAGCGTTCCGTATCTCACTTAAAACTACAGCTCCAGTGCCAAGTAGCCTATCAGAGCATAACGCGAACTTCAAATAAAACAAAAATAAGTTTTTGTACAACTATGAAACATGTTCTATTGTTATTTCTTTCTTTCTTGCCTTTGAAAGAGTGAAATAAAAGTGTATCTTGATGATATTATTATTTTTATTATTTCTCCTTATGCTTCTAATTTTCATGAAAATAGTGATTGTGTTTATTCGTATGCTTCCGATAAACTCATACACCGCCAAATGACGTCGTTTCTCGCCAACCAATAATTTCTTACCATGTTTTATGGGTCTACATGTATGTATACACCTTGTTGGAAGACTATAATCGGAATCGATTCTAACCATTGTAACAGACGACGTCGTTTCTAGCCAACCAATGTCTTTTCTATGCTTTATGGGTCTCCCTGTATATATGCACCTTGTTGGAAGACAAGAATCGAAATAAGATTTTTACCAGGAAGAAATTGTTGTTTACACAAACGGGTATAACAGCAACAGTTCCCGGGAGACGGAGAAACTTCTTTTCTTCTTCTTTCGGTACGAACAGTACAGCAAAGGAGGAATGAAATTGAGTTTAAGTGCGCAGTAAAACTCAAGCACGAAGGAGTGAAGTTCCCTTATCCCTTGGCGAGGCTATTTCTGAACGCATGATTAAGTACCCAATGAAACCTCCTTCAAATCCCGTCTCGGTGTCTTGAAATCCGATCGAAGTTTTACCTGGTCATATCTGTTTTCCTTTAGGAAGCTCACAGACTCAGTCATAAGTCACAACAAAATTTCAATACAAACACGGCAAAATTTGCTATACTTTTATGGATCTGATGCTTCTATAAATAATATTAAATTGAGTGCACTTCTGATATTTTGTCATCATTATTATGACACTGGAACTACAAGTAACACACTTTATTCATGTGATGAATTGCTTAATGTCCTTGTGCAAAACGAATCGAGAACGAGATCAGAGCCATCGAGGCGAGACAGAGAGAGACAGACTTCATAAAAACGACACGAGACCGTAACTTATGGAGATTTCAGATCTAAGCGACAAGCGACAAGTGACGCGAGGGTTTCGCACCGAAGTGACAAGCGGAACGAGCTCCTTCAGTCTATAAGCAAGCATTCACCGTGTACGTGCAAACAACAGACCTAACCGACACAATGCGCGTCACTGAGTAAACTGCCCAGTCTGAGTGACGCGCAAGCGACAAGCGACAAGTGTCGCTTCTGTTCGAAAGGTTTAGTTGACAATTGAGAGTTAGCATCCAAGCGACACGTGTCGCTTTTGTCTGTCAGCTCCAATAGTGTCCGGACTCATTCCACGCTTTGGTACGATACTAAAAAAATTACGTAAAGCAAATTTAATTTACTCTACCACTTCTGCAAACATAACAAGTGAACATTACCTGATTAGTTAGATATATGTCATATATTATGTTTGTAGTAATTACGAAGTCAACCATTAGTGGCAATTGCAAACGTGTGCTTCGTGATTGCATACATGGAGGCCATTATTCTGTTTTCGAGGGCTCAGAAAAAGTTAAGAAAGGTTGTTTGCCTTAATGTTCTCTATACGCTGTGCAAGTTTGTGTGGTGAGACATGCAAAATCTCTCGTTTCGACGCTTTCCCTATGCACATGTATGAACGTCGTGCTGTGGGGTTGAACTGGTCAGTCCCCCCAACTTAAAATGGACACTTTTCAAATGATGGATCAAAAAAATGCAAAATCTTATACAGTAGTGCGTATCTGCGGGTGATACGTACTACTGTACGTGGATAACCGAACAACAGTATCGTACCCTAATACAAAAATAATTTTTCGTTTGAATACACAGCAATTTCAAAGCTCAATTAATGTAATATGCAAAATGAAACATGAGCTTCTGGGCAACTTTAAAGCAAAATTAATGGTTATTTTCACAAAACGTTGCGAAACAAACAAGCACACACTGCGAGAACTGTGGATATCTGAAACCTCCAAGGGGGACAGGGGTGTGCATTTATAATAGTGGATATAATAAATAAATTTTAGTTAATTATCCAAACACAATAATCGACAGAAAATTAGTTCGAGGGAAATGTAGGGTGGAAAAAAGAAGAAATCAGGCCAGAATTTGATGCTTTCACATTCCACAGCTTAGCACAAAGCATGCTGGCCAAATATAAAAGTTTTTCAACTTCCATAAAATGAGTTTTTGTGGGATATCTCAAAACATGTTATCTAGTCACAAAAATGTCAATGGCTTTCCTTGAATGAGAAAAGTAAAAGGTATGACAAGATATGACACAACATATCATCGTTTTAATTGTTTGAAACTACGAAACTAAAGTGTAGAGTTGCCAGATACTAACTCATCTGATTTAAAACTGCTAAAAGATGTAATCCACAATAAGGGGGAAATGCAAGTATGTTCATACCCTCATAGTTCTTGTGACGACGAACGTCTAGAGACAGCTCCAACTTGGAGATATACATCATGCTATAATGGTCGCATTTTCAGTTGGCGGCTGGGAAACAGCGAATCAGCGAGCAGTTTAATTTTCTTCGACTGTCATCGGGCATTTTCGAGTCACGAGGCACCGAACGTTCTCGCCGCAACCTACTTGCGCACACTTTAGATCCAGGATTGAGCACAAATCTCACTGACCTGTTTTGCGCACAGATTTTGATCGAACGTTGCCACTTTGATAGCTTTAAAGTCTGGGCGCAAAACTGTTTTTTTCTTTAGACAAGAAGAGAGAGAGAGAGAAATTAGAAATAAAATAGTAAATCATACCAATTTACTCAAACTCAAAAGTTAAGTTAAGTTAGGTTAATGACTGCAAAAACACGTGTAAGACCACACACACAAACAACCAAACAACAGAAGTGAGAACAGCTTAAGAACATTTTACATCTGACAACATCGCCTCATTTTTTGTGCGCAATTCTGTACATTGTGACAGCTTGTCAACGGCTTATCAGATACCACTGATAAAACCGGAAAAGTGTGCGCAATCCGGCTGTAGCCAACGTTCTTAGTGGGATGAAACAAATGAGTGTCGGATACACCACGTGTTGCCATACGTACCGTAAAGCGAGAGAGTTCTCCGACAACGATATCGTCAGCACCAGAAATCAACGGGGGTTAATGGTACAAGTTCACACGTGGTCCTTCACAATGAAGTTTCCGAAACGATCACCCATAGGTCGGTATGCGACTGGTAAAAACAGAAGAACGCTTGGCAACGTTGCTTCGGGAGAGCGATGCTACCCCTACATCTTTTAGTTCGCAACTGAGTTTCTTGCCGCCCATCGAGCCACACAGCCCCCGAAGACAATTGGGGAACGGGAACAGCCATGAAGGCCACCTAGAAGGTAACCAGTATGACAGCACCAAAATTGACGAGCCTAACTTGCTCGTGTATGCATCTAATATCAGAAATATATCATGTGAATAGGTTAGGCGGGTTACCTATAGTGCTATTAGCGCATTTTGCACATGAGACAAATACGTGCCCTTATAAGTCACTGCTGACAGTGTATCTCCAAGTTGCTACAGTTGTCTCCAGCCGCTCGTCTTGTGACGTATTTTCATTCTCTATTCTTTCGCTAGGAGCGCTGTAGTAACTAAACTGGCATTTGCAATTAATATAAGTGCTGTGCACTTGATGTTTAAGTGAATAACTGAGCTTCATGTACGGTACATAAACTTCCAATTCCCTATATTTTAAAAAAAATTAAGTACGACCCTAAGCCCAGCGTCGCCAACGATACATATTAAAGTGATTGATAGAACTCGAAATGGAAAGGAACAACCTTTGTAAATGAGGGAATTGCAGATCAATGCACGACTGTCATTAGAATCTGCATTTCTCTCGTACAGATCAGAGCCAGGACATCTCATTTCCCTGTTAGTTACCATAGTAACGATCTGCGTCGCTCAAAGCGGTTGTGAAACGCTTGGGTGATCTTTCAGTGGTTGCACAGTTGGAGGCAAATGGACCAGATTTTCGGAGGACTTCATACAAGCGCAATCAAAAGTGGGCAAGAATATTCGCCTTGTGTTCAGCCAACCCGCGTCACTCAGGACATTGGCATATTGCATAGCAACGCAGGATAGCCGTATACGAATCAAAGAAAGAAGCACCATATAGTTTTCACTATGACGTAAAATGACAATAAGTGAGTTTCTTTAGCAGTACAGCCAAGGGCGCTCGCAGAGAGGGGTCAGGGGGCACTTGCCCCCATTAGATATCCGGAAAAGCTTCATATTATTTGAATGGTGAAATTGTAGCGTGAAAACACGGATGAATGAGTGGTGTCATGAAAGACAGCACATTAAGTGGTGTGTCTGTTGCATATCCGTGCATCATGAAAAAGTACAAAACAAAAATAATTGTTCATTAACAAAGTGATATATGCTTCTGGAAAGGAAGCGAGTTGAATCCAGCTTTTGTTTCTTTCTTATTCAGTAAAGGGGCAGTGTTTCGTCTGTCCCACCAGTGGCACAAAAGTTTCGCTTATAGCTATAAATCTGGGGAAGTTTATAAGGGTAGTTATGTTTAATCAACAATGTTAAGTTTCATGATGCATTGCACAGAAACTGTAAGAAAAATGTTTGCTTGACTATCAGTAGCATGTAGTCTGTGCTTCCCACCCGTGACCCATTTGTTTCCGCATATCTAGGTTAATCGCAACCATGGGCGTCCGGAAGGGGGGGCAATGGGGGCCGTGGCTCTCCCTGGAAAATGAAAGTCAACGAAAAAATATGTATTTCACACATATAATTTCATTTTAGCCACAATAATATGTGTTAATTATTGCATGAACACCATAAATTCAAATTTAAGCAATATTTTTTAGGGAACAACACTATTTTGGGGGGAAAATTTGCCTTCGTTTCCCCCCCTGGAAAAAAATACCTTCCTTGCCCCTCCCTGGAAAAAACCTGCGGACGTCCATGATCGCAACGTTAAAGAAACACAAACTGAAGAGTAAATACACAATTCGAATTAAAGAACTCTGGTTACACGAGTCGCTAGACCACGGAGGTCCGATCCAAATCAATGCTGGCCAAAGAGGTCGCTACGATTTACAGAGAAACTTTTTTCAGCTTTCCTGATTGGGGACCCTAAAATGCGAGACCATCAAATAAATTTGCATCCAGTGATTACGTCATCGAGCGATGCATCATGGGGCGAAACCCAACCTCATTAGCAAAGGCTTCCGTCCAGTGTAGTTGTTGGTTTCATGTAGTCAAATAACCGCCGAAGGTGGGGAGGGGGTCAGAAAGTCCTCGCTTACGGGGCTATCGATCAGGCGGGAGCCGAATTGGGGGCGCGGCGTCCTTGGTTCGACCCTTTCCTACAGTCCTAGGACCAACCGACCTGGAATAAACCAGGTGCTCGTCAGTGTTTCCAATCGTAGTAGTTTTGGACCAAGTTTAGGGTGCCGTGCTGTTAGCGAACGTGCTCGTATCGAACACGTGCTCTTGGCGAACATAGTTACGGAAGGATTTTCAGGTGCGTGCTTTTAGCGAACAAGCAAACTTGTCCTGTCTTATTTGTCCTTCAATCTGGTCAGCATGCAAGTGTTGCCAGTGAAAAGCCAACTTGCGTGGAGAAACACCTCGGTGGCTGGTGCTTCTTGACCTGACCTGACTCACCCCTGATCATTCTTCAATCGGCTCTTCCTTATCGCACAACAGTTTTGCTACCTTGCGTCCTGACGTCAGACGAGGAATGCCTACGAGGTTAGGTTAGGTTCCATTAGCATAAATACAATGACAAATTATTACTTAGGCTAAGAGAACTAAACATAGGTAGCCTAACCTAACAACGTAGGCATTTAGCCATGTTTCAAGTTAGGCAGGGAGAACTTGAAGTCTCTAGCGCTAAAAGGAAGAAGACTTACATGAACATCGACACCCGGATGAAAACAGCTTTGGAACAACTGAAAATTGATAACATTTACAAATGTCTTAGGAAGTTGTCCTTTGTACAAAAAGTAACTTAGGTTGATTAACATTTATACATTTCCTATGTAAAATTTAATTTTTAAGGAAGATGAAACATATCAATATTTTAACAAAAACTTTCATGTAGTTAACCTAAATTGTTGAGGATCCTTCACTTAGCTAATTCCAAACACAAAATGATTATAAGATATCACTGGCAACACTTGCATGTTGACCATTTTCAAGGTCAAACAAGACAGGGCAAATTTGTGTGTTCGCTAACAGCACGCACCTGCAAATCCTTTCCTTCCTGTGTTCGCTAAGAGCACGTTTTCGCTACGAGCACGTTCGCTAGGAGTACGGAATCAAATTTAGTTGGCGCTACCAAATTCCATAGCCTTCTTGAAGCTTGAAGTTTGCCTGAAGTTCACTTTATGCTATGATAGGCTATTCGGAACTGGACCTACAGTTTGAAACGGGATCCGAACCAATGTGTAAAAGTACTTGCAGGATTTTTCTTTTTTTCGCAAGGGGCTGGAATTGAAAAGATGGATTAGTTCTTTTCTATGGGGATATGTTATACATGATAAGATATTTTCTATATTCAGAACTTTCTACTCTCATAAATGGCAATGGTTTTGCATTGACCACTCTGGTGTTTCCCGAGTTCTGCTCTCATTTTATTGGAAAATGTTGATTGATTAATTTGCTTTATTTTACTTTGCATTTATGCCAGTTTGGGCTAATCGCTAAGATAAGGATGAGTTATGATATGATGAAATCCATACAAAGGATGTCCATGCCCAGGTTGGGATTCGAACCCGGACCCATAGCGCGGTGCGCTAACCACTCCGCCACGGAGGCTGGCGTTGAATATTTTGATTTTCTCAAAATTTCGGAGGGAGCTGTAGCCTCATCAGTCCTCCTTTACGTACGCCAGTGCCACAAGGTATCGAACCCGGGAACCCTCGACTCCAAAGCAACGAGGCTATAACTACTCCATCAAGGGACCGCGGTAGGATGCTGGGTACCCTTGACGAAGGGCACGGCTATTTCCCTTTCACAACTTTGTTGTCCCGATTGCAATCAGACAAAAAGCCGGAGCAGGCTTTAAAAAAGCAAGGACTGTCCCTGCTAAAATAGAGGCGTGCCCAGGAATGTCAAAAGGAGGGGTTAAGTATAATTTCTTTTTAGTAGTTAGCCTTCATTTTGCCATCTTTTCCTGCCTTTGATGTTCTTTCTCTTAGGAATACTGGGCCAAAGGGGGTAAGTTATGACCCCCACCACACCCCTTGGGCACGCCACTGGGCGTCTGGTAGCCTTAACCAGATTAGATAGAGATTGTGCTCTCTGAATTGGATTGAATTGTTGTTTTAAGCCCACTTTATGCACAGAAAGGATAATCGGGACTGGACCTACAGTTCAAAGTGTGATCCGAACCACTCTACTTCCACCGGGTATCGAACCCGAGACCACTGGTAATGCTCCCTGAAGTTGAGAGAAATGTTCGATCTAGAAACTGCGAAGTAACCTGGTGTGACACACAAGAACTGCAGGAAAACTTCAATTACAATTTCGCATAAACGATTCAAAACTTTTTTCTTTATGCCACATAAACTTACACTTGTTATAAAATATTGCTTGATGTAGAGACAGAGAGAATTTCTTCATACAAGTGGTTGGAGACACTGATGCGCAGAAGAGAAGAAATCGTGACGGGAGTGGAATGTTCGTAGGCGTCGTGTTTTCGGTTTTGAATTGCTGAGGCTTTCCCCCCGTGTTCTTTGAACTGACATGCTAGCCATACAGGTTGAAGATGATCGATAAGTGTGCCAACTTAGAAACGAACCTAGTACCTTTCAGGCTAGAATGTTAACTTTGGAGCATACAAAGCGCCAGAAACTCGATGCGTGTTCAATCAAAATCTTTATAGAACAAATACCTTGATGAAAGTAGGAGTGAGAGATTTTTCACGATACATAAAATGTAAGCAAATAAATAATAATATATTACATTTTTGTTACTTTGTGTGTCAATTTGCATAATAGTGTCGATAAGGATTACTTGCCGAGTTGATAACATGCAATTAGAGATAAATCTCACGGAATCAGCATGTCATTATTTGCGCAGGACTGTTGAATTCAGGTTGACTGTTAACCACTGACGTCATTAAAACATTTAAATAACATCTCCTGCACGCAACGCAGGAAGGAATTTTTATGCATCAAAAAATTATTAGATATGTAAATATATATTTTGTTCAAAATATGGAATTAAATATGAACTTACAGTTGGGAAAAATGGCAATTTTCAGTAAGCATTTACATGCCATTAACTGAAATGCACAATTCAAATTCAAAATGTGATTTTATCTTCTGTTACCAAAACAATGAATTGAAAAACTTTATTTTTAGGTTGTGCGAATCTCCTCCTGTTGTCCCTGAAGAAATATTTATATTTCGTAAAGATAATAGAAAATAAGATTGGGTTTTAGAATCGTATTAAGATATATGTGGGATCCATGAATATTACAGTGCAAATTGTCCATCACCATGTTCGTGCACTTTACGAGAGTTGTTTGGAAAGTTCTAACATCGGTCAGAGATGGCGTTGCAATCGGAACAAAAGCATGTGCATTAGAAGGCCTCATCTGTTCTGAACGTGCAGGGAAAATTTCATCACCACTCTTCCAATACTCTGGTTTCCACAGGCACGTGAAGGAGCAAAAGTGCAAGTGACGTGACAACATGGAACAAAAGGAAGTTTGTGTGGTCATCAAGTTTCTGGTGAAGAAGGGATTAAATGCGACAGCCATCAAAGCCGAATTGGACACAGTGTTGGGAGACTCTGCCAAATCATTTGCCACTGTTAGCAAGTGGACGACCTGTTCAAGCTTGGACGGGACAGCATTGAAGATGACCACCTCAGTGGACGTCCGCCATCCGCCATCCGCCATCACACCAGAAACAATCAATAAAGTCCATGATAGGGTGTTAGCTGACCGAAGATTAATAGTGCGGGAGATGGCTCATGAAGTGGGCATATCAGTGGAGCGAGTACGCCACAGTCTCACTGAAGAGTTGGGCATGAGGAAGCTTTCGGCGAGATGGGTGCAGCACTTGCTCACACCGGAGCAAAAATGCGTTATCGCAGTGACTTCCACTGAATGTTTGGCGCTTTTCCAGAGGAATCCTCAAGAGTTTCTGCGGCGTTACGTCCCTATGGACGAAACATGGGTTCATCACTACAAGCCTGAGACGAAAGAGCAGTCCAAACAGTGGAAGCATGCACATTCCCCGGCACCAAAGAAGGCAAGGACGCTTGTGAAAGGCTATTTTGCAGACCTGGACGAATCAACATATTCTGCTGGTGTCAAGGCATTGGAAGGCCGTTGGCAGAAATGCATTAACCTTCGAGGAGATTATGTTGAAAAATAAAACCCTCAATCACTCTGATATAGTGTTTCTTTCTATCCTATTCTTAGAACTTTCCGAACAGCCCTCTATTTGACTGAATAAAAGCTTCAAGAATTAAAAGAAAACTCAAAACAAGGTCATGGCAACTTCTGCACCAGAATAGATAAAAAGTCCATCGCTTAAAAACACATAGGAGGTAAGAGAAAAATTAATTATAATAGTGGTGGACAATTTGCACCCTTCGCGAGAAAATGCGAAATGGATGTTTCTTCTAGTAATCAATATATTAATAGAGAGCATTATGGATACTTTTTTAAGCCCCAATAGCCTCTCAAAATACGCCACTGGCCTTAAATTTTGCTCAGCATTTAAAACTATAACCACATTTTCATGCATACTTTCGCACCTTCACGACAGTGTTCACGTACTTAGACGCTGGATTAAGCCTGGTTTCTCCAACGGAACATTACGTTCCCGTTGCAACTTACTTTCCGATCAACCCTCACCAATATATTAATAGATGTGCTAACTGGATGTAATAGACTTGAAACAAAGCGTTTAATATTTGGTAGATAGAAGTTCAATTATTTATTACGCGGTGTGCTCCGTCATTTGTCGAGTCGAGAGGGTTGGCAGGGAAGTTTCTGTCGGGCATCGATCCAGTGACCTCGTCTCTGAGAGAGAGAGAGAGAGAGAGAGAGAGAGAGAGAGAGAGAGAGAGGGAGAGAGGGAGTAGCGGCTGAAGTTGGCAAAGTTCATTACGCCCACGAAACGAACAAGGACTGGATATCAGGTAAGGGATCATGTGGTGAAGCTTTGGCGTTGGGGGGGAGGGGGCCATCCTTTGCTTCTAACAATAAAAACCTCAATTTTTCAGTCTTATATTTTTAACTTCCCGGTGATATTTTCTCCCAAATTCGCGTTTTTATTTAAGCACACTTTTCTGCCAAATATTCCTAAATTATACCTTCATTGTGCTTTTAAACTAATAGGTCACACGGCCTACGCCTGTTCGTGAAAGTTTCATGCCTTGGAAATTATTTTTGAGGAATTTGCTTTCCATTATTTCTCGCGTTTCAATCACCGATGTTACGTCTCCCGTGTGACGGCAAGTGTCCACTCGATCTCCCGTCAGAACACCGCCATTTTGCTCCGTGATGTAAAACTTTCCCATTGAAAGTGGAAAATTGTGAGAAAACATCCATTTACACGCGGTTTCATGTAGTTGTTGGAATTATTTCATGTATAACACGCACACCATAGTTTTCTTGTGGACGCAATTTTGAAAAACGTGTGCGTTATATATTCATAAAAATGGTAGATTTTATTTTTTAAGCCTAAAACACGACAATGATGGATTTTCGCCTAATTTTTAGTTTTTTAAACAATGAGTTGAAATTTGCAAAGAAGATAACAATTCGCATTTTATAACAAATTTGCATTATTTCACGATTTCGAGTGGATGAAAAATATATTCAGAACAAGTCACTGCACATTCATATGCACTTTCTTGCAGCAGAAATCAACATTTTGCGGTGTTATTACATTTGCAAAACATCGAGGTCCATAGCAACAGGTGTAAATTCATAATTCTTGTGCTTTGTAATTTAGAAAATAACGTCCATACTGGTTATGGCAACACTGGCGCTCGTTTTCTGTTAGTGACTAACTTTGTGCTTCTTACTCAGGTTCTGCCATTATTATTCTTGTTGATTGAATTATGTTTTTTGTTATTTAGCGTCGCTTTTCTGCCTCTTTTGGCTAATCGCGACGATGACGATATGATGCAGTTTCAGGGACACTCACAAAGAACAGCCATGCCCAAGGAGGGATTCGAACCCGCGATCCTTGACGTCGGAGTTACGCATCTTTGCCCTCGTGTCAGTCGTCTTCTCATGTATCCAACTGTACATCGCCACAATTACGAAATATCTTCTTCACCTTGGGAAACCCGTTCTTGCGGACGAACACTGCTCTGGGGCCTACGATATATCCTGCGGAGGCCTGCGTTTCGTCGTTCTGCGAGTCGAGTGCTCCTCTAGACTTCCTTCCAAGTTACATATCTCCCGATACCGATAAATCCGTCTCATCCTTAAAGACTAAGCTTACGGTTCGCTGAAATACAGGGTGTCCACAAATTATCTTTACAACTTCAAATCTAAGTAACTAAATAATGGAACAAGGTATCTCACTTCTGTTTCTTTCATTTAAAAGAGGAACTTTCAAAGCTTTTTTTACCATCTCAATGCATCTCTATGTGTGCCCCCTTGTTGCCCGTAGGATATCAAAAAGGGGGCAATAATTTGATTGTGCATAAGACCACACCACACATGTACCTTTGGGCTTTGGCGGTAGATTTCTCGAACCTCGTGAGGTTTTTCAGACCCCCCCCCCAAATTCGACAGTTATGCCTATTCAATCATTTATTAGAAAAGGAAACACACTGTGCCCTCTCCTGTGGAGTAGTCATTTTGTGGAAATGTGACCTCACATCTTCTCCACTTACTCAATGTACCTGAGAAAACAGTAAACAAAACTTTGAGAGTTTCTCTTGAGATACCTCGTTCCATTATTTAGTTAATTAGATATGAAGTTGTAAAGATAATTTGTAGACACCCTGTATATCTAGACATAAACTAATAAAACCGATAACGAAGGCAGATATATTTTTTTCAAAAAATCAAAAACCAGCGACCAGCTCGCGGCCTGCGCCACCTTGTATTGTACAGTGGAGACTTTCTATTTCGAACTCGAACTGGAAAGAAAAAAGTTCGAATTATCCAAATTTCGAATTAACAAGCACGTGCATCATTAAATATGATTTTAAGGGGAATAAACTTCTGTTCGAATTAAAGAGAGTCCACTGCATTTTACGCGCGGTCATTAATTTATTTATATAGATCTCAGCGTTACACAATCATATCGAGATGTACAATACACACAGCGCCATCTCTTGGTGACGTTCGTTTATAATATAAGTATTTTCATGTTTCCAGGTACAAGGGTTTAAGATTTTCCCCTTGCGCATCAGTTGAAATAAAAAAATAATCATAAAGTCTGTTTCTAGACTAAATGTTTAATTTCATCATCGAGAAAGATGAAAAAATAAATACTCACTTGCATCATATGAGTATGAGGCCCGTACACAGGATATTTTTCGCAAATTAAAAATGTTTTCAAACTTCCTTTATTTTCTTATACCAAAACCACTGAACAACCACGATAATTATGTGTTTAGAAAATACAGTAAAACCTGTCTATCCCGGAACATGATGGTTCCGAGCAAAATTTTCCGTCTTAACAGTTTTCCTTCTTATACAGGGTTGAGCGCTGCAGGAAATAATGGAAAGACAGATTTACATTTCACATTACTTATAATGTAGAGTACTAATGCATGTACGTACATGAATAAAAATGCGATACATTCATCAATTTCATCATATCATCACTCATCCCCACCTTCGCAAATTAGCCAAAAGTGGCACAAAAAGCGAAGTAAAATGGACACTCACAAACATCCATGCCAGGATTCGAACCCGGGACACCTGTCGTCGTAGCGCGATGTGCATAGAGGGAAAGAGAAAGATTGAAAGATGGAATAAGAGAGGTGAAAAAAGATTGAGATAAAAGTGAAGAAAAAAAAAAGATAAGAAAAATAGAAAGATGACGAAAGAACAGAAGAGAAATAGACAAGGAAAGGTGGAGAAAGAGGGTAAGAGATGAAAGAAAGAAACGGAATCGTGACATCTATGAGTATTGTAGCGCTTTCTTTCATATCGACAATGTTACCGATAAGCGAGTGGCAACAGAGGCGCGTTCCACTTACAGTATTGCATTGTTTTCTTGCGAGCGAAAAAATAAAGGAAGAAATTTCCGTCTTACTGAGAATAAAAACATCTCGTTGGTCTTTAAATGGTGTTCCGTTTCCGCCTTAAGCAGGTCATTTCCAGGTATAAAATCGGTCCGTTCTGGGGACTTTTTTCCGTAATTACAGGTTTCCTTCTTATAGAGGTTCCGGGATATGCAGTTTTTACTGTAATATATTTATAAATTAAATTATACGCATTAGCTATGATTATTACAATAATTCTAAATGTGAGGTAACGATCCTTCGTATGGCTATGGTTAATCGAAGAGAGAGAGAGAGAGAGAGAGAGAGAGACATTTTCAGCTGATAGCCAGTAGTGGCGATAGGGTGCCAAAGCTGGGGGACAAGGACAATTTACTTTGTGTTAGTAGACAAGTTTGAGTTATTTTGTTCTAGGTCCACTATTATGCACAGATAGACTAATTGCGATTTGACCTACGGCTTAAAGTGGGATTCGAACCAGTATGTGCCTCTACTGGGTCAGGATAGACAAGGCGTAGCATTTAGAGGCCATAGTGCAAAAGCAAAAGTGGAAATACTGGGGGGGGAGGCAAATGCCCCCAATATCCCTCCAATCGCCGCCACTGCTGGTAGCCTTGCATCAATGGTTATAAAACTAAAAGTGCCCAATATCGCAGACTGCAGACTTCTGGAGACTGCATCTCTACTCATTTACGCAAGGACAAAATTGAAATTTTTACAAGCTTGAAAAATCGTCGATGTTATTTTCGTAACTTTTTATAGGTTCATTTTATAAAATTTCATGGCTCGAGGGAGTGGGGCATGACCCCCTTGGCCACTCCTCTGGGTAGGGGCTTGTATCATGTGATGCACTTTGGCGCTAACTTTACAAACGACAAAAAAAACACAGTTTGGTGCATCAGTTGATGCGTTTCTGGTGAATTAAAACAGATTCGATTCATTGGTTTCCTCGTCTTCCGTGGCGGAGTGGTTAGCACAACCGCGCTACGACGCCAGAGGTCCGCGGTTCGAAACCCTGCCTGCGCATGGATGTTCTTTGTAAGTGCCCATCAATTTCATCACATCATTACCCATTCTCATCAAACACTCAGTTTTGTTCATTCTGACTTTCATTCGGGGACTTGCGAGAGCGAATACAGAGCCGTTAGGACCACGACACGATATGGAAAAAAAGATGATTAGGAACATCTTTGAGTTTCTGCATCATCATCTTCATTCATGCACAAATTCTTCATATTAGTCCTACATCCGCCTTCTTCACTCTAAGAATTGTTTATCAGGCTTCGTGTCCCACACAATAGAAAGCCTTCGTTAGGTCATGCATATTTCCTGAAATAGGACCCTTCACCTTAGATATTTTGAGCCAATATCCGATGGCGCTGCCACATTCCGTTCCCGGGGGATGATCGATAAATTATTCCGGAGGGTGGTTCCAGGGTTGAAGGGATCGAAAACCGTGCTAATTCTGACAAAGCTCCTCTGGATGCAGGAGGAAATTCTGTTGATGACTATCTCCACCCAGATTAATGTCTTCCCAGAAAAGCACCACGCGAAGACAATTACAGAGTCGACTGCGCTTCCGTCAAATCGCTCTTTCGAGGTGAGCGGTGGGGGGGGGGGGGGGGGGGGTTGGCGGTTGGCGCTAGTCGACCGGAATTGTCTTCCCATCATTCATCATCCCCCCTTCCCCCAGGGGCAGGTACAGAACAAGGGAAAAGAGTGTTAGGGAAGATTTGGTCCTCGATGAAGATGGAGCGTGAAAGTATCAGAGGTGAAGCTGTACGAGGAATCCTGATTAGCTACGATTAAATAGTGGAGCTATGTACATTTGGGAGGTCGCGAGTTCAAGTCACGTGAGCGGTCATCTGAACAGAACGTTTCAATTGTTTTTTTTTTACGTCACTGTGTGCTAATTCTGGTAACTTCAAATTCGATAAAATAAAATGAAGGGTGCATTTATATATTTTCAATTGGTATAAAAACAGATCCTCCATTTCGGAAAAAAAGCTGGCAGCCGAAGCGATAATTTGTTGCGAATTTACCCTCTCAAGTTTTCGTACGCAGCCATACAAAGCAGCGTCTTGGATGCAATGATTACTTTCAGTTGGTATCTGGGTACAACCCTAGGAGGTTGAAGCGTGGTGCTGATCACATCTCTACTACACTCTGTCCCGGGAATCTCTGGAGCAAGCGAACGAAAACAAGTCCTCTGCGAAAGTAGTGACTCGAGAGGGCTGGACCAATGAACGCTTGAGAGGGTAAGTGAGTGCAGCTACCAGACAATGGTGTACTGCTTTGCTCCGCCCATTCGCTTTCTTACATTACATTAGTAATTTTACTTTATTTATTTATTTAGTAAGCAAATGATGCCACAGAACATTGTTCCATTGAGGCATACAGGGTGAGCACAAAGTCTTTCCCTGATTAGGATTTTTTTACGTTGCGCCTCGGTTACAGGAATTTCAACCATGGGTAGTGTTTCAACAAGATGGTGCACCGCCACACTGGGAGTTAACTGTTCGCCAGTTCTTGCATGACACCTTTCCAGACAGATGGATCGGTAGAGACGGTCCCATGTCATGGCCACCGCGTTCGCCGGACATAACCCCTCTTGACTTTTATTTATGGGGTTACGTTAAGGACACAGTGTTTATTTCACCAGTTCCTGATATGCAAACTCTTCAGACACGAATACGGGATGTTATAGTGACGGTGACGGAATAGATGTTGGCAAAGACATGGAGAGAAATTGAGTATCGCCTAGACGTTCTAAGGGCAACAAAGGGAGCACATGTCGAAGTGTACTGAAGTGTACTGATAACAAAACATTATGAGTTAAGCTACCATTTCCAACAAACCGCATATCTGTATCTAGCATAGTTCTTTAGCAATAAAAGTTTGTTATCAAGGAAATACTTTATGCTCACCCTGTATATTTGTGCATAACATAAATTGTTTCACTAATTCCTATACAGACGAACCCCTCACTCCTTTCTCCACTGACCCAGTAAGGCTCTTTTGAGTGATTGAAGTGACAGATTGTTTATATCAACGCTCGGATCATTTGCTACCGCTTCATTATAAGTTGTACCCATTTTCCACATCGAAGTTAATTTGTTGTAGATTTTAGTTCATTAAACAACCCGGGTTTCGGTCTGGTTCTCATTTGAGGTACACGATATTGTAATGCAGATACTAACCCCATATATTTGTTATTTGTTCTTCCCTTTTCTTCCGTTATGCCTTTCTCCACAGATTCCACAAACAGAATATAAGCCCGACATGTAGAATGTGTGCTGCCCTACTTACACATCTCCGTATGTAACTAAATGGTACGGTGCAATGAATATTGAACAGAATTACCTCTGATAACGGACTTGCCCAAGTTTACGTGACTGGTGCAAATAGCCAAAGAGTTGACGTACTATCGAAGATAAAGGCTTCAGGTGAACTGAGAAATGCAGCACAAATGTGACTGATATAATCCGGCTGTAATTTTGTCGCGAATTTTCGCGAAAATTGACTGTTTCTGCGATAAAACGAAAAAATGACATTTTTTACAAATTTCGATTTAATTTATATTCGATTTGACGATGTTGGCTGCAAAGGTAGGAGAAATCATTTGGAAAGGCACAGTATCCCGAAAGTCTATTATTTTTTATGTGCAGGTGAGTGAGTTTTCCTGATCCTTTGGAACATTCCATTTATTTAGAAATGCATTCGTTTTTAGCTGCAAGAGTAATGGAAGTAATTGTGATTACCTCTTTCAAACGCAGATAGCGAACGGATTTTTTCCACAGTACACTCTTGTAGTGTCAGATATGAGAAGAAGTATGAGGGAGCAAAATGTCGTCACTTGTTGTATGTTGATGTTTCATGAATGAAAATAAATGAGACACAGATTGTTTTGTACACTCCACTTTTTCTAAAATATAAATATAACTGAGTAAGCCT
Source organism: Lepisma saccharinum (assembly GCF_977018435.1). Classification (NCBI taxonomy): domain Eukaryota; kingdom Metazoa; phylum Arthropoda; class Insecta; order Zygentoma; family Lepismatidae; genus Lepisma; species Lepisma saccharinum. The sequence goes on along the minus strand of NC_139248.1, from coordinate 3,714,702 downwards.
GATTTTCAGAAGGTGAAATTTATTATTTACTATTTTTAAGCTTATTTTCCCATAAATGTTGCAATTATGCCTTGTATAAAATCATTCATTGATTTAGTAACATCTTGTATAAGTGCATGGCACTTTACCACGAAATTACTGCCATATTTTTAACTATAAACACGATATTTTTTATATTTTTTACGAAATTTTTGAAAAATTAACACCAAAAAACCCGCCATGTCAATAAATAAGGATATCATAATTATCATATACAGTAAAGTCTCAATAATCCGATATTCCGTACAATCCGAGACAAAAGGAAATAAATGAAACTAAATGAAACTAAATGCACAAAATAACAGTGCCGATACTGTGTAGACGCAACACAGAATATTAATTTCAAGCACCGAATCAAATTAGCACTTATTCATCACCGAAAGTAGTATCAAGAAGAAAGGCTTTGTGGAGTTGGTCCCCAAGCGTTATGAAACGTTGTCGCCATTGGTTTTGCATGTGGCTGCAGGAAAAGATATAATTATATAAAAAGAGAAAATAAAAAAATCTTGTGTAAGCAAACGAACGAGGTTACCCAGAAACCGGAAGCGAATCGCAAAATCCAGAATCGCCCTAGCGACCTCCACCGAGACGCTAAAAAGCTGGAAACTATTTCGGAACCACAGATATCCATTTGCGTTTCTGGAAATGCCAAATCTCTCACCAGGCAGAAAAGTTCGCACGTTTCCAAGATCAATGTGTACAGGGTCGGATTGATGACGTACCATTGACGTCACGGGGCGGGAGAGACTTTGCTTGTAAGTCACGTTAGTGTCTGCGGGGTCTTTGAGAGAGCGGGTCGGCGGCTATAAAAGGAGCCAGGATATCCTTGAGAAGGAATCTGGAGGAAAAGTAATAAAGCAAGGTGTTAAAATGGGAAAGGGGGAATTGGGAAGCATGAAAGTTTGAGTTAAAAAATCACTCGCTGTCATGAAGCGTGAACAGCCCGCCATCTGGTGTTCTTTAGTGGCAACAAGGGACGAAAAGTTGGAAAATTTCGCGAAACACATTCTTGATGCATGCAACTTGATGCAACAGATAGATTTATGCGATTTAAAACAATTAATTCCTAAAAAGAACGCAGTTTAGCACAAAAGCAAAGAAGCAAAATGCACGAAACGATTGTGAAGGAGAAAGAATGAAGTTACCACGCAGTCCAAAAGTAACCTTAATACAGCAATAAGAAAGGGTTTGTTTGGTTACAACACTGGGTAGTGAGGCAACGTACTGAATGTAGTAGATAGTTTTACATTACATATAAATAACTCTTCTGTTGTATTTACCAGATCGTGTGGTCTGATGGGAAATGTGACGTCAGGAACTACATTCAGATGGCCGCTCCCTTGGAGATATGTACCGCAGAGAAGCAGTGGGCTGTTATCCGGATTTTGGGTAATGAGGGTGCAAAACCAACAGACAGACGAATTACATATTCGTAGAATTTCTGAAGGGGCTTCAGCCTCCCGAAGCCTCTCCCTGGCAACGTACCTGCCCTTGCCTTTGTCTGGCTAATTATCTGGAAGAGCAGTATTTTTTTTCTTGCACGACTCGTCTGCGAAGTGGAAAAAATTCGAGGGTAAATCAAAAACTAAAGGCCATTTTTTTTTCGCAGGAATAAACGAAGACGGTGAGTATAACGTCACCACGTGTATACTTGGAGTGACGAGGAAGTAGGAGTATCCATCACTGTCCCATTCAGTCGAGTGTCGCGGAGCAAAAAGGTCACACGTATGGACGCACCACTCCACGAATGCACCATCGAGTTACAGCGCGCTGTATTGCGCTTTCTGTGGTCGGAGGAAGTCAAACAGGCAGACATCCACCGTCGGCTGTTAGCACAGTATGCAGCAAGCATAAATCGACGAGAGGTATATGTGATTACCACATCATCAGCCCTTTGAAGGAGGCGCTGCGTTGTCGTCGGTTCAGGTCAGACGACGAGGTCCAGCAGGCGGTGCAGACGTGGCTTCGTGAGCAACCGAAAACCTTCTTCGCGGACGGGATACAGAAGCTGATTGCACGATACCAAAAGTGCATTGACGTGCAGGGACCGTATGTGGAATAGTTATATGTGTAGTTCTTCTTCTTGTGTGGAAATAAATATGTTATGTGAAAATTGCCTTTACTTTTTGATTAACCCTCGTATATGAAAAACAGTGGCGGATTGACGAATGCCTTTCGAGACCTTCAAGATGGCGTTGCGGTAACGTCGTTTCCTTTTAATCAAGGGATCCCGGGGTCGATACCCGGTGGAGGCACATAGTGGTTCGGATCATACTTTAAACTGTAGGTCCAGTCCCGATTAGCCTTTCTGTAGATAAAGTGGACTAAAAATAAAAAATATATAAATTCTCTAAAACATTGACGACTGCCTCTAAGGCAGGAGGCAGTTGTAAAACGTTAACTTCTCCAAAAGCCATGGACGTCAGGAAGGGGGTGGGGGAACATGGCCCCCCTGGAAAATGAATGTCACTTTCAAATTATATATTAGACACATATAATTTCAGTTCAGTCACAGTAATTAGTTTAATTATTGCGAAAGTATTGTAAGAGTATAATAGTTTCAAACGGAAGGGTTGTTGTTTGAGGAGGAAATGCAGGTGCGGGACGCATCCAGCTTTCTACAAACGCCAAAACCAAATGTTAACAACTCTAAGGTCTTTCTAACCTAACCCTTCCCCACATACAATACCGCTCTGGTCTAATAATGTGAATGTGGTTATGTTAGGAGGGGCAAGTTTAGAGCTTTTAGCATTTAGTTTTGGCGCTTGTTAAAAGCTGTGTGTGTCCCGCACCAGACCCGTACTATTATGGGGGAAAACGTCTCATTTGCCCCCACGCGGAAAACTTGCTTGCATCTTCCTGCAAAAAATCCTCCATGCCTTAAGCAGATAAAAAATCAGCCAATCATTGTTGCTAATCCATGGTCTCGCCTTTCTAGAAATCTCTTCCTGGAAATTTCCACAGGGCCAGCATTTTTAAAGAACTCCCAAGTTAAGAGTTCTGCTAGATTGTCGGCTTGCATGACTTACGATAGCGAGACACAAATGTCTCTCGCCTTCTGGTTTCTACCACCAGCGTATTCGTGTTGTGGGCGTCCTGGCATGAGAAGATCCAGTAAAAGTTTTTTACTGGCCAATAAAGTTCGCTGTTCTCCATAAAGCAAGTCTTTATTCTCAGAGTAATTTCGCCAATTCTTTGAAACGGAATGGCCGTGAGATTGCAAGGTTTGTGGCAGCTTCCTTCTATTCTATTACGTCAGAAAATTCTGTGCAATTGTTGCTATATCGGCAATTTTTTCCCTCGAGTATCAAATCGAGTACAGAGGCGATATTTCACACGTCGTAGTTGTGCAACGTGACATATTTGCAGATGATATTACGACTGTAGGAGTAAATCGACAGGTAGTTCAAGCGACAAAAGACTGCTTCTAAGCTGCTAACAGTGGCGCTTAGTGACCTTGAACTTAAAGCGTTGGCAAGGAAGCGTAGGACGCCATTCAAAGATTTTTTTATGACAACAAAGTCAGAATATGCGACGGAGAAATTTTCACTTGACAGAGGGGTAAGGGGAGAAGGAAAATATACAAGGTGCTGCTCGACCCTTGTTTCTATTGAAGATTTTCAAGTGATGAAATGACCCACACACACTTCCTTCGGAGGGAGTCACCACGTAAGAACGGATGCCACCATGACGTTGCCTGTTCAAGCTAAAAATAATTAAAACTACCTGAGATTGTCAATGGATCATGAAGCTTAAATAACCTCTCAAAATTGTCAATTGGAAAAGAAATTGCAAAAATGGTCAATTTTGAAGTGGTAATTGGCGATTTTGATTCATTGAAAGCAAGAAAAGTGAAATTCGAGTTATTTTCTTTCCAGATATCAGTCGGTTTTTTTAAAATATTTTGTAAATATTGATTGATTCATTCATTCGCTTTATTTCACTTCGCTTATTGTACCACTTTTGGCTAAATTGATGAATGGACACCCACTAACATCCATGCCCAGGCCAGGATTCGAACCCGACACCCCTGTCGTCGTAGCGCGATGTGATAACCACTCCGCCACGGGGCCGGCATTTTGTAAATATTATATATAATAATGTATAATACATAGTTTATAAAGATGCTATTTTTCATGCAAAATTTTAATTACAAGCTTTCTACTTAGAACATACTGCACACTGTATTTAATTTATATTCTTAACCTTTTCTTTTCTTCTTCTACCGTGCGTTCATTTCGATCTGCAGCCGAGAGATCGGGAGAAGCGTGGCGGGCGGCGCTGACGGAGATGCCGACATTTGCGGCCTGTAATGCCCGCTTTTTTTTATAGACATATGCAGACATTTATATAAATATTGCAAAACGATCACTAACCTGTGTTATAACACGCAAAAGTTCTTCTGTAATTCATCCAAGTTCTGCTCTTATATACACAAAAAAATACGCTTTAGAAACGATGTTAAGAGCCACAGATAATAAAACATTTTAATCATAGTTTTGACCAGTAACGTCCTGCTTAAGTTTAAATCCTTGAAAGAGTTTTGTGCCGATGGGGATCGTTTGGAGGTTTTGAATGTGCAACACTGTATCAAGATTACGCTGTAGAAGAAACCGTTAAAGGTCAATAGTGTTCGTGAGCTTCCTTGCAATCCGAAATCTCCGAGCTCGAGTTTTTTGTTCCTTCGCGACTAGATGAAGACAGAGTTGTAAATATAGTGGCGAGCAATGTAAACCAAGAGCGTGTTAATTTCGTACTGTGCGCAAGAGTGTTATTCTTGGTTACTTGCAGTTACTTGTTTGTGTTATTGTAGTGTGTATGTGTGACGTGTCAGTGAGACGATTGGAATGCCAGCCGCAAGATTCACGTTAGAACAAAGATTTTTTTATGTATGACACGTACCTACGTGAAAACAAACTCGTGTCGAGACGTGTGTAGGTAATTTGTACAGAAATTCCCATGCGTTTCAACTCCACACAGAGATACGGTTAGACATCTTGTCCTTAAATTACGAGAAACTGTATCGTTAAATTTTAAAACACCTAAGCAAAAACGACGGATTCTAACCGAAGCAAAACTCGATGATATTGGTGCAGCGTTAGAACGTTCTCCAAACAAACCTCTACGCCGTGTTTCACAAGAGGTGGGCGTGTCAAAATCATCGGCACATACAGTCACTAAGCTACTAAAATTAAAACCATACTCTTATATCACAGGTTAGTGCTCGTTTTGCAATATTTATATAAATGTCTGCATATGCCCATAAAAATAAGCGGGCATTTCAGGCCGCAAATGTCGGCATCTCCGTCAGTGCCCCCCGCCACGCTTCTCCCGATCTCTCGGCTGCAGATCGAAATGGACGCACGGTACTTGTAGGCTCATATGTATTCTGGTAACACACTGCTGGAACATTCTGTTCCAACAGTAGTAATAATAGTACGAATTTAAAGATGTTCTTCAGACTCTAAGATATAACTGGAATATTAATTTATACTAAACGTTTTGTTAAAAAGAATCTGAAGTGCAAACTGCCAATGTTTAATTATAACGTATACTTTTAAATGAGTCTTCTTTTTTTCTATATTTCAAAATGTAAAGGTTATAAAAAGCACAAACCATAGCATAAGAAGAAAATATCGAAGAATGTGCATTCACAACTTGGCAGTGCGGAGGAAGCCAAACCATAATCTTACCCCACGGCGCCAAAATATTAGTTACGGGGCTGGCTGTATCGAAATCTTTCCCTGGGTTTGCACCTGAAAGTCAAGTAAGATCAACCTGTTAAAGACTTATTTCGTGTCGCGTGGGGAAAGCCATTACGTAGTGAGTGACATTTTGAATAGAGGTTCCGCTGAATATAAAACTATCGTACCACCAAAAAAAGGTAGCGGAAAGGAGCAGAAAGGCCAAAATGATCGATGGCTGAAGTGAGTCGAAACCTAATTTCGGCGTTGAAACGAGAACACGTGATGTGGCGATGGACAATGGCTGAAACAGCGTTGCCAACCCTAGTACAATGATGCTAAACCTAGCACAATTTGAGCTTCGTTGCCTGTGTTTGCATAATTGAAAATTGTAGCATAATTTGCAACCTTCCTTCTCTGGGAGGGACAAATTCTGTCCACAAATTAAAAATACAATTATATCCAAATCTCATTTCCGGTCCAGGGACATGCTTTCCCAACCTCTTCAACTTGTCTTTATTCTACCCAGTTTACCTCGTAAGGAACACTTCGTGGCAAGAGATGGGTAGAAAGTTGTGGGGCACAAATAAAACAAATGCTCCGCTTCGTAGTCGACGAATCATCTTAAACTTTCTCTAGTTCAATGTTGAACTCTGCTCGGAAAGTAGATGCATAACTTAAAATTACAATCATTCGAAAAATAATTTTAATAATAAAGTACTATTACCAATTATCAATAATAGTAATAATTCATTATTATGTAGATCCTAGCACAATATATCAGCATTTAGCGTACTTTCACAGATTAAACAGAGCTTTTTCTTATCGGGAGGTTGGCAACGCAGACGGGAATGTAAACAGAAGAGACGCCGTGGCAGGAGCGTAAGGAAACTGGCCTCTTTGTCGGGAATATAATAGAGGCGAGGGTTGAAACATTGTACTTCCAGGATGAAAGACACGACGCACTGACTTTTCGGGGAGATTCCCACAACGAAAGCGTACAAAGATGTTTCAATCACAGGAAACCCAATTTGAAGTATATCGGTGCTTGTTATATGATTATATCATTTTGACTTATGACGTAATTTCAGGGTTTCCAGGTGCACAGATACATTCTTGAAATTCTTGAGAAGCTACAAGAGGAAATATGCGCTTATGATATATAGTTCAAGTCCTGATTCGAACGCCAATTTGCTATTTTTGACGCAGCTCGACCGGATGCGTATGGTTTCGTAGCGGCATCTGTTTTTCTGTGACCACTTTTACCTGCAGTGTTTAAACATCCATTCCTTCACTGCGACGTTGTATCTCCACATTGTATAAAAAAAATAGCACAACACAATAACACAAACTAGCAAAGATAACCACAAACTCACGTAATAAACCATTAGCAGATTAACCAACTACTCACGCCGTGGAGTAATTTGTTAAAGAACCGGATTTGTATAACTTGACAAGTTTAAAAACAAGACGTTGCAAACCATTGTTTGCGCACCTCACATCACATTTCCCCACTCCATTGTCTGCGGTGACTTTGGTTCGCAGTGTTGCAACCTGGAGGGAGCGGAATCGTCTGAGAATTTTCAACGAAATTTGAATGTGAAAGCCATGAAGTAGTATCCCCTCACCTACGCTACCTATTGATTACGCTAAATTCTAAATACATTTTGATGTTTTCCCTTTAAACCTTAAATGAATTAAGTTATATTAGGGATATTTCTTACCAGCATAAGAAATGTATGAAATAAAACGATAGAAAAATGAAAAATATATAAACGATAGAACTGAGCTCACCTTCTAAATGTTTTCCAGTTCTCCTTCTTCAGTTTCACTCTCCCACTCATCCGAGTCTGTGTCTACCGATGAATCTGTGTCCGTGTCTGAGTTGGCTTCACCAAGTCTAATTGTCAGTTCATCTACACGCTCGTCCATAAGTCCATCTCTTTCAAAGTAAGAATCTTGCAGCCAAGAGTAAAGAGCAAGAACATTTCAATGCTTTAGAAAAGAACACAGGCAAGCGTGTTATCAGATTGCCTTCTCGTAGTGATTATTGTACGATAAACAAACGAACCACCACCCCCACTCGGCTTTAAAAGAAAACAGGCCACTGCTCGATGTCGCATTCAGAAAATGAAGTCATTCGTCCTGTAGTTTCTCTTTGTTATAAACCTTAACGCACGTGCGTAATACTACAGTTTACGATCGGCGTAAAACCAGAGGTCTGTCGTAGGTTCCATTCCTACCACCAGCAAAACAAATTTCACCTGAAGATGATAGAAGAGGTGCTTTCTGGAAACTAGTGTTACAATAAGAATAGCTTAAAAAGCACTAGACCATGAATAGTGTCCAACTAACATTGTATGCTAATGTAGAACCATTGTCACTAACATTCTCTCTCTCTCTCTCTAGCCTTCTTAAACCCGAAGGTTTATAGCTGCAGCAACACAAACCTTCCATCTGTGTCCAACCTAGGTAAGATCAATCCAATCTTTTCCATCCTTACAGATTTCCTTTAGGTCAATCTCAACGTTATCCCTCCATCTTTGTCTTGGTCTTCCTACAGGTCTCTTACCATCAGGTTTCCCAACAAGAATCCTGTATTCGTGACCCATGGCCTGCCCACCTAAGTTTTCTTGATTTAATTATTCTAAGAGACACATGGATATGATTACAAATTTTTCAGTTCTAAATTATGTAACCTTCTCCACTCACCTATCTCATCCCTTTTAGGTCCAAATATTTTTCTGAGGATTTTATTTTCAATCACGCTTCATGTATGTTGCTCTTTCAATGTAAGGGACCAAGTTTCGCATCCATATAATACTACAGGCAAATTTACTGTTTTGTATATTTTAACTTTTAGTTTCTTAGATATGATACGAGAAGATAAAAGTTCATTAAGAGAAAAATAATTTGAATTAATTGCTTTTTATTTCCTCTTTAATATAATTTTCATTTGTCAGTATTATTTCTAAGTAATTGATTTTGGAAACTGCTTTTCTGTTTTTGTCACTAGCATTCAAATAACTATTTTCCAGGTTTTCCAGACTCGTAGACACTCTCATGAGAGCCTGTTCCCCACGCCCTTAGCCTTACGGAAGAAAACGCTGGAAAGTTTGCGGGAATTGGTGTTCGTCTCCTCCCCTGTTGTCTTCATCTCTCCTTGTTTGCCGCAGATGAATCCCATTCGCTTCGGCCCGGAAAAGGGCACAGGTCGACTCGAACCGGAAACTTTTAATACAGTTTCCACGTATACGGCAGGAAGCTTCAATTCTCATAGCAATATGAGACAGTGTTGCCACGATCCTGGAAAAATCCCCGAAGACAGTAACCAAAGTAGGTTCTGATCTTTATACTATAACACGCAAGAATTTGGTTATTTTCTCGCTTTTCTGCCACTTTTGGCTAACTGCGAAGATGAGAATGAGTGATAATGTGGATGAAGGGACACTCACGAAGAACAGGCCGGGACCTCTGGCGTCCTAGCGCCCTGGAATTAAATACTCCGACACGGAGCGCATTCCATGTGAAATCAACAAGTCAACAGGCACTTTTCAACCTCACATATTTTGATTCATTTGAAATTTGTCATACTGAAAGGGCCACCTGAGGTTGCAGATCCATATCTTTTGTATTTCAGAAATTACAGTGTTGCAAACTGTGCGATTTTGACAATTTCCTCCAACATATTGTTTACTTTAAATTGCAATATTTCGGCAACCAGAGCACCTGTAGAAGTAATTCGGACGGCGTTGGACAGGCCATGAAGGACTCTTCCACATGAGATATAACATGCCTATGACCAGGGCTAAAAGAAAACAATTGAAAGTGGTTTGAACAAAACTTTGGTAGCCATTTTCTCAAAAATGGGTCTTTTAATTTTTTTTTTCAAACAAGTATATGTCATATATACACATGTTATGGGGCATTTTTGGTTACCAATTAGGGTCGTACCAGTGTACATCCTGAACGGTGCATACTACGTTGAAAATACAATCACTTTAGATTGAAACTCACCTACTTCCACCAACTTTGTTCTCTTTTCGTTTCTCGCTATGTGCTCTAATAACGGAGTTATCTATGGAACCAGACCTTTGAGTCACCCTGTGTTTCTAATAAACGGGAATTTAAACATCATATTAATATACGTTAATATAAACAATATTGTATTTGATTTCCGTTAGACTTTTACTTTTGAATATTAGGAATTTGTCTATCAAAATCTGTAACTAACTGTAATCAAGGGGTCCCGGGTTCGATACCCGGTGAAGACATATAGAGGAAAAGGTCTAAATATGGGCCCCCTTTTTATGTTGTCATTTTCGGAGGAAAAAAATATATCAAGCACCTGCCTTTAAAATGCATATCTATGAAATATATACTTAAATGTAACAGCATGCTAAAGTATTAGAAGGTCTCCATTTTTTTTTTAAAAAAAAGCAATTTACAAAAACTTATAAAATGATGTATTTCAAAATTGTGGTCTAAATATGGGCTACTAGTGGCAATATCACAAAATGCAATTAAAATTTAAAAAAACAGTCATTTAATGCTAAAACATTATACAATTCATATTTATGAATAATCTGTGGTTTTGAAAATCACGCGGAATGGTAAAAATCGAAATTAAGAAAAACATCCAAATATTTGTTGAAAATGTGATCTCAACCTTAGACCTCATGTCATAGCCCATATTTAGACCATCACGCTACTTTCCTTCTTCAATTTATTTTCGCTCTCTGTAGTACATATTTCACAAACAAATCATTTGTTTTATGTACCGCTAATATCATAGGCCTAACCTATTGAAAGCAGATGAAAAGAAAACGCTGAGTTAAAACATACCTGCAAAATGTTTTCGGAGGTCGCAATTCTATAACAGCGTCCAAGCCCGAAACTAACCACTACTTTCTCTTGCGAATTGGCGCCGAAACCTTTGTCCTTGACAGATAACCAGTTCCAATAGCCAGGCTGCAACACCCGGTAGCGCTGATAACTCCAAAACCCATATTTAAACCTTCGCCCATATTTAGACCTTCTCCTCTAGTGGTCCAGTCCCGGTTAGCCTTACTGTGCATAAAGTGGACTTAAAACACCAAATCAACCAACCAATCATTACCTAACATACCATAACCTGCCCTAACCTAACCTAAATCTAACATAACTCCAGATCCCATTTTTAAACTGCGTATACTTATTGAGTAATGGTGTATACAGGGTGTTGCAAAATACCTGTTACAACGCTTGGGAGGTGATTCTACAAGTAAAAACAAGGAAAAAATGTCATGTGAAAAAATGTCGAAATCGGCACCGTTTTCGAGTGACAGGCGTGCGAAAATCGCCTCACACCATGTGTAAAGTACAATAACTCAAGAAGGAAGAAATATATCAATGTCGGAATAAAATAATACAAACAAAATCGTACCTGGTGAATACAATGGTGCATCAATTGAGGCCCAGTGTAAATTGCGCAAGGGGACTCTCAAAGAAAGTGGGGAATCCCCTGATGGAAAATACAAGAAATTTACTACTATCTTCTACATAATGTTGAGATCGGAATGTAGCCAGTAAAAAATGGCGACGTATGTCCACATGTCCCACTACTGCTGGGACACCGTCCCACACCCGGGAAATAGGAAAATAACTGCAAATCTCCTGTTGTACACGGTTCACATTGCGGTTCGAAGAAAAGAAACCAATTTGTCGCATGTCTCACTACTGCTGGGACACCATCCCAAATGGAAAAAAATACTGGAAAATCATAAAAAAAAGTTTTCAATCCCTTAATGTTGACACACTACTTTGCAGTACGAAAAACAAAAGTTAAACAATGGCCACATGTCGTTAGGCTGTACATATACTACAAGAGAGCTCCCCAAAGAAAGTGGGTAATCCTCGAAGGAATGAAGACGGAGAATGGCGAGAAAACGCACACAATGGCATGTAACATTTCCAGGCACAGCACATCTGGAAGGGATTCCACTGAGAAGCGCACAACCTCCGCACATGCAGATCGACGGTATGAAGTACAGCGATATCCAGCATCTTCACTCGTACCTTTCACTAAAGGACACTATGTGGTGCTGATAGGGGCTCACACAAACACCGGTATACTCAGAGACGTTGTTGAAAATGTCCGCCATTGACTTCAAGACAAAGATGGCATCGGCGAAGCACTGATTGTCTGGTACGTGCAAATACCTCTGGCATGTCACCAATTGTCCCAGCAGCGGCACTAACACGAGCAACGAGATCCTCAGCACTTTCCACAGGGGTTTCATACACGAGCCTTTTCATTTCTCCCCACACAAAGAAATCCAGTGGTGTGAGGTCGGGGGAACGAGGTGGCCACGGTAAAGGTCCACCCCTGCCAATCCAACGATCGCCGAAAATATCGTTGAGTAAGGCTCTGGCTCCCCGGTCGAAATGTGCGGGGGCGCCGTCGTGTTGAAACCAGATACGTTGTCTACCTGCCAGTGGCACGTTTTCCAAAAGTTCAGGTAATACGTCATGTAGAAACACCCGATAATTCCCACCACACAAAGTAGATGGCAAAATGTACGGGCCTATCAAGTGGTCACCTACTACGCCACACCACACATTCACTGCGAACCTATGTTGATGATGGCGCACAATGATTGCATGCGGATTGTCCATATCCCAGACGTGGCTGTTGTGGCTATTGAACATGCCGTCCCTGGTGAACATTGCCTCATCGGTCCACAAAACTATTGTTGGGAACTCTGGAATGGAAAGAGTTTGTTGCACGTACCATTGGCAGAAATCCATGCGTAGGGGAAAGTCCGTGGGCAGTATGTGGTGCACCTTATGCAATTTGTATGGGTGCAATCCCTCCTCTCGAAGAACGCGGAACACATTGCTATGGTGGGTTTGTTGAGTACGAGCAATGACACGTGTGCTGGTGTCAGGACGGTCTCGTATCGCGTCCAACACGTCCTCTTCAAATTGCACAGTGAGCACAGTGCGGGGTCTTCCACAATCCCACCTACGGGGTAGTAGAGATCCAGTTTCACGCAGTCGAGCATCAAGTCTTTGAAAGAGTGCATGTGCTGGTAATCGCCTATTGGGAAAACGTTCGTGATACAAACGACGTGCTTCACGGCTGTTTCGGTTTGCCTCTCCATAAACGAGATGCATATCAGCAAGCTCGTGGGTAGAGTACTCCACCATTGTCTTGTTCGAGAACTGCCCAGAAACAGGGGCACTTTCCCTCCGAGTGACGGATCACAACTACCGTGATTAGCACCCACGTAATGTCACACAGGTGTCCACGCAGTTGTTGCAAACCGAGAAAGAACACGGGAATACGTACTCTACGTACAGTATTCCTTAGCGCAATTCAACCATACACACACGCCAGACTAAACTCCACGCTGCGAGACGCAGAACAAGACAGGAAAAACAACGGTCGACTACAGTCTCTACGTAGTATCCACCAACACTAATACGTAACAGGTGACCTACACTCACAGCGCCTCTAGTGGAGCTTTCTGTACCAATTAGCTGAAATCAATCTGAGCGTAATTTGACGGCATAGCGTCATTTTCGAGTGAATTTCCTATTTCCCGAGTGTGGGACGGTGTCCCAGCAGTAGTGGGACATGTGGACATACGTCGTCATTTTTTACTGCCTACATTCCGATCTCAACATTATGTAGAAAATAGTAGTAAATTTCCTATATTTTCCATCGGGATTCCCCACTTTCTTTGAGAGTCACCTTGCGCAATTTACACTGGGCCTCAATTGCTGCACCATTGTATTCGTCAGGCACGATTTTGTTTATATTCTTTTATTCCGACATTGATATCTTTCTTCCTTCTTGAGTTATTGTACTTTACGCATGGTGTGAGGCGATTTTCGCACGCCTGTCACTCGCAAACGGTGCCGATTTCGACATTTTTTCACATGACATTTTTTCCTCGTTTTTACTTGTCGAACCACCTCCCAAGCGTTGTAACAGGTATTTTGCAACACCCTGTATATGACAAACTATTTTTTAAAAAATTAAAAGACCCATTTTTGAGAAAATTGGCTACTAAAATTTTCTTTACATCAACTTCAATTGTTTTTTACCCTGACATGGATATGCAATATCTCGTGTGAAAGAACCCTTCATGACCTTTCCAACGCCGTCGGAATCACTTCTTTAAGTCCCCTGGTTGCCGAAACATTGCAATTTAAAGTTAACAAGATGTTGGAAGAAATTGTCAAAATCGCGCAGTTTGCAACACTGTAATTCCTGAAATACAAAAGATATCGATCTGCAACCTTGCATATTTTCCTACCTCAGGTGGCTCTTTCAGTGTTGCCCAATTTCAAATTAATAAAAAAGAGCAAGGTTGAGGACCTTGTTGATTTGACATGGAATAACCCAGTGGGAAGATAGGTCGAGCAACACCTTGTACGTTTCCCTTCGTCCACTACTGCCAAGTATGTCGATACTTGGACAGCCCGGCGCTACTTGGTCACCCATTTTATTGTTTATTATTTTATTTGTTTAAATGTTCTTGTCCTTTCCTTTCGGTTTTTACATATTGTTCTCTTTTGTTTCAGATAACTTTTGAATAAAAATGGTGCACAAGTACAAAATAACACCCGGGTCTAAGCCTTATCAAGGACGAGAATCTGGAAAATGCCATACACGAGGTTTAAGCTGGAATGTCAAAAAAACTCGCAGCAAAAACATATAAAGTCTCTCTCTCCATATTAGTTAGGAAGGTTCTTGGAAAGAATTTGAGAGCAGTTGGTCATCCAACAGTTTTTTCGAGCGAAGAGGAAGCCACTACAGCGGAGACACTTGGTGTTGTCGCCAGTTGCGGTTTCGCCTCTAACTAGGCTGGATGTGAGAACTGTTATTTCAAAATATCTTTAACAACAGGGGAAAACAGTTAAGGTTTTCAAAGATAACATTCCTGGAGAGGGTTACTTGAATTCGTTTATCCAGAGAAACAACCTATCCATAGGTCTTGCTTCTAACATTAAAAGATCCCTTTATTGTTCAACAAAATTCGATAGGTTGGCTAAAAAACACACAAAACAAATGTACACAGACACTATCTTCCGGTAGTTTCCAATAATTTTTTTCGCTTGTGACCAAGAAGCTCCAATCCCGGCTTTCAAAAACTGTATCCGAATTTAAGTCTCTGCATAACTTACGTCTTGTATTTTGGTATTGTCGGTATATTAAAATTTATCTGACATTAAAATATGGATTAGTCTCAGAATTATCTTCAAAAAAGTCCTAAAAAGGTGTCAAAGGTTTACGGCACCTTACCTCTGCGAAGGTAAACTTCTGCGTCACGTATACTGACTTTGTTGTCTTTTCTTAAAACAAAACGGAAAAAGAAAGCTTTGATTGACGCCCTAAGCTTCAGCACTCTAGCCTGTCCCTCGCTACGGGCCTGTGTGTGTGAGAGAGAGATCGATGGATTTAGTTTAGTTTCCTTCCCATTTGTGCCAGTTCATCTAATTCCAAAGATGAAGAAGAATGGAGATAAGATGAAGGAGATGAAGGAACAAACACATGTCGAAAAACACAACCAAGTCCTATAGAGGATTGTAGTCGTCATGGGACCAGACGCCAGAGCCTCGTTAGTCTGCAAAATCAAGTCCAGGGTGTACTACGTGGAAGGATCACCCCTTATACCACAGGGAGAAGGAGAGAGAAAGATTGATTGAATTGCTTTAATTTACTTCGCTCCTTCTGCCACTTTTGACTAATTTGCGAAGATGAGGATGAGTGACGACATGATGAAATTGAGGAATGGACACTCGCAAACATCCGTGCCCAGGCCAGGATTCGAACCCGGGACCCCTGGCGTCGTAGCGCGATGTGCTAACCACTCTGCCACGGGGCCGGCGAGAGAGAAAGAGATAGGAGAGAGAGAGAGAGAAAAGAGGAAGATAGAGAAACAAGAGAGGAGAGAGGAAGGTAGGGGAGAGAGAAAAAGAGAGGAAGAGACAGATTTTTATTGATTTTGTGTTTTAAGTCCACTTTATGCACAGTAAGGCTAATCGGGACTGGAGCTACAGTTTAAAGTGGGATCCGAACCACTGTGCCATGTGCCTCCACCAGATATTGAACCCGGGACCCCTTGATTACAAGACGACGACGCTACCACTGCGCCATCGGGGAGGCCAGGAAGAGACAGAGGGAGAAAGAGAAAAGAATAGAGAGAGAGAGAAAGAGAGGGCGAGTTTCAATTTATTGTTCTATCAGTTACAAACCTGTTCAAATTATAGGATTGAAAAAACTGGAGTTTATTGTCTTTCCAAGAGAATTGAAACAAGTCTTGTTCGCAGGTATGCGTCAAACATTCAGATTAGAACACAATTCGACAAAGTCCTATTACAGGATATTGGAAAACCATTCGATATGTTTCTACTTCTATATTCCTGAATTAAAACTAAATTAATCCAGTTAAGATACGGCGTGTACGACAGAGAGGCGACGTATTTTCTCAATTAAGCAACATTGTCAGAACTACAATAACGGCTACACACATTTCCCAATCACGTTGATAAGAAACGTTTCTCTCCAAACGACAAATATATATTAGCTGAGATTGGACAAAACGTTTCTTTTTTTTTTTTAAAAAAAAAAAAAGAGTCGTCCCACAACGTTGATTTCAATTACACGAAAGCTTGCATGAAGAATACAGAGGTATTGTACACGTTAGGGCAGTTTAGATCAGGAATACAGCTGCTATATCAATAATTAAAGTTTAGAACTCAACAATTTGAGTTGGGTTCTTGTTTCAAGTCCACTTTATGCACAGATGGGCTAATCAGGACTGCACCTAGAGCTTAAAGTGTGATCGGAACCACTATGTGTGCCTCCACCGTGTATCGAACCCGGGACCAGGGGCGCCGACTTGTCAAAATTATTGGGGGGCTCTGATCACTGAAATAAATTAATGAATGACTCACTCCCTCCCTTTTTTAAGTTTTGACCTCAGTGTTCGGAATCTCGTAAAAATCCATGAATTCCTCAAAAATATCAAAATTTTCATTCACAGTTCGAATGCAGAATGTCAATTGTTCACATTCCCAACTTTTAATATCTGCTAGCACGGAGCGCAAAACAAATCTCCCTAATATATCAATGATCTCGTTCTGATTGTCATGTGAGAGCCATTTGTAGCCCGAATGTCCCATCCACTCCCCTAGTTCATGCACATCGCCTTTTGAAACTCTTTAGTAAAAATGTTAACAATATATGTTATATACTTACGTTAGTATATAGTAATAAGTCGTGTGTTTTGCTGTCTCTGGTCATACCTCCCCCCCCCAAAGTTGATGGTTTAGCGTCTCAGCTCCCAAATTGATGGTCTAGAACATTTCAAATGTGTATTTAAAGTTAAGTTCGTGTGGCACAATTCAGAGTAAACTTTACAAGAGAAGCACAATAATACATTAGATCCTCTTAAGCAAATTATTTGGGGGCCTCTGCCCTCACATCGTTAACATTGGGGAGGGGGGCTCGAGTCCCCACCCCCCAAGCCCCATGGAGTCGGCGCCTATGCCCGGGACCCCTTGATCACAAGACGACGACACTACCAAACAGTTGTAACAGAAAGATAAACATGAATGTATTTTCTTTCCAGCCAAATTCCATTATAGTAAGAGCAATGTTTCTTGAAATAACATACCGGGAGATCCTTTCCCTGCAAGATCCTGGAAAGTGCGAATTTGATTTGATTTTTCTTATTTACAGTCGCTATTCTGCCATTTTTGGCTAATCGCGACGATGAGAATGAGTGATGATAAGATGGAGAGGCACAAAGAACACCCATGTTCAGGCTGAGATTCGAACCAGGAACCCCCGGCGTCGTAGCGCGTTGTGTTGACTAGTCCGCTATGGAAGTCGGCGAAAGTGCAAATATCTCAGCTCGTTGAAAACGTACCAATGTGAAACATGTCTGCGCTTGGAGAAAGGAAGGGAATAAAGTAATCTGACGGTGAGTAACAAATAACAATGTGTGGCCTTAACACTGAGTGGCATTGTAGCGCCGTGATAATGACGTGCCACATTGTTGCTACGTACGCTCTTCCTTCGGCTGTAGTTGGCGCTCGCTACGATATTGTTGGCTTCTGTGGTTTACAAGGTGGAGTGCACAGCAGTGCCGGATCTATAAAAGTATTACCAAAGGCCCCCTCTACCAGCCTAACTTTACACACACACACACACACACACACATATATAATGTACAAGCTGACCGCTCAGGAGAAGATCCGTGACGGAAGTGAAGTGACGTAGCAGCAGGCGGCATGTTGGCTCGCTGTAACCAGTGCAGCGACGCAACTCGTTTAGGGTTACCAGAAGTTCGCTTTTACCCGGACAAATACTGTTTTTTCGGGTACTAAAAATGCTCCGGGCGGGTTTTTAAGGAAATTAGAAAATATCCGATTTTTTTGGGGTGTAGACAACTGCTTAACTTCAAGATTAGTAACAAAATGTTATTTGAAAATAATTGTTAATATTGTTTCCGTTTTCAATTTCAAAGTGAAGAAATACAACACTCCCAGTTGCAAGCACAAAGAAAATAAACTTTTCTTGCAACAAAGAAAAATTGTTGGACCTTTGAGTCACTTCTGTTGTCACCGCTGCGCCGCGTGAGGCTCTTGGTGAGGAGCAAGTTTCTGACAATAGGTAAGAATATGCAATTCGCTGCGGCTTACTTTGATTTGAGTTTCATGACAGAATTCAGAAATAAACAGTTTTTTTTTTTTAACTGCCGTACTCTTAGTTGTTATTACATGGCAGATCTGAACCATGCCAGAATGCAAATGTGTTTTTAGTGACGTCTTACAAAAACGGTTTCCTGACTTTAGGCCTGGAAGGAAAAAACTCCGAGGCAGAATGTGAATTTATGTTATTTTTTTAAAGTAAGAGACCAAGCTACACAACCGTATAATATTAGGAGTATAGTGAATAAATATTAGAATATTCAAACAATGAGGCCTATTATAAGTATACGGAAACGGTGTATAATTATTTTACAGGGATGTGTGATCTATAAGCCCACCAAAACACCAGTAAGCACAAAACGTGTGTCTTCGTCTAAAGTTAACAACATTTTGCAATCTAAAAATGCCTTCTTTTTTAGAGTTCGCCATCTGGTAACCCTAAAATCGTTGCCGTATGTTCTTTTAAAATTCTTTGAAATGGAGTCTAAATAATGCGCAGGATAAGCAATACAAAAGTATTCTGGCCACTGAAAGAAAAGCAGCAAACTGTTGATGCGGAGAGACGCTCTGCGTGATTGACTCAAATCAACTCCCACGCACTTCGAAAAACCGTAGCGGAAGGCTTTCTGCTACCCCTAAAATCTGCAAATGGACCTGTCCTTCCCTTCATGCCCGCTCCCCGTCACCCCTCGTTTGGGGATCTTCTCGTGAGCGTGTGTAATTCTTGAGCTCATGTTGACAAAGCCACATATAAGGGCCTAGATGGTGATTCAAGAGTCCCTTAACACCCTCTATAAGAAGTAAAGGGGTTAGGCTGGGTACAATTAGTCATGATAGAAACAGGTTAGGTTTAGGGGGAACCACATTGGCGTGTTCCAGGCGGACGTCCACTACATTGAATTCAACTCAATTTTTATAAATGGGAAGGGAGTGATGTGACATATATATGGCACTGTTTTCTCACACTTGGAAAATGATTTTGATATTGTTGATATGTTACAATCATGCAGTCGTAACTTTTTCCTGATTAAAGATAGGTTGATGAAACCTCCACCACTGCATTTCTCGTGAAATTCTAGCCTGATTTGAGTCTAGTCTTACTGCAACGCGGGAAACCCAGGGGTGGGTTATCAAAGGTAGGAATCATTCCGGCTATGTCCCCGTATAAAGCGGCTCTAGGGTCCACCCAGCCTGAAATAAAATGGTACCCGGGAAAGGGTGGGGGGTAAAGGTGGCCACAGCGTGGTGCTGATCACATCACTCTAAATGTGCCTTCATAGCAAGGTGCTATATGCGCAGGGAACTTTAACTTTACCTGTATATATTGTATTCGTTTCTGTACTCCTGAGTAACTACGTTTATTTTTTACATACGCATATACGAACCCTCTACTATGCCAATGGCTGAGGGCCCCCTAAAGGCTTACTTGTCTCAGTAGAATAGTTAGTTTAATGTAAAGTACTCTACACATTGTGTAGTATGTGTGTTCATTGTTCTATTTTTGGAAAGGTAAGATAAAAGTAGCGGATTGAAGTAAAAGTTCACACACACACACACACATTTATTTACTTATTTACGTATTTGTGTGTATATTTAATCATCTTATGTTGGTAATGATATTTACTGTTCATGAATTAACTTTTAGTTCATTAATTGTGCAAAATACCTAAGTCTTAACCATACATGTGTGTGGCCTTCCACATTCAAATGCACATTCAAAACCAAGAAATAATTTTTAATAAGAAAAAATATTTATAGGATCTTCAAATTGACATATTTAATGAATGCAATTAGATCTCAGCGAGATTCAAGACAAAAGTGGATTTTAAACTCTTGCTTTTTCTAGAATTCGGATAATAGTGTGAAATTTCTTATGAGTATAGTTTTGCAGAATATATAATTTCTTTTTAAAGCGACATCTACAGTTAGATTTGAAAAAAAAACACAATCTTGAGGATAATAATTTGAAAGACCAAGGCCCTTCCAGGGCTGTAGAGCCACAGGTTCTTGTATTTTAGTATTGTAATATATTATTTTACTTATTATAAAATGCAACCAAATCGTAATAAATAGAGAAAATAAAGTCGGAGGGAACCGTTAATTTCGGAGCAACTGACGTCCTGGTATATTTTTTTGGAACCAGGACAATAATGTATGCGCGTGGAGGCGGGCTTACTTATGTTAATGTATGTATGTATGTATGTAGCAGTATATTATTATTACAACCAACAAAGTAGAAAAAAATAAACAAAGTCTAGCACAAATACGGGACTAGATTTATTAGACACTTAAATAAGACGACCTCGGAGATCGAATTCTGGATTTGTTGATTACAAGAAGAGGACGGATTTTAAGGTACAGCACCTTTCCAAAAATATCGTTTGAGATTGTATTTTAGGACATGAAATCAAGTAAAATTAACACTCTTTTTTGCAACTTTATCTGAGATTGGCACATTTATCCTCTTTTTACACCCTCTTTGATGCTTCAGTACTTCTTCCTACCTTTTCTTTCATGTTTTGTTAAAGAATTGGACAGAAAAATAAATGATTTTCACTCTTCTTGAACAGCTACATAAAATCGTATAGTCTCATTTTGTAGAGCAGAACGAGAGCTACAAAATTGTATAATATAAACATTGCAGCCCCAGTAGTTCCCAAGATAATGTAGCAAAACCCGCGAGAGAAAAGACAAACGTCAATAAGATCTATTCGGCAGAACCACAGTTCTCTACGCGGTCCGCGCGCATTATATACAGAAGGCGCAGAAAAGGAAAATAAAGGCATTTTATCAGCACCTTTTTTAAAACATTTTCAGAACCTTTTTTTCCCTTTCCCGACCATCTATTGATTACTAAGCAATGACGTCAACTGGTTAAGTGGAAACTCAAAACGAGAGTGTTTTAGGTAAAATATTTCCTGTGCTTGTGACAATTTCTCCTGAGAAAATTAATTCTCAGGCATATTCCTTTCTGTAATCACTGTTAATACAAATAACAAAGTAGTATTTCTGTCTAATGCTGTCGCTTTGTGATCAAAGGGTCCTGGGTTTGTTTCCTGTTGGAGAAACATTGCAAAGTTTCCACTCTGAAGGTCCAGTTCCGATTGTTTTATCTGACCTTGGTCTAAAACGAACCCTTATATTAAGGGGGTTCTAAAGCCATGCTAAAGCATAGACCCAATTTTCTTTGGATAATCGTACAACTAATATAGATTCGGTAAGGAAGAAATTTTACGATACAAAAGATTGTTTTATTCACTAGAACATGTGAACCTTATAATTATGTTACGATTGAAGGGATTTAAGTAAATAACAGAAAATATAAGGTCTCCGTCATGTTCAAACTGCTGCGTACAGATGGCGCTGAAGTGGTAGTATTGTTAATACCGGTGCATTTTTTTCTTTTATGACTAGTATGGAAGATTTCGTGGTGAAACAAAGATCACATGCTCTTCCCGCAAGTATCTGAAATACTATGTGAAAAAATGAAAACATTTCGTTCCTTCAGTAAGTAGTGGTTATCATTAAAATTTTTGAAGTGGCTTTTCGTCGCAATATACTTTCCTCCCAGGAAAATATCTAGATCCGTCTGTGAAAAAGGGGGTTGACTGCACCTCCTTCTTGCCAAGGGCTCAAGGGGTCACTAAACCGTCACTGGTACGACCACAGCAAAAATGAAAACCGAAGATTATCGACTGCATCAAGACATTTCAGAGGGTGTACTGAGAAGCGCTTTCTAAAAGAAACTTGTCACATCCACTTTGTCTTCTCATCCTCTGACAAGTTGACACGCAACAATACGCCTACGACTTCACACGAAGCAAGGGCGTACCGAAATGGTGTCTGGGGGCACAATCCCCGAAATACCTTAAAAAAAAGTACAACTAAAATTAACCGATTTAAAATTAGCACTGTGTACTCTCCTTTACAAAGCAGTACTTTCATCACGATGATACTTCTTGCCTACTGATTTAGTAGACTTGTTATGTTTGAATTTTATTACTTAGCGTCGCTTTTCTACAACTTTTAGCTAATCGCGACAGTAGTATTGATCCCAGCCAACGTCTGTCGCTATTTAATATTCGCAATTCATTTGCACGTACTTATAACTAATTTGCACAGGTTTTAATTAATTCGCACGTACTTAGAATTCATTTGCAAGTACTTAGAGTACTTTACATTTATGTATTTGCATGTTTATAACTTTTTATGAATATATATTTATTTTATGAAAAATATGTATATAGAAGGTAATTAGAGGTACTAAACGCTATGCATATGGTTTTATATTCATTACTGCAAAGTATGTAATGTATAAAATGTTAATATTAATGTTTATAGTATTGAAAATAAGTTTTCTATGGTTTATGAACCGCTATGAACGGTGGTAATGGGTGTAGGTTCAGGTCCAATTACGAAAGAAGACGGTCCCGGTACTCGAACCCGCGATATGTAATATTATTAATTAGTACTATGCAGTAATTTCATCATGTTATGAAACACGATGATCTCAGACGCTAGACAGAATACTGTCTCCGAATCTCGACTCCGCTCTGATGCCAGACAGACAAGGGTGAACTCCGCGCAGGTAGACGAGAAAGGAATTTGGGGGAAGCGCGTTCAAGGTCAAATGACGTCAGAACGTCAGGACAAAGAACGAACCCGATTGACCAATCAGAACCGGTTTTTTCAAGGTTAACCAGTACGCAATAACAGGGAAAAGCTATGCAATACTGTAGGGCAGGGGAGGGGATTCAACCAGACAACAAAGAATGTCTGAGAATGCGCAGCAAGGGTCAAATCTCTGAAGCTATGCGTCGCTTGTAGAACCGGTTTCCGCCGCCAATTAATATTCCGCTCAGGTTTGCCTTCAAGGCACAGGACGCTTTAGCGCAGGGTTTTTTTATCTGTACTATGAAGAAGGGAGAGCTATTAGGGACGGGGCCTACAGTTTTCACCATTTGCTTTTATCACGGGGTAACGAACCTAGGACCCTTTGATTATTGATTTAGGTAGTAAATGTATGTTACTGTGTGCTATTTAACTTAATTTTGAGTTTATTTTTTACCAAACTTTGACTTTATGTCAAACATTTTCACAGCTTATCCTTATTTTTACAAAAATAACACTATTTGTACTATTCAGGCATCATTTTTATTAAATTTTGGACTCGCAAAGATATTTTTACAACTTTTTAACTTATTATTTTACAATTTTATGTTAATTTTTACCAAAATAACACTATTTGTACTATTCAAGCAACATTTTTTATTAAATTTTGGACTCACAAAGACATTTTTTTCTACGTTTAACTTATTATTTTACAACTTTAAGTTAATTTTTTACCAAAATAACACTATTTGTACTAATCAGGCAACATTTTTTATTAAATTTTGGACTCACAAAGACATTTTTTTCAACGTTTAACTTATTATTTTACAACTTTATATTAATTTTTTACCAAAATAACACTATTTGTACTAATCAGCAACATTTTTTATTAAATTTTGGACTCACAAAGACATTTTTTTCTACGTTTAACTTATTATTTTACAACTTTATATTAATTTTTTACCAAAATAACACTATTTGTACTAATCAGGCAACATTTTTTATTAAATTTTGGACTCACAAAGACATTTTTTCAACTTTTAACTTATTATTTTACAACTTTATATTAATTTTTTACCAAAATAACACTATTTGTACTATTCAGGCAACATTTTTTACAAAATTTTGTATTTACAAAGAGATTTTTTCAACTTTTAATTTATTATTTACAAGTTTATGCCTATTTTTTTACTCAAATAACACAATTCTATCTGTTCAGGAAAGACTTTTAGTTACATTTTCGACACACAAAGTGTGTGTTCTCAACTTCTATCTGTTTATTTCACAAGTTTAGGCTTATTATTACCAAAATAACACAATTCAATCTGTTCAGGAAAGACTTTTAGTTACATTTTCGACACACAAAGTGTATGTTCTCAACTTCTATCTGTTTATTTCACAAGTTTAGGCTTATTATTACCAAAATAATACAATTCAATATGTTCAGGAAAGACTTTTAGTCGCATTTTCGACACACAAAGTGTGTGTTCTCAACTTCTATCTGTTTATTTCACAAGTTTAGGCTTATTATTACTCAAATAACACAATTCTATCTGTTCAGGAAAGATTTTTAGTTACATTTTCGACACACAAAGTGTGTGTTCTCAACTTTTATTTGTTTATTTTACAAGTTGATTCTAATATTTACTCAAATGACACTATTTAGATGTGTTTTGAATTAAATTTTGTACACATGAAGTGTGTTTCGTCAAGTTTTACCCTTTTATTTTACAAGTTTAGGCTTAATATTACTCAAATAACACAATTTAATCCAGTCAGGAAGGATTTGTTATTATATTTTGGATGCACAAAGAGATGTTTTCAACTCTTTTACTGATTTTTTGCAGGGTATGTATTAATTTTTATTTATTTTGTTTTGTATCATATATACATTTACAAATTTTTAACTTAGAGTTTAGTATTTATTTAAATATTTTCAAAAACACTAAAGAAAAAGTACTTTTAGCTAAAATGTAAGCCACAGAATATATTATTATTATTATTATTATTATTATGGTTTACTGATTTCCACTATGCTATCTTTGGTTCTGTATTTCTATATGTATTTCTTTAGGTCAGGTTACGCCTGCTACGTAGGAAAGTTTGTTTATTTTAGAGTTTGCTGAGTATTTTGTTACTGTTGTACTAGGTAAAAGTTTTCTAAATATATCAGGTAGGGCTCCATTCATATACTTTTCTTTTTGCTATTTTGGAGATGATGCGATCAGCATCACTCTCCATCTGCTTTTTATTTTATGTACCCAATATTATTTTGAGGCTTAGTGAATTCTAGAGCCTATTTATGCAGGAGAGAGGGCTTGAAAATTCTGATCTCAGATAACCCACAACTTTTTGTCAGAGTATTTTAAAGGATATTTTATATTTATTATGTGCCACTAGAATATCAAAGCTTGCTTAATTTTTATGTCTGTAACGCTGTTATTGTATTTCTAGCTAAGGCTTACTGGATAAAGTACACGAAATGTTTAACATTTCGACTATTTGCCAATTTTTTAGTGTAACGAAAATTATTGTGTGTCTATAAAGACTGAATTTTTTTACCGATGGGTCCATAACTGGACGCTTACCAACATTGTTTTTTTTAAAAAATATAACCATTTATCAATATATTGTCAATTCATAGGACAAGACGAAGTTCACAGACGACTGACTATATGGACCATAGGTCCACTTTCCAAACTTTTTTACTATTCTAGAAGAATAATTTAGCCTTATAGCCTTTTTCAAGGTATTTTTGAAGTATTTCTGGTTTTTTGGGTTATTTCCATTTGGTTTATTATACGAGGCTACAATCACTATCTGAACACTGAAATCCTCTGATTGAAACTAAAAGCTTAGGCTGTAACTAGAGACTTAGTATGTATATCGACAATTTATAGGACAACACGAACCTTACAAAGGATTATAGGTGATGTAGGCCCACACGCCAGAGCTTTGTTAACCTGCAAGAAGCATTTACAGCTAATGCTACGAGAAAATGAGGTTGATTTTTTACTGTTTCACAAGAAAGCTATCTGTTATACACCCAATATTTGCTTTTTCAAGTAACTACATGTACCAGAAGTACTTATAGGCCAACTCTAACTAGACTTCGACTTATTCTATATCAGGTGCTAAATTTATAAAGAACTATGATTGTGTATATTTCTGAGGAAGTACGCAAAAGCAGATTACCTGATTAAAGTATCTGAAAAACAGATTTTTCTATGCAAGTATATTTTTATTGACTGGATTATTTAACAGATCAAACAGGAAGACTGCAAAATTCATTAAATGTAGTTCTATAGTATAGGTGGTTTCAGAGATATAAAAAGAACAAATATAAGATTTCGCTTTTTTTTGCTTCTGAGGCTAATCGCGACATTAAGGGTAAATGGCGAGGAAATGTAACGGAGGAGAAACAGTCCCAAAAGTTATGAGCTGCATGTAAATTAATATCACAGAGATATTACAGTAGGTGTAGGTTCTACCACCAGAACATTTCTATTATAATAATACTGGTTATGCTGTACTGTTAGCTAAAGATGCTGATATTTGAGAAACTTAAAAGCTTACTTACGACTTACTCTTGCAAAAGATCCGATGACAAAATTTAAAAATTGTTATCGCCCAGACAGGGACTCGAACCCTGGACAGATAGGTTAAAAGCCTAACGCTATACCAACTAAGCTATCTGGGCACAAGGTATTCTTTTTTTGAAAAGTTAGTTATGTTAAGAAATATATTGAAACACTTGAGAACACTTTTGGTCTGGTTCGACAGAGAAGGAGACAACATTTCTAAATTTTTACAGACTGGGTGTATTTTTCCACTATAGAGGCCTTCACTATATGTAATTCGAAACGCTAAAGTTCAGCTAGCTTCCAAAATTGAGGTAAATATTGTGTTTGGCGAGATTAACAAGTTACAATTATATCCAGTTACGGACAAATAAAGCTAAAACTCTCAGATTTACTGTACTAGCCAAGTTTTAGTAACATTTTCTTCACTTTAGTACAAATACCAAAGAAATAGGTATATTTTATTTATAATTTGACAAAATGTACTAGTATTTAATTCACAAAGTTGGGTAAAAACAGTATTTTTTAAAAAATATTGTTACTGCCTTCAAATTTTATGTTATTTAGCCACTAACAACTGGTTTACACTGTTTGGCATCCTTTAAATAGGAAAAGAAGGAATTATTTGTTTAGTATTTTTTACTACTTTATATTTATTTAAGAAAACAATTCTACAGTTTAACTTAATTTTAACAAATTGTTACTAATTTATATATCAAAGTTATGTTATTTAGAGTGTATGAAGGCGTATAAAGTTAATATTTGTACTTATCAGTTCAACTAACAATTATATTTTACACACAAAAGATAATGTTTACAGTTAAATTACTTGAATCAGAGAATAATATTTTACAGTAATTGAGTCATTCAGCACTAGTCAGTACTTTTATGCATCAGAAAGTTTTCTTAATTTTCTATTACGCATGCTATTTTGGGCTATTCTTAAAATGTATTTCTAGGGCAAACTGGTTTAAATTTCTGCTTATAATGCAAAGTTGACAGTTTTCGCACAATGCATTGTACATTTGTTATATTCTCTACTTACAATCCAAATATTATGCTTATTTAATGTATAACTAACTAACTCTCTAGCCTTCTTAAACCCGAATGTTCATGCCTGCAGCAACACATGCCTTTCATCTGTCCCTGTCCTGAGCAACATCTATATACTCCTTTCCTTCCCTACCAATTTCCTTTTGGTACATCTCTACATTATCCCTCCATCTTTGTTTTGGTCTTCCTATTGATCTTTTACCATCAGGTTTCCCAACAAGAATCCTGTATACTCTTCTTTCCTCTCCCATTCGTACCATATGATCTACACACCTAAGTCTTCTTGATTTAATCATTCTAATAATATCTGGACATGAATACAAATTATGTACTTCTAAATTATGTAATCTTCTCCACTCATCTGTCTCCTCATCTGTTTTAGGCCCAAATATTTTCCTAAGGATTTTATTTTCAAATACTCTCAATTTATGTTTCTTTTTCAATGTAAGGGACCAAGTTTATTTACTGTATTTAACTTTTATTTTTTTGTAATTAACAAAAATTAAAAGCTTATACTGTAGTTATTAGATCTTTTTTCTATCACCTTATTTTGAAATTAATATTATGAGGTATAGTCTTTGATTTATAACTATATTGCTTTTTTTATCAATTTATCTAAGAGTACACGCAGACAAACACATGTGTACACACTTTTCTGTAAATAGATATGCCTTTTTTCAATATTTTAGTATGAAGATTGCACTTTAGCTATTTAAGCAAGGGTAGGAAAGGTAGGATTTCTGAGAATTTGTTGTAGGATTTTGTTGTCCAAGTATAGATGAGAACTGAGCTGGGAGACTGTTTTGAACCTTTTCATGATAGTTTGCATGTGAACTGTATCCAAAATGGGCACTATTGACTGTGCATGCTTCTAAGTTTTGCTGTTATTTTACATCAACTCTGTGAGACTGTAGTCAGTTTTCCCTTTTCAAGTAGTTTTTATTGATTGTATTTGTATATGTTTTGGGGACTTAGCAGTTTTATGTTATGAGGCAGTTTGTTGTAGAATATTTTTACATGATTGTTTTGAGATATTGAGTGTCTGCTGTTTTACTTGTAATTATTTTCCTTCTTGTGTTGTGTATTTGACTATATTTTGTCCAAGTTCGTAGTATTTAGAATAATTGTTGTTAACTTGTAGATGTAGGGAGTAATAATCCTTTGCAAGATGCCCTATACTTTAGTCTGAACATTATTTTTAGTGTTCACTTTTGAAGCCTTAGTATCCTGGTAGTATTATTAATGTAGAGGTAAATTAGGCTGAAATGTAGGCATTTTTCTGATAAATTATACTCACTTAGTTGTTTCAGCAGGTAGAAGTTGCATGATGGTTTACTGCTGATGATGTTAATTTGCTCTTCTTATGTACTACGTATGATGTAGCTTACTTGAGTAATTGGAATTTTCTACTGAAAAAAGGATTGCTTGTCTATTTTATTCCTATGTTGTTGAGTTTGTCCATAAGCAAGCCATGTTTTTACTCTATCCTATGCCTTGGAAGAATCTAGATATATTGTGTTTGCAGTTTTATGTTTCTCTAAGGTTTCAGCTATGTAGTTTTTTAAACTGTGCTATGGGTGTGACTACTGATTTCTCTTTCTGGATGCCATGTTGGTTTCTGTGTATTCCTCTTGCTGCTTGAATTTGACTTAGGTTGTTTGCTTTTTTTTTCTTAGATCTTTATTTTTTAATATTCTTTTACATATAAAAATTCAAAGTAAATTGTTAAAGTCAAAGTGTGTTAAAATTCAATTTTTCAAAGTTAAAGTTTTAAAAATACAATTTTCAAAAATTAAAAGTTATAATAGTTCATTTTTGTTAGTAGAAGTTTTTATACTAGAGTAAATATTTTTGTTGTAAAAGTAAAATATGTTAGTTAATGTAAAATTAATAATAATAATCCGTCGCGCAACAGCCCATGAAGGGCCTAGGCGTACCTACCGTAAGTAATTAAAATTCAAAAAAAATAAAAAATACTTATCAAATAAACAAATAAAGATCTAAGAAAAAAAAGCAAACAACCTAAGTCAAATTCAAGCAGCAAGAGGAATACACAGAAACCAACATGGCATCCAGAAAGAAAAATCAGTAGTCACACCCATAGCACAGTTTAAAAAACTACATAGCTGAAACCTTAGAGAAACATAAAACTGCAAACACAATATATATCTAGATTCTTCCAAGGCATAGGATAGAATAAAAACATGGCTTGCTTATGGACAAACTCAACAACATAGGAATAAAATAGACAAGCAATCCTTTTTTCAGTAGAAAATTCCAATTACTCAAGTAAGCTACATCATACGTAGTACATAAGAAGAGCAAATTAACATCATCAGCAGTAAACCATCATGCAACTTCTACCTGCTGAAACAACTAAGTGAGTATAATTTATCAGAAAAATGCCTACATTTCAGCCTAATTTACCTCTACATTAATAATACTACCAGGATACTAAGGCTTCAAAAGTGAACACTAAAAATAATGTTCAGACTAAAGTATAGGGCATCTTGCAAAGGATTATTACTCCCTACATCTACAAGTTAACAACAATTATTCTAAATACTACGAACTTGGACAAAATATAGTCAAATACACAACACAAGAAGGAAAATAATTACAAGTAAAACAGCAGACACTCAATATCTCAAAACAATCATGTAAAAATATTCTACAACAAACTGCCTCATAACATAAAACTGCTAAGTCCCCAAAACATATACAAATACAATCAATAAAAACTACTTGAAAAGGGAAAACTGACTACAGTCTCACAGAGTTGATGTAAAATAACAGCAAAACTTAGAAGCATGCACAGTCAATAGTGCCCATTTTGGATACAGTTCACATGCAAACTATCATGAAAAGGTTCAAAACAGTCTCCCAGCTCAGTTCTCATCTATACTTGGACAACAAAATCCTACAACAAATTCTCAGAAATCCTACCTTTCCTACCCTTGCTTAAATAGCTAAAGTGCAATCTTCATACTAAAATATTGAAAAAAGGCATATCTATTTACAGAAAAGTGTGTACACATGTGTTTGTCTGCGTGTACTCTTAGATAAATTGATAAAAAAAGCAATATAGTTATAAATCAAAGACTATACCTCATAATATTAATTTCAAAATAAGGTGATAGAAAAAAGATCTAATAACTACAGTATAAGCTTTTAATTTTTGTTAATTACAAAAAAATAAAAGTTAAATACAGTAAATAAACTTGGTCCCTTACATTGAAAAAGAAACATAAATTGAGAGTATTTGAAAATAAAATCCTTAGGAAAATATTTGGGCCTAAAACAGATGAGGAGACAGATGAGTGGAGAAGATTACATAATTTAGAAGTACATAATTTGTATTCATGTCCAGATATTATTAGAATGATTAAATCAAGAAGACTTAGGTGTGTAGATCATATGGTACGAATGGGAGAGGAAAGAAGAGTATACAGGATTCTTGTTGGGAAACCTGATGGTAAAAGATCAATAGGAAGACCAAAACAAAGATGGAGGGATAATGTAGAGATGTACCAAAAGGAAATTGGTAGGGAAGGAAAGGAGTATATAGATGTTGCTCAGGACAGGGACAGATGAAAGGCATGTGTTGCTGCAGGCATGAACATTCGGGTTTAAGAAGGCTAGAGAGTTAGTTAGTTATACATTAAATAAGCATAATATTTGGATTGTAAGTAGAGAATATAACAAATGTACAATGCATTGTGCGAAAACTGTCAACTTTGCATTATAAGCAGAAATTTAAACCAGTTTGCCCTAGAAATACATTTTAAGAATAGCCCAAAATAGCATGCGTAATAGAAAATTAAGAAACTTTCTGATGCATAAAAGTACTGACTAGTGCTGAATGACTCAATTACTGTAAAATATTATTCTCTGATTCAAGTAATTTAACTGTAAACATTATCTTTTGTGTGTAAAATATAATTGTTAGTTGAACTGATAAGTACAAATATTAACTTTATACGCCTTCATACACTCTAAATAACATAACTTTGATATATAAATTAGTAACAATTTGTTAAAATTAAGTTAAACTGTAGAATTGTTTTCTTAAATAAATATAAAAGTAGTAAAAAATACTAAACAAATAATTCCTTCTTTTCCTATTTAAAGGATGCCAAACAGTGTAAACCAGTTGTTAGTGGCTAAATAACATAAAATTTGAAGGCAGTAACAATATTTTTTAAAAAATACTGTTTTTACCCAACTTTGTGAATTAAATACTAGTACATTTTGTCAAATTATAAATAAAATATACCTATTTCTTTGGTATTTGTACTAAAGTGAAGAAAATGTTACTAAAACTTGGCTAGTACAGTAAATCTGAGAGTTTTAGCTTTATTTGTCCGTAACTGGATATAATTGTAACTTGTTAATCTCGCCAAACACAATATTTACCTCAATTTTGGAAGCTAGCTGAACTTTAGCGTTTCGAATTACATATAGTGAAGGCCTCTATAGTGGAAAAATACACCCAGTCTGTAAAAATTTAGAAATGTTGTCTCCTTCTCTGTCGAACCAGACCAAAAGTGTTCTCAAGTGTTTCAATATATTTCTTAACATAACTAACTTTTCAAAAAAAGAATACCTTGTGCCCAGATAGCTTAGTTGGTATAGCGTTAGGCTTTTAACCTATCTGTCCAGGGTTCGAGTCCCTGTCTGGGCGATAACAATTTTTAAATTTTGTCATCGGATCTTTTGCAAGAGTAAGTCGTAAGTAAGCTTTTAAGTTTCTCAAATATCAGCATCTTTAGCTAACAGTACAGCATAACCAGTATTATTATAATAGAAATGTTCTGGTGGTAGAACCTACACCTACTGTAATATCTCTGTGATATTAATTTACATGCAGCTCATAACTTTTGGGACTGTTTCTCCTCCGTTACATTTCCTCGCCATTTACCCTTAATGTCGCGATTAGCCTCAGAAGCAAAAAAAAGCGAAATCTTATATTTGTTCTTTTTATATCTCTGAAACCACCTATACTATAGAACTACATTTAATGAATTTTGCAGTCTTCCTGTTTGATCTGTTAAATAATCCAGTCAATAAAAATATACTTGCATAGAAAAATCTGTTTTTCAGATACTTTAATCAGGTAATCTGCTTTTGCGTACTTCCTCAGAAATATACACAATCATAGTTCTTTATAAATTTAGCACCTGATATAGAATAAGTCGAAGTCTAGTTAGAGTTGGCCTATAAGTACTTCTGGTACATGTAGTTACTTGAAAAAGCAAATATTGGGTGTATAACAGATAGCTTTCTTGTGAAACAGTAAAAAATCAACCTCATTTTCTCGTAGCATTAGCTGTAAATGCTTCTTGCAGGTTAACAAAGCTCTGGCGTGTGGGCCTACATCACCTATAATCCTTTGTAAGGTTCGTGTTGTCCTATAAATTGTCGATATACATACTAAGTCTCTAGTTACAGCCTAAGCTTTTAGTTTCAATCAGAGGATTTCAGTGTTCAGATAGTGATTGTAGCCTCGTATAATAAACCAAATGGAAATAACCCAAAAAACCAGAAATACTTCAAAAATACCTTGAAAAAGGCTATAAGGCTAAATTATTCTTCTAGAATAGTAAAAAAGTTTGGAAAGTGGACCTATGGTCCATATAGTCAGTCGTCTGTGAACTTCGTCTTGTCCTATGAATTGACAATATATTGATAAATGGTTATATTTTTTAAAAAAAACAATGTTGGTAAGCGTCCAGTTATGGACCCATCGGTAAAAAAATTCAGTCTTTATAGACACACAATAATTTTCGTTACACTAAAAAATTGGCAAATAGTCGAAATGTTAAACATTTCGTGTACTTTATCCAGTAAGCCTTAGCTAGAAATACAATAACAGCGTTACAGACATAAAAATTAAGCAAGCTTTGATATTCTAGTGGCACATAATAAATATAAAATATCCTTTAAAATACTCTGACAAAAAGTTGTGGGTTATCTGAGATCAGAATTTTCAAGCCCTCTCTCCTGCATAAATAGGCTCTAGAATTCACTAAGCCTCAAAATAATATTGGGTACATAAAATAAAAAGCAGATGGAGAGTGATGCTGATCGCATCATCTCCAAAATAGCAAAAAGAAAAGTATATGAATGGAGCCCTACCTGATATATTTAGAAAACTTTTACCTAGTACAACAGTAACAAAATACTCAGCAAACTCTAAAATAAACAAACTTTCCTACGTAGCAGGCGTAACCTGACCTAAAGAAATACATATAGAAATACAGAACCAAAGATAGCATAGTGGAAATCAGTAAACCATAATAATAATAATAATAATAATAATATATTCTGTGGCTTACATTTTAGCTAAAAGTACTTTTTCTTTAGTGTTTTTGAAAATATTTAAATAAATACTAAACTCTAAGTTAAAAATTTGTAAATGTATATATGATACAAAACAAAATAAATAAAAATTAATACATACCCTGCAAAAAATCAGTAAAAGAGTTGAAAACATCTCTTTGTGCATCCAAAATATAATAACAAATCCTTCCTGACTGGATTAAATTGTGTTATTTGAGTAATATTAAGCCTAAACTTGTAAAATAAAAGGGTAAAACTTGACGAAACACACTTCATGTGTACAAAATTTAATTCAAAACACATCTAAATTGTGTTATTTGAGTAAACGTGGAGAATCCTGTAAACTTGGAAAAAATCTCTCTCTCTCTCTCTCTCTCTCTCTCTCTGTGTGTGTGTGTGTGTGTGTCCAAAATGTAATAAAAATGGTGCCTGAATAATATAAATAGTGTCATTTGAGTAAATATTAGAATCAACTTGTAAAATAAACAAATAAAAGTTGAGAACACACACTTTGTGTGTCGAAAATGTAACTAAAAATCTTTCCTGAACAGATAGAATTGTGTTATTTGAGTAATAATAAGCCTAAACTTGTGAAATAAACAGATAGAAGTTGAGAACACACACTTTGTGTGTCGAAAATGCGACTAAAAGTCTTTCCTGAACATATTGAATTGTATTATTTTGGTAATAATAAGCCTAAACTTGTGAAATAAACAGATAGAAGTTGAGAACATACACTTTGTGTGTCGAAAATGTAACTAAAAGTCTTTCCTGAACAGATTGAATTGTGTTATTTTGGTAATAATAAGCCTAAACTTGTGAAATAAACAGATAGAAGTTGAGAACACACACTTTGTGTGTCGAAAATGTAACTAAAAGTCTTTCCTGAACAGATAGAATTGTGTTATTTGAGTAAAAAAATAGGCATAAACTTGTAAATAATAAATTAAAAGTTGAAAAAATCTCTTTGTAAATACAAAATTTAGTAAAAAATGTTGCCTGAATAGTACAAATAGTGTTATTTTGGTAAAAAATTAATATAAAGTTGTAAAATAATAAGTTAAAAGTTGAAAAAATGTCTTTGTGAGTCCAAAATTTAATAAAAAATGTTGCCTGATTAGTACAAATAGTGTTATTTTGGTAAAAAATTAATATAAAGTTGTAAAATAATAAGTTAAACGTAGAAAAAAATGTCTTTGTGAGTCCAAAATTTAATAAAAAATGTTGCTGATTAGTACAAATAGTGTTATTTTGGTAAAAAATTAATATAAAGTTGTAAAATAATAAGTTAAACGTTGAAAAAAATGTCTTTGTGAGTCCAAAATTTAATAAAAAATGTTGCCTGATTAGTACAAATAGTGTTATTTTGGTAAAAAATTAACTTAAAGTTGTAAAATAATAAGTTAAACGTAGAAAAAAATGTCTTTGTGAGTCCAAAATTTAATAAAAAATGTTGCTTGAATAGTACAAATAGTGTTATTTTGGTAAAAATTAACATAAAATTGTAAAATAATAAGTTAAAAAGTTGTAAAAATATCTTTGCGAGTCCAAAATTTAATAAAAATGATGCCTGAATAGTACAAATAGTGTTATTTTTGTAAAAATAAGGATAAGCTGTGAAAATGTTTGACATAAAGTCAAAGTTTGGTAAAAAATAAACTCAAAATTAAGTTAAATAGCACACAGTAACATACATTTACTACCTAAATCAATAATCAAAGGGTCCTAGGTTCGTTACCCCGTGATAAAAGCAAATGGTGAAAACTGTAGGCCCCGTCCCTAATAGCTCTCCCTTCTTCATAGTACAGATAAAAAAACCCTGCGCTAAAGCGTCCTGTGCCTTGAAGGCAAACCTGAGCGGAATATTAATTGGCGGCGGAAACCGGTTCTACAAGCGACGCATAGCTTCAGAGATTTGACCCTTGCTGCGCATTCTCAGACATTCTTTGTTGTCTGGTTGAATCCCCTCCCCTGCCCTACAGTATTGCATAGCTTTTCCCTGTTATTGCGTACTGGTTAACCTTGAAAAAACCGGTTCTGATTGGTCAATCGGGTTCGTTCTTTGTCCTGACGTTCTGACGTCATTTGACCTTGAACGCGCTTCCCCCAAATTCCTTTCTCGTCTACCTGCGCGGAGTTCACCCTTGTCTGTCTGGCATCAGAGCGGAGTCGAGATTCGGAGACAGTATTCTGTCTAGCGTCTGAGATCATCGTGTTTCATAACATGATGAAATTACTGCATAGTACTAATTAATAATATTACATATCGCGGGTTCGAGTACCGGGACCGTCTTCTTTCGTAATTGGACCTGAACCTACACCCATTACCACCGTTCATAGCGGTTCATAAACCATAGAAAACTTATTTTCAATACTATAAACATTAATATTAACATTTTATACATTACATACTTTGCAGTAATGAATATAAAACCATATGCATAGCGTTTAGTACCTCTAATTACCTTCTATATACATATTTTTCATAAAATAAATATATATTCATAAAAAGTTATAAACATGCAAATACATAAATGTAAAGTACTCTAAGTACTTGCAAATGAATTCTAAGTACGTGCGAATTAATTAAAACCTGTGCAAATTAGTTATAAGTACGTGCAAATGAATTGCGAATATTAAATAGCGACAGACGTTGGCTGGGATCAATACTACTCGCGACGATGACTTTGAGTGATGATATTATGAAATTAATGAAGAGACACTCACAAGGAACACCCCTGCCGTGGTTCGAACTCGGGACTCCTGACGTAGCAGAGCGCTGTGCTAACCGTTCCACCATGAAAGTCGGCAATTGTTATGTTGTAATAAAAACTTTCCTAAACTTTTGAGCCCACTCAAGTCATAAGAAAGTGTCATAAGGAATTTTTAAGTTTTTGCAAATCACTAGGGGCGTTCGGTATCTTAAATTTCGGTACCAGGGTCGGGGGAAAAATCCTGACGCAATTCTGATTTCAGGATAACATTTATCAATTTTCGGGATCCCGAACAGTCCGAAAATTTGGAAGGAGTGTGTTTTCGAAAGTATTTAATTCTCGTAGTTCATCATCTCCACTATAAGTGTGGGAAATGTATTGAGAATTTACAGAAATGTAAAAATAAATAACTTCAGGAAGAAACAGTGCGTGAAGGAATCTGATATTTTCCAAAAAGTACTGTGCTGAAAATTACCAATGCCCCCATATATGTATATACAGGCTAACAGCGTCTGGACTCACAGCCAGTACAATCCTCTGTGAGACTGTGTTGTGTCGTGTCCATGTGTATCTGTGATTGTCCTTTCACCAATTTCATCCTATCGCCCTTTGATTCTCATCTTCGCGATTAGCCACAAGTGGCAGAACACCGACGTAAAATAAAACAGATTAGCCAAACAAATACACAAACACACACACACACACACACACACACACACACACACACACACACATATGTAAAAGTCATTCCCAAGTTTTTCGAGGGGGAGATCTCGCCCATGGGACGAGGAACAGTCGAAATGAAAATACCATGATTCATCTAATCAAAGCTATCTCAGAAGATGGCGCTAGAGATTACTGTAAATAAGAAACGGTAGAAGTATTTAAAAATGATCAAATATAAGTATTGGTGTTAGTAATGGAATATCCATTTATTCAAAACTAATATTTAAATCCTTTAGTACATTTAAATTATATTATTTAGAGAATGTTGATACCTAGGTAGGTGGATAGCATGTGGACATTTAAAAAATAATTTTAGTGTTTCCTGAATATTGATTTCTTGAGATTCATAAACTCAGTCTCTGAAAAATACATGTTTATAATTCTTTGGAAAAATTAAAATTGCTGTTTTTAAGTTTGTCAAAAAAATATTTTTGGGTTTTTTGAAAATACAAAAAATATTAATATTTTATTTAAAATAGCCTAGATAAAAGGTGTTACAATGTTTCAAAGCTAATTTTAATTCCTTGAAAATGTTTGCAAATAGTTTTACAGGGTGGCCACTCTATAGGACCATGATAAAATTAAAGTATAATTCCCTGTTTTCAAGGCGAACTTTCCAAAAATTCAAGGGTACAAGCAGATGTTTTCTCTATTTCAACCTTACGTATTACCGCCTCTCAACATCCACACACTAATATCTTAATAATGTAAAGGGTCTATGTGATTCCAACATCCAAAAATTATAATTCAATTAAACGGTATACGTAATATAATTAAGATATTTAATTTAAGATGCTGAGTCTCTATTTACAATAAGAGGCGGAACCACGAATTTTTGTCTGAGCGGGCGGGGAGAAAGTGCTAGGATTAACGTACTAATATTAATAATAATAGTGTTAATAATAATAATATTATAACATTATTATTATTATTACTATTGATTGTTTTGTTTTACTTCGTTTCTTGTGCCACGTTTGGCAAATTTGCTAAGAAGGGGATCAGTGATATGATGAAATTGATGAATGGACAGTTACATCCATGCCCAAGCCAGGATTCGAACCCGCCGGGACCAACATTGTTGTTATTATTATTATTATTATTAGTAGTAGTAGTAGTAGTATCAAAGACGTTATCCTCCTCTTAAATTATGCAAAAAGGGGGTAGAAGTTGGTGCTGAAGCATTTGTGTTCGAACAAACGATTTCAATTATTTTTTCTCCACACGGCACAGTAGTTCGGATCCCACTTCAAACTGTAGGTCCAGTCCAGATTAGCCTTTCTGTGCATAAACTTAAAAAAACACAAATCAATCAATCAATTTTACAACATTTTTCATTTAGATAGTTCGGCGCCCAGGGCCGACTCCTAGCTATGGTTATAAACTTGGTGACTAAGAAAAGTAGGAATTGCGAGCGAAGCGATCAAGAAAATGTTACGAAAATAACTTTTATTTGCATAAAATGTGAATAGGATTTGAATTAGAAAAAGTTGTAATTTTTCACGTCTACGGAGAAAAATTCAAGTAAAATTCACGCATAATTCCCGGTGAATAGCCACCCTGTTTTAGTTCTTTAATATCCAATAATAATGAAACTATAGACACGAAAAACTGAAATTTGCACTTTTGATGCACTTTGAAAAAAAGATCACAAACATCTGATACTACGAGTGAATGAATGAATGAATTGATTTATTTTAGGTCGTGTTTTGCCACTTTTGGTTCATTGCTAGGATGAGGATTAATGACCACACGATGAAAAAATGGCCATAGGCAGGAAAAAAATTCGGGGGGTTCATTCATAATTGTTCCCATGGGCGTCGCCAGAAATTTGAATAATAGAAATAATAACAATAATTGTACAATAATAATTAAAATTTCATAATAATAAAACAATTTTATTCCATAATAATAATACTAATAATAATTATTATTATATTATTGTTATATCCTTGAGGGGGCTCCTATCAAGGGGGATTTTCGACTTTATCGGACAGGGAATTTAAAAGCTGAAAAGGGAATTTTGGGACAATCATAAGGGAATCTTCAGTCTATATTCCTTGTGACGCAGGAGCAACACTGGAAAGATGACAGCAGAAGTGAAAATTGAGGGGTCGCGGGTGGGCTACGATTCTGAGAATAAATCCTGTTTCACTCAAGATTCAGAATTCCAAATGTATGAAAATTCTAGCTCGATCGTTTCAACGTTGTCTCCTTGTATTTTTGTGATGCTTCGAAAAAAAAATTGAAAATTTGTTACAGATTTTGGCATCTGAACTTCCATTAATCCAACATGTCAGAAGTTTCGGGGGGGTTTGAACCATAGAAACCCCCCTCTAAATACGGCCATGGATGAAAGAAATGCAGGAACAAACGCCATAGGCGTGCCCAAGGGGAGATTGGTCGGGGTTATAACCCCCTTTGGCCTAGAAGTTCTAAAAAAATCAACATCAAAAGCAGGAAAATTTGGCAAATTAAAAAGTATAAGCAAACCCCTCCCCTTTCGAAAATCCTGGACACGCCACTGACAAACACATATGGGCAACACAAAACACAGCTCCGGGCGCCAGAGCCTCGTTAATCTGCAGACCTGAGACTATGATTTGACCCGAGAACTAAACTCTGCAGAAATAAAGCTACAACAATAAATGATCATGAAAATTTGTAGAAATTTAGTTGTGAACAAAATTCAAGACACTGAAGGTGTTAACACAAATGCAATTAAAAATTACAGTTTTATTTGGAGCCATTGACAATGAAATTTATTTTGACTGGGGTGGACGATAACTTATATCACAGCTTCCTAATTGGTGGAAATATTTAACTAATGCATTCCAATACACTAAGCGATCATTACGAGTCGAACTTCGTATTCAAAGAAGCCTCACTTGCACACACACTCTCAAGACTGAAGCATCATAATTTTCAAACTGAAATAACTTACAATTTGACACAACTTATTGGTAAGAAAATGTAAGAAAATTCTTTCTTAAACATATGTTGATTGGTTTATTTGTTTTATTTTACTTCGCTTATCTGGCACTTTGGCCAATCGCGAAGATGAGGATAAGAGATGATAAGATCAAATTGATGAAAAGGACAATCACAAGCACGCCAGACCCTCATTAGTCTTCAAAATGCAGTCCAGGGTGTACTACGTGGAAAAGGGGTTGACATTTGAATGTCCTTAAAAAGGATCACCCCTAAAAACACACGTTTGTGCGTATTAACAACACACGTACCATCCATAAATAACCAGTCACACCATTACATCGCATGCTGTGTGGCGTGTCCGTTCAGAATGTCCAAAATATTTCCAAAAATGATCCACAGAATGTCCAAAACATACCCTTCCTGGATATCCTATAATTGCGTGGTTTGGTTTGTTTTACTTCGCTTTTCTGCTATTTTTGGTTAATCGCGAAGAAGAGGATGCAGAAGGGACACTCACAAAGGACAAACCAGGCCAGGATTCAAACCCGGGACCTCTGGCGTCCTATCGCGCTGTGCTAACCACTCCGCCACGGAGGTCGGCTGATATCCTATGAATGAACGGACATATGTATATCCACGGAATGCCTGCTGGATATTCCTGGATATCCAGAAGATATCCATGAGATGGGCGGTACTAACACCAAGTAGTCTTCTCAAATTGTACTTACCTAAAAAAGCATATCCTGTTGGCGAAACGGAAGGGGAAGCTTGAGTCAACGTCAACGTAGAATTGGGCGGAGGTTGATGAGATTGTTTGTCCCCCCGCCCAGAGGGGTGGCAATTTAAACCTTCCCCTTACTTGTCCCTCTATGGAGGTGTCATGGACTGTCCCACGAATATGATCAGTAGAATGAACACGGTGAGGAGCACCAGAATGCAGCCGATAGCCACCGCGACCATGTTTGAAGTACCTGTTGCCAGCGTGTATACGTAACCCGACACCGCAAAGCGCACGAGATGAGCTGGAATTGAAAGTTTATCCCGGAGGGTAGAGCATGTGTGGCGGTAACGACTGCACACGCGAAACGGTAAACAGAAAAGGAACCGCGAGCCTTGGAGGAAATGACGTAATCCAGCTTCCGTCGCTCTGGCCAGAGGTCTACTACTGCCTTGCGATCCGAGCTACCGAAAAGTTGACGATCGCGCGGCGCACGGGGCTGGGCGGAGCTAAGGGGAGTCTCGTTATGGCACAAGCCTCTAGCAACCTCGCCTTCTGACGTCAGCGCGGAATGCCTTAGTTGTTATGTTAGATTTGTCAGCAGGGTGGATACACAGTGGCACCATACACGCAGATATATGTTCTCTTATAGAAATGCTTTATCGGATAAACGATCCTGTAAAATATTTGAATAGTTTAAGTAAAGCAAATAAAATAATGTAATAAATACACGCTCTTCTGTATCAGATACTGCGTATGTATAAACTTACTATGGAAATGATTGCTGATTTTCAAGTGAAAATAAAACATTCTGGATGTACTATATAATTGTAAATTTAAATATTTTTTAGTCTTTGTATCTCAATTTTGGTATTTTTTTTAAATTATAGTTTGCAAAATATCAGCTGCCATGTTTATTTACAGTTTAATGATAATGACACGATTTACAGTTTTACATAGCCTAATTAGTATTTTGTATATCGTTCTACACAAAATGTTTGCTCATTTTGCCTGTAAAAATTATTGAATTTTAAATCAAGAGAAATGTGTGTTTACAATTTATATATTACAATTTCTTTCATGTGAGCTGCCCACCATCATTACATATATTTTGTTTCTTTTCTTAGAGCCTAATAAACAACATTAAATGATTACGTGATTAGTGTACTTTTACAAAAAGTTATTCTGATATCTATAAAATCATTGTGTACATTATTCTATAAATTATTTGTTTAAAGTGATTTAAATTAGTTAATTTTTTTAACACCTGATTTAAATCAATCCACATTACTTGTTTGGTATAGTTCTCTTAGCATAAAATTTATATTATATATAGTATTTAATAATATACTTGCAGTGTATTTATGCTAAGGGAACCAAACCTAACAACGAAGGCATTTAGCGATGACGTCAGAAGGCCAGGTTGCTAGAGGCTTGTGCGATAAGTGAGCATAAGCACACGTTCCGCTAGGCATTGTGGGAAATGGCGGGAGATCCCCTCTCCCAGCCCCCTCTCACGCCGTGTACCCGTGCATCCCCCTGCTTGGCTCCGAGGGTTGGACGTATCGATCAGGCCACCCTGTCCGAGGCGAGTGGATGGATTGTTTTGCGAGATGCCATTACGGCCTCCAGTTTCCTCCCACAATTCCATGCGCGCTTAACTTTGGCGGCACGCTTCTGGAGTCACCTGTTACGCTCAAGCGCCGTTGTCATTACATGCCCGTGTCTCAACAGTGCTTTCTTATAATAAGGCCGGTGCAATCTCTCTTGTTTACATCATCACTGGTAGGTCATGGATCGCAACACGATATAAGCTTCACGGCCATAAATGCATATCGAATAAGCGCAAACTAATAAAGTTTCAACATAATGGGTGCAGATAAAGATAAATTATATTTCCATATAAGTAATATCGCATTACCGTGATGATGACATCCTGTTGTTGAGTCAATGGGTTTGCTGAATCCTTCTTTAAGTTCACTTTATGCACTGAAAGGCTAATCGGAACTGGACTTATAGTTTAAAGTCACATCAAAACCACTATGTGCCTCAACCGGGTATCGAACTCGAGACTCATTGTTTACAAAATAACGAGGCTGTCACTACGTCTTCAAAGAGATCCAATATCGTGTTTTGATTCACAACCTACCATTGTGACGTCACGTGTTTATCAGTCAGTCTATACATGGGCCTTATTATAAGAGTGTCTTGGTCTCAATTGAAATTCGAGTAGAAGATCTGCGTAGAAATTTGAGAGAAAATGCAACAGAGAGAATTGCAACACAGGTACAACAGCGACATCGAAAAATCAGGTGAAAACAGGGCTGGCCCGGTAGCTCAGTTTGTATAGCAATCTCACGATAAGCCAGAAACAGGGGTTGGTTCCTGGTCAAGCAGCATTTTCGCTGAAATTTCTACAAAATGATTACAGTACATTTCCTTAGAGAGCCTAAAGAGACATGAAATAACTCAAATTCCTTCTATTAGAAATCCTAAAAGATTTAAAATAAGAAAAATACGACAAAATCAGTACGAATCCTTTTGTTCGAAATCTTAAAAAGACGCATAGTAAGAAAATACAAACAAAATCAGTGCGAATCCTTCCCTATGAAATACTAAAAGATGTAAAATAAGAAAAATACAAACAAAATCAGTACGAATCCTTCCCTATGAAATACTAAAAGACGTAAAATAAGAAAAATACAAACAAAATCAGTACGAATCCTTCCCTTAGAAATACTAAAAGACGTAAAATAAGAAAAATACAAACAAAATCAGTACGAATCCTTCCCTTAGAAATACTAAAAGACGTAAAATAAGAAAAATACAAACAAAATCAGTACGAATCCTTCCCTTAGAAATA
Organism: Lepisma saccharinum; assembly: GCF_977018435.1. NCBI lineage: Eukaryota > Metazoa > Arthropoda > Insecta > Zygentoma > Lepismatidae > Lepisma > Lepisma saccharinum. The sequence continues at coordinate 3,670,729 of NC_139248.1, read as the reverse complement.
CTAAAAGACGAAAAATAAGAAAAATACAAACAAAATAAGTACGAATCCTTCCCTTAGAAATACTAAAAGACGTAAAATAAGAAAAGTACAAACAAAATCAGTACGAATCCTTCCCTTAGAAATACAAAAAGACGAAAAATAAGAAAAGTACAAACAAAATCAGTACGAATCCTTCCCTTAGAAATACTAAAAGACGTAAAATAAGAAAAATACAAACAAAATCAGTACGAATCCTTCCCTTAGAAATACTAAAAGACGTAAAATAAGAAAAATACAAACAAAATCAGTACGAATCCTTCCCTTAGAAATACTAAAAGACGTAAAATAAGAAAAATACAAACAAAATCAGTACGAATCCTTCCCTTAGAAATACTAAAAGACGAAAAATAAGAAAAATACAAACAAAATCAGTACGAATCCTTCCCTTAGAAATACTAAAAGACGTAAAATAAGAAAAATACAAACAAAATCAGTACGAATCCTTCCCTTAGAAATACTAAAAGACGAAAAATAAGAAAAATACAAACAAAATCAGTACGAATCCTTCCCTTAGAAATACTAAAAGACGTAAAATAAGAAAAATACAAACAAAATCAGTACGAATCCTTCCCTTAGAAATACTAAAAGACGTAAAATAAGAAAAATACAAACAAAATCAGTACGAATCCTTCCCTTAGAAATACTAAAAGACGTAAAATAAGAAAAATACAAACAAAATCAGTACGAATCCTTCCCTTAGAAATACTAAAAGACGTAAAATAAGAAAAATACAAACAAAATCAGTACGAATCCTTCCCTTAGAAATACTAAAAGACGAAAAATAAGAAAAATACAAACAAAATCAGTACGAATCCTTCCCTTAGAAATACTAAAAGACGTAAAAAAAGAAAAATACAAACAAAATCAGTACGAATCCTTCCCTTAGAAATACTAAAAGACGAAAAATAAGAAAAATACAAACAAAATCAGTACGAATCCTTCCCTTAGAAATACTAAAAGACGTAAAATAAGAAAAATACAAACAAAATCAGTACGAATCCTTCCCTTAGAAATACTAAAAGACGTAAAATAAGAAAAATACAAACAAAATCAGTACGAATCCTTCCCTTAGAAATACTAAAAGACGTAAAATAAGAAAAATACAAACAAAATCAGTACGAATCCTTCCCTTAGAAATAGTAAAAGACGAAAAATAAGAAAAATACAAACAAAATCAGTACGAATCCTTCCCTTAGAAATACTAAAAGACGAAAAATAAGAAAAATACAAACAAAATCAGTACGAATCCTTCCCTTAGAAATACTAAAAGACGTAAAATAAGAAAAATACAAACAAAATCAGTACGAATCCTTCCCTTAGAAATACTAAAAGACGAAAAATAAGAAAAATACAAACAAAATCAGTACGAATCCTTCCCTTAGAAATACTAAAAGACGTAAAATAAGAAAAATACAAACAAAATCAGTACGAATCCTTCCCTTAGAAATACTAAAAGACGAAAAATAAGAAAAATACAAACAAAATCAGTACGAATCCTTCCCTTAGAAATACTAAAAGACGTAAAATAAGAAAAATACAAACAAAATCAGTACGAATCCTTCCCTTAGAAATACTAAAAGACGTAAAATAAGAAAAATACAAACAAAATCAGTACGAATCCTTCCCTTAGAAATAGTAAAAGACGTAAAATAAAAGAAATACAAACAAAATCAGTACGAATCCTTCCCTTAGAAATACTAAAAGACGAAAAATAAGAAAAATACAAACAAAATCAGTACGAATCCTTCCCTTAGAAATACTAAAAGACGTAAAATAAGAAAAATACAAACAAAATCAGTACGAATCCTTCCCTTAGAAATACTAAAAGACGAAAAATAAGAAAAATACAAACAAAATCAGTACGAATCGTTCCCTTAGAAATACTAAAAGACGTAAAATAAGAAAAATACAAACAAAATCAGTACGAATCCTTCCCTTAGAAATACTAAAAGACGTAAAATAAGAAAAAAACAAACAAAATCAGTACGAATCCTTCCCTTAGAAATACTAAAAGACGTAAAATAAGAAAAATACAAACAAAATCAGTACGAATCCTTCCCTTAGAAATACTAAAAGACGAAAAATAAGAAAAGTACAAACAAAATCAGTACGAATCCTTCCCTTAGAAATACTAAAAGACGTAAAATAAGAAAAATACAAACAAAATCAGTACGAATCCTTCCCTTAGAAATACTAAAAGACGAAAAATAAGAAAAGTACAAACAAAATCAGTACGAATCCTTCCCTTAGAAATACTAAAAGACGTAAAATAAGAAAAATACAAACAAAATCAGTACGAATCCTTCCCTTAGAAATACTAAAAGACGAAAAATAAGAAAAATACAAACAAAATCAGTACGTTTCCTTCCCTTAGAAATACTAAAAGACGTAAAATAAGAAAAATACAAACAAAATCAGTACGAATCCTTCCCTTAGAAATACTAAAAGACGTAAAATAAGAAAAATACAAACAAAATCAGTACGAATCCTTCCCTTAGAAATACTAAAAGACGTAAAATAAGAAAAATACAAACAAAATCAGTACGAATCCTTCCCTTAGAAATACTAAAAGACGTAAAATAAGAAAAATACAAACAAAATCAGTACGAATCCTTCCCTTAGAAATACTAAAAGACGTAAAATAAGAAAAATACAAACAAAATCAGTACGAATCCTTCCCTTAGAAATACTAAAAGACGTAAAATAAGAAAAATACAAACAAAATCAGTACGAATCCTTCTGTTAGAAATACTAAAAGACGTAAAATAAGAAAAATACAAACAAAATCAGTACGAATCCTTCCCTTAGAAATACTAAAAGACGTAAAATAAGAAAAATACAAACAAAATCAGTACGAATCCTTCCCTTAGAAATACTAAAAGACGAAAAATAAGAAAAATACAAACAAAATCAGTACGAATCCTTCCCTTAGAAATACTAAAAGACGAAAAATAAGAAAAATACAAACAAAATCAGTACGAATCCTTCCCTTAGAAATACTAAAAGACGAAAAATAAGAAAAATACAAACAAAATCAGTACGAATCCTTCCCTTAGAAATACTAAAAGACGTAAAATAAGAAAAATACAAACAAAATCAGTACGAATCCTTCCCTTAGAAATACTAAAAGACGTAAAATAAGAAAAATACAAACAAAATCAGTACGAATCCTTCCCTTAGAAATACTAAAAGACGTAAAATAAGAAAAATACAAACAAAATCAGTACGAATCCTTCCCTTAGAAATACTAAAAGACGTAAAATAAGAAAAATACAAACAAAATCAGTACGAATCTTTCCCTTAGAAATACTAAAAGACGAAAAATAAGAAAAATACAAACAAAATCAGTACGAATCCTTCCCTTAGAAATACTAAAAGACGTAAAATAAGAAAAATACAAACAAAATCAGTACGAATCCTTCCCTTAGAAATACTAAAAGACGTAAAATAAGAAAAATACAAACAAAATCAGTACGAATCCTTCGCTTAGAAATACTAAAAGACGTAAAATAAGAAAAATACAAACAAAATCAGTACGAATCCTTCCCTTAGAAATAGTAAAAGACGTAAAAAAAAAATACGTACAAAATCAGTACGAATCCTTCCCTTTGAAATACTAAAAGACGAAAAATAAGAAAAATACAAACAAAATCAGTACGAATCCTTCCCTTAGAAATACTAAAAGACGTAAAATAAGAAAAATACAAACAAAATCAGTACGAATCCTTCCCTTAGAAATACTAAAAGACGAAAAATAAGAAAAATACAAACTAAATCAGTACGAATCCTTCCCTTAGAAATACTAAAAGACGTAAAATAAGAAAAATACAAACAAAATCAGTACGAATCCTTCCCTTAGAAATACTAAAAGACGTAAAATAAGGAAAATACAAACAAAATCAGTACGAATCCTTCCCTTAGAAATACTAAAAGACGTAAAATAAGAAAAATACAAACAAAATCAGTACGAATCCTTCCCTTAGAAATACTAAAAGACGTAAAATAAGAAAAATACAAACAAAATCAGTACGAATCCTTCCCTTAGAAATACTAAAAGACGAAAAATAAGAAAAATACAAACAAAATCAGTACGAATCCTTCCCTTAGAAATACTAAAAGACGTAAAATAAGAAAAATACAAACAAAATCAGTACGAATCCTTCCCTTAGAAATACTACAAGACGTAAAATAAGAAAAATACAAACAAAATCAGTACGAATCCTTCCCTTAGAAATACTAAAAGACGTAAAATAAGAAAAATACAAACAAAATCAGTACGAATCCTTCCCTTAGAAATAGTAAAAGACGTAAAATAAGAAAAATACGAACAAAATCAGTGCGAATCCTTCACTTATAAATCCTAAAGAGACGTAAAATAAGAAAAACAGTAACGAAGTCAGTACAATCCTTTCCTTAAGAAACCGAAAGAGACGCAAAATTAGAAAGATAAAAAGCAGAGAAATCCCTTCCCTTAGAAAGAATTTAAAAAAGAAATATAGCAACGAACAATTTGTCCACTATTGCACTTGCAACCGACCGCAAGTGCTGGTGATAGAACCATGAGCTGTAGATAGGACTGTAGAAAGGTCCAAAAAATCCCTTTATGTTGCGTGCGAGCTCGTTTAGGACCCAGCAACAACCAGATCAGCACCATTTCAGCATTCTCCATAGTTTTGCGCCTCTATATTAAGTCCGTTCTGGTTTATTAAGAAAGCGTGGCACGGGAGGCGATTCAACGCAGAGCAACGTCATAAAAACCAGCCTCTCGATCGATGTGTTTGTTTTCCCTACGGGCCCCCGGCGTAGGACCCCATTAAATGGAAAGATTTAGTGCTTCGAGCAGCCAGGGCAGCTTCGGAAGCTTTGAGAAGCCTCCGACCGAACGCCTGCAACGAGACTCTTACGCAAAGCCCCCCAACTCCCCCCAAACCCCGATACGGACCTTTCAAAATTTAACACCGTTGACCGCGGGCTACGGTATAGGCTGGGAAAATATCGTTCTTTGGACAAAAAACTTAGCTAAGAGTTGGAAACACTGTTTCAACAACACTAGCGAAAATTTTAAGTTTTCGTGTTTCAAATGTTACTTAGCATGGCTACTGTATGGAGAAGATAAATATCCAAACAGCCGACCTCCATGCAGGAGTGATTAGCACAGCGCGCTACGACGCCAGGGGTCTCGGGTTGGGCATTGTTGTCCCTTCATCATATCATCACTCATCCTCATCTTCGCAATTAGCCAAAAGTGGCAGAAAAGCGAAGTAAAATAAAGAAAATCAATCAAATCCATTTTAACTGAGCCTACAGTTAAAAGCGAGATTCGTGCCACTGTTCAATCAGCCTCCATCCAGTATCGAACCTGAGACTTCTTGATTACAAAGCGACAGTAACCACTGCACCATTAGAGGCTCATTTTTGAGTATTCTGTCATTTTACGTATTTTTTCTGCTTTGATCGCGACGATCAAGATGAATTGCAACAAGACCAAATATACACCAGGACTCGAACCTAGGACCATTGGTGACGAAATATTGAGCGAGGGCAGAGGTGGCATTTGGGTTCTGAAAATTACAAACCAATCGTTTGAAAATATGCCATGGATAACGAAAGAGCAATGGAGTTAAGAAAACATGCTCTACATCATGTGACTAGATAATCGTAGTCTGCAAACCTCTTTACTCCTGGTCCATGCTCAATTGGAGATGAGAATGTTCTTCGTTCTTTCAGAATTTCGCCCAAGCAGTTACGTAAACCGAAAGACAATTCAAGATATCTTGGTCTAAACGCCTGTTGCCTGGTGACACACCAAGCAATGCAGTTATGTAGGTTGCATAACCATCAGGGTACCTTTTGTAGCTAACTTAAATTGCAATTGGACGATAATCTCCATCTCGGTGGCCAATCACATTGAGCGACTGATTCACTATGTCGTTGCCTAAATTTTTGTTTTCGATTCCCGTCCAGAGCATGGGTATTGCACGGTTATTATGTTTCATATAATAATTATTCACCTCACTGCGATTAAACAGTAGTCTCTACACGTTTGTAAAAATATTATTTTCTCTATTTAACTTACCAACAGAGCTGTATTAGCTTGCGAGATGCAGTGAACATAAGAAAGTTCAAGCATTAAAAAAATCTCCAACGAGCGATCGAATGTAAAACTTCAGGATCGAAAGGGTACATTTCAAATGTCATTCCTTACTCAGAGAATTTGCACCCAATTCAACGAATATCTTAATCTGCTTGTGTTTATCACACTTTACGTCATTTCTCGGGAACCAATTCGCACTCACTTCCGGTTATGTGCCTGAATCATTCAGTCATCCTTGGGAAACGCAATTCTCATCTTTCTTTTGTTCATCTTGTGTGAATTATTTATTTTGCACTAGAAGCAAGTTAGAAATATTCACGTCAAATACAAAATTTTAATCACACATCGAACGATGTATGTCTTACTAAGAATTTTGAGCTTAATGTCGTGATGTTCCCTTCGACGTTTACACAAAATAGTGAAATAATAAAATGTATATTATTATTTCTCCTCTTAGCAATTGGCATGGTTAACATACTCTCCCTACGAAGAGAACTCGCACCCAATTTTTAACGAATATAGGAATCTTGTGTTTCTCACAGATGTCATTTCTCGTAAACCAATTGGCACTCACTTCCGGTTATGAACCTACCTGTATGTCTTCCCTCGGCTCCGATTCAAGAATATTATGTTACCAGCCGCATTATAAGCAACTCGCGATACCTGACTATGGGGATGGGACAGGACAATCGTCTTAGAGTTACGGAAAAGTTCGGAAACTTTTCTCTGTTATTCTGACAATCTCTAAAACTTCATTTTATTGATTTATTGCCTTGTGGTGGAAGTACGTGACGGAATGTGGGCCATAAGGCATTCTTGCTGTGGAAGGTCTTTGATTTATGGCATATATTATGTACACCAAAAACTGTTAAGACATTCACACCAACTTTTTTGCATTATAAAGGCCCGCCCATTGTAACTTTTAAAATCATTAGCTTTAGCATAAATGCAATCTGGGAGCATATTGTTAGTGAGAGTCGGTGTGTAAATTTACCCAAAATTCACAAGTCGAGAAAAAGAAATATTCCGATTGAAGAATTGTCCGGAGCTTACGATAACTCATATGGGATTAAGAGTACTCTGTAAAACATGTGGTTTAACTGTTTTGATCACAGGCCTCAAATAAAAATAATTTTGTCAGAAAGCATTAACATGAGCATTAGAAGATTAATAAATGAACACTGCAGGCGCGGCTCGTGCATAATTTTCCTGGGGGGTCACCAAAATTAAGCAAAGTGGACTTATCTAAATCTTTTGAGATACTACACGCTTTGGTTCGTAGAGATAGTACTGGGAAAATTATCAAATTTTGGCCGGTAGATTACTGACAAAGTTAATTTGCTCTATGTTCAAATAACAGTGACAGCACCAAGGAGTGTGTGTGTAGGGGGCGATCATTTTTATTTAAGATTTTCGTATGGTATTGTATTTAGGGGTATCTCAGAATTCAGAAAATATTCTCGCCTCAATTTTGCCTCTTCCACTCTTGCCAACTCTTTTCTGGTCCCACCACTGTCAAATAGACTATATTATTGGAACTGGATCCTGACCCTACAGTTAAACATACAAATCTCTGCCTGCTAAAATGAGCATCTATCAGTAATCGAACCCAAGACCCCTCGATTACAAGATAATTCTTACATAACTATTCGAAAGTATATCGCTAAATCAAAGCTATTCGATTCTATTCTATGCAATATGTTTCTTTCTTGCGATGAACAGAATTAAACAAGAATCAAAGCGCACAAGAAATATTAAAACAAAATATATTGTTCACCTACTTACATTACTGTTCATGTTTGTAGAGAAAGTCCATTCTCCTCTCCTTTCTTCTTGCAAATTTATCAATAACAGCCTCGTTGAAGTCTTGGATGCTACCGATGAACTCCTTTTCTATCGAAAGCATGGCCAAAGCTGTTAACCTCTCTTCTGTCATTGTGCTCCGGAGAAAAGTCTTCACACGTTTAAGGGTGGAGAAACACCGTTCAGCCTCTGCGGTTGTCATAGGAATGGTCACTAATATTCTTAATAACTTAATACACTGACTGAAAGTTGTATATAAATTGTTCCTCATCATGAACTGTAGTAGTGCTAAAGCTCCCGACACCTCCCGAAAGTCTTGACGCATGTAAAGGATTTCCAGTTCTGTTCGAATTTTGTTTTGTTCAATAAAGGGGTAAGCCTCTAGAGTTTTTTGAAGGAACACATGTGGAAATTTCTTTTCGTAACTGGCAAATTGATCTGAGAGAAAAAGATTTGCTGCAAGAAGATGGTTGGTAAACTGAAAGCGTTCCTTTGTGTGACTGATTATAACGTCGCAAACTTCTTTTGCAGCAACACTCTTTGATATGTTCGATTCCCGACACCTTCGCTTTGCTGATTGTGAAAATACCTGGGATGATTCTTCAATTCTCTCAATATGTACGTCTCTTACTTTCTGAATTGCCAATTCGAACCCCAGCATTGCATCTTTAAGCTGTATAGGATCTATATTTCGGTTCTGTAATTGCTCATATAATATATCGACATGGGGCATTATGAGGTAGAATACTGACAACCAAAACTGAAAAGTTTCATTTTCTAGTTTTAAGCGAAGACCTTTTGCCTGAGCTATGGTGGAAGTTTGACGAGTAGTTCTTTCAATTTTCTCAAGACACTCAATTAAAGATTCCTTGTTTTCTTGCACAACCTGGACTGTTCTAGATTTAAAGTTCCATCTTGTATTTGAAACACGTGGTACTTTTTTCCAAACATTTTCGTTTAAAACTGCAGTTCTTTGTGAGTAATGTGAGAAAAAAGTGGGAATTTCGGTCAGATCAGCAAAAAACACTCGTACATCTGTATTTTGGCTGGTTGCTTGTGCCAAAATTAAATTTAAAATATGAGCATAACAATGTATGTAATGCGCGTATTGAAAATCTTCCCTGAGTAAAGTCTGAACACCTGAGTGGCGACCACTCATGACATTCGCACCATCATAACTTTGCGAAATAACTTTATTCGGGTCCCCAACGATTTGCATTAAAGCTTCTCTGAGGCATGCCGATAGAGCTTTAGCATCATGGTTGGGGGGAGTGAAAAAGCCCCAAAACCGTTCGACTGGGTTTCCATTGGGCAAAACATACCTGAAAACAAGAACCAATTGAAAAATTGATGAAATGTCTGTTGTTTCATCAGCAATTACCGATACGAAGTCTACACTCGCTATTTCATCTTTTATCTTTTCGTGGCAAATTTCAAGCATGCACGATAGCAAATCATTTTGAATGTCCTTTGACGTGCCCTTAAAAACAGTTGCTTTTGATAAGTGGTCCCTGAGGGCAACGTCAAGTTCAGAACTGAAATCAACGAGGCCACGAAAAACTCCAGGATTTTGTGACTCACTTGTTTCATCATGCCCCCTGAGCGCTAATTCAAACACCCCACAAAATTTTACACAGTCAACTATTTTTGACAGAATGTACCTGTTTTTACGAACCTGATCATTATGTCTCTGAATATTAAGTCTGTATGCGTTGTCGAGTTGCTGTCGTATGTCTTGCTTCCCCAGAAGATTGAGCTCTAACTCAGAATTCATGTGAGTCTTGGAAATTTCGTGTTTCTTGATTTTTTGGGACAAGTGACTGAGGTCAACAACTCCTGTTTTCGTCCATGATACTTCGCCATCCACACTAAATAATAAACAAGGGAAACAGAATAACCTGTTAGTTTCACTGCACCCACAAATCCATTCATTTCTTGAATATACATCCATGTTAAATTTCCTTATGATTTCCTTGTCCTTACTTTTCGATCGTTGGGTAATGTCCAAGGGGGGCGTCGGCCGACCAACGCGCTTCACCTCCAGTTTCCTTTCAAGGGACAGTGACGAAAATTTTGTTTCCGTTAGGCTTTTCACCGTAACATTAGCCATTTCAATAAACTTATTTCTAACTTCTCACACAACAACAACTACACTCCTTCCAATACACAATCCACCCACTCCACTCAACGTATCACCACGCCAAATATATTTCAATCACCAGCCACGCACTTCAAAACAAACTAACAAGTATGGAGACAATGACACGTAACAAAGTCAATCGCGCGCGTCCCCTCGAACACCCTCTCGCGCTAGAGTATAACTGATCGCACGAAACTCAAACAACTTTTTGGTCGTCTTCTGACGTAAGTGCGAAATGCCTTCAATGTTGGGTTAGGCTTGAATAAATAGTAAATACTACATTTTTGGTCAAGCACGGTAAAGCCCCGAAAATTGCAGTGTATATATTCTAAGACAACTAAACCTAAAAAGCCTAACATGTCAACGGAAGCATTTAGTCTGACGTAAGAAGACCAAAAGGTTGTTTAAGTCTTGTCCGATAAGCGACCCCTCGCCCTTGCGCTATTTTTTACTTTTCGGCTCCTTCCACCTGAAGTGTTTCCATCTTAAAGAAGAAAACTCTGAATGTGTAGGCAACTTGTTTTCTATCATATTTATCTTATTTGTCCCATCATCTTTACTTCTAGCTTTCGTTCGGTGTTACCTCTACATTTATATTACACCCTCTTCATTAATCTAATAAGTATTGTAAAATATAAATAATACAAAGAGAATGCCAAATGAATTCAAATTGAAACACACAATGCAACACTGGAAGAGAGAAGAGCGTGATTCACTCCAGCTCGCTGGTGATCCTACGAACTGCGCATGTCCGTTTTGACGAGACTGCCTTCCCCCAATCTCAGACTGCATGTATTTTCGCCATATGTACGCGTCGAGCTTCTGCTAGCCGTCCTAAGCTTTTAGCATGGTAGGGGTTGCCTTGCGGAGGTTCAGCGGAGACCTTGCACGAAACGAACTAGAGGGGAGCTGAGTGGCTCTGGCCCGCGGTTTCTCCTTCTCACTAAGAGAATTTGGCACTCTACGCTTATGAACATCTCAGTTATTGTTTATTTTGTATATTACTGGGGGTTCACTGCACATTTGCGCTATACAGATAACCGCGCCTGGAACACTGTTTCATATAGGGACCGCATTGTTCAGTTTCTTTGTTCAGTTACAAAATAGAGCACTTAACGAAGATGTATTCGTTTCAGTGGCGTGCCCAGCGAGGGCTTAGTGGGGGTAATAACCCACTCCTTAACAAAATGGCAAAATGAGGGCTGACTACAAAAAAAGTATAAATAAACCCCTTTCGAAAATCCTGGTAACGCCACTGATTTGTTTGTTATATTTTCCGATACTTGGAGAGGAGTATACCTCTTGATGCATCTAATGGAAAGATTGAATGGCTCACGAAATATTAGATAAAATTCTGGACTAGATATTGTGTGGATGTCAACGGCGCCTATCTTTCCAAAGTGCTTTCTGGAATGCACGACAACATAAATTCAATGTATACATAGTTCTGTTCGCTACTTCAGTATGTGGCAATCCTGTAGCAATAAGCTCCACAGTTTTGTCGTAGCCCGGACAAACTATAGTTGGCAATCAAAGGTTCAGGGATATTTTAATTATCATCAGCAGTTTTAGTATCATTCATGGTATTAGTGAGAACCAACTATACACTTTACTGAATCCCTGACGCAAAAGAACTGCACCTGTTTGTGTTGAAACGGTTGACCTTGAAACTCGCATTTTCGTGTCCTTCAGTATAGTGCAGCGTGCTACGCAGTTCGGAAGAAATCTCTCGAGGTGCGTATAAGCACGAGGGCATCACTAAAAAGTGCCACTTTGACTTCAGCGAATGCAAGCTGGAATCACTCATACGGCAAACAGGGAATATGCATTTCGTTGCACGTTGTTCCAGACCGGATGTTTTTTTAACAACGGAGCTGTCCGAGCAGGACGGAAGACGGGTGGAGGGGACGTTTGTTTTAAGCTCCGGGGTTTCTTGGGACGAGCAGGAAATTACGCTGTCTGCCGCAAGAGGGCAGGAGAGATGGAGTCACTTCTGCATAAGTCACGGGAAATGTTATACCTCCAACACGGCTAGAATTTATAAGATTATATCAAGGATTGTTAATATCCTTATTTTGCATAATTTAGTGCAACGGAGTTAAGACCAGGCAGTCTTCTGCTTCAAATAAATATATACACATACACAGCAGCAGGCACGTATCCAGGAATTCCTTTCGTGGGGGGCTAAACACAGTCTTCTTTTTAAAGGGTATAAATAGAACCTCACAATTGTATGTTTAAGGCCAGTGGCGGCGATTTTGGGAGGGGGGGTTGCACGGAAAGTTTTCTCTTTCTTGGTATACAAGGCTTAGCATTAGAAGGCCATAGCGTGGAGGCAAAAAATGTGGAGCAACTATCCCATGAATCGTCGCCATTGTTTGAGGCTGCCATTTTAATCAGAACGTAAAATCGGAATTTTTTACCACTCGACTCCTCTGTTACCATGCAATAACATTGTGTGCCGGAACCATCTCAGTATGTGTATTTCTCCATTTCTTCTCATCAGGCATCAAAACATCTATGGTGTCTTTGAGTGTTTATACGAAGCTGTTACACGTGCACCCGACAACTCGAGATTCAAACTGTGAGCTGCGAACTGTTTGCAGCTCAGCTCTTATAAAAGCCGAAACCCACCAAATTGTTCATATTCAGGCCTAAGCACTCGCATGTGTTCAAAATTGTCTGTCACAGTTTCCTCAGTCTTGTCTTATATCGGCAAGAGACAAAAGAAGTCTTCTAGAATACAGCTGGATGGCAAAACAATTCATGTACATTGAAAACCCTTCCGTTAGAAACACTTATAATGTTTAGTCTCACAATATAATCAAATGCTTACTCAGTTATCTCCAGTGATATGCCCAAGGAACAGTTCGTGGGGTCATAACCCCATTTGACCAAGAACTTCTTAAAAAAAGAAACGTCAAAGACAGGTAAAGATAACAAAATGAGGACTGACCACCAAAAATAGTATGTGTAACCCCTCTCCCATTCGAAAATCCTGGGCACACCACTCTTTATCTCTGACATATTTTTTAAAATCAATTCACCAAAAGTTTTCATCATTTCGTATTGGAGACTGAAGTAAGATGCGTTCTTCCTGCAGGTTTGGATATTAACCTTTAGGATTCTGTCGCCTACCTTCGCAAAACCCTAATTTTTCATTCTTGTGACTTGGATCTTCAAGAATTAGGAAGATTTCAAGACAGAAGGGGGGCCTCCCCGATGGCGCAGTGGTAGCGTCGTCGCCTTGAAATCAAGGGGTCCCTGGTTCGATACCCGGTGGAGACACATAGTGGTTCGGATCCCACTTTAAACCGTCCCAATTAGCCTTACTGTGCATAAAGTGGACTTAAAACACAAAATCAATCAATCAAATCAAGACAGAAGGGGCACGCGATACATGTCGTTTGGAACGAGTCAATCAACCTAACTTTATCTAGTGTAAACAGAAAAAAATTCTGGGTGATAGAGCCCCTCAATCCCCACTTTTGGTACCTGCTATTTACAATAACAGGGTTATAGAACATTCTCCGTCTTGCCTCGATAATTATTTATCTTGTTAAATTATCTTCACATTATTCAAGAAGCCAAAAACCTAATTTTATCTAGTGTAAACAGAAAAAAAAGCCGGTGGATGGGAGCTCGAGCCACCTGATCCCCACCTTTGATACACGCTATTAACAATAACATGCTTATAGAATATTCTCCATCTTGTTTCGATAATTAGTTCTCTCAGATTATCAACACCTTATTTAAGAAGCCAAAAAGCTAATTTTATCTAACGTAATCTGAAAATTTTCCGTGGGGGGGGGGGAGGCTCGAGCCCTCTGATCCCCACCTTGGATACATGATATTAACAATAACAAGCTTATAGAACATTCTCCGTCTTTCCTCGATAATTATCTCTCTCCTTAAATTATCGTCACATTATTCAAGAAGCCAAAAATCTAATTATATCTAGTGTGAACTGAAAAATATTCGGGGGGAGGGCTGTACCCTACCTTGGATACGTGCTTTTATCAAGAACAGGGTTACAGAATATTCTCAGTCTTGCCTCGATAATTATTTCTCTCCTTAAATTATCGTTACATTATTTTATTTCACACCACAAGTAACTAAAAACCTCAATTTATCTAGTGTAAACCTAAAACTTTCGGGGGGGGGCTCGAGTCTCCTAAGCCCCCCCTTGGATACGTGCCTGCACAGCAGTGTTCCAAAGTGGTTCTAACTATATCCATAGGCGGGATCTAGAACTTTTCCCTGACACAGAATATACATACATGTATAACCCTAAGACGCCAGGAGTCACAGGTTCGAATCCCAGACTAGGGTTGGGTGATCTTCATGATTTTCCCTTCAATTTGACGCAATCATCACTCATCCTCATCGTCGCTTAACCAATAGTGGAAGAAATACGACGCTAAACAACAAAAATACAAATAAATTCTCAGTTCATCTTCATTAACGAAGAGATAGAGTACCTAGTATGGTAAAGTAACCAACTATATAAATACACGTTCATTGTTGTTGCTGATGCATTATATCAAATGCAAGCAAGGAAATATAATTTGTATAATGTCAATTTCTAGAAGTCATTGTTACCATTAGGTATTCATGTGGTAGACTTTTGGCAGTGACCTTTCCACTGGTCACAGGATATTGCATGTGTAAAATCAAATTGTGTATGGTGTAGTGGCAACATTGACGCCTTGAAATCAAGATTTCTCGGCTTTGATATTCGGTGGAAGCACACAGTGATGGCAATTAGACACTCTTATTGATGTTAATGCGAAATGGCGTTGTGTTACACCAGGTGCGGTGCTATATCACTTTGGGTGGCAACTCATTCAAATATTTTCCAAGTGTAAATCACCAACCCTGTGACCTTCTGTAAACAAAACCACCTGCATGCAGAAAGCATTGCAAACTCATGGAAGTAAAATAATCCACACGAAAATCCAGCGTTATTACAGGATTCATTACGTAAGGTAAAACAATGGCAAATTTGTAGTATGGGATACGCTGTCGCAAATGACGTCTCACTTTAAACCCAATGATCTTTCTTTTGTACTTATTGCTTCACCTTTATGGTTAACTCTTTGCACCAGCAATCATTTCCCATAAATTTGGCTTCTTTCTTGCATCCGAATTGAATATATTTTACTTGCATTTTTTTAGACAAAATGATATAACATGGTAATGTATATTTCTAAGGTTTGATATAGATAGGAGTGTATTTGAAATTTGTTTGTAGATTTTATGTAAATTGTATCTTAAGTAAATAAAATATATAATGGGCATAAACAGCCATATGCAATGCTGCAAGTCCAATAAATATATTGATGATGATGATCAAAACAAGACAAAGAAAGTTCGTAAATTTATTGCGGTTCGAAACTTTGACAAGCATCCTAATAACGATTTTTGTTCCGTCAAATATATTGCACTTCGTAAAATAACTTGGTGACGTGGCAAGGCAAGATTAGTGTGAACATTTTGTAGTAATATGCATTGTAACTTTCAATTAGCTTAGAGATTTGTGTACTTATTTTCTAAAAATAATCATGTGAACACTTTCAACATGGCGAGTTCTATGCGTGCGGGAAGGTCTTCATGTTCAGTGATACATCGAATCGGTGAGACTGTTTGTTTACAGGTCTCAGGGTTGGTGATTTACACTTTAGTGTCGGATCCCACTTTAAACTGTAGGTCCAGGCTCCGTTGGCCTATCTGAGCATAAAGTGGATTTTGTAAACTTCACAGGGTGGCTACTCTAGGACCATGATTAAATTCAAGTGTAATTCCCGCTTTTCAAGACGAACTTTCCAAAAATTCAAAGGTACAAGCAGATGTTTTCTCTATTTCAACCTTACGTATTATCGCCTCTCACCACCCACACACATACACACACACACAAATATATTAACAATATAAAGGGTCTGTGTGATCCAAAAATTCTAATTCAATTCACTTACATGGTACATATATTTAAAATATTTAATTTAAGGTTCCGAGATTACATTTGCAATTTTACATACTCAAGACTCGAAATACATCTGCAAACGCAAGTCACAAATGTTACGAGACATAATGATCTTATTTAATTCTACGAGAATTTTGTCTTATTTTCCACGCAACTTCCTTTTTCCTTCCCGATAAAGATAAAATATAAACTGTGAAAAACTTGCCCTGGTGGTTTGTAAATTAATTGATTGATTTAATTAACATTTTTGGGTGCGTCGGCAGATCAGGCCATTTTGCACTCTTCAATGAATGTAGGGAAGATCCCTTTATCTAAAACCCTTACGTCAAATTTAAAAAGATAAGAAAAAGGGGTGTAAAAGGCCCTTCAAAAAAGGATAAAAAATGCAGGTTGTAAACAGAGCTGCATCGGACAAGGAAAATACATTAAAAAAGGTAAGGAAAGCTTAAAACTACGTCAGAGACAGAGGAACGTTGGCTAAAACACTGACATCGTCACCAAACATGGATGACAAGTCCTTTGGAAGGTTAAAACCCTGTCTGAGGTGATATAAATCGACACATTCGAGAAGAATGTGTCGAACACTTATAACAACGTTGCAAGTACGGCACAACGGAGGGTCCAGTCCTTGCAGCAAGTGACAATATGTTAGACGACTGTGACCGATTCGGAGCCGCGTTAAAATTACTCTTCCTGCCACGTGCCATGCATTTGTAAATGTATGAATTAATTTCGATTAATAAAAGTTGCAATTTGACACGTCTACGGAGAAAAATTCACGTAGAATTCCAGGAATTGCCGATGAGTAGCCACCCTGAGAATATCCCAATACATAATCAACGCATCAAAACGCCACCTCCAGCTACTACACAATTGATTTTTCTCCGAGGGAGCATCTCTGTGGGTGATAATGCACGAGTCATGGGGAACTAGCAGAGCCCGAAGTGGATGACGAAAGACTCCACGTATCTTCTTTCCTCGATTACTTTCGCTCTCGAGTCTACGTGCTTCCCCTATTCGATCCAAAATGTCCCGAGGGAACTTTCGGTGAATAGAAACGAGAGATGGAACGAACTCTTAGAGTCCTGAAGGAAGCTAGAGTTCTATAGAAGTAGGCAGACGTTCATATCGGTGAAATAAGTTTGAACGCGTTGGACCACTGCTTACGGTAACAGGTGCGATTTCGCTACAAGCTTAAATCCGTGATTCGACTGTGCAGAAAAATTAATTTGAATTTGAATAATTAAGCAAAATGTTATTAAAATTATTAAGCAGGTTTATTCCATGGGGGTTCCTGTAAAAGTATTTTCAGGAATGTTTTACATATTTCCATGACAATGCAAAATTTTATATACATTATTAAGTAGATTTATTTCAGGAGGATTATTGCACAGGAGTTTCAGGAATGTGTTGTATATTTCCATAAAAATGTTGAAAATAATTAAATATATATTGGTATTATTAAGAAGATTTGTTCTATGAGGTTTAATGTAACAGCAATTTTAGGAAATGTTTTGCATGTGTGTTTCATCTACGTCACAAACTGTTGCATTGTGGCTTCGAGCAGCCATGATTAAGGCCAGTTCTTGTAAGCATTCTGAATACTAACACAGACATTCCGGATTTAAAAGAAACATGCAGTTGATGCAGATGTAACGACAAATAAAATTGGCCGCAAATATGGCGACTGTGCGCATCATGACGTCACATGAAACCCACCTATATTTCCATGCCAACGCTATGAACGGTGAAGTAAAATTTTATTGATAACATCAGTTAGGTTATTCCACGAAGTTTATTGTAACAAAATTTTCAGGATTGTTATACACATTTCCATAACAATATTTCACATTTTACATGTTTGCAAATCAAGTGGCTTATAAGTTAGTAGTTTGTTTTGACTGATGTTTCCGGCACTTGGAACCTGTATGAAAATATCTATGCAAAGATAAGCAACATTTCGTAGCGAGCATTAAAAAGAGGATGCATGAAATTAAGTGTAATACCTTATGAAAAATATCGCAATACATTCAGAAAATGATTCACACTAAGAAGGTCTAACATACCAGGTAACATTTCCCTAAATTTGCTTACAAAAATAAGCATAACTTCTGCAGTTTCAGTGACTTTTATATAATTTTATCCAACATATTCGGGCTTAGTCCTCCAAGTAGTTGTAGATAATTAATCAAGATCTGGTATTCTTCTACTGCTACCGAAGTGGGTCTAGACTATATCGTTTGTTGGTAGATGTTAGTCAAAGTAATAAGTAGAGGATGTAAGAATCATGAGCTACAACGGTTTGTGCTTTTCCAGGGAAGACTAAAAACTATTTCAGAGCGACTTTGTTTCAAATGCACCAACCACCTCATAAGGAGATAAGATTGTAGCATTTTGCAACTAGAAATAAGGAAATACAAGAAACTATAGTTTGTTTTACTCGGAATTTTCTCTTAAAGGTTTTCTTATAATGTTTTACTTGAGATGAAATACTTTGACGTTCGCACTGCCATCTATTGACCAATTTTGGATCCCCTTTGCAGCAAACCCTGCCATCTGCCGTTCTAAATAAATGACATGAAATGGATGTCATGGGGCTGCTGAATATATTGTTCCCATTTATAGCTCTATTTCGAGAAACGTCCCAGACAGCTGGCAAGAAGTCTGTTCCTCGTTCCTTCGGGCTTCTGTGGGGGCAGGTCGAACTGCCCGTATATTTAAATTTATAACTGCTTTTTTTTTTTAAGAATATTTGTCCCATTTTCGCGAATACGCTGAGCTTCTTAGAAGAGTGAAGTCAGCGATAAAAACTGTTGGAGCTTGTGTTACGGCAGCAGATTCAGAGTTCACTACCGTTAGGTTGCGAGGTTGCAAAGTTTTCATAACTATAGACTCAAGTTACTACAGGGCGTGCGTTTTGGCTCTGGGCCGAGATAACGCGTGACATGGGGCAGCTTCCGGCATTTTCGTCCCGTAACGTCTTGCTTATTTACGCACATATCTTTAGCATGTAGACAATTATTTATATTGCATAACGAATACTAACCTGTGTTATAACAGTTGTTCAAAGTTGTTCACGTGATATCTCGGTTCAGAGCCAAAACGAACGCAATTATAGGAAATCAGAATAAGATATACCGGGTGGTCAGAATTAAAGATACCCAACCCAGAACACTCTGTAGCCTGTTTGAGGCATCGTAGAACTCTGAAATTTGGTGAACCCACTATGCAGACCATGGGGAAGACGATAAAAAAGAAATAGTTCAATTTTCCGCCACCAGGTTGAAATGTGGCGCCGTACTGTGGCGCTAAAACAGACTTCCGAAAAATACTATCCTCTAGATCCAAATATCAGATTTAAGCTGTAAGAAAAGGAAATATTCTACTCCTCATATATCATAATTTCACAAATTTACGACCAGCTCTGAACCAAGCAAACGAAGGAGATACAATACTGATATAGACCCTTCGTTTTATGGCCCTATATTATCTGGAGAAGCAAGTTAATACGCACTATAATCCTTTGATATTACGATCAAAAATTGGCAGGCTTGAATTGTCCCTCTTGTTCGCTTTTTACGGACATCCATTATCATAAATATACTGGAACATCTTCGTATCGTGAATTACGAGTTGAAATATTGCATCAAGTATAATTTCGTTAGATAGATAAGTTATATTTTTCGTAAGGATCGCTTGCCCATATCAATGAATCAAACTCTGCGGTTTGTACGAATCGATCAATTGAATCGAACCATATATGATTCGGTCGATTACAATACTAATCGATCAACTGAAATGTTATGTTCTGCATTAAATGTGAAAGTGTACCTGAATCTCAATTTTAAAAATTAAATGCAATGCTGAAACTATATTCTGTATCGAGAGTTAACACTTGTGTCATTTAGACAAAAATTCAAGTATTATACGTATATAATTAGAAAGTGGAAGGTATTTTACATTTTGTTCGTTAACTTTTCGATTTAGTTTTGTTTCGTATTCTGTCCTACCCGTGACATCAAAAGCAATTCATCTCTCCTTTAACTGTTACATTTCTCCTTCAACTCTACAACAATATTCAAAGGTCAATTGCCTTCTATCTTTGTCATAAATAATGTATTTTTTATCATTTGAAAATTCACAGAAATTAACATAAAGTAAAGCCTCATTAAGTAAAGAGGCAGTGTTTTTTCTGTCCCACCCGGACACAAAATTGTTAACTCATAGCTATAAATCTGGGAAAGTGTTCTAAGTATATTTATGCTTAATCAACAGTGTTTTGTTTCATAATTCATTGAACAGAAACTGTATAAAAAATGATGCTTTACTATCAAAATAATAGTTACATTAATATAAAAAATGTAGGCAGTGTCTCCCACCTGTGACCTCTATCCATTCGGCTTTTACAGTTCCGTGTTTTTATCTGATTCATAAAAGGGGTAATGTACCTGTTTTCAGGTCGGTAAAGCGGGCAAACAACTGCAACCAGTCCGGGAACTTATTGGTAGCACCTGACGGGTCACTAAATGAACAACAAATCCAAATATCGCGGCCAAGCTAAACTAAGGAGATATATTAATTTACGCGGTTAAAGAACCATCCCAGCACGCCCAATGTAACAAATATCGAAGTCGTGTCAAAAATAAAATCGATGATTCAAATCGTGAAAAAATTTATGAGGCGTGCACCCCCGACAGGCCAATTCCTCTTCATCCAGCGACTCGCGGAGTTTGTGCTTCGAGCAGGGAAGGCTCCGGGAACCGTCTTGGATCAATAAGGAGCACAGACAGATATAGTAACAACCGGGACACGAAGTTGGTCACGTTACGAATAATGGCCTACATGGGAATTCGAGGAATTTGGAGAAAGCATCCACCATCATTTGAACTTCCAATGGAATTATGAGCAGGAAATATTTGAAGGCTAAAGAAAGTAACTTTTATCGAACGGAATCGAAGAATTCCAAGACTATTACTCAAAAGAGGTAATAGATTGATTGATTTGGTCTACTTTACTTCTCTGCTGGCACTTTTTGCTAATCGCGAAGATGAGTAACGATATGATGAAATTGATGAAGGGACACTCATAGAGAACACCAATGCCCATGACTCAAACCATGGATCCCTGGGGTCGGAACGCGGTGTGCTAAGCACTCCGCCACAGAGGTCGGCAGATAGCTAGGCAGGATAGTTCAATAGACTAATCGTTAATAAGCTAATAATAACGATTGGTTAACTTAACTTCCCACCTTACCTATTGCCCTATTCGGAAAAGACAAATCTCCAAGTTTTCTAAGTACTTTTTACCGGAATTCTCAATTTCTTGTTTACTTTCTTAGTACGTTTGGATTAAATGCGTATAAACTAGTGTGCTTTAATTACAGTTAATACTGCTTCCGAAACGAAGATCTAATTTTATAGACTTGACTAAGCATGTCTCTTTAGTTTCCATATTACAAGTATTTTATATTACAGAGACATCTATTGGCAAACATGTCGTCCAATGAGTATGATTGCTTGCCAAGAATCCAGGTGAAATCAATAATGGGGTAATAAATGATGATGAACAAACATTATAGTGTGAGAGGAGGTTGAAAACAGACGAGAGTCAAGCATCAACATAGAAATGACAGAGAAAGAGCGTGTTCGGCTATGCTCGGTTGAGTAAAAGGGAGAAATATATATTTGATTAATTAACTTTCACGTGTCTGGCAATTTTCCCTGAATTCCGGTTGTTATGATTTTATGAAGTTTGAACTCTACTTCCTAACCATCATCTATAAATAACTAGATCTACAGGTAGATGCAGTCTTCGGTA
Source organism: Lepisma saccharinum (assembly GCF_977018435.1). NCBI lineage: Eukaryota > Metazoa > Arthropoda > Insecta > Zygentoma > Lepismatidae > Lepisma > Lepisma saccharinum. The sequence goes on along the minus strand of NC_139248.1, from coordinate 3,648,853 downwards.
TCAGGTAATAACATTCTAACGTGGACGAACTGAAAAAAATGACTCTTCAAGTGGGACAGATATTGAAGTCATTCTTACGAGTCATCATAATAAATAAAAGTTTTAAAAGGAGAGATTGAGAAATATGCATGAGAGGAAAGTAAACAATAAAGAAAGAAGACACACAGACACACAGACACACAGACACACACACACACACACACAGAGAGAGAGAGAGAGAGAGAGAGAGAGAATGAGAGAGAAGATGGAAGAAATAAAAAGTGTGGAATAGAGAAAGATATACAGGGTGAGTCATAATTATGTTAACACTTAAATGGGTAATTTGTTGTTGTTGTTATCTGTAGCGGTGCTTGAGGTTAAGTGTGATACATCCTGTACGACAGAATGGAATGTGAACCACATGGTAACAAGTGTATAAGACATATGTAACCGTCTTTCTGTTCCTTGCAGATATTGAACTTCACGTGCCTCATCGCTATAAGTGATAACATAATTATGACACACTGTATATATATATATATATATATATATATATATATATATATATAGCAAAAGAAGCAAGAGACACACGCATACATGCAGAAGAGAAATACAAGATTGATTGATTTGATTTATTTTAATTCTCATTTTGCCACTTTTGGCTAATCGCGAAAATGAGGATGAGTGATGAAGGGACACTCACAAAGAACATCCATGCCCAGGCAGGGACCCCTGGAGTCGCAGCGCGGGGTGCTGACCACTTCACCACGGAGGCCGGCAGAAATCCCTGATCAATCGACACCACGCATCAAATTGTTACTGTCTTCGGTGAAAGAACACAGAAACCGCAGCCACAATTCAGCTGCAACGTGAAACCACGGGCGAGCAGTCCGCGAGAAGTGAATTCCCATGTTGCTGGAGACCTAAGTGGGAGAGGTTAGAACGTGTCAATTGCAAGGAGCTCAACTTCCTCTCAGAAAAGTAGGAACTTGTCTTCGTAACAAAAATTAGGAGTGGAGGAGCTAAAGTGAGGCATTAGTATCTAGGACGCCCGGAGAAAATCATTTCAGGTGGGTCAAGATCGAAAACTTGTCTACTTTCCCCAAACGGAATGAAAAAAATTAAAGTGGATATCGAAAAGAAGATGTGTGGGGAAAAAAAGTGATAGAGGGGATGAGAACATGTGGAAAATAATAGAAAATGAAAAGTCTCACACAAAAAATATAAAAGAGAAATGAAAGAATCTTGACAGAGATAGATAAAATAATGGATAGAAATAAAGGAGAGAAGGAACAGAAACAAAAGAATACTGACAGAGAGAGAGAAGATATGGAAATAAAATAATTTATAGAGAGAAAAGGAAGAGAAATGAAACAATATCGACAGAGAAGGGGAAGGAAGAGTCAAGAATATTGAGACAGAGGAGAAGGAATAGAAGTAAGAGAATATCGAGAGAGAGAGAGAGAGAGAGAGAGAGAGAGTAAATAACAGGGTGCCTACCAAAATAGTAACCTTTATATATTCGAACCCTGCGCAACTAAAATTGTAAATTAGCAATTAAGAAAATAATATTTATCTAATGAGAAAACAATACTAAAAGGCCAGTTAAGATGAAAACTGAAGCTGTATTTAACAAGAGAGTTAGACTTGCTTTATATATTAATGCATCCTGGACTGCATTGGCAGACTAGCGAGGCTCTGGCCTCTGGGCTCACAGCCAGTATAATCTTATGTGGGGCTCGTTTGGTCGTCCCTTCGACCATCTTATCTTACCACCGTTCATCCTCAGCTCCGCGATTAGCCAAAAGGTGCAGAAAAGCGAAGTAATCTTTGAATTTGGGGACAGGTGGTGGATGGATAGTACTTGGAAGTTAGCGAACTCCACCACCAGGCGGAAATTATGTCACGTGACTTTCCCAGAATTCCTGAAATTCCGAATCGTGTGACCATATGGAGTCACGCGAGCTTTGGTCTTCAGCTTGTTCCCCCGACACGGTGAGAGATCGAGAGCATCAATCAATCCTGTATTTTGAGATTCTCTACCGTGATCAATGACAGGCAGGGTGTGCCTCGTTTCCCACGGGATCGCCCTGATTGGACGTGGCACGATCGTACCTGACGTCACAGTTCAGTTCCATGAAGTCAATGAGAACGTGAAGTTTTTAGTGAGCAGATATAATGAGAAGTCACAGTATGTCTAATGCGTTAACAGTGTTTGGAAGCTACAAATAACAGTTACTTTTTGATGAGTTCTTACTACTTACTTCTAAAATCAATTATCCGTACCTTAGTTAATTTCTGTAACAGAAGTAACAGTGTATATTCTGGAACATTGAGAGTATTTAAAAATAAGATCCTTAGGAAAATATTTCAACCTGAAAGTGATGAGGAGACAGGTGAGTGGAGAAGGTTACATAATTTAGAACTGCATAATTTGCATTCATGTCCAGATATTATTAGAATAATTAAATCAAGAAGACTTAGATGGGCGAATGGGAGAGGAAAGAGGAGTTTATAGGATTCTTGTTGGGAAACCTGATGGTAAGAGACCTGTAGGAAGGCCAAGACGAAGATGGAGGGACAACGTTGAGATGGACCTAAGGGAAAAAGGTAGGGATGGAAAAGAGTATATAGATCTTGTTCAGATAAGGGACAGATGGAAGGCCTGTGTTGCTGCAGCCATGAACCTTAGGGTTTAAGAAGGCTACAGAAGTAGCGTCATCAACAATCACTTTGTTGTAATAATATAAATATATGAAGACGGATTTTTCAACCGAAATAATCCCTCCGAGCACTGTATGCGAGACAAAGTATGCATTTAAACAGCGCCATTGCTTTGTAGCTAAAAACGTTTTGAAGGAAGGGTTTTTCCTCTGGGTTGAATAGTTATCGGCTTTTAAAAATGTGAAGTGATACATTGTTTACATCTCACTCGGCCGCCATTACACGTACACGCTTCTGATTGGTTATGCTCAGTGTGTGAATTAACGGGGGGAGGGATCCCCTCCCCACAACAAATTATCTCCGGAAAATGAAAATTATTTTTATCCGGACTAGGGATATTTTTATTTATCTCCCTCAAAGCATACAGTAGCTATACCATTTCTTCACTATCGTATAAAACCCCTGCAGTGTTGTTAGGGATCTTGATCTAGGCTATGCCAACCTAAAGCTACTCGCTTATGTGAGAGGTACTATCATAGCATGGTAACACCCCTGAGAAATGAAGGTAACTCTTACAACATTTACGCTTTAAAACACTTCCTTTGACTGGACTGGCAGGGTCATGGTGTGAGAGAAAAGTATGTTCGCTACCTCTGTTTCTAGACGTGAAGATCGTCCAGCCGGTTCTCCTGTGCAGAGACGGTCCCTGAAATTAAACTCTGATGGCGCACCACTCCTCGCGGTAACTAACTCTTTTGCGTAACAATCGATAATCGAACTATGACTCCGTACTTTAAGATACTATATCTAGCCCCGAGATCTTTTCACGCGATCTGTGCATCTTCTATCCTGTACCCAACTGTTCTCCGAGTTAATAATGACTGTTGTTTTATTTCCTACTACAGTAAAACCTGTCTATCCCGGAACATGATGGTTCCGAGCAAAATTTTCCGTCTTAACAGTTTTCCTTCTTATACATGGTTGACTTTAAGTACAGTATAGAGCGCTGCAGGAAATAATGGAAAGACAGATCTGCATTTCGCATTACTTATACTGTAGAGTACTAATGCATGTACGTACATGAATAAAAATGCGATACATTCATCAATTTCATCATATCATCACTCATCCCCATCTTCGCAAATTAGCCAAAAGTGGCACAAAAAGCGAAGTAAAATGGACACTCACAAACATCCATGCCAGGATTCGAACCCGGGACCCCTGGCGTCGTAGCGCGATGTGCATAGAGGGAAAGAGAAAGATTGAAAGATGGAATAAGAGAGGTGAAGAAAGATGGAGATAAAAGTGAAGAAAAGAGAAAGAAACAAAGAGAGATAACAAGAAAAATAGAAAGATGACGAAAGGACAGAGGAGAAATAGACAAAGGAAGGTGGAGAAGAGGGTAAGAGATGAAAGAAAGAAACGGAATCGTAACAGCTATGAGTATTGTAGCGCATCGACAATGTTACCGATAAGCGAGTGGTAACAGAATGCGTGTTCCACTTACAGTATTGCATTGTTTTCTTGCGAATGAAAAAAATAAAGGAAGAAATTTCCATCTTACTGAGAATAAAAACATGTCGTTGGTCTTTAAATGGTGTTCAGTTTCCGCGTTAAGGAGGTTTCCGCCATTTTCAGGTATAAAATCGGTCCGTTCTGGGGACTTTTTTCCCCCGTATTTACAGGTTTCCTTCGTATACAGGTTCCGGGATATGCAGTTTTTACTGTATTTACTGTTAAACTCCCGTGCCTGCTGATTCATCATCTTTTGAAGGTCGGCTGCGTTATACGCCATGTAACAAACGCAATTGAAAAATAATTCGTGTCCATTAACGGTCTAGTAATTCTGCAACTGACCAGCCTCACCGATCCGCGACAACAGAAGGCTGTTTTCCACTGAAGTTCTCTTACAAGCGTTCGCAAGAAAGGCGATTAAAAGGCTCCTTCATACATTGACGAAAACGCGTAGTGCAGACGTTCCGTTTTAAACAGATTTTTCAGTTACGAGCAAAGATAGGACCTCGGGGTTTGTTTTCTATCCTTCAGAAAATATGGCTGCGTAATTCCTACAAAGCAGAAACTTAAAAAAGACCCTGCTTAATAAGTAAATTGAGCATAAAAATGGGGAAAACCGTAATTTTCCCATGCAATTATCTCGTTAACCACACAAGCTTATGGAAAACTGTTTTGTTGGGGCCATGCAATGTTCATTGTACTTGACATTAACATCATCACTCCAGAAGTCAGTTTTCCTATTTTGAGACTGTTTGAGGAAAACGAAACCCTTGCAATACGCAAAAGTGTCCCTGCACTGTGGCGACATCTCGTGCAGATAGTTAGAAGCGTTCTAAACTCCACCCACAGTAGAACGCGGAGGGATACAACAAAATAGCTCGAAGACAAAACACGATCGCGAGAGACAGGGGGGAAGTCTGCGTGCGTCAACTGGACGTGTTCAATTGCAAAATATGGGTGACGGCAGCAAGTGTGTTTGACGTAAGATGTGGGCTCCGAGAACAATGAAGTTTCAAGCGCTACAAAATCGCCGGCAAAATAACTACACAGACGTTCACGTATTGTGGAAGGGTTCAGAATGAAATATAAATAATACCTATCCGTTTACAACATCATCAAATGGGGAAGTATTTATCGGTTTCCATTAGACGTTTACATTGTACGTACGTAAACCAGTAACGTTATTTTGAGTAATTCAATTAAACCGGTGTCCTTGGCAAATATTACGCTATAATACGTAGAACAAGTTTGCTGGGGGTCCGGACCCCCCCGAAAGGATTATGAAGTACTAAAATTAAATAATGTAAATACACTCCTTTAGCAATATTTGCCTATTCGATGGATAATTTCCTCTGAACGCGTATTGGAGGGAAGGATTATAGCTATAAATATAATACGGCTTTGAAGTATAGCACCCGAAATACTTATCAAGTACTACTATTTTTACTCTGAATATATTGGAAGGCAATGATTAGGATTGACATCATAAGGCTTTGAAAGACATAAAGGATTTATTTAGGGCGTCTGGACCCCCTCCCCCAAACGAAAAGATTACCAAGTAATAAAATAATAACAATACTCGTTTAGCATTTGTTGTATATGATGGTTGTTAGCTTTATCTGAAGAGACTGAACTTATTGGAAAGCAAGGATTATATTGGGATAGCACGGCTTTGAATGATATTACTACAACTCATAACAATATGTATACAATATCTATCTGAAACTTCACTGTATCTAACATTTATTTCGTTATGCAATTATCGAAATTAAGTGTCCCTTTTCTGTCAAACATGTAACACCTGCACATGCCATCAAGACGAAGAAAGTAACTTTCTGGAAATTTGACGAAGAGCTTAACGCCAATATCATGAACACCACAGATAATTACTATTACCACGTGTAGGGTAATAGTAATTATTACACGGAATAAGGTACTGTATCTTTGGTCTGTGGACACAGAAAGGTGTTAAAATAGAATACCTCCAGAGAGATGATCAGTTCTGGAAGAAGAATATGGAAACGCAGCTACAACAATTCTATGTTGAGTGTCTACTACCAAAACTTGTCTATCCACGGCACACATGTTCAATGCAGATCCGAAATCCAACGAGAATAATCCAAGCCCAAAATAGAAGGGAATAAAAAAAACACCGGCAAACTGATCAAGAAGGAGAATCTTTCTAAACGAGGTAACCTTTGTAGGTAACGTATGCACTGTTTGTGGCATAGTTGGAAGTAGTTATTTCTGGGAGGCCTACACATAACGTACAGCAACAGATTTTACTATAGTAATTATTTAGAGGCTAATTTCTTCATGAATTTGAACTTATTTATGTATTGCAGTGCACAGGAGGCGTTTTGTATAGCAACAGAGAATATGTTTACCTTTGAGACTGATTTTGTCATATAAATTGTTCGCAAAGTATTATTAGCTTATGTAACGTAATGTACAGAAACACAGGGCGCTTTCCAATTATTGTGAGAATTTCGTTGTCATGTATTTGTTCTTATTGTATTACATAGTGTATCTACGTGCACTGCTGTTCATGAATATTTAAGAAGCTCATTGTTTCTGTCCGTGTATGATTTCTTTATTTTTTGTAGCCCAGTATTTTTTTATCTGTTTGTCAGATTTTTTTTCTTTTCTTGTTATTTGTACTTCAAATAAGCAAAGATTGGAATAGTATACAGGGTGGGCCAGATTCAATTAGGCAGTTTTCGAACATTAGTAACCAATAAATCCAACAGCATACGGAAAAAATTGGAAAGTACATTTTTTGTCAATAGATGGCTGCATCATACGGTATGCTGTGAACGAGGTTGATCGCTGGATTGGCCGTCGAGGGCCTGTGGACTGGCCAGCCCGATCACCCGACATCAACCCACCAGACTTTTTCCATTGGGGTTACCTCAAACACAAGGTGTACGCTAATCCCATTGACAGTGAGCAACATATGCGTGAGGTAATTGTTCAGGAGTTCAAGAATGTTCAGGTTAACATGTGTAGGAAGGCGTGTGAAAATGTTGCTTTGCGTCTACAAGTCTGTGTTGACTTAGATGGTGCCCAGGTCGACCACTATCTTAAAAATCAATGACTTATGTGTGTGTGATTCCATTTTTGTAACAATTTTGTATCCGTTGGAATTGTTAACATTTGTCAATAAAAATAAAATGAAGAAAAAATAAAAATAACATCTAATCAAAAGCTGCCTAATTGAGTCTGGCCCACCCGTTATATCTACATAAGAAACTGTTACTTAAGCAAGAAAAATAAATGTACCTCGAGAAAAACCAGTCTACTCCGTTCCCTGCAATGTAGATGGCAATCTCTGTTCTCATCATCCCATTCATTACTCTTCACCACGAAATAAACTTTATCTGCAGAAAATAATACAGAAAGCCTACTAATTCAGTAGCGCACAACTTTGCTCTTCCAGTGTGAGCGTTGTTCGTTGTAAAAGCAAAGTTGTAAAACTACAATTTTAGCATACGTGTAGTTAATTGTACATGATCAGAATGATATGTGTATATCTTATGGAACACTGTCCATTCAATGAACCTGTTGTGATCACTGACTGGGCAAACTGAAGAAATGTTTAATTCGTGCTCTGTTTTAAACTAACTAGTATCACACGAAAATATAAACAGTTCATAGTATTAGATTACTATTGTTAATAAATGTTATAATAAAAAGAATGTATTGCCGGCTCCCGTGGCGGAGTGGTTAACACATCGCGCTACGACGCCAGGGGTCCCGGGTTCGAATCCTAGCCTGGGTATCGTTGTATGTGAGCAGTGGCGCAGGAACGTTTTGCATTTGGGGGGGTACAAAATTCACCCTCCCCCATATATATATATATATATATATATATATATATATATATATATATATATATATATATATAATATATACACGCACACACACATATTACTTCAAACCAAGTGTCACAATAATAATAATAATAATTATTATATTTAATTAAATTAAAATATTAATTAAATATGTAAATTAATTAATAATGAATTATTATTATTATTACATGAATAGGTAAAATATAGTAAAATAATATAGATATAACAGCACGTATTCATTATCTAGCTTACGTGTAGTTAAGATCGACAAGATTTGCATAAAAACAACTGCCCTGGCAAGGAATTTAATGTCAAATAGAAAAATAATTGAATATTTATTAAATAACCAAAAAGGAGTTGGATCCAATTAATGAAAAGTAAAGTTCCTGATTAATATTTTATGGATGATATTAGTAGTGTCCATAAATGTTTGGAACCCTTCAAAGCTGTATGCGTCAAATTCCTTGCTTCCAATAAATTCAGCGGAAATAATCATCGAACAAAAGCTAAACAATATTTTGATTATTTACTTTTACTACTTGTTAAGTCTTTCGGGGAGGGGGATCAGGAACCCCCCGTTAAATACGTCCTTGATATCTAAGTATAATGTGAAATATTATATTTTAGAACAACACACACATTCGTGTTATTTAATGCATATTTTGCATAAATATTTTTTTCTTTGTTTTCTTAGAATTTTAAAAAAAAACAGATTTTAAAACCAGATAAAAATTCTGAAACATATAAAGCTCTGGACCTCGTTCGGGGTTTGTTTTAATTTAACGGAACGGAAAATCAGTAGTTTTAACTGTGAAAATTGCGAACAAAGATACATCTATTCATTTTAATGCAGGTTGAGATTAAAGGGGATGAGGAGGATCTTGGGCCACCCCAACCAGAAATAATCATCTCCCACCCAATGGATATAGAAATTACATTATTAAATATATAATACTTATGGAGTTCCACTTCAGTTCTTTTCATTCTAATTTTAAAGTGCCATAGCTACGCATAAAAATATCTTAAACAATTTATGGCAGATGTGTACCACATCCAATGCCTTTGAGAAGCCATGTATTTGGTATTTTCTCAGACACCTACAGGGCGTTGTATTAAAAAAGAAAATAAAACTCGAGTTGAGATGTTTCCCGATCAACTCGTAAGAAGTCTAAGTTTGAAATATTTGTGAAACATTTGACAAAGCATTTATTTCTTATATAATTACAATTAGCTGTACCTAATGACACTCTACAAGCACTTTATCATTACATATACAAAACCGAAATCCTTCAGATCTCAGAGGAAACAAGGAAAGTTATTTGCAAAGTTGCATCCTGTTTAAATGTCTAGGCAAAATTTAATTTCACCTAGGAGTGATATCGCTATGCGATGAGTGGAGAATTGTCACAGCCTCATCTCATCTCCTGTGTGGTGAGGTCCTTCTCGTTCTTGTTTGTGCTTATTTTTGTTTCAGTTTCCACTCTGAAGTTATTAAAACTTATTCTAGATTCACTTCATGCTCAAATAGGCTAATCGGGACTCTATTTCCAACAAAATATCTTAAAATATAGGTTTAAGTATAGTTTTCCGTACACCATCTTACAAAGTTATGAAAAATATGGGTGAGGTACAGGAGTACATTGTACCCCCCAAGTTGGTCTGTCGTGTCTCGTCTCGTTTGTGTAAATATTTCGTTTCGAAAAATTACATTTTAAACATTCAAAAGAAAATGGAGTCAGCCATATACTCTTCTGATGAAGATTTGTATCTTATCTTCGAATCGACGAGACCACTTCTTTAGCATTCGTCTGCAGCATGATTTTCTGAGAGCAAATATGGTTCCATCGTTCCACACACATTTTAAACAATTTTCATCTCCTTAAGGAGGTTACCAAGAACACAGGTCAATGAACTAACTAGTAGCAAGCACAATGTAGTAGAATAAGTTTGCAATGGATTGAATTTCTGTGGTAAGAAAGATAATGCTCATAAATTATAAACAATATACACTTTTTTATTGGGTGAATTGAAATAGTACCTTCCTTCTGCTGTAAAATTACCAAAAGGGGCTACAACTCGATTTACTAGGGCACAGTACCCCCTTTAAAAATTTGGGGGTACAATGTACCCCTGTACACCCCCCCCCCCCCGTTCCTGCGCCACTGTATGTGAATGTTCATTCATCATATCATCACCACATTAGCCAAAAGTGGCACAAAAGGCGAAGTAAAATAAAGCAAATCAATCAATCGATCAAAAAACAATGTATTGTTATTATTACTATAAATACTAAAATCTTAACAAACTTGAAACACCTCGCGACAAAATTCTGCGTACGCCAATTATAGTTACAAAAATTGTAATTTCTATTTAGGAACTGTAGGTACAAAATCGGAACAGTTTTCGATTTTTCTTTCATTGCTCTTTATGGAAGATTAAAAAGAAAGAGAGAGAGAGAAAGTGCCTTTTCCCCTCCCTGCCTGTCCCACATAATGATATAGCCAAGATTCAAGACATGAAAGCGCGGCTGTGTTAACTATTCCATTTCATGAATGTTTGAGAATCTTTTGTCATCAAATTACGGATTTACTATCCATGAAAAATTCGTTACGTGTTAAAAGAACGATAATTCACGTTTGCTTTCTTCGCTCGCCTGCGCGCCAGATTGTCAACTGCTTCACAACAAACAAATTCTCGTCCTTCCACCCTTGCAAGCGATTGTGTTTGTTTCCCCTCAGGTACCCCCACCCCACCCCAACTGCTCTCCCGTCAGCCGTGAACAGTAAACAGCAAATGCCTACCTTCAACGATCTCATATGAAGATCTGTTTCCATGTGTAGGTAATCTTTTATACTTTTTTAAAATCATTTCGCTGTTTCTTTAACATAACTTGTGTAGGTTCGTTAGGGACTATTTACTGTGTCGGAGCTCTACGAGGAAGTAGAATCTGAGACCCAAGCAAACTGTGAAGACTGCCAATCTCGTGACGTACTCGGTTACGTCCGAGATACGTTACAGAGTAAGCCACGCAAAAACCAACCCACATGACCCTCCTTTTTTCTTCTTCTTCCTCAGATTCGACTTTCGTCAAATGTATGAAGGAGCCTTAAATTTGAACCTGGCAATAGCTATTTGGTGAGGCTTCCTGTGCTACTAGTTCCATAGCTATTCTCGTGTAAGAGTTTGGATTTTCTTAGAATGTAAATATAGTGTTTCTCAACTATGTGTAAACGTTATCATAAGATTTCATGACCAAGGTTGGAACCAGCGTTCTAAGGTTCTTAGAACCGCCCAATACTTCGCAAAATGAAGTAAAAAATACGCCACTGAGTGGTCATCCCCACCCTCTTCCTCCCAAAGCAAAAAACTTAATTCGCACAGTGGTTATGCTACGCGAAATGCAAGGGAAAATAGGACCGATTCTATTTGTGAAATATGCTATGGCCAGTCACGTATCTGGAAATCCATTTCGGGGGGGGTCCGAATCATGTGTCTCAAAATAATAATAACAATGTTTAAATTAAAATGATTATATTAAATTAAAATAGTATTAATTAAAATATTCAAATTAATTATTATTATATTTTTATTACGTGAATAGGTAAAGAGACGGTATAAGGATAGTGATATAACAGCACGTATTAATTATCTAGCTTCCGTATAGTCAAGGTCGGCAAAATTTGTAAAAAGCTGTTAATGTCAAATTCATAAAGAATTGAATATGTATTGAATATCAAAAAAGGGTTTAGATCCAGCCGACGAAAAGTAAAGCAGCTCTATGCTTATTATTAAAAGTGGTAATAAATCTTGCGTAAATCTTTGGTACTGCCATTCAAAGTCGTATGATCCTTGCCTTCCAATAAGTTTTAAATATCCTCGATTAAACAACAAGTATATTTTCATTATTTAATTTTAGTTATTTTATTATTTTCACTAATTAGTTTTAGTAGGGGAAGCGGGGGCTAGTTGCATCAGGGGTAGGTTGCAACACTGTTAATATCTCCTCAACGTGAAGAGTTACGAGAACGAACTTGCCCTTTGCGCATGCGCATTTTGTGGAGGAAGAAACGTTCTAGATTGTTGGTGCACGCGAGCTGATAACAGTTACAGGAAATAAGAATTGTTGTTTTGAGACTAGGTGAATAAAATTTGAATAATTTATTTTGAAGTGACTGGCGACTAGGACAAGTAACTGTCGTTGATTATGTTGCTATTAATGATACACATGTACTTTCACCTGTAAAAGAATAACAGCCATGATTACAATGAGATTCATGTTGAAGACATTTTCGTCTTTTTGTTAAGTAAAGTAGGTGAGGGGTAAGTTGCAACAGGTGGAAGGGAGTGAGTAGTGTATAGATTGTGACGGATGGGGACATTTCAAGAAATGTGTGAAAGAAGATGCGTTTTATGTCTGTCATCATTGTTACTCAGATTAAAAAAATGTTTATTTTGTTTGTATACGCCTTTATCTAGCGTACATTTATAAACCACCAATATGCTAAAATTAGGTCTAGGCCTACTTGAAGTTTAAAATATTGTTACAATGCCAGCATATGTTCAACAGTTTGTAACATAATAGCTATTCATATCGTTTTTTGTATAATTTGTTAAATAAATTAAGATTTTCGTTATTACTTTCATTTATGTTTCCAAGTGTTGCAACAAAAGTTAGGTGTTTGGAAATTTTAAATTTCCAAGAAACGTACATGAGTGTCGAGGTTCTCAAATTTTATGTGCAAGTGGAATGTATCCCGCCTTTCAACTACAAAGTTTCGTGAACGTATGTTGAAAAGCAAAAATTATACAATTTTTTGAAGTTGAAAATTTTAAAAGTGTTGCACCCACCCCCTTTGGCTATGGCATGAAAATGCTACAAGATTCCTCCACTTTACACGGTAGAATTCGATCGTGGCGGAAATGTTAAGGAAAATGCTTTCGTCTAAAGCGAGCCTAACGGTAAGAGAACTCAAAGGAATAGAAGCGATCCAAGATTTCTCCAGCGCAAGGAAAGGGAAGCGACGGAAAAGACAAATGCGAGTCTAACTTGTCCATTAGCCGAGCCCCGTTCTCTCTACACGACCCTGGATATGTGCTCTCCCGGGTCCTGCGGGAATGCAGCCTTCTGGGACTTTGCGGGAATAAAAGGAACATATGGGAATCGTCTTTCCTTCTCACCGAACAAGGACAGGTTGCCTCCTTGCTGGAGAAGCATTTTTGTTGAACAGACAACGCATGTGGATATTTAATAGTTTATTTTTTTTAAATTACTAAAATCCACTCAAAAGAAATATATAATCCTAAAAATAAAAATAATAGTTAGAAAAAATTTTGGACCTAAACGGGATGAGGAGACAGGTGAGTGGAGAAGGTTACATAATTTAGAACTACATAATTTGTATTCATGTCCAGATATTATTAGAATAATTAAATCAACACGACTTAGGTGGGCAGGCCATGTGGCACGAATGGGAGAGGAAAGAAGAGTTTGCAGGATTCTTGTTGGGAAAACTGATGGAAAGAGACCCGTAGGAAGGCCAAAATGAAGCTGAAGCTAAAGAAAATCGATAAGGATGGAAAAGATTGGATTGATTTTGCCAAGGATAGGGACAGATGGAAGGCTTGTTTTGCTGCAGCCATGAACCTTCGGGTTTAAGAAGGCTAGAGAGTTAGCAAACAAATGTTTAAACAGGCAACAAAGAAGTGCGCACAGAATGCAAGGGTCGAATGAATGAATGAGTTATAATGTTTGGGTGCGTCGGCCATTTTGCACCCTTCAAAATGTACGAGGGAAAAATCCTCTTATCGAAAACCCTTACCTTAAGGCAAAAAAAGGGATGTAAAGAGCCCTTTGAGAGAGCTCGAAAGGGGCCTGCACAGGACGTACATTAAAGAAGGCAGGCACGTAGCCAGGGGGGGGGGGGGGCAAGAGAGCTGAAGCCCCCTCCCAAAATCCTAAAAATATCTAATTTAAATAGTGTATAGTGGTAATTAATTTTACTTCCTTGGCAGGAATAAACCTTACATCGAAAAATGTTTAGTGTATAATAGAGGAAGCAGTTTATAGTATTTTTCTATTCTACCATTTAATACAAAGAATAAATGGATCCACAGCTCTCAAAATGTATAGTTTTCTTTGTGAGAGGTCACACAATACAAACTTTATCAGCAAAATTTGGCCCTAACTTTTAAAGCCTTCTTTTACTGGAATGTATAAAAGTTAATAACAAAATAAAATAGCTATGAATTTCAGTACACCAACTGTACACAATGTAAGAAAAATAATGTCACTCATATACGGTGGATCGAGTATCAAAGTATCTCCATGCATATAATAGTAATAATAATAATAATAATAATAATAATAACAATTATAACAATAACAATACATTTGGAATTAAAATTGTTTTTTTAATAACTTAAAAATAGATATTATTGTAAAATGACAATTATAACAGTGGTAATACGCGCAATTATTATTGTCATTATTATTTCTACTAATGAAGTTTTATCAGTGGCCTGGCCCCCTCTCCAAATATTTCTGGCGACGCCTGTGCTGATAAGGGATGAACCCTTCCCCCCCCCCGAAATAAAATCCTGGCTACGGGACTAAAAGAAGGTAAGCATAGTCTAAAAAAAGAGGTTTAGCATCAGCACATTCGATAAGAATATGGCAAACACTTGAAATAAAAGTCGCTCTATGCAGTAATCTAGTATACATCATGTAAAAATGTTTCTAACCAAAGAGGACCCATTCATTTAGAACTCCTAAGGGCTGTATCTTGAAGAAAGTTCAACACGTGGTTTTTGATGTTCAGCTAATATCGTTCCACTTATCTGTCGCATAGAATGATCCTCAAAGAGCGTGATTCAAAAGGAACCAACCAGTTACATCACGCGAGAACAAAATCGCTCAACGTCAAACGCTGAAGTGGAGAAGTGATGTTGAAATAAGGAAATGTTGAAGGAAAACAAGTAGAAAGAGGTTTAATTTTCTATACATATGTATCTGGATATAAATATCACATTCTGTACGAAAAGGTTACTAATTCCTCGGGATTTGAGACATGTATTCGCAATCATCTGTAAAGCCGGCCTGCGTGGTGAAGTGGTTAGCACAGCGCGCTAAGACGCCAGGGGTCCCAGGTTCGAATCCCTACCTGAGCATAGTTGTTCTTTGCGCATGTTCCTTCACCAATTTCATCATATCATTACTCATCCTGGCTAACTGTACAAAAGTAAAATATCCACAACAGAACACTTCCAGACAGTATCGGCGATTGGGTGTCAAAAAACTAGGGGGCAAGAACAGTTTACTGTCTCTTAGTAGACAATTTTTAGTATTAAGAGACTATAGTGCGGGGGCAGAAGTGGCAAAGAGTGTACGCAAGTGACCCCCACGCCCCACCCCTTTCGCCGCCACTGCCTGCACAACTTGCTGAGTAAACACCAACAACTGTCTCGTAGAAAACCTCGACGGTGATAGAGAAACAGGAAAATACGAAATTTCTCGTAGTGTACATTTCGTCTGTCCAGCCGAGGAAAAAATCGTTACAGAAAATAGCTGCTTCTTACTTCTCGTAACGCCTGCGAGATTTGATTTCTACGAGGGCCATCCGGAAAGTAGTACCCGTTTTTTAATTAAAAAACAAAAACTAACAAATATTTTTTTGAAAAACTTTGTAATTGTTAACAACTAACTTTAAACTACTTCTCTACATAGTCTCCATGTACATTTAAGCATTTGTCATAACGTGTGACGAGTTTTTGTAACACAGCTTCATATCCATCTGCCGCCAGTCCATTGAGAAAAGTAGCCACCCTTCTTTCAGTTTCTCAACACTATGAAATGTATAAGGAAGATAGGAACGCACCTTGCACAAATTTGCCCATACTTCAGATGATTTTCACAATTTCATGAAGAATTGTTCCTGACACATCAGTGAACTGTTCACTGATTTCATCCAGTGTGACGCGCCGATCTTTCTTGATGAATTCGTCAACTGCACTCAGTTCGTCTGTAATGACAGACGGGCGTCCGGAACGTTCGTCATCCTGGACGTTCTCCCTCCCAGAGTTAAAGTTTCGACACCAGCGCCGAACAGACGACTCATCAATAACATTGCCTCCATAAACCTCCTTTAATTGACGGTGAATATCACATGGTCGCACATTCCTGGCGTTGAGAAATCTGATCACAGCCCCAACTTCACAAGCAGCGGCGTTTTCATTTCGTTCGAACATTGTAAACACTCACAGAAACAATAACTACAATGACAGCGCTACTAAACTTCGCACACACTGAGCAGTCAACTGAAGTCGTTTGACCTTGAGCGGCGGCTATTCGCGTCACTAGCGCTCCACACGGTGCGAACGAGTACTACTTTCCGGATGGCCCTCGTAGATGACTAATGTAACCTGAGACAGTTTGTAACCTGTAACTCGTTACTCTAACCTTTGGCCAATTTTAACGAATTTCAATTCTCAGTACCAACGACAGATGGCGTAAAGTTTACTGCAACTGAATATTCGATTATTTTGTTTCTTGGAGCACCATTCTGTTCCACGGATCACAAATATGGCGGATGTTAATGTGTTTTCTTACAATTAAAAGTATCTTACGACGTGATTCCTCTATAAGATTATGATGTTGTCTATTTCGGAAATCTTCCTAGTAGCTATTTATAATATTACATAGAACTTCGGAAGAATTAAAGTGATATCTATTAATGAAAGTATAAGCTACTCCTTGTATAGTCACCGGCAATAAAAAATAGACACCTAGATCCTGAATCGTCACTTTAAGGTGTTAGGCGTGTTGCAAAGTACAGGGGTGCAGACACCAGAGCCTCGTTAACCTGAAAAATGCAGTCCAGGGTGTACTACGTGGAAGAGAAGTAGACAATTGGGTGTCTTCGAGGAGGGTCATCCCTCACCAACAGCTTTTAATGCAATGGGATTAGGAGTGACGTTTCGCACCAACCAATATACTCTAGATGTCTTGAAGCTCTTCTAAACACATTATCTGGAAAAGAGTCGCTAAGGAGGGGTGGTCCGAAAGACGCTGGAAAGGTTTATCACGTCGAGCTGTCGGATTTGAACCCTTGTGCCGAAACCGTGCAACTTTCGTAGTTACGGAGTTAACTTTATCTCCACCTCTTGGAGACAGTACACAATCGCTCCTCTGAGAGGAAAAGTTGTCAGACGGTTTCCACACGTCACATGACGCGCGGCGACCAAGAAAATTAGAAAGATGGAACTTCACGTGAGAATACTCACCTTGGTATTTGTAGTGGAGGTGTAAAGGGTGATCTTCTGACAAGGCACACAAAAAACACCCTCACTTCCACGTAGCACACCCCGGTGACTGCTTCTTGCAGTAATCACTTGTGGGGCTGTGCTGTCTTGGTTTTGTCCTTGAGTGTGCCTCAGCTATTAATATGTCGGTTTTAAAAATTGAGTAAGAACAGGGTTGTTAAAGGTCCAGGAATTATAAATAAATTCAATTCCGGTCCAAGAGAGAAAATCGATAATCGATAAGCGTAAATGGATTCTGGACCGTAAACAACTCTTTTATCTGTAAAGTATTTCAATTCGGTCCAGGAATCTATTTTCCAGGATGAATTTAAATACTGTCCACAAACCTCTTTCCCGGCTCAACCTATTTTTCTGGATCAATTTAAATACGGTCCAGGGACCTTTTTTCAATTAAACAATGCGCAACTTGGACCGAATTTAAATTCTGCGAGAGAAACGGTTCCGGTCTAGCAACAGAACACAATACAACCCATTAGAATTTATGGATTCCTGGATCATTAACAACCCAGAGTAAGGAAGTTTTTAACAGACACATTTTATTATTAGGAGAGCCTGTCCTCAATCTTACTTTAGTTAAGGGGCTTATTCCCGGATCACGTGACGGGCCTATGTGCTGATGTACCCACGCTATAAAGTCAATCAATATTTGTATTGCTTACTTACTTCTTCTTCCCCTTCGTGCTGTTAGGCGTCGGGGTCCTTCAGCCATCTGCTAAAACTCTTCCTATCTTGTGCCATTCTCTTAACTTCCATTAGTGCCTTTCCTCTTTTAGTAACCATCTCTGCTCCCATTCTATCCGAGGTCTTCCTCTTCCTCTCCTTCCCTCTGGTCTCTCTTTCATTACTTGTTTCGGTTTTCTTTCTTCTCCCATTCTCATGACATGGCCATACCAGCCCAGTGTTCTTCTCTCTATTATCTCTTCAATTGATTCTACTTGTAGTTGTTCCCTGATTTTAGCGTTCCTGATTGTATCTCGTCTGGTTTTTCCTACGACTCTTCTGAGGTATTTCATCTCTGTTGCTCTTAATCTACTTTTATGCTCATTTTGGAGCGTTAAGCTTTCTATACCATAGAGCATTATTGGTATAATTATGGTTTTGTAAACCCTTAATTTAGTATTTTCTTGTACCTTTGTCCCTACTATTGTATTACTTATTTGGTCATATATTTTATTTGTTTCTTGAACCCTGTTATTTAATTCTTCTTCTACTTTTCCATCGGCTGTTATTATTGTTCCCAAGTATTCATATCTATTCACTTGTTCTAGCTGTTCTCCTTGCCATTTTATTTCCAATCTCTCTTCATTTCCATGCTTTGATATATATGCATTATTTTACTCTTCTTTGGGTTCACTATCATTTCTCTATCTTGTATTGAGCTGGCCCATTCTATTACTGTATTTTGTAGTTCCTGTTTCGTTGATGTTATTAATGCTATGTCATCAGCATACAGAAGTCATTGTACATAAACTGGTTTCAGTTTCCTATTTCCAACCTTACATTTTCGTGTTCTTCTTCTACTTTGTTTATGTATTTGATCCATTTGACCCATATTTGTATTGAATGAGCGAAATTCTCCCCTCATTAAACTTGCATCCTACCCTCTCCTGCCTGTGGTTAAGGAAATTGGGGGATACATTCATTTAACAATGGTTGCATAGTTAATATACCACCTTTCAGCAGTCTTCTCGTTTGTATGATCATATAAGGTAGAAACAGTGTAATTAGTATATTTCATTTCTGTCGCTTTATGAATGTTAACTCAACAGAATTCTATATCATCTGATAAACTAAAAATTTCCTCACATTTTAAAAATAAGTTTCACAATTGGACGACCCTCCAACTCGAACATGTGTAGTCCAAAAAAATATAAAATGGACTAATATAAAGACTTCAACATCAACCATTTAACTTATAGTTAAGGTTTTAACATGATATTCAACAAATATAGCAAATTTCAGGCACATAACAATACAAAATAATTGATTTCCATAGAAACCCATTGTCGTCCCACTATGAAAGTTTGCACACAAATAGTCAATTGATGTCTTCGAAACAAATATTTTTTTTAAAAAAAAATCAAAGGGGTGTTCTTGAGATTTTCAAAATAAACTTTTTGTAGAGTTTTTTTTAAAAAAAATACAAAATTGAAACAGCACAGCCATGTTGGATTTAGAATTAAAGCCGATCAAAAGAAGAAGAGAATGACACCAATTTGAACTCTCTAGGTCAAATAGTTTTCGATCTAGAGCTGTTTAAAGATTTCAAAATGTCGTCAAATTTGGGATTTTTCTTTTTTCAAAGTCAGTAACTCACAAACCAACTGCCCAAAAAATCTGAAATTGAGCAGTTTTTGTCCTTTTGATAGGTACAATTTATAAACAAGAAATCTCAATCCTAAAGGTTCAAAAACATTTTTTTATTGGTTGATTTGACATGGAATAACCCATCTAGAAAAGTGGATGTATGAAAAACTGCATCTTAGTCAGCACTGAAAGAAATTCTTGTCGCTGTGTCCATCAAACTTAAGGACGTACACGTTTGTAAACATATTTACAAAATTAAACACAGCTTCGATATTTAGTGTTTTTCTCATGCGTGCTCAACCTCTCCTGGCTAGAATGAAGCTTCACAACGGCTAAGGAACGCGACTCAGCTTCACTTAAAAAAAACTGACTTTTTGAACAACCCTCGTATTTTTTTTTCGGAAACCATTTCTCAACCAGACAATATATAGTGTGTGGATGATGCATGTTGGCGTCGCCCTGTTACGCGTCTCAAGAAGATTAAAGTGGTCAAGCTACGCGTGTGATCACGTGATTGCAGGCGTGGATTCCGGTTGCAAAGAATTTTATCTCCGAACCGGGATCTAGATGGAGCTGGCGTCGCGTAATTGGACTTGTGGAAGTTAGTTTTCGGAGGCTGGAAAGTCCTCCGGGCGAAAAGGTTATTCGCACCCGACTCCGCTGCGAGAATCTAAAAATAGACGTTAGCTCAGTCTTGCCATTGAAAAGATACGTCTCCGGGGGAATAGGTTGGTGGAGAAAAACGAACCTGCAGGGTTGCCAGGATACAAATATAATTTGTCATGTTTTCCGCGATTTTATTTTTACTTCAATGGCTACTGTACGAGAGTAGCAGCTGCTAATATAATGCGGTGGCACGGTGAGGATTCTGGGTTCGAATCCCAGACTAGTAACGTAACAAATTCCGTACAGGGAAGGGTTATTTGACCGCGAGGTAGGATGTTCATGACCACAATGCCTTTTGATATCGTCTCGAGATGAAATTTGACACCGAAATTCACATTTTTCAGCCAGTGACCTATGAGCACGTTCCCAGCACAACAATTGTCTTCTAAATTTCCCCATCATCCATTTATTCTTGAATAACTTCATATTTACAAACATTTGGAGCCAAAATTTACAATTATGACCCAAGTTTGAAAATCTTGGAGAAGTTATTGGCCTTGGAAAAATACAATTCGAGAGGTCTGTAACGAAGCGTATTAACGAATTCAAAAGATCTTCAAAACTTAAGAAATCCTAATTTGTAAGGCTGAGAAATTGGTTATTTTCAATTAGCAATAATGAAGTGCATAATAATTAATGGAACAATTGATTTAAATTTTAGGCTTCGTTGCTTAGTATTGAAAAACTTTCACTGTCTACACAAATGTCACTTTCTTTATAAATTATTTTGTTTTTTCGGCAAATTCCGTGTGTCACTCACGTGGCACTAAAAACCTGCCCCACTGTTCATTTTAAATCTATTCAGTTATTATTTCTACAATAATAATAGCTACTCGCATGTCTACATACCGGTCTCTCATATGTAACATATTGTCGTGAATTCACATGTTCGCATTTTGATAATCTTTTCTTCACAATATCAACGACCATTAAATATGCACTCTCGTATTTTATTAATATTGAAATATTTACAATGCTGAGAGTATAATTTCAGTCCTGTTCATTTTTGTCATTGTACATTTGTACATTCAGCGACAATAAAAGTGGGACATCTACATCCTGAAATATTCGCTTCCCTGCAAGGCGTTGTGTGTGTTAACTAACTCTACGGCGAAAGTGGATTTTAATAAACAAATTTCAATGCCAACTTCTGTCACCCAAACCGTAAATTTCAAAACTGCTTTACACCCCCGTATATTAGTAATCTGGCCATGGGTTTCTTAGGAGTCCCAAGAATTATCGGTAAATTCAGAGTTCCTGGCAACCCTGCATTGGAATGAAGATGGCGGGGAACGAGGGGGAGCCGGTGCGGTGATTCCCCCGATCAAAAAAAAAATCCACATTTCTCATGAGGGCACGTCGGAGGAAAGCGCTCTGAATGAAATTAAACTAAGAAGGATTATCTCTAGCGCACCTACTGAGAGAACACGACTGAATTTGCTTCCTCAGTTAGGAGACTGGGGGACCAAGCTGGTGCGCATGCGCAGAACACGCTTCGTCAATAAAACACGGGCGGCTAGCTTTCCGAAAGCGCCCACTGAAACGATGCGCGATTTGAACGTTTAGGAGCCAACTCTGCTGCCACCTGTTGAGCCCCAACGCAAATATTAACTATGAGTATAGTAATGGCACTGTCGGGCAAGTTTTGTTGTAGTCACCAGAAGGGTGACGGTTGGCCTTAGCCTTGTCAGCCGAAATATGATAAATTTTCAGAATCATCTGGAGCAGAGAGAGAAAATCACACTCACCCAGGATGGCCAGATTCTATAAATAAAAAATCGGTACATTTGTGTCAGACAAAAAAGTACAAGATTCTATATATAACCCTCACTATATTATAAGAAGGAATATTATGTACTTTCTATGAGTTACATGTTCAAATAACATACTCAAGGAAGATAATAATAATAATAATAATAATAATAATAATAAAATCATTAATCCGAGAAGAGCATACACTTTTAATCGCGATTAGCCAATGGTGACAGACAGCGGTAACTGGGGCGGGGGGAAGGACATTATACTTTCTCTTCGTAGACAAGGACACAGTGAGGGGAATAAGTGACAAAAATGTAGTGCAACTGCTCCCTGCCCCTTAAAAGTTTATGAATAATAGCTAATTTTAATGTTATAGCTGATAACATCACTTACAGTATTATTTACCTGACAAAAAGAATGTCTCAATTTTCGACAATGAGCACGCTTATTTTGTTGTGGAGCTGCAAAAATAAAGTGTGTCCCAGAATTCTTTCCTTGATTACAAACTTTATTCATATCCGCTATATGCAATGTAGAGATGTGAAAGTGGTGCCAAAATGTTGGAAAACTAACCAAGTTTATTTGTTGCAGGTTTCAGTAATGTGACTGTAGTGTAGAAGTGTCAGTGCCAAGGAATCCGGAATTAATGCTCTTGACATCGGGTGGCATCTTTCCATACAATGTTTCGACTTGGACTTGACAGGATTTGGGAATGAAGATAAATTCCATTTTTTAAATACCAACTTATTGATGGCAGATATTCTAGACGAAATAATTCTGTTCATTTGAAAGTTCCTCTGCACTGTTATTGGTGACCGGGACTCGTGATACCAGAGGACATGCTGAGCTTTTTCCTGATTTGTGAACATTTCCGGTTTTCTGGGCACTGACACTGCTACACTACAGCCACGTTGGTTAGTTTTCCAACATTTTGGCACCACTTTCACATCTCTACCTTACATACAGCGGATATGAATAAAGCTTGTAATGATGGAAAGTCTTCTGGGACACCCTGTACTATCGACAGCTATGGCGCCAATGTCATAGGATGATCTATTTTTTTTTTCTGGGTGGGGCACAGATTATGCTGTAAGTACATGATAGCAACACATCGTAACACTGCAAATATAATGTGCAAATTTTTCTCCGTGTAAACACAGCCTCATATGTGTATGTGCGCGAGCGGAATATACGTAAGGACAATGACAAGGCTTGAATCTGAACGTCCACCAGGAAACGAACCAAGGGGTTTTCGGTTATAAGGTGATAACCTTAGTAGATGTTTATAGTCCTTAGTTATTTATATTGACAATGATTACAGAAAGGGACAAGCTTGGGAATTCACTTCATCAGGTGAAACTGCCAAAAGCATGGATAAATACTGATCTCTTGCTTTGTGTCTATCGTTTAACGTTTTTGCCTGGTAACCAACAAAACATGAATTTGATTTCCGGTGTCTATTTATTTCAGTGACTACCGGATTCGTCGAGCATTATTCGTTGTAATACAACGCTACCAATACTTTTTACACCACTTAGTGATCCATTTTGAAATGGGCACGTAACCCCCCAGTGTCCCTCCCGCCTAAATCCGCGAGAGGTCATTGTAGCTTTCGTTCCAACAATGGTGCAGTTCTCCCAGCTTCGAAGCGTAAAATAAATATATCCGGAACAAATAGGAATTCCGTAGGAAACTCTTACACATACAGGGAGAGAGACGGGAGAAGTAAAACAGAACACATGAAAAATAGGACTGACTGACTGACTGACTCTCTAGCCTTCTTAAACCCGAAGGTTCATGGCTGCAGCAACACGGGCCTTCCATCTGTCCCTATCCTGAGCAAGATGTATATACTCTTTTCCATCCCTACCGATTTCCTTTAGGTCCATCTCAACGTTATCCCTCCATCTTCGTCTTGGTCTTCCTACAAGTCTCTTACCATCAGGTTTCCCAACAAGAATCCTGTAAACTCCTCTTTCCTCTCCCATTCGTGCCACATGGCCTGCCCACCTAAGTCTTCTTGATTTAATTATTCTAATAATATCTGGACATGAATACAAATTATGTACATGGAAAATAGGAAGCAAAAAAAAAAAATAGAAAGAGAGAGAGAGAGAGAGAAAGAGGAACGAAGAAGTAGAGAAACATAGAAAGAGAAAAAGACACGACGAAAGATAAAATTTAGAGCAACAGAGAAACAGAAGAGTAAGATCTAATTTCGGCGACGATGAGGATGGAATGATGGGATGAAATTGATGAAGTGGCAGCCACCAAGGAACATCCATGGGCAAACCAGGACTCGAACCCACCAGAACGTTCGAACACGCCAAGTACATATGTGTGTGTTTGTGAAACATAATATTTAGTGTGCTTTCATGCTTGCGTTCACCACTAACACATTCGTGTTTGTTCTCTGTTCATTCCACAAACACAGAACAAGATGCATTCCCCGTTGAAGCATCTCCCACTCAGGGGAAGGGGGTTGGTGTACTTGCAGTGGCGCGCCCAAAGGGGGGAGGCCTTAAACCCCCCCCCCCCGTTGGCACAGAATTCCTAAAAAAAGAACGTCAAACGCAGCAAAATATGGCAAAATGAGAAATGACTACTAAAGAATTTGGAATTCAAATTTCTACAAAAAACACGAGGCTACACCGTCCATAAGACCGTAGTCATTCTGGAACTTTCTTCGGCGTTCCCGAGGGATATCCCAATCGAGGTCTCCTGGGAAAATGTTCTCCAATCAAGCTTCCATTGTCACAGGGGAAATATGAGAAAGCTGGAAGAAATCGCGCCTCCAAAGTAGAACATTCCTCCTCTTTTCACCCCCCCCCCCCACACACACACTTCGCAAAGGATTGACGATTGATAGTAAACATTCAGGGAATTAAGCTCATTTCTTTGGGGAGAATGGTATTTGATTTGATTTATTTCACTTCGCGTTTTGTGCCACTTTTTGGCTAATTTGCGAAGATGAGTGATGATATGATGAAATTGATGAATGGACATTCACAAACATCCATGCCCAGGCCAGGATTCGAACCCGGGACCCCTGTCGTCGCAGCGCAATGTGCCAACCACTCCGCCACGGGGACCGGCGGATGGTATTTGAAACACACACACACATGTACAGTCTTAGAAAAAAATACCTGGGCCACGGGACGTAGAATTTCGTAACGTCTTAAGCCTGTTGTTTATGCAACCCAAATAACAAAATATTCGCTTAAGTTTGCCTGGTGATTCTGAGTTCTCGGGAAGGATTGAGCTTTGATAGCATGAGTCACATGACTCGTGCCCCAGCCACAACAAACAGCTGGGTGCTACGATGCCTCCAGAAGAAAATTTCAGGAACTGGTTTCTTGACGAAGCTACTCGTAAGGAAATACTATTCTTTCAAGTGATATTAGAGTCATTGTCAAGAAGGTTCGCTGAAATGATGGTTCTCATCACAGACCACATGCCACACGTTAATTGTTTAAGTCCAGTTCATGCACTGGACCTACAGATTAAAATGGGATCCGAACCAAATGCCTCTCTATTTGGTATTGAATTCGGAAGCCTTTCATTACATGACGAAGACGTTACCACTACGACATCAGAGAGGCAATGGAACCCCTTGAGAAAGAGATAAGCGAAAATTGCTACGTGACAAACCATATTTGCCCGTAAATTTAAAAAATAAGACAATATTTTGTACTGACAGTTTCGAACCGTGGGAGAGGCATATATATTTTTGTACCATCGTCCATTTCACGAGTTTATAATTCTTCCTCACCGACACGAGTAACGCGAGTGGTAGAAGAAAAGCGAAGTAAAATAACTGAAACAGAAATAAAAGGAAAAAGCGAAATAAATTTTATTCATAATATTCTGCAGTCACTTGAGTTGTATTCACGGGATGCTATCTTTAAAGAAAGCCGTGGTCTCTTCCTTGTGTTTTTCGCTTCCTTTGTGCTCTTGCTTCCCCCGTCACGATTGGTCTAAAACTAATTAATGCGACGTTAATTAAACAATCCAAACAACGAAACAATGCACAATCAACTGCACAAAACAACATTACAAATGTTTTCGAATCGGAAAACAATTGAGATTCTGTAAAATGACTTAAGATGCAGTAATAAAGTGGGAATTCGGTACCGTATAGAATTAAATCGGTAGAGATGTTCGATTTGATTGGATGTTTGTTATTTAGATTTGCTATTCTTTCACTTTCGGCAAATAGCGACGATGAAGATGAGTGATGCTGTGATGAAATTGATGAAGGGACACTTACCAAGGACACCCACGCCCAAGTCGAGATTCTAACCAGGGACCCATGGCATCGTAGCGCGCTGTGCTAACCACTCCTCCATGGAGTGGACATTATAGCATATTTTGTGTGCTCAATTGGGATCAATCAATGGAATGAATAGGCATATTATATGATTAATAAATTCATATCATAATACCACGTCATATTATTCGGCACGAAGTAACATCAGAGACATTCAATCTTGCATTTTTGCCTTTCAACTAATTCTTTGAATTCAGGTTAATCACAACAATAAGATAAATTATGAAGCAAATGATAGTTATTACGAATTATCTGACAGAAACAACATTAAGCAGGCTCGGTGGTCAAGCTCATTAAGTGATTGACATTCGATATCGTCGCCAAAGTTCCCGGGTTTGAGTACCGTCCTTGTCGGGGGTGTTTGACTATTTCGTCATCAATTTCATGTAATTGACACTCGTCCTTATCGTCGCGATCATCGAACAGGGAATAAAAATTATAAAAATAAATACGATGGAAGAGTACTTACTTCATCTCTCACGAAATCTCCTACAAAACCGGAATATATAAAATACATGTATATTCATTCACATACATTTTCGATTTCTATATTTAACTAATCGAGACCGAGAACGGGAGAGCAACTTTCAATTCGACAAACCGAGAGACGGAGAAACTGTCAAGTCTCGTTTCTTCTTGGCACCTGCGTAATCGAGTTGTTCTGTTTGTCATTGGCTTTGTATTGGCAATTATTGTCATTATTCTTTCCCTGCAGGTAAACCATAACGATGAATTATGATGAAATGAAGCAGATAAAAGGGCAAGAACAAGAAAGTCATGCCTGTTCGGGACTCCAACCCAGAACCATACGTAACGAGATTTGAAATTCTGGAGAAGGCGTCCGTGTTTCGCTTGGTTTTCTCTTTCCTCTACTTCCCTTATATTATCATACATGTATAATAAAAATGGATCTCATACGATATGTTGCGATTCATAATTGTGCTGGTTAGATGCTACAGATGTGAACTCCAACCTGCAATATATTATTCCCTTTTGTTTCGTATCTGGTTGAACATGAAATTTTCTTACACTGTGACAATTTCTTTCTTAGTTTTGGTTTGGTGCACAGATATGCTAATCTGGACTCGACCTTCAGTTTAAAGTGGGATACTAACCACTATGTGCATCCACCGTGTATCAAACCCGGGATCCACTGATTACAAGGCGACGACGTTATCACTACGCCATCGAGGAGGCCCCATGACAAAATGTTATTCACTCGATCTCTACCATAATTTATTTCAGCATTTACATTTTCGTTTTCTTCTTCTTTTTTCCTTTTGTTGACTACTCTTATACAACTCTTTTTGCGTCTTCGAATTTCTTCTTGTTTCAGGAAAAAATAATACATGCAGGCTGTATAAAAATCCCCCGTTCAAATAGATAAAACGTTCACTCCCGAGAACTAATTTACATGTTTATCACTAACGTAACCATTAGGAAGGAAACTATTGAAATGTTAACTGATATAACTGCAGATGAAACAATACTTACAGCCACTAACGAAATATCTATTCTTGTGTAGCCTCACAGACAACAAGTATATGGTGAGTCATTCACTCTTGCTGACTACGGGCGAAGGTCACTGAACTAAAGGGTGGTTGCAAGCAAGCAGGCTTCTGCTCTACCAAAGACGAGGTCACGTGTTCCAGTTATCAATGGCGTACGAAATAAGGAGGAACACAGCTATCTGACATATGTTTTGGTCCCGTCATTGCACGTAGAACACTTTATCGTCGTGGCCTTGAAGTTCCCTCAGGGCACTCCTACGTAGAGGCTTCTCAGCTAGAAGGATATCTTCCCCATTGAGTGGAGGAAAAGTGGGTGCGTATAGAGGTCCTTCAACTTTCGTATTCTTTTTCATTTCAGAACCCGTGCTGTATCGTCGACTTAATCCAATCTATCCGATGTAGGTTATAGGTTCTGTTTCTGTTCGGTTATTTCACGTTGTCTTCCTGCTTATGTTATTCGCGACGAAGGTTCTGGATTCGATAATCTGGACAATAACGGGATTGTGTTGGTTGCTTGATTTGGTGTCT
Source organism: Lepisma saccharinum (assembly GCF_977018435.1). Taxonomy (NCBI): domain Eukaryota; kingdom Metazoa; phylum Arthropoda; class Insecta; order Zygentoma; family Lepismatidae; genus Lepisma; species Lepisma saccharinum. The sequence goes on along the minus strand of NC_139248.1, from coordinate 3,620,423 downwards.
TAAGTCCACTTTATGTCCTGTTAGGCTAATCGTGAATGGACCTACAGTTTAAAGGGGGATCCGAACTACTATGTTCCTCCACCGAGTATCGAACCCGGGATCCCTTAATTACAAGGCGCCCACGATCCCACTCCGCCATCGGGGATTGTGTTCGAAACGAATGAATCAAATTTGAGTGATATGATATGCAACCATTGGAAGACTATTGAAAGAAAAGCTATGGGAACCTGCCAGTTTTTCTACTGCAGACAGGAAACCATAAACATGGAAGAGAAGCTTACATTCTATGAAACCTGACGCTATGTGCTCGAATACTGGCTAAATATAATCTATAGGGGCATAGCAACGTTAAACAACCTGTTATATGATACATATAGGTTTAAAAAGGTCGAAATACAAAGATTGTGTGCGCCTCACTGATGGCGTAGTGGTAAGGCCTTGTAATCAAGGGGTCTGGGGTACGATACCAGGTGATCGCACATAGTGGTTCGGATCCCACTTTAAACTGTATGCATTTCAGATTAGTCTTTCTGTGCCGGTGACTCAGTCGGTAACGCGTCTGACTACCATGCTATAGGCCCCGGGTTCGATCCCCGGCCGGTTCAAGCCCGGGAACTTTTCTAACGTTGGAAGCGACCCAGGCGCCCACCCAGCGTCGAATGACATGGGTACCTGGGGGAAACCCTGAGGGTAAAGGCGGTCAGGGGCGTGATGCTGATCACATCACCCACACTCACGAACGAATCAAGAAAGTGTGGGGCGGCGTGATGCTGATCACATCACCCCCACTCACGAACGAATCAAGAAAGTGTGGGGCGTTACCCCCACACCCCCTATACGACTTCATGGCGTAGCGCTAAGCACAGGTGAGGACTTTACCTTTTTTTTTTTTTTTTGCATAAAGTGGACTTACAACAAAATTTAAATTTGCTATAAAGATTATGATAAGGTATTAAAGAATTGGGTCTAACACATTTTTTTATTGTTTACCAATGACATTGTTAACTAATATTCTTAATTTCAGTTTCAAGATGAAATCGGCTACGAAATAAAAGGAGTGGGTTCATATTTCTGTTACGAAATTTCACTTTTGTAGTATATCTGTGCCACACTAAGATGTGACATAATAAACAAATCTGAGACACTTTCAAAGTATTAAATTGCTATCTACGTATTTGGGAACAATCTTTCAATATAATACTTTTTTTGGACGCGTCAAATCATAGTATTTAATTCCTGTTTTAGCAGCTTTAAGAAACCTGATTTTGGGGGGGGGGTTACAAATGCCCTTTCTGCTCCCGTCAAGTTACGCCTATGACAAACAGGAATTCAAAGTAAAAGACTGTCCCGACTAAATCGGGAGACACGTCTGATAGATTTACAATTGGGAAAATCATAATTAAGCGTGTAGTTGAAAACAACCTATTTTCATATATTGCATGCAGCTCTACTTTTTCTGCAATGTGGATCAAGAACTGGGGACGTGGAGAAGCACAACACTCCACGTAACCAATAGTCACGTGACCCTCTTTGCTTTCCTGTCATGTTGACCTTCGCGTGGAACACATTTCTCGGTGTTAAGACAGGCAAAATCACCCGATCATCGAAGGGTGCAATATGTGTTGCCTACCCTCCTGCATTACTTGCTCCTATTAAAGCCTTATGTGGAAGAACTTTTTTCCATGACTGTACACACAGGGATAGAAAAATACATGGCGTGCCCGACCACCATAACGCCTGAATTTTCTAATTCAGTTCTTAAAAAATATTAACGTTTCTAATAATTCGAGTTCGCTTATAGAATTTGACATTACCTTTTTAAAAAAAAATAACGAGCACAGTCTGTTTTTTTAATGTCTGTGTGTCTTCTCAACCACGTGTATCATTAAATCAGAACAATAAACATTCCATGATAGATTGTTTGACTATTGCTAACCAAATTTTAAAATTTCCGGCTATAATGGGCGGGTTAAAGTTACAGTGGTGTAAGTCACATTGTAAAGAAAAAGACTTAGACACAGAAACCAGATCGAGATAAGTCAATCTGTTAACAGAAAACGTGAAGTAAGTCAGAGATGCATTCAACTGACAACAGATGACAGTTGAACTTCTAGTGGTAAAGGAAACAGCTGTTGTGTTGATTAGCAGAGTATGCTTTTTTTTTAAAAAAATAACTTACACCACTGTAATTTTAACCTGTCCATATGGTAGAGTCAGCCATGTATTAAAATGTATTGCATGATTATGTCCCGCGCCGTGGCCGCGCGCGGTCTAAGGCACCAGGCTATTGGCTCCGTTTACGGGACGCGCGCAGGTTTGAGTCTCCTGGGTGAAGCGTAACAACTTTTCTCCTGAGATTTCGGCATGTGTATGGGACCTGTGGCCACCCACCATCGTGAGGAAATTAGGAAGCTACAAACGAGTAGGGTAACCCGATCAATGAAATCTACAACAACGACTGGGGGTTTGTCGTGCTGACCACACGTCATCCCGTAGCTGGTTGGATGATCGCCTACCTCTGCTGAGACATGTGGGAATGAGGCCGGCAGTCAGTACGGAGGCCCTGCTTCTCAAGGACTGTTGCGCCACGGGTAAAATAAATATACAAGGAGGTTCAAAAAAGTAACTGAAGTACTTTGATAACGCTTTTGGTTATCTTTTTCCTGACCACCCTGTATATTATAAGGCTATCTCTGCAAACTGCAACATACAAAGAAGGCATAGGGGATGGAAGTAGGGATCCCCACACATTCATATTCTTGAGAGGTGATGCGATCAGCACCACGCTCCTCGAATTATTTAAATTCGGCGCCACTTCTTAAACCGTGCTTCCTTGTACGTTCGCATATAATATAGATAATTTATTAAAATACATTACATCGTTAACGGGACAAGTCTTTCCAAATGTTAGTCCTTATATCAGCAAACGATGAAATGTTACGGACAAATTATACTTATCGATTCAATTTGGAACCTATATAACATAAAAACAAACACACACATGCACACACATACTGACCCATATCATTACATACTACATGTACGTACAATGTAAATCGTCAGGCTGAAACCAGCTGAAAAATGAAATTGCAAAACTCCACCAACAGCAAAACAGTTTTCTTTACAGTCATGCAAACCGTGAGACAGGAATTCAGATAAATGAACGTCAGAGCCATCTGTTGGCGGTCTTACGTACCTGATACGGTGAGCAGTGGAAAGGTAAGGAGGCAGAAGGACAGCGATAGTACCGTGTTTTTCCATCGGATGGCGCCACGTGTCTCTGATCGCCGAATCCCTGAGCAGAACCAATGTGGGGCCATGGTGGGAAACGCCTTGCCTGCAAATAGTAAATTAAAATTAAAGGAATAATCTTGTGTGTAAGGCATTATAAATTGTTTGTGAAGTAGTTCGTTACACATAATTATATTCAGTGGGCTATTTATGAATAAATTTAAAAGTGAAATACACATATTAATATTAAGTTGGCAAAAATAACAACCAATTGACCTCCAAGTAATGCCGCTATATACAGTAAAACCTGTCTATCCCGGAACATGATGGTTCCGAACAAAATTTTCCATCTTAACAGTTTTCCTTCTTATACAGGGTTGACTTTAAATACAGTATAGAGCGCTGCAGGAAATAATGGAAAGACAGATTTGCATTTCGCATTACTTATAATGTAGAGTACTAATACATGTACGTACATGAATAAAAATGCAATACAGTCGCAATAAGCATAGCAGAGATTACAATTATGTAACTACACAACATGTTGGTACACTTTTTACAGTATTGTAAGAACGTACAGTACGTACTTATGTATCTTTTCGAACCCGGGACCCCTGGCGTCGTACCACGATGTGCATAGAGGGAAAGAGAAAGATTGAAAGGTGTAATAAGAGAGGTGAAGAAAGATTGAGATAAACGTGAAGAGAAAGAAAGAAACAAAGAGAGATATTAACAAGAAAAATAGAAAGATGACGAAAGAACAGAGAAGAAACAGACAAAGAAAGGTGGAGAAAGAGGGTAAGAGATGAAAGAAAGAAACGGAATCGTAACAGCTATGAGTATTGTAGCGCATTCTTTCATATCGACAATGTTACCGATAAGCGAATGGCAACAGATGCGTGAGTACAACACACATATCTTTGCCGTTGCGCACATACCAATTTTCGTTTCGTCTCCCTCTCTCTTAGCATCACGTGTGCTACGCTGCTCGCCAACCTTCGTCACTGTTGCCATATTGTCATTCCATTCCTGAACACACTCGCGCAAACATAATTGAAAACAATTGAATAGAGCTCCAGCTCGCGGTTCACACCGTTCGGCAGGGACGGTAATGTGGCAATATAGCACGGCGTAGTGGTTGCTTCTTTTATGTAGTGCATGTTCATTGGCTAGCTAGTAACTAGTGTTGCCAACTGTAATAATGAAGCACTATTTCTGTCACGGAAGGGGAAAGGCAGGTAAAGTGACAGTGAGTTTTGTTGGATTGGAAGCACCATATTTTTATTTTATACTAAGTATTTGACCGGTTTGACGTTGTGTGCGAGTACTTCTGAACTGTAGACAATTTACCGAACCCATAGCTGTGTTCAATGTTATCTACTGGTTATAATCAGGGCTAGGATTTATAGGTAAATACATACTTTTAGTTTGACGAAATATCGCTGAAATTTTGTGATATCTTTGCGAATAGTAATGTTTGTAGTGATTTAAGGTACATTTTATTGTCAATATTTTTCCATATTTCAAACTTTAATAAATACTACTCTTACATATTTAAGGAAAATATACTTAATTTTACATATTTCAACAGGTTTAATTTACAAATTGTTCATATTTCATAATATTGGAATTGTTCAAAATAAATAAATTATGTGGCTCCAACAGCATTTGAACTCTTGGCTCCGGCACGTGTTCTTGTAGAAATGGCATAGAGGAGGCTGTCATTTTTGCTGCTTAATGCGATGCATATTGTTTTCTGTGTTAAAATTGCCATGCTTTGATGGGTGACCAAGTTCATAGCAGGGCCGGCGGAAGGGGAGGGCGAACCGTGCCACCGCCCAGAGCGGCAAAATTTGAAGAGAAGAAAAAATAAACCTATTGAAAACTGTGGTCGAGCGAGATATTCTTTTGCGCTTAATAATATTGAAATAGCATAAGAAGTCTCATCATTTATTTTATATTTTGATGTTTTACTTAGGAATATATTGATTTTCAATTTCCCATTCCTGCGTAATGACCGGGGGGGGGGGGGGGTCGAAATGGAGCGGTATCTGCCGCCACCGCCCAGGGAGGCAAAATGACTAGCGCCGGCCCTCGTTCATAGCAAAAGAAAAAGCCGCGCAACTTATCGTCTAGTGGCAGCAGTGGCGTACGCAAGGGGGGGTTACCGGGTTTAAACCCCCCCCTTGAGCTTTTGAAATATTATGGAAAATGCTGTAGAAAGAAATTAAAAATGGCTAGTTTATCACAGTCAAAGACCTGCGACAGTAATAATAATAATAATAATAATAATAATAATAATAATAATAATAATAATAATTTGAATTATTATTCCCATGCAGCATGAAGAAAAACACAACATTCCAAACACAATCCAAGCGGCTGCAAAGTTCAATTTTGCAATTTTTTTTTGCAAAAAGTCGCTCAGTGACTCTCGCGAGAATTGTGAAAACTCCTTGCTTCGTCCTTATTGCAAACGTTCTTCCCGGTACTGATTTCACATCCCCTTGTGAACTCTCAAGTGATGCTGAGTCTACATCCACATCATTAAATAATGTTGAAGAAGTGTTTTGTGAATCACCTAGAAGTGATAAATGTGTTGGAATGTCTATAAACTTACTTTTCAACGAAAACATAGACTCAGTGGAATTTAGCAACATGTATTCTCGCGCTTCATCATCATCCTGGGCCAGTTCCATAGGTAAAGGTAATCTAAATTCCCCCGTGCATATAGCCCCGTGCCATGAAGGCACACGTAGTGGTGTGGTGGGCCCCAAAGATTCTCGATCTCGAACTATTTTGCAGGTGATGTGATCAGCACCATGCTCTGGCAGCCTTCATCCCCCAGGGTTGCTCTCAGGAACCCAATGCTATGAGGCTGGGTACGGAGACAAGGCTGGATAAATTCCAACCAATTCCGGGAATCGAACCCGGATCTCCCACGAAGTTGTCAGACTAGAACAGCGCGGCTCCTTGAATTAGTTTCATATTTCGATTATTTCAATAAATTTAATATATTTGCTTGTTTTTATGGATTTTTTTCACACTTAAAATGTCTCACTTATCATATACAAATAACCGTTGACTAGACAATTATTTTGTAACAAAGAAACAAAAGAAATGTAATTTTGTTCTATTTCTTTTATAAATAGCAGCTGCATTAGTAGTAATTATTAGTAGTAATTAAATAAATTAATTATAAGAATTATTAATTAATTTATTATTATTATTATTAATTAAAATATAATAAAACAATGGTAATGTGAATTTGTAGAAAGTTTTCGAAATAACACCCCCCTTGATGAAATCCTGCGTACGCTACTGAGTGGCAGTATATGTTGTTATTGTTTTGGAAGCCGGCATCGTTTGTAAATGTAGAACAAAGGCAACCGACTGTCGCCGATCACAGAGAGGAAATAATAATACTGCTTGAGGCGGAGTGTTGTGGTCCAATTGTCGCGGTTTAACACGTTGGCATGTTATTATCTGCCGTTGCAGTTCCGTACCAGTGTATACGGGTTTTGGGAGTGAACAGTTAGAACGCCACCAGTGCAATAATGCAATGGAAAATAATATATTTTATTTTATTTTGTTGAAGTCACTCAAATAAGGAATCGTATGAAGAAGTCTTCTGTGCAGCATTTTTGGTAATTTTATATATGTGTTAGTTCATATTTTGCGAATTTTCAGTCCATATGTATGTAGCCACATACAAAGCCACTTGTTAGTGCATATTACTCCTAGTCCTGGTATAATGCATGACGTTTAAAACTCAACGTTAGATAGACCTGAATTCTCTAATTTGCTTGTTGTACGTAACAGCTGTGCATCGGCGCACTTCTTATATAGGTTCCGGGATATGCAGTTTTTTACTGTATATACGTTTAATAAATGCCCATACAGTAACGGTATTATATTTTCGATCTGCTTACTTCGTTGCTCCACAAGTAATTACACTCTTACTACCAGGCCGAGTTTTGCATTTTTTGTGGGAGATCAGCTATTTTGATACAACTTTTAAAATTACTTCTGCCGTACGCCGTGTGTATATCAATTATACACACCCTCATTGGCTAGCATCATATCGCGAGACCCTGGGCAAGATAAGAATACGATATCCGCATCCTCCTTTAAATTTAATAATCTCGATGTGATTCCATACAATATCTTCAGGGATACGTAAGAAATTATCATATTTAAATAATAATAATAATAAATTACTGACGAAAATTATATTTAATAATTTCATTCACCCTAAAAATGCATTTCTCTGTTTTCTGGGAGCTGAAATCTGAAGCTGAAAGGAAGGAAGAACTGCTATTATTATCCATGCGCTCCTTGACTTGAAAATAAAAGCATTTAAATACCTCACACCTTGCTCCGTGGGAGTTGGAACAGGCCCGTAGCCAGGCAGGGGCCGGGGGAGGGGCTCAGCCCCCCTGGAACTGCCGTCAGCCCCTCCTCGCACTGCCATCAGCCCCCTTTACTATTTTGCATAATTTGTTTGCAGTGAAGAGTGAAAATGTAGACAACTCACAACTTTAAGGATAAATCCACAGAATATGAACAGTATCTATTACATTCGCTCATTTTGTTTATGAGCAGAAGTAGCTGCAAGTATTTAGAATATTCTCTAGACTTCAGAAATTTCTTTCATAGGGGAGCTTCTTTATCTGTACCTTCACTGTCCCTGTTGCAACCTCCCGTTTAGACAGAAATCTGTGACTTTGATGTCATCATGCAAGTTCCCTCCGCATCTGCGTCAAAGGTCAACGACAGCTCCCAAGTTTTGGGAAGGAAGAGGAGTTTAATGGCTTCGGAGGGGGGTGGAATATACTGTAGGCACTGTGGTTAAATATTGTGAGTTTTTTGTGTGTGATATACATATCTGTATCATCTAAAATAGTATGGGGTGTGTAAGGGATAATTTCAGTATCAGTCAATTAACACTTCAAGAGTTGTTTTAAAAGATGTAGAAAAATGTAGTATTTGTGTAGTATATGATATTTATAAATGAATGAGCGCCTCCCCCCCCCACACACACATAATTTACCTTCATTTAATATTTTTTTTTTAAATGGACTTGGTTTACAAAGCCCCCCCTGATAACCCGTGAGCCCCCCCCCCACCTGGAGATCAATTCTACTGTAGCTACGGGCCTGAGTTGGAGGTACTTTATTGTTAACATATTAAATTTGGGAGTGCAAGGTCAAGAGGAAGAAGAAAATACAAGACAAAGTATTTTAATTCAATAAAAGAATAAATCGGTAAAAATGTTCAACTCCAAGCAAGTTATCGTGAATTTTTACGTAAATGTTTCACGTGAGAAACACGACAATAATAAATTTTACTTTTCTTCTGGCCCCTTAGGCTTAGGGCACGCCCACCTCTATGTCACGACCCTGATTTGACATATTCATTCAATTTCAAAGCCTTACTAGTGTACAACATACCAGACCAGTGATGAAATTCAGACGTTGGCCCGGGGGTGAAAATCCCCTCCAAAAAGTCATCCCGGAAAATTTCAAAATCCTGGCAGAGCATTCGGACAATGGCTAAGAAATTGGGCAACCAAGTTCACTTTCATTCTAATTTAACGTCAGTGGTGGCGATCGGGTTCAAAAACTGGGGGGGGGGGGACAAGGTGCCAAAGTTGGGGGCAAAGACACTTTACTTTTCCTTGGTACATAAGGTTTAGCCACACTAACTTCGAATTTGTGAGGAACGAGTAAAAAAGCAGGTATTCTCCAGAATATCGTCTTTACATCCTTTAGACTGCCGGGAGGGTTTACGGAAGTAACTCCTATTCCGCCGAAGCTTTTCCGCGCGATTTTTAAATTTTTACAATTATTTCGGAAAAACGTCACAACTCGTAGACTATTGGATCAATCTGCTTCGGGTAAGTTTTGTTTTGAAGCCAAGACACCAGGGCATGCAACTGTGTACAACTCAGAACGCCAAAGTGAAAAATACGGGCTGGGGTGGGCCGTGGCTCCCAAATTTCAATGAAATAATAATAAAAATCTGGACTTTGCCCCATCTTTCCCCACTCCTATGGGAAAAGGACGCACACTTTAGCTTTCTTTTCATAGTACGGACCTTCCGTAATGAAATGAAAGTTGTTTCATGTTTCTAGCTGGCACACAAAATGTAATATGAGCCAATATGTTGAAGTCTGAATGCACAGCTCGAAAAACAAGGTTAACAAGGACTTGAACACGTGACCTTGGCGTGTTGAAAGGGGGAAAAAGTGCTCCAACCATGACGAAGAGTTTTCCCAGAAAGCCTGTTAGTGTTTCCACCACAATATAAAAGTATCAAGGAGGAAATAGCATGGGAATTGTACCTAATTCTTCTTAACGGCTACAAGAGCCTCATTTTGTGTCAGCATAAGGTGACACCGGCGGTTTAAACGTAAATGTACGCGTCATCCCTTTGTTTCCCAACTGCTGGCGCTGTAATCATAGTCACCTCTTACCGATGAGTTTTTCTTTCTTCAATGCCATGGCCCGTGGGACAGTTTCTTTGCAAACACACGTCTCGTGCACCTGCCTCCCTTGACGTCACGTTCCCCAATTGCTTGAAATTTGCGAGTTTGACCAGAAGTGAAAGTTGGCGCCTCCATGCGGAGGATATACGAACTTCTTGCAGGCGCTCTTTTAAGAATGCAGAAGTTTGCTGCCTGAGATCAATGTCTGCCTATTACCTTTGTCTGTGGTTTAGCATAGTGTGGGGATAAAAGTTGGGGACTACTGCTACTAATTCAGTCCTCTTTAACACAAAATAATGAACGTATTTCAATTATTGTCCGTATTAATAACTGCTAACTAGTAGCATGCAATAAAATTCCATTTCACTGAAACTCAACAATGGTGTAACGTGACGTTCTCTTCTCGTAACGAATTTCAACTTCTCGCAGTTATAGTGGAACCACAAGCACGAAAGGTGGGGCAGAGTGGAGCATGCTTTCTTATGGCCCGAGCTGAATGGAGGAAGGGAAAGCTGCGCGGTAACTTTTCGCCAAAGGTTCTTTTGTTTGCGGTCGCTCTATAACGGTTAGTCATTCAGTGGGATAGTGGTGACCTTCTTGTGCAGGTAAATGTAAAGGAACCCTTGTGCGTGTTCACACATGCCATGAAGGCACATGGGGTGATGTGGAGGTAGAGCTCCATATATTCCTGATCTCGGCCATAGTTGGAATGATGTGATAGGCATCGCGCCCGGCCGCCTTTACCCCCCCTCCCCACGGTTGACCTCAGGTACCCGTTGATACGAGGCTGGATGGACCTCAGAGCCACGCAGAAACAGGGAAATGACTGGGAAAAAATCATGGTCCAGATCACCTGCCCGGGATTCGAACCCGGGTCGTGCCCAGGCAGGGCTTCGAACTCGGTACCTCTGGCGTCATAGAGCGGTATGCTAACCACTCCGTCACGGAAGACATCTTAATTTAATTACATGTCAAAGGTAAAGGGTAATTTTAAAATATTAGTAAAGTTTTTATCTGTACTATAATTTTATGCCTCTTGCATTCCCCCAGTGAAGTTTGATACACCCCGAGAAAAGTGACTGAATTCAACACTGTATCAGACTACATGAATTTCGTGAATAGCACCGCTTGTGAAGATCATTGCTGTCGACTGCTAAGCACCTTGAGCTTCCATCAGAATAGTCAGTTACTCGGAGAATTACGCGGATTCTGAGCTCTGAAATGTTTGCCATATGTTAATCAACGTTCCCCGCCCGAGACAAGCCGAATCCCGTTACATATCATTAATAATGATACAGGTTGTCCGAGGATTACTTAAGGAGACGCAGAACACGTGTAGTTTTCGGATAGCGACGGGAGATGGCACTGCCGTACTGCCATCTAAGCATCAGCGGCATCCAGCGGAGAAACCTGGAACTTCTTGGGCTTGGCGCTTGTATTGATTCAAGTAGACGATAGCAAATTCATTTTATCGTGGTGAGTGAGTGTCTGAATGTGTGTGTGATTGGATGTGTGAGTACGTAAGCGCGCGCGTGTGTGGATACTAGCGTAAGAAATTGATACAATTGTGTGGTAAAATCTATATAAAGAAATTGAAGAATATAGAGTGGAGTTTAAATGTGAGGTAGTAATTTTGTTTTAATATAATCCAATGCCCTCTTTACATCGTAATTGTTATGCAAAATGTCCCCGTCTTCAGATGAATGTTCTTTTTGTAATTTCATGTCAAATCACGAACCATTTACCATATTACCCTTTCATATAGCTATTGACCAAGTTTGTAGCAATTGTTCTCGCGAACCTCATGAGCATGCTTGCTGTTTGGAAAACGATTTAAGCTTCGCGTCCATTATAAGTGCTTCTAAATTAAGGTACATGCCTTATCCATGTAATACTTCATCTTTTAGCTCTTAGACATGTGCATAGCATGTCAGGGTTGGAAATCTAGTAATTCAAAATTTTGAATACATTGTTCGAAAATTTCCTCTCGTAGGAGAATTTAATACTAGAAAACATTCTTCAGACACAGCGACAGATCGGTAGTAAATTGTCCTTTAAAAGCTAAAATACATTCACCAAATTCTGTGAATAAATGGAGGATGTATCTAGGTACTAGATGCAAGACAATGAATATTTTCGTCCAGACATAAGGTGATTCTTCGCGACAAAACCTTAAGAAAAGAACTAAAATTAATATTAAACAAGACAAAATTCGAAGACGAGTCTATCCGATGGTGTAGTGCCAATGTCTTCAAAGGACCCAGTAGAGGAGCACAGTGGTTTGGATCCAATTTAAAGCTGTAGGTCTACATTCTATTAGCCTATCGCTGCATAAAGTGGACTCAAAAACGTAAAAATTCGAAGCCGCTTGCTCTAGCAGCGTCGTCCCACTGCTTATTCTAGTACGAGAATTGGCAGTCATTGTTTCCGCCGTAGCAAACCTGCGAAATGTGGACGAGTCCCTTCAGGGAAAAGCAGCGTGTCGAAACATGATGCAATGTTCCTCGGTCGTAGATTGCTCCCGAACCAAATCAAAAATCCAATCGGGAAAACCTCCAGGTTGTTATGCCTGAAAACTATTCATGTCCCGAAGGTGAGGTAGCAAGTCCATCTCTAATCTATCCAACGGGTGTAACGTATTGCATGCGTTCGAATGCTTCAGTGCAGGTCGAATAATTGTTAGACGCAACGAACAGAGAAAAGGGGAGGAAACTAGCATCAGAGAGAGCTCTCTACTGACAACATTCTTGATTTGGTTTATTTAACGTCGCGTTTCTTTCACTTCTGGCTGGAACGCGAAGATGGGAATGAGTGATGATGTGATGAAACTGATGAAGAGACACTCACAAAGAACACCCATGCCGGGATTCGAACCCGGGACCCCCAACACAGACTAATATCTGCATCCTTACGGAGCAGCGATTGCCACAGACGTAGGCGGCTAAGTAAGTAAGTACAGAGAACTGGTGTATACTCATATATTTCGGACACGTTAGCACATAGGCTATTGCATCCTTCACACAATATGGGGACATTCCACTTTTATGTTGTGGCCCTTTCCCAAGAAATCTGGAAGCAGTACACCCTCAGAATTCCAAAACACAATCACCAACACTTTCCGTGCAACAGGAGCAGCCTAGGACTTCTTTCGAGGTGAGCAACTGGAGTGGTTCCGCTGCATTGACTGTTGCTAGGACTTTGGGGTAAAGTGATGTGCCCAGGTCTCGAATTGTCACGAATTGTCGAACGAAATCTATTGGATTGGCTGCAAAGAGAGAGATTTTGTGTTCCTCACTGCCTGTTGATCTACAGTCAAAAGTTTCGGCAGGACTGAAACTTTTCTCAACTCCAAGTACTCTGTCAGATTGCAATCAACTATTGTCTCTTCAGCAAAGCAGACATCTTGACCACGTGTCCCTTGGTGATTGTCTCCACAGGCCTTCCTGAGTGTGGACATCTTCGGCGCTGCATGAATGCAACCACAGTGCATTAGGGCCAGTGATGTGCGTCTACGCGTAAACAACGATAGTCTACATTCTACACGTAGACTATTTTATACACGTAGATTAGGTAATCTATGTAAACAACATAGCGAAAGGTGATAACTTAACAAAGGGCGCCGTGGAATTGAGAGAAAATTATACTGCGTATCAGTTGCTGATGTGTGAATAGAACTTTTCGTACTCTTTCTTCCAAATTCGAACAATTTCTCACCTAGGAAGAAAACTAATATAGAAAATATTCTAGTGTTTTATGGGAAAAAGACCACTCTTGGCTCACGACTGCCATCTGTTGTTGTTTTTTGCATACTATTTATCTTCTTCCATAGTTGATGATAGAAAAGAAGAGAAATTTTGTTGTAAATAGGATTCTTTTCATTTCGTTAGGAACCAATATAGTTGAAAATGTCAATTTCCTTTCATGAAAGCCTTGAAAATTAATTTTAATGTACTTTAGATTGTCTACGTAGTCTATGTAAACTACAACCCAATGTAATCTACGCGTAGATTACATCGCATGTAGACGTAAACTTATAGTCTACGGCACATCACTGATTAGGGCACAAGCGGAAGCGAGAGGAGAAAACATATGACTGTCCACTTTAGTTCGCGAGTTTGCCGGTGTTTCTCATCTTGATTGAGCTGTACTTTCGAGGGTCTCACTTATCGCACCCTTCTCAAACACCTTTTTTTGGTGAAGCCCCGCCCTTCGTCTTCTGACGTAACTAAGGATTGCATTAGTTGTTAAGTTAAGCATGCTGCGTTTAGGTCTCGCAGCAAATATACACAGCATTTTTTTTCTGGGCTCACGGAAAAGGTATTATTTACGCTAAGAGCTTTAAACGTATATTTGACGCGTTTTCTTGGTTAACTTGTAAGATCTGAAGCGAGATGCCGCCACGAACGTGGGTGGGGGATAAACAGCGGGCGAGTTGTTTTCGTCCAATCACACTAAACCTTCAGCCAATGGGCGCAGCTGTCATTCTGCTTATCTACTACACGTGGAGTCCTTGAGCCAATGGGCACAGCTGTCATTTTGATCGTCTATTCCACGTGGAGTCTCAACCGTGCGGTGAATGTATTGTTGGAGCTGGTGGGCGCGCTCCGTCGACTTCAAAGCCAGCCACTCGTTAACGTAGCTAGGGCGCCGACTTTAACATGCCTTACCTAACCGTGGCAGAGTGGTTAGAACATCGCGCTACGACGCCAGGGTTCCGGGTTCGAATCCTGGCCTGGCCATGAATGTTTGTGAGTGTCCACTCATCAATTTTATCATGTTATCACTCATCCCATCTTTGCAAATAAGCCACAAGTGGCACAAAGGGCGAAGTAAAATAAAGCAAATCAATCAATCAATCAAACAAACCTCACAACGAAAGCATTGAGGCTAATGTCAAAAGACCAAAGCGGGTTTGACCAAAATAAAAAAAGGTGTTCAAGAAGTGTGCGATAAGTGAACCCCCTCCCCTCCTTCGAAACCGGAATGGGTCTCAATTATTTAAAAATGCATGATTTCCTTTTTCCAGTTATTTACCTTATTCTTTGTATGGTATGTGTAATATATCAACGAATTTTACGAAATTTTAACTCTATACTCTGTCCCAGTAACTCTGGAGCGAGTAACGACTCGAGAGGGCTCAACCTATGAACTCGTGCGAGTGAACGGGATTGCTTAGAAGGGGAAGAGCAACTGCAGTGACCAGCCTTTGCACCGCTCCGTCCTCTCGCTTTCTCTAAGTTATGCGAGGCCTTGATCCAGACATTCCCTGGATAGAATGTACATAGGTGTACGATACACATGATAATTTTGTTTCATAACAGCTGTCAAAATTTTAAAAAGTTACCTCTTACGATGGATTTTATAGAGGAACACCGCGTGACGAGTTTGTTTGGACTTTAGCTCACTCAATGATGTCACACTAATAGCCACAGCAGGCAATCGTCAGCAATAGGGAATCATTTCCTTGCTCCTGTAGCCACGGAAACGGCCTCTGGCAGGCTTCCTTTCGCGAAGGTCGTCCGCAGATGAAGGACATCTTTTCCGGACGGTTTCCATGGCGACCGCAGAGGAGGAGGACGCGTCGGTCTCGGTGCGTGTGGGTAGGGAATTAACGACGGGACGCGGCTTTTCCGACGAGCGCCGTTTCACACCCAAATAAGCCTTTCCATTTGCTTGATTGGTAGCGAGCGCCCCCGACGGAAACAAAAGACTAAAAGGTTCTCCACTTACACCGTTACTTCGATCACTTGTGGAGGGAGGCCCCACAAATGCATTCGCGAACTCGGGCACTTGCAGCGGTGATGTGAGCAGCACCATTCTCCAGGCTGTCTTCACTCCCAAGGTACCCGCCATTCGTGTCTGTCGTCATAAATGTTTGAATGAGGGGTCAGACAACTGATAATTTAAGTCTGTAATGATTAGGGAGCGGAAGTTGATGACCTAAAAAATATAGGTATATGACCTATAGACTGTCCTAAAAAATGGGAAAAAATGACGGAAAAAATGAAATAAATGACCATCAAATTTGTGAGTTTCAGATTAAAAATTGAAACGAAAAGGAAATTAAACAAAATTCAATCTTGCTTTTTAAAAAAAGGCACCACATGCACATTCAATTAAAGTATGCAACAAGGATTTCCAACGGAAACGACCGAATAATTTAAAACAATTTAATGAAAAAGTCGTATACACTGAATGAATTGGTGTAAAATGCATTAATTTCCCACATCTTTGCCTGGTGATGTAGTGCGGTGTGTTTCTGTGGCACTGGAAAAAAAAGAAATTATCACGATCCACGCAAGACAATTTTTGGTTGTTCGTAAATTGCAATTCTGCGATATATATATGCCTATGTTCACCTTGGTGAAAGACTCAAGAATATTACCAAAATGAAGGAAGTGACAAAATATGACGAAAGAATACACGGAATATTGCGGAAAATGACGGAAAATCGAGGGAAATGACCTAAAACCTGAGAATTGGCAAAAAAAAATGCAAAAAAAAATGCACTTTAAAATTACCTTTTTTGGGTTCTAGACGAAGTTTAATATTGTGTATATTTAATGGTCATCGTGTCCGAGATGTCAGAAAAAAGATGACATTTCATCAACTTCCGCTCCCTAGTAATGATAGAATCACTACAAGATCCTTTTTATTATTAGTTTTTATGTATGTTCAATGTTATCTTTTTTAGTGACAGCTATGCTTCTTTGTTACGCAGTTTCCAATGTAACTTCTTACTAGGACTGACCTACGTGACGGTGAAAGCCAGCTTTCAGAAGGCGGGTAGTTTTAAGATCTTGTCCTTTCAACCTGAGGGGTGTTGGAAAAAGTTCTGTTTACTGGAGTTTTTTTTCGAATCGCCTATATAAGGGAATCGATTGAGCAACGGGGGTTGGCATTGTTACGTTTTTTTGGGGGGGGCAGGAGAAGGAGACCCTTGGAAGGTTCTTCGGTGCCGGTAGAATGACGGGGCTAGTCAAATGGCTAGGAGTCACGGATCAACCATTTGCTTTCATCGAAATACATAGATAAGTCCACGCAATTTTTTCCTGATTCGTTTGGTGCAGGCCCGTAGCTAGAATTGATCTCCAGGGGGAAGGGGGCTCACGGGTTATTAGGGGGGGCTTTGTAAACCAGGTCCATTTTTTAAAAAAATATTAAATGAAGGTAAATTATGTGTGTTGGGGGGGCGCTCATTCATTTATAAATATCATATACTACACAAATACTACATTTTTCTACATCTTTTAAAACATCTCTTGAAGTGTTAATTGACTGATACTGAAATTATCCCTTACACACCCCATACTATTTTAGATAATACAGATATGTATCACACACAAAAAACGCACAATATTTAATCAGTATATTCCACCCCCGGCCGAAGCAATTAAACTCCCCTTCCTTCCCAAAACTTGGGAGCTGTTGTTGACCTTTGACGCAGATGCGGAGGGAACTTGCATGATGACATCAAAGTCACAGATTTCTGTCTAAACGGGAGGTTGCAACAGGGACAGTGAAGGTACAGATAAAGAAGCTCCCCTATGAAAGAACTTTCTGAAGTCTAGAGAATATTCTAAATACTTGCAGCTACTTCTGCTCATAAACAAAATGAGCGAATGTAATAGATGCTGTTCTATTCTGTGGATTTATTCTTAAAGTTGTGAGTTGTCTATATTTTGACTCTTCACTGCAAACAAATTATGCAAAATAGTTTACCTAACGTAAAGGGGAGGCTGATGGCAGTGCCAGGGGGGGCTGACGGCAGTTCCAGGAGGGCTGAGCCACCCCTGGCCCCTGCCTGGCTACGGGCCTGGTTTGGTGACAAGCCAACGCTTAGTTTTCGGTGGACATTTGTATAATTCTAGAAAGAAACGTCATATCCGAGGGGATTAAGGGACGCGTTTAATTACAAGAATATGTCTATCCTTTGATGATAAGCCAAGTACTTTGTTGCGCGAAATTATTAGTTTCAATTTGTAGATTCGACACTGTCAAGGTGTCCGGTTTTCATCTAATCTGGGATTAAAGAGACTGTGACAGGGTGGAAAAAGAATCGTATCAGTTTTGTTTTTATATATTTTCAAGAACACGCATAATTAATTGTTATAATTGCATTCAAGATTAGTCTATTTTTTGCGTGGCAATTTTCATATAATCAAGAAAGGCAGGGAATTAGAGAAACATGTCATGTATGCTAGTGACAAGCTAGATACATTTTTGAACTAGTACTGTTGGTCTAGGCCAGCATACGAACCTCTCATATATATATATATATATATATATATATATATATATGTGTGTGTGTGTGTGTGTGTGTGTGTGTGTGTGTGTGTGGATGTGTGTGTGTGTGTGTGTGTGTGTGTGTGTGTATACCGGGTGGTCCAAAAGTCCCGGAACGGTCACATATCGTAAGAAATACACATCGGATCGGAAAACGAAAAAAATACGTGTTTAAAAAGTGAAAAAAAGAAATTATATCACACTTATTTTTAGTAAAAAAGGAATACTACCCCTAATCGGCATTATTCGCAGTTTTTCTAAATTTTTCACATATATCAATTTTCACTATATTCTGTGTACTCTCATTGGGACAAACACAAACATCCATGTCCGAACCGGGATTCGAACCCGGGACCCCTTACATTGCAGCGCGCTGTGCTAACCCATCCGCACGGAGGTCGACTTCTAGACCACCGCGGTTCCTTATAAACTAATAAAAATAATATATAATAATAATAATAATAATAATAAATAGTAGTAGTACTAGTAGGAGGAGAGTGCATTACTTGCTATGAAATCGAACTATCCGACTTCGTTAGAAAATTTGGTACTACTTTCATATAGGTGTAATACCTATAAATCATTTATTTCGCACTTCTTTACATTGCTAACGTAATATTCTGCATTGCGGAACATTTCTTTAGGTGAAATAATGAATTTGTAACGAAAATAATGTATATTTCTTACATTTACGAATACTTACTGTTACTCGTTATTTCGATTCTGTAACACACATTATGGCGATAGCGTACTGCTTCATCGCGCGTTGTGAGAGTGTTTTGTCGATATATGCAGTGTTGCAACCTTGTTCACCGGAAAATACCTACTTTCGTGCCGGGATTTGAAATTATGCTAATACCTCGCAAACCATTGACGTTAGCCCCACAAACCATTCACGTGAGCTCCAAAAACCATTCACGTTAGCCCCACAAAACATTTTCCGTAAGGTTAGGCAAGCATAGTTAAAAAAAAATAATTAAAAATACTCGACACGTCATGTTATAGTGAAAACACGGCGAGTTGGAAACACTGACTACGGGGTTTACGTCATCTACTAAAAAAAACTACACACGGAACATTGTGCTCTCGTGCAGAAAGCAAATGGCGACAGCAGAAACAGCGTGTCGGACAGAGATTTTCGCAGAAAACAACATGTATTCGCATTAAAATGGATCAAAACTACATTCACGAACTTCTACAACGCTACAGAAAATGATTTGCGTTCCTGTAAAAAGTAAGAAATCCGTCACCCCTATATGAAAGTGTTACCGAAAATTTATTGTTATTAACATTCCCACAAACTTTATTCGTTAAATGTGTTACATCTATGTGTCTGCAGAATAAATTACCCATGCATTGGAAATCAGAAGCAGAGATTGGGTGACAAAAGTGGGAGGGGGGAAGGATAGTTTACTTTTTCTTTGTAGAAGAAGAGGTCATAGTGCGGAGGTAAAAGTGAAGACTACTGCCCCCCATGCCCCCTTCTCGCCGTCACTGTTGGAAATGAATAAACAATATGTAGTTGTTTTGAATCTACTGTTTATGTGTAAAATAGTCTCTGAGTCACAGAGAGGGGAATTGCAGGGGGAGCAGAGAATATTGTTGCCACGGAAGTTGGAATTCTTAAATTTAATGTTCAATCCCCCTCTAACTAAAACACCAGCCATAATGTAAGACCTAGAGTTGGATACTGCCCCCCCCCCACCACGTTTAATTCAGATTCCCCCAGAACCCTCTTGTCAATTAAGGCCTAATATGTAAGAGTTGGATATTTCTCTCTCCCCCCCTTCGATAATACCCTTAAACACTTCCTTTTTAATCTTTATCTGTATTTATTTTCTCTTTCCATATTCCTTAATTTTGTTTCTTTTTTCTTTACCATTTCCTTCTGCTTTTCCTCTTTATCTCTTCTTCAATTTGGCAACATCGCTTTCCTACTCAAGTTTGTTTGCTTCTACTTCAAGAGAAAACTGCCCGCTTGGGTGTTTCTTTTAACAAAGAGTACCGCTCCCTTTGTTAACCGCTGGGGATATAATAAAAGCGCGGACTCTACGTGCAGTGATTTTCGGCAGGTCAGGACACACACTGTATACGCCCCTGTTCCATACCTATCAATGAGGATTTTCTTTCCCGACTAAGCAAGCCCCCGTGGTGGAGGGGTTAGCACATCGCGCTACGAAGCCAGGGGTCCCGGGTTCGAATCCTGGCCTGGGCATGGATGTTAGTGAGTGTCCATTCATCAATTTCATCATGTCAACACCAGTGATGTGCGTCTGCGCGTAAACAACGATAGTCTACATTCTACACGTAGACTATTTATACACGTAGATTACGTAATCTATGTAAAGAACATTACGAAAGGTGATAACTTAGCGAAGGACGCCGTGGAATTAAAGGAAAATTATACTGCGTATCAGTTGCTGATGTGTGAAGGGAACCTTTCATACTCTTTCTTCCAAATTCGAACAGTTTCCCATCTAGGAAGAAACCTAATAGAAATATTCTAGTGTTTTTTTGGGGGGGAAAGACCACTCTTGCCTCACGACTGCCATCTGTTGTCTTTTTTGCATACTATTTATCTTCTTCCATAGTTGATGATAGAAGAGAAGAGAAATTTTGTTGTATGTAGGATTCTTTTAATTTAGTTAGGAACCAATATAGTTAAAAATGTCACTTTCCTTTCATGAAACCCTTGAAAATTAATTTTCATATAATTTAGATTGTCTACGAAGTCTATGTAAACTACAACCCAATGTAATCTACGCGTAGGTTACGTGTAGACAACGCATGTAGACGTAAACTTATAGTCTACGGCACATCACTGGTCAACACTCATCCCCATCTTCGAAAATTACCCAAAAGTGGCAAGAAGCAAATTAAAATAAAGCAAATCAATCAATTTCCCGACTGAATTTTCATCTAGGCTCCCCCCCCACCTCCCCTAATCGGCTATGCACTGTATATACGTCGTACTTATGCTGAAATGAAGCACCATTTCGAAGTGTAATTCAACTGAAACACAATGAGGGGGAGAAAACGTTCGATAATCAATCCAGCCAAGCTAAAGTTTCCCTTCAGAAACACGCCGCGTTGAGAAGGGGGAAGATTCTCAATTCGTTTCTTTTCCTGAGGGGAGCAGTGTTTATTTGAAGTGGGTTCTGGCACCCCTGCGGCGTCGAAATGACAGGTTCCATCTTGCTTCGCGGCGTCTGAATATCGAATAAAAAGCCTTTCAATTACATCAGCATGGGAGGTGGCAGGCAGAATGACGAATGCTTTTAAAATATATCAATACGAATTACTTTGAAAGGGTCTGCATCCATGGTAACGACCTGGCAATTATGAAACATGCTTAGAGAACAGCTGAACGGGAATTCTGCAGAAAGTGGCGGTAGATGGCAGTGTATGACTTGATACATTCAATGCTTCATGTTCTAGATACTGCTTTCTTTTCTTGCATATCTATCCTATATTCAATGACGACGTTATTTGACCAGTGAGCTCCATTTCCTTATCCCAACATACGAGCAAAACTTGTTTATATCTGAAGTTTTACTCTAAGTACCCACATACTTTTACTCCATACATAGTGATATAATTCGTCATTAACACGTACATGCAGTCTGAAATCCTATATTGCATTCCCTGCATTGAAAATAGAAATTTATATTTGAACACAAGATGTTTAATTCAATGGGTAGGCTCTTACATTTTAGGGTGTTATTCCCACAAAATTTCACGTTTAAAAAAAAAACGCCCAACATTCTTAGCCAGTGTCGTTCATTGGGTTCCAAAACTGGGGGACAAGGAGAATTTTACTTTCCCTTGGTAGATAAATTAAGCATAGAGTGGAATAAAAGTGGGGGGCAACTGCCCCCTCGTCCCCCCTAATCGCCACCACTGTTCTTAGCTCTTACAGAACTTGAATGACAGAATCCGAAATTAACATACATTCACGGACGCCGCCGAAACTTGGGGGGGGGGGCTCAAGTTTTCATTTTGCCCCCCCCCCATCTACTGGTATTTTTTTTTAAATTGGAGCCCAGCCTTCCTAAACCCGAAGGTTCATGGCTGCAGCAACACAAGCCTTCCATCTGCCCCTATCTTGAGCAAGATCTATATACTCTTTTCCATCCCTACCGATTTCCCTTAGGTCCATCTCAACGTTGTCCCTCCATCTTCGTCTTGGCCTTGCTACATGTCTCTTACCATCAGGTTTCCCAACAAGAATCCTGTAAACTCCTCTTTCCTCTCCCATTCGTGCCACATGGCCTGCCCACCTAAGTCTTCTTGATTTAATCATTCTAATAATATCTGGACATGAATACAAATTATGTAGTTGTAAATTATGTAACTTTCTCCACTCACCTGTCCCCTCATCCCTTTTAGGTCCAAATATTTTCCTAAGGATCTTATTTTCAAATACTCTCAATTTATGTTCCTCTTTCAATGTAAGGGACCAAACTCTATTATTCATAATATTTAATGCGATAGTAGTCCCACTCTCAGGTAATGGATCTTAAGGTACGTACCTTAAATTCAGCGAGAGTTACCGTTCCTTGAAGAAACACGGAAGAAGTGCGTGCTGAAACAGGGTTTTCTCAGAGTCGGGAATACCACACACACACAATGACACTTTCATTTTCCTTCCGTCTGTATTTCGATGCCACCGAGTTGACGCCGCTGGGTTGTGTCTTGAGAAAGCTATGAATGTTAATTTCGGCTGAATATAGTACACAATGACCCTGAATTGTCGTGGGCGTTCACGAACATTGCGAGTCTGAGACATTTTGAGTTCAGCGTTTTCGTAGCAAGGGCGGTGTAAGATAATTTTACTCGTACAGCACGAATAACAGTTAAGAGAGGATTCAATAAGGTCCTTATTGATTGATTTGATTTATTTTACTTTGCTTTTCTGCCACTTTTGTCTAATCGCGAAGATGAGGATGGTCGATGAAATTGATGAAGAGACACTTACAAACACCCATGCCAGGGCCGCCGACTTGTCAAAATTATTGGGGGGGGGCCTCTGATCACTGAAATAAATTAATGAATGACTCACTCTCTCCCTTTTTAAAGTTTTGATCTCAGTGTTCGGAATCACGTAAAAGCCCATGAATTCCTCAAAAATATCAAAATTTTTATTCACAGTTCTAATGCAGAATATTAATATTGTCCACGAATGGATATTTCACAAGTTTCGTCAACCATAATAGCAAAATATTCCAGACTTTTAATATCTGCTACCACGGAGCGCAAAACAGATCTCCCTAATATATCAATGATCTCATTCTGAATGTCATGTTAGAGCCATTTGTAGCCCAAAAGTCTCATCCACTACCCTAGTTCATGCACATCGTCTTTTGAAACTCTTTTTAGTAAAAATTTTAACAATACTCATAATTACATACTTAGTATATAGTAATAAGTCATGTGTTTTGCTGTCTCTGGTCATAGCCCCGCCTAAAGTTGATGGTTTAGCGGTCTCAGCCCCCCAAATTGATGGTCTAGAACATTTCAAATGTGTATTTAAAGTTAAGTTCATGTGGCACAATTCAGAGTAAACTTTACAAAAGAAACAAAATAATACATTAGATCCTCTAAAACAAAATTATTTGGGGGGCTCTGCCCCCACATCGTTAACATTGGGGGGGCTCGAGTCCCCCCCAAGCCCCATGGAGTCGGCGCCTATGACCCATTCCCAGGGCTGGGATTCGAACCAGAGGCCCCTGATGACGAAGCGCACTGTGCTATACAGCCCTTATATTCGATTGTTGTGCAAAAGTGTGTGTTCCGTGAGTGTTCTTTAATGTCGCTCTCGAAACATAGCACCAGTAGTACAGGCACCAAGGGTGAAATAATACGTTCACAGGACAGAAATCTTATTTTGAAAGTGTATTCTTAACTTCAATGAATTGGCGTCGGAAGAAGTGCGTGCTGAAACAGTGTTTTCTCAGAACTTCTTTCAGGTACGAGTTTCTATTTGATATGATATTATAATTCTGTGTAGAAATATTCACTATATTATTTCACTGTACTCAAATATAATGTGCATGTATATATACGTATAAAAAATAGGAATATTGGACACAGCATATTCTCTGTTTCCCTTCAGCTTTGGCAACAGCGCAATAACACTGTCTGCGTATGAACTGAACTCATGTTCCTTCTAAAAGCGTACGCCGTATAATTAACGCGTACAGTTCATACACACTTTAAGAAAGAATGCATTGACTAATATACAGATAAAACACTTTTCACGAGTGAACAAGAAGCATTTCTTTGTCAATATCCTGTACAGAAAATACTCTTTCGGCACTGCTCTTCGATTCTGCACTCTTCAAGCACGTTTTGTTGGTGTAATAAAAGAACACGTACAGTTTATTGACAAAAACACCCTACATATAACCCCCCTTTTTTTCAATGAATAATAAAGTGTGTATCATCATAATTACTCACTCATCATATTCATTAAGTTACAATTCCTTCTTAACTTTATACCTGTTTGTGGTTTTGTTAATGTATCTGCAATCATGTCGTCTGAAGCACAGTACTTAAAAGTTACTTCACCTTTATAATACAGATCACGAACAAAATGATATTTTACATCAATATGTTTAGTTCTCAAACTAACCCTTTCATTTTTAATTAGTTTGATACAACTTTGATTATCTTCATTTATGATAATTGGATAATCACATTTTTTATCCATATCATTTAACACATATTTTATCCATTTTGCTTCCTTACATGCTTCTGCAATTGCCACATACTCAGATTCAGTGGAAGATAATGAAACATAAGATTGTTTTCTACAAGCCCAGCTTATCATACCTCCCTTATACATAAATACATAACCACTGTTTGATTTTCTAGTTGACACATCCCCAGCCCAATCAGCATCTGCGTAACCTAACAAATAATCATTTTCAAATTCAAATTTGTTTCCTAATTTTAACTTATATGATTGAGTTCCCTTTAAATAACGAAAAATTCTTTTAACTTCAATCCAATCAGCTTTAGTAGGACAACTGACCTTCTGACTCAAAATTGACACACTTGCCGATATGTCTGGTCTAGTATTTATACTTATGTACAGTGTCTCTCAAAAGTTTTAGGACAACGACATTTTAAAATAGGCAACCCAATTTACACAAGGCGTTGGTGGGTTGTGTGTAGAGTTAGGCTCAATTTCAGGGTTGCCACTTGCACAATAGATATTTATAAAATACGGGAAAGGAATAAAAATAAGTAATATTGTAAAAAATTATTAAAAATATCACTATTATATCGCAAGTGACAAAATTCTTTCTGAAAGAAAAAAAAATAGGTTTTCTAGTATTTCATCGCTGACGAGTCTACAGAAAGGAAAGGAGGTGAGAGAAAACGAAAGGTGACAAAGGAGAGGAGAAAGAGAAAGCGAAAGGAGAAGAGGTAAAGTAGAGGAGAGAAGAAAGAGAGGATAGACGAGGAGAGGAGATGTAGTGAAAAGAATGAAAAAAGATTCTAGGAGAGATGAGGAAAATGGAGCAAAGAAGAGAGAAGAGGAGACGAGAAGAGGGGAGTGGAGTGTAAAGTAAAGGAGAGAAAATGAGAAGAACGAAAAGAAGAGGAGAAGAGTGCAGTGGAGTCGGAAATCTAAGACAGGAGAGGAGATACGTACGAGGAGTGGAGATGAGTGGGATGGAGATAAGATGCGAGAAAAGTAGGGAAGGCGATATGAGATAAAAGCAGAGCAGAAGGAGAGGAGAGAAGAAGGAGAATGAGAAGAGAAGAACAGAAGGGACTGAAGAGAAGAGGTAGTTGCAGAAAATATCGTCTCAGCGTCAAGAATTGATGCAGTGGTCAAATTATCGACATAAAACATTCAATAACATTTTGAAATGTATTGGAGAATGTATTAGATTGGTTCGAAATGCCTTTTGGCTTAATTCAGAGCAAGGTAAAATCTTCCATGTAAGATGTTTGATTTTACCTGCGATTATACCACTAAAAACATGAATGTAATTTGAATGTTTATAAGAATTATCCCATTTTTGTCCACTTCTCGGTTCGTTGAAATGGAGATTTTGTAATTTAATATTTCCCCTCCCCCCCCATCGTTAATTCCAAACTGAATCATTCCGTTTCACACGGCGTGGACAATGAACACAATGGGATTGGTCTAAAACTTACGAAAATTTTCTGCCACCGGAAGGATTTGAACCTACGACCATCATATTTACAGTCCTGAACGGTAAACACTATCCTACAAGCTTTCGCTCCTGAAAGTAAGTAGAAGGAGCTGACCAATGTGAAATGTAGATGCAAAACTCCTCCTACATATAATGTGCAAAGAATACTTGTTTGTAACAAAGAAAACGAAAGTAGTACGACTCGGCGAAAACATTTAATGGAGAATTGCACATGATGAAAACTTTTCATTCGATATTTGCGGAGGTATCCTTGCATTGAACTCGAGTGGGAAAAGAGGTAAAATTAGTATGTCCTGAATTGCCACAAATATAAATAGTTATTTCATTAATATTTGTCAATGTCTTTGAAGCAGTACAAAATTATCGTTAGAGTATCGCATTTAACGATCTTATACATGAAAATATCCCTTTGAATGTGTGTCAATTCATATATTTGTTTAATGTTTTTATATAAATTCCATATGCAGAACAATGTAGCCACTATACACTGCTATTACAAAAAAATGTTACCATGCTCTTGTTTATAATAAAAGGATAATTAAAGAAAACACCTAGTATGGAGGATCGAACCTGGGACCGTAATCAATTCTTTCAAGAATTCTAACCGATACACTACGCTGTTTGTTTCCCTTGGAGCAACAGTTCTTAATTAGTTTGTCTCGTGAATATTGTAAACGTTATCCTGCAAAGAGAAGTTCAATACTCTGATATAGCTCTGTACTTCTAGAATTACTCTATACACATGCATTTGAAATTTAACTCTGAATTTATTTCTTCATTGTTAGCATATCTAAGCTTATGAATATACTTTATTTGTAATTTTATAACGGTTACATGAACATCTACGAAATAGTTCCTTATAATAAACTCCGGTTGACCAATTTGCCAATATAAACAAATGGGATACAGATTGTCTTCGAAGTTACATTGTTAAAAAGGAGCGGATAAACGTATTAATACTATCCCAATACTTATTCAATAAGATTTCTTGTTTGTCAGAAATTATGACTTAAACTATTGCATGTTGAGCTAGTGTCCACCTAGCCGCCTCTGATGAAATCTATCATTCTTCAGAATCTCTTTCAAATTCGACTCTGGTCACTTGTAACTTGCTGGGTGCAGACACTGTTTTGCGATAAGTAGCGGCCTTGAATAGCGTGAGTGAGTCACTTTTAACGCGAGCAAGCTACGCTACCAAGCTTGTCTGCCTTTGAAAACCAAGTCATTTTTTTTTCAGCGTTTCCGAACGCGATTGCTATTGTAGAAGTATATATTATCTCAAAAGAGCACGAAAGGAAATTTGACCAATATTCTCCCGTCGTTTAAAACCAAATATTATCTATTAAACCAAAAGTTCACGATTGTCAATAAACCTATCTGAGCATAAGGTGGATGTAAATAATAAATTTAATAGAAAGATTCTCCAAAATTTATCTCCCACTGTCTACGTCAGGCCAGTACCCAGGAGGGGGGGGGGACCATGGGCGCCATGGCCCCCTCGAACCCTGAAAAAATATTTAAATGTGAACCTATCAATACTTACGAAAATAACATCGTCGATTTTAGAAATGTGTAAAAATTTCAATTTTGTTCTTACATAAATAAATCTGTTTCTTGCGCAAAAGTCTTCAGGCTTCAATATTGGGTAGTTTTAGTTTTATAATCATTGATACAAGACTACCAGACGTCCGATTCAGTGATTTAGTCAGGACAGTGCGTTACTTTCAATCCCTGTCCTGACTTTTTCGAACTGCAATCGTGATGCGAGAATGTCTCTTTATTATTGCTTTTTCTTAACTCACAATTAGACATGTTCTTTATTTTAATAATAATTACCAGTACGCAACATTTAATTTATAAATATATATATATTATTTTCTAAACATAAAATTATCATGACTTTTCATTGGCGCTCGCACTATTTGAACTATTTTGTAATATATATCTCTCTCTCTTTCTCTCTCTCTCTCTCTCTCTCTCTCTCTCTCTCTCTCTCTCTTATATATATAATAATAATATCCTTTGCGCAACAGCCCCTCTCTTATATTTGGGTCTGGCTCCTCACTCAAAGAAATCCTACATATGGGCTTGGTCAACGTCAATGACAGAAATGCAAGCAATATTATAATTTATTTTTAACCCAATTAAAGGCATGTGGAAGAATTTAAAAGAAATAGGAAAGAGCAGAACGACTGTTACTCTACTTTAAAAATTGTTGTTCTTCGAGGAAGAAAAATAAGAAGTATTTACTCCAGCACTTTAACACATTGTCCCACGAGTCTCTTTTGACTAATACTGTCAAATGTGAAGTGATTTTATGAATAAAATTTTCCACCTGTTTACGTGTAACGTTGCGCAGATTTGGTAGTTCGCAAACGGTGTAATTATTTCGTGTTACCTTACGCAACAGCAACTACATTTCATAAGACTGTTCTAAACACGACACTTGCGTCAGAAAACAAGCATTTCGTCTGTTGCAGTATCACAGGAAAAGAATATCTCCCTGCAATGTTCAAGCCTCTAGATATTTTCCATTAATAATGTCTTATCACAATAATAAGTTCGAAGAAATAACTCGCATTTTCGCAACTACCAATATTCTCGTTTTTCTTCATCACTTCGAAAATTATTTCTCGAAGATATCTGCTATACTACAAGAAAGAAATTCAAAATTAAAGTAAAAGTTCAACTACATGTGCCCAACGACATTTACAATATTGGAGGGAGAGAATTCTTAAAAATTGTTGTTTCAATCGAATGTAAGGGCGTGGTGTAGTGGTTAGAGTTCTCGATTGGGCTGCTAGCGGTCCAGGTTCGATCCTCCATACTAGGTGTTTTCTTTAATTATCCTTTTATTATAAACAAGAGCATGGTAACATTATTTGTAATAGCAGTGTATAGTGGCTACATTGTTCTGCATATTGAATTTATAAAAAATTAACAAATAAATGAATTGACACATATTCAAAGGATATTTTCATGTATAAGATCGTTAAATGCGATACTCTAACGATAATTGTGTACTGCTTCAAAGACATTGACAAATATTAATGAAATAACTATTTATATTTGTGGCAATTCAGGACATACTAATTTTACCTCTTTTCCCACTCGAGTTCAATGCAAGGATACCTCCGCAAATATCGAATGAAAATTTTTCATCATGCGCAATTCTCCATTAAATGTTTTCGACGAGTCGTACTACCTTCGTTTCCTTTGTTACAAACAAGTATTCTTTGCACATTATGCGTAGGAGGAGTTTTGCATCTACA
Source organism: Lepisma saccharinum (assembly GCF_977018435.1). Classification (NCBI taxonomy): domain Eukaryota; kingdom Metazoa; phylum Arthropoda; class Insecta; order Zygentoma; family Lepismatidae; genus Lepisma; species Lepisma saccharinum. Next base: position 3,590,949 of record NC_139248.1, on the reverse strand, counting down.
TTTCACATTGGTCAGCTCCTTCTACTTACTTTCAGGAGCGAAAGCTTGTAGGATAGTGTTTACCGTTCAGGACTGTAAATATGATGGTCGTAGGTTCAAATCCTTCCGGTGGCAGAAAATTTTCGTAAGTTTTAGACCAATCCCATTGTGTTCATTGTCCACGCCGTGTGAAACGGAATGATTCAGTTTGGAATTAACGATGGGGGGGAGGGGAAATATTAAATTACAAAATCTCCATTTCAACGAACCGAGAAGTGGACAAAAATGGGATAATTCTTATAAACATTCAAATTACATTCATGTTTTTAGTGGTATAATCGCAGGTAAAATCAAACATCTTACATGGAAGATTTTACCTTGCTCTGAATTAAGCCAAAAGGCATTTCGAACCAATCTAATACATTCTCCAATACATTTCAAAATATTATTGAATGTTTTATGTCGATAATTTGACCACTGCATCAATTCTTGACGCTGAGACGATATTTTCTGCAACTACCTCTTCTCTTCAGTCCCTTCTGTTCTTCTCTTCTCATTCTCCTTCTTCTCTCCTCTCCTTCTGCTCTGCTTTTATCTCATATCGCCTTCCCTACTTTTCTCGCATCTTATCTCCATCCCACTCATCTCCACTCCTCGTACGTATCTCCTCTCCTGTCTTAGATTTCCGACTCCACTGCACTCCTCTCCTCTTCTTTTCGTTCTTCTCATTTTCCCTCCTTTACTTTACACTCCACTCCCCTCTTCGCGTCTCCTCTTCTCTCTTCTTTGCTCCATTTTCCTCATCTCTTCTAGAATCTTTTTCCATTCTCTTCACTACATCTCCTCTCCTCGTCTATCCTCTCTTTCTTCTCTCCTCTACTTTACCTCTTCTTCTTTCGCTTTCCCTTTCTCCTCTTCTTTGTCACCTTTCGTTTTTTCTCACCTCCTTTCCTTTCTGTAGACTCGTCAGCGATGAAATACTAGGAAACCTATTTTTTTTCTTTCAGAAAGAATTTTGTCACTTGCGATATAATAGTGATATTTTTAATAATTTTTTTCAATATTACTTATTTTTATTCCTTTCCCGTATTTTATAAATATCTATTGTGCAAGTGGCAACCCTGAAATTGAGCCTAACTCTACACGCAACCCTCCAACGCCTTGTGTAAATTGGGTTGCCTATTTTAAAATGTCGTTGTCCTAAAACTTTTGAGAGACACTGTACAATAATGCTCCAATAGCTTGTCTGTATTGCTCATTACTTGGTAATGGTTCAGAAGTTTCTGCATATTTAATGTATCCAGGATCCATTGGAATTTTTGATGACTTTGCATCTTCCAATCCAAATTGTTTGATTAACTTTCCTATGTAATTACTTTGATGAAGAGCAAAAATTCCATCCTTACTTCTCTCAACTTGAATTCCCAGATAACAATTAATATCACCAAGACAATTAATCTGAAATTTCTTTGACATTAACACTGCTACATCATTAATTAAATCAACATTTGTACATGCAATCACAAGATCATCTACATACATTAGAATATAGATCATATTCCCATCAACTGATTTTGTATAAAGACACGGATCTGCCTCACCTCTTTTGAAACCATTGTTAACCAAAAATTCATCAATTTTATTATACCATGATCTTGCGGCTTGTTTTAACCCATATATGCTTTTCTTCAATCTGCATACATATTCTTCTTTTCCAGGTTGATGATATCCCTCAGGTTGTTTCATGTATATTTCTTCATCTAAATCACCATACAAAAATGCTGTCTTTACATCAAAATGCTTGACTGCCATGTTCATTTGTCCTGCAACTGTTAAAAGAACTCTGAATGTTGCTTGTTTTCCAACTGGTGCAAACACTAAATCGTAATCATCACCATAGATTTGTGAATATCCTTGAGCAACTAGTCTGGCTTTGTAACGAGTAACTTTTCCTTGTGCATCTTCTTTAATGGTATACACCCATTTACTACCAATTACATTTCTTCCATTTACTGGTTGAACTAGTTCCCAAGTTTTATTTTCTTTTAATGAGTTCATTTCTTCATTCATTGCCATCTCCCATTTATTATTATCAGGTCCTGTAACTGCCTCTTCAAAAGATGTTGGTAACTTTCTTTCCACAATGACCTTTTGTAGATATCTAGCTGGTAATTGTCCTTTTGTTGTACGAGTAGATTTTCTGATAACATCTGTTGTCCTTTTCTTTACTTTGATATCTGTATGTTCATCAGTTTTTGAATCACAAATTAGTTCTGAATCACTCTTCACTTCCTTTTTACCAAAATGTGAATGCATTTCTGGTTCCTCTCCAAGAATGTCCACGGATAATTCACAATCAGTATTATGATTAGATTCAGATTTTTGGATAGGTTTCAAAGTTGAAATTACATGACTTGAGTTTTCAATAAATTTACAGTCTCTGCTTATGTAAATCTTATCAGATGTCATATCTAGTAACCTATATCCTTTATATCCTTCATATCCAACTAAGACAAGTTTCTTTCCTTTAACGTCCATCTTGTGTCGATGACTTAGAATCATAGCATATCCAACACTGCCAAACACTTTCACATGACCCATGTATGGTTGCTTTCCGTACCATTTTTCATATGGAGTAGTCTCTAATATCTTTGTGGGTAACCTGTTCTGTAAGTAATTTGCTGTATTTATAGCTTCACCCCAGTACTTCTTGTGCATGCCAGCATCAATTATCATGCAACGAGCCATTTCAACTAAGCTTCTGTTTTTCCTTTCCGCAACGCCGTTCTGTTGTGGGGTATATGGTACTGTAGTTTGATGTTCTATTCCTTCCCTTTTGAAGAAATCTTTCAATTGTAATGACATATACTCTCCTCCATTATCAGTCCTGATTACTTTAGGTTTTCTTTTAAATTTGTTTTTTACATACTGTACAAATTCCTGTAACTTATCTTCAACTTCACTCTTTTTCTTCATTAGATATACCATAGTAAACCTACTAAAATCATCTATAAATGTAAGTATATATTTGTTCCCACTAGGAGTTTCAACGTCCATCGGACCACATACATCTGAATGCACTATATCTAATAATTCCTTTGATTTTTCAGTTTTCAATTTTGGAAATGATTTACGAGAAATTTTACCTTGAATACATTCCTCACAAACTTTAGTTACATTACATGCATCAATATCAACACCTTTAACTAAATTTCCTTTACCAAGATTTTTAACAATTGTTGCATCTCTGTGTCCTAACCTACGATGCCAAAGATGAATACTATGAGGTTTAAATAATAAAGGTGAACTATACAAGAAACTTCAGGAGCCCAAAATGAGTTTACTAAATCTTGTATGAGGTTACAACCACCAAAATGAATGTTCCTCGCCTCAGTATTGATAAAGATTTCGCGCAATAAGTAGCGAGTTGTGACTCCCAATGTCAAGGCGTGCTGTGAACAGAAACTTAATCTTCAAACATGTTAGAAATCTATTCAATTTGCAATTTCTTAAAAAAAATAATATTCAGTCAATATAAACTAACTAACAATACTTCTAAAATTATGTTTTCACAAATAAGCCAGAAATCAAACTTTCGAACAATTATATATTCTTCACAATTTAAGAAACTTATATTTGGAATGCATGGCCATGCCTACGAGTACATTTACATTGCCTTTTCTTTTATACAATGCTCTTAGAAGTAAGATACAAATGTAACAAGCCTTGACAATACTAATGGCAAGCTTAGGTGGCCATATTTGTATATTTTAAAAGTTCTATCTTCTTAATCAAATATGCTCTTTGTAAGATATATTGTATGTTGACAGAAAAGTCCAGCCTCCCTTACCTGGGACTGGCTTTTAAAAATATATATCTGGTTTCTAAAATTTCTATGTCTAAAGATCACTACACCACATCTGCTATGAAGATCTTTCGGTATCAAGTGATTTCACTGTTCTTTCAACAACTGGTATTCCGTTTTTTGTCCATAATGAAGTTTAATTTGGATTTATTACAGCCTAAAATCCATTTTTTGGCCCCGACGCTTAACTTGTCGTCTTTTTGGAAGCCATTTTTTATTCCGAAGCCGTGAACCAGGTATCCTTCACTGTCAAGTTGTGATAAGGACACACAGACTATTCAATCACTACTTTTTTGTACATCACGAATGTACCTTCAGATAAAAACTGCTGTAAACTTATTTTACAAGTTCAAATATGTAATAAAATTATGTTTCATACAATTTTAAGACATTTTTGTATTATTTACTATCTCAATTGAATATATTTTGTATGTTTATTGTCCTTATATTATTGTGATATTTTCGATCTTACCACAAAGTGATTTAGCAACACTGCAAAATAGCCATGAACTAAGATCAATCACTATTAAGCATTTTTCTTTGACAAATTTCATCAAAATGTTAAATTAACTAAAAATTGTGCCCTTTTTTATTGCAAATGTATGGAAAACCCTGTGAAACAAATGTGAGTACTTATTAGCAAAGAAATATTAACAAATACAAGAATTACTGCCACAAAATTTTCCGTTCTTTGCAATGCTTACAAGGGAGCATTAAAATAAATAAAATATGTGACCATATTTTAATTTTGAATAACTTTTAAAATATATCTCCGAAAATGATGACATTTCGTAATCTGTGGTAATTTATTATGGGTAATTTAATGAAATAAAAGCCCCCATTGAAAAATGAAGATTTAAATTTCCAATCTTAGCATATTTAATGACCATATAACAGTGCCTCTGAATGGACTCGTTATATTTGGCGCGCAACAGGGCGAACCCACGCAAAAATTAAGTTTAAGACTAACTAATTTACTTATACATTTAAAGAAAATGTTGTGTATACTAAACATGTATTAGCAATGAATTTAAGCTCGACGAAATAAAATAATAATTCGTGAACAATTTTATGATAACATCCTAAAGAGATAACACTTTATATATAATGTGTGTGTCTTGAATAGAAAATTGCTTGACCATTATCATTTGTAGTGTGCTGTTGCACATGTTAAAATAAACATTAATCTGACTTACATATCGTTATCCAAAATAATAAGAACATTCAGTCATGTATTAAATTACAATAATCAAGATAATATAAATATGCAACTGCCATTTTGGTTTCCAATACACATGAATGATAGTGAACAAAATATCATACAAGTACATACAATGAATACCAAATCAAATAAATAATAATATTTTTAATATATGACAGGCAACACAATTATATTGAGTGCCAAAAAATTATTTTGAAAAATATGTGTGAAACCCTTATAAAGTTCCATATGTATGTAAACAACATTAGAGTTCTAATGTGTACCACTATTTGTATCAACTGATGAAAACTAATTATGGCTATAATACCATCTTATTCATGAAGCATAAATTATATTAATACCAAAAGTTAAAATTTCAACATGTTATCATCTAAAGAATAAATAAGATTGTATGATAAAAATTACACATTTTAAGCTAAAAATATGAATAGAGTTTGTGCCTGCACACAAGGCAACTAGTTTATGTATAATAAAGTTATTACATATCCATAAATACAAAAATGTTACTATCGTAACGAACAATAAATTAAGTTACTTATCAATCCAGTAATGTGTGTATTTACACTTAACATTATTTCATGGAACCTGTTGCAAATTACAAACATCTGCAATATTGTATCAGTCAATCCACTCAGGATATATTATTTATTGAGTGTCTTAAATAATTTGTTTTAACACACAAGAGTATGTTTGTAAAACATATGAGATTTTGAAAAGTGTGTTGTTTGAATTTAAGTTCAAAGTCATTTATAATCATATTATTTAATATCATTCTTAGGAATGTCCTATGATTATTAAATGTGAAATTAAATTGCCATAAACAAGTAAGTTAAATGAAACGGCAATAATCACTACACCAATCAGTATCCTGTCTTTACATAATATATGATAATGTGCCATGTTTAACATGCATACACATACATATTTACATATCAATAATGATAATATGTCACATCTCAACCTGACCAGTCATATTAGATTTTTCTTATAGCTTGTCATATCATTAAAACTATATTCAAAATTCAAGAATAATGTCAGTTTGTAAGGAAACTAATCAACATTGGCATAATCTCGGAAATAAAGTCATTGACTTTAATGTTAATTAAACCATGAAATGCATTTTTGTTGTGTTAGTTCCGCAAAGACATAGCTTATCTCAAAAATTTATTTCTTGGTACCTGCTTGTTAAAAATGTACCTAAAAACAATTGATGTAAGTTAACATGCGATTAACCATCACGGAGGTGCTTTAACAGTATGTTAACTTAAATTTGTATTTTACCTCGTTTAACTGGGTAATGTTTCTTTAATCCAGTAACATGTTAGTTTAATCAATATGTAATTCTTGCTAACTCTTGAGCATTGAATTCATAACAATTATTGTCATAGGTGAATAGCAGAATAAAATATTCCTTACTATCAACTTACGTTTATCATTATGACCTAAAATTGAAATTATACCATTTTTTGACTTGTGCATCATAAATTTAACACATAATACTTATATATAAATGTTCCTTGACTTTATAGTGTCACGGCAGGAACTATCTCTGCCCTTGGTGAACACATCTTAAAAGTCTTCATGCAACTTTGGCATGTCCTAGGAGAAAAAAAAAACTATACGAGTGACAAGCTTGGATCATCACTTGGATCTCTGTGCTTTTTGTCAACTACATATATATTGGAGTGTATGATTCTCATCATGGAATCACAGTACACTAAAATGCTACACAAGCAATAATAATAATTTTATTGTTACCATTGTCAACTGTACCCACACATATTTTGTGTCATATACTTGCACCTGCAGATATGTGCGTTGGGATTTCTTTTTTAACTGCAGTGCAGACTGGATTCACAATGTACCCATTGGGATTTTAGTTTACCATGCAATGCATACTTAAAAATACAATGTACCCATAGGGATTTTAGTTTAAAATGCAATGCACTTAAAAATACAATGTACCCATAGGGATTTTAGTTTAACGTGCAATGCATGCTTAAAAATATATATTATGTATCCTTACACACTTGTTACCAGTATTCAGCACCAGCAAATATGTGCTTTGGGACTACTATTCAGCCAGTACACTTTACGAACAAGTAGCATTCTGGTTATACTTGGTATAACATGTTATGTTCAGTTATTGTATTAAAGTCATATTAGGTGCATAGTCTACTAACATTCAACATGTCAGAGCTATAAGTCACTTCCAGTAAACATGAATTAAATTTCTTCAAGTGCTTGTTTATGAATTGAGAAAGGAAAATTGTAAACAAAGAAAATAATTATTTTGGATGAAAATTAATTTCTACAGAAAGATCAACATTAATTTTCTTGACCTTAGGAAGAAGAAAAAACTTTTCTTTACCCTAATCATCGTGTATATGGTGTAGGTCCATACGCACAAAATATTGTCAAATATTCTAAAATAAACTAAATTGAAGAATGAGTGTTCTGTGGTCATCTAGAACATCAGTTTAGAATAAACTCATCCAATTATCTTTGTAGTATGGATATATGTGAAAATGAATTATGTATTAAAATATATTTTAAGTTAAGAAGAAGAAAAGTACTGCGGTCTAATATACCTCCCTAGACCGACAGTCTAGTAGAAACTCCCATCCACCACCCTTTCTGTGCATATTGTAGGATTTACGAGAGTACCTTTGTCACCTACATACGAGCAAAGGCCACTATCTAGTTTTCCTGAAAATTAGAAATAATTTCATCACCTCGATTAATATGTACTTTATTATCAGCGTTCACCTTGCTAGTGCTAACGGAATGTACCGTGGCTTCAACTGTACTTCTGTTGGCATTGTGAACAATGTTGTCATGCCTAAATTTACATACCGACATGCTGGCTAAAAACTGAATAACTTTATTCATCCCTGCATTGTTCCAATGAACCATATCCAATCTATTGTGTGCTGGATCACCAAAGAATTTTACATAGAGACTTTCATCTACCCTACCATTATCCTGAAAAAATAGAGGTGCAATATTATAAACTTTGACAGTATCATCATTATGTAATGTCATTAAATAAGTATTAAATCTGTCCCAAGTTTTCCATATTGGTTCATCTTCCGATGCCACAAACCTTGCTACCGGAGGCAAAGTGAGAATGATTATTTTCCTAGTCTTAGTTTTTAGTAAATTAAGAAGCCTTGTAAAAGATCCTATCATCTGTTCTAGTGATTTCCTTCTTAGCAAATCATTGGTGCCAATTAACAAAATAAGCTTATCATTTACTTTGGCTCCACCTTCAACACGTTGGCGAAGATTGTCAATCATTTGTCCAGAAACGCATAAACCTATGTATCTGGAACCTCCTGTCTCTTTAGAATATCTATAACCTAGCATATTTTGTGCTAACCTAAGGAGTAAACTGTCTCCTACTAATTGGGCATCATCTAACATTGGAACTAGGTTTCTAAAGCCACCATTGTTAAAATGAGTATCACTCCTATATTTACTATTATACTCTGTACTCAATTGAGGAGGATTTGCAACATCACTGCTTCTGTCACCTCCATTGACACAAGCAGTTAAGCGTTTTCCTGCTGTGAATACACCTTACTACTAGGATTGACTCGCCTAAAGTTACGTGTAAATGTCCTAGCATTATTAACAGGCATACTAAAATTTCTTTTATCTTTACCAGTTGCAACATTCTGTTTAGTTAGACAGTTAGATTCTTCACTGTTATCACATTTGCTACTAACTGAAACAGTAGCAACTCTTGCCTTAAAATTTCGGTTTTTTGCATCAAAGTTGTTTTCACTAGTTCTTGGAGGATTAACCTTCAAGGATTCAAAATTTTCTATTACAAGCAAAATTTGTTGCAAGGAACTGATATTGTTAATTACGATATGTTCTCGTATCTTGTGTGGTAAAAGTGTGGCAATCTGTGCTATCAGATGTGCCTCCTCTGCATGAGGCTGTACGGATTTCAACGTTTTGTAGTTTTTATTTACATATTGTAGCAAATTACCGTGTGTTACATTTGAATAAGGACTACTGAGAACCTTGGACAACTTTACTGTCTTCCACCTATCGTTCTCGTAGTGAGACAAGAATGCTCTTTTAAATTCTGAGTATGTAGTTAAAGTGGTTTTGTTTTGCACATACCAACTACGCGCGCAATCGTTCAAAAGTTTTGGCAAGTAACGCATGTACTCAGATTCCTTTATATTATATAAATCTAGATTTTCTTCAACCTTTTCCATGAACTCAGATGGTGCAACATCTGTTGATATACCATCAAAGTGAGGGAAATGACGTAGCTCTTGAGGCTTGATAAAAGCACGTCTAATAGAATCATTTACTACTAATGAAGGGTCAACTTCAGTATGTGTAACGCCACATACAGGCTCGGAACACACTTTTACTTCATTTACTTCTTTATTGTTATCATTAAGTGCATCACCATTCTGTTTACGACGCTTATACTTCCTATGATCTAACTTGTGTCTACTATAAGGCATACTGTTTGAATGTTTAACACCAACACCATCCGAATCAACAAGTCCGGAGGCTTCGGAATCAGAGTTTACAACAACTTCTGGTTTCTTTTTTATGTTCCTTGAAGGACTGACATGAATACTACCAAAAGATGAGTCAGTATTCACTGCTTTATCTTCAAACTGAGGAACATGCAAAGATTTGTTCATGATATGCGAAGTCATAGGTATTTCACTACTAACAATATTCCTATCGTGCATTAAACTTAACTTAGAATGTTTACATACGGGTGACGGAATATCCTCTACCACAGACAAAATTCCTGTTTTTATTTTTGATAACGCCTCATTAATCGTAGTCTCTAATGAAGATTTATTTACCTCTGACAACTCTTGCTTTACGGGCGAGACAAAGGTGTGGTTTCTGGTTTCAACCTTTTTAGAGTGCCTTTCATCTGTGTCTACACTACCCATACCTTGCATAACATTCAGATAAGGATGAACATCATTGAGATAAACACCATCAATGTTTGTTTCATAACATGTTGGTGAGCATTGAACTCCTTGTGACCGTACACTTACATCTAGCATAACTAAATCATCACTATTCCTACCTTTCATTCTTGACCATTCCGTTTTCAACTGATCAATTGCTAATGTACATTGTCTAGTAGCAGAAATGCATTCATCCAATTGAGCATCAAAATGCTTTGTAAAGCTACCCATCCTTTCATCAACCTCATCACGTAACTTACAAACCCTACTTTCTAATTCATCATCCATTCTCTTTTCAAGATCACCAAAATCATGCTCTACTTTCTCTGTGCGTAACATGCACTCATTTCTGAATTGAACTATGTCAACCTTCAAAGACTTTATGTCATTTGAATGAGCTGTGTCAGAAGCATTTATTTGCTCCTGCATTTTGGCTATGCTCACACATTGAGATGCCAAAGTTTCAGAGTGTTCCCTTAATTTGGAATCTACGTCACTGTGCATATTCTTGACCATACTTGCGAGGTCAGCCAATGTGATTTCATTTTCCATGATCAAATGCTTTATGTTAAACCAGAAATCTCACAAATGACAAAATAATATGTTAAGTGAATGTGCACAACTTACCTGACATTAGCAGCACAACTGAGTCCTCATAATCTAGTATGAGGTTTAAATAATAAAGGTGAACTATACAAGAAACTTCAGGAGCCCAAAATGAGTTTACTAAATCTTGTATGAGGTTACAACCACCAAAATGAATGTTCCTCGCCTCAGTATTGATAAAGATTTCGCGCAATAAGTAGCGAGTTGTGACTCCCAATGTCAAGGCGTGCTGTGAACAGAAACTTAATCTTCAAACATGTTAGAAATCTATTCAATTTGCAATTTCTTAAAAAAAATAATATTCAGTCAATATAAACTAACTAACAATACTTCTAAAATTATGTTTTCACAAATAAGCCAGAAATCAAACTTTCGAACAATTATATATTCTTCACAATTTAAGAAACTTATATTTGGAATGCATGGCCATGCCTACGAGTACATTTACATTGCCTTTTCTTTTATACAATGCTCTTAGAAGTAAGATACAAATGTAACAAGCCTTGACAATACTAATGGCAAGCTTAGGTGGCCATATTTGTATATTTTAAAAGTTCTATCTTCTTAATCAAATATGCTCTTTGTAAGATATATTGTATGTTGACAGAAAAGTCCAGCCTCCCTTACCTGGGTCTGGCTTTTAAAAATATATATCTGGTTTCTAAAATTTCTATGTCTAAAGATCACTACACCACATCTGCTATGAAGATCTTTCGGTATCAAGTGATTTCACTGTTCTTTCAACAACTGGTATTCCGTTTTTTGTCCATAATGAAGTTTAATTTGGATTTATTACAGCCTAAAATCCATTTTTTGGCCCCGACGCTTAACTTGTCGTCTTTTTGGAAGCCATTTTTTATTCCGAAGCCGTGAACCAGGTATCCTTCACTGTCAAGTTGTGATAAGGACACACAGACTATTCAATCACTACTTTTTTGTACATCACGAATGTACCTTCAGATAAAAACTGCTGTAAACTTATTTTACAAGTTCAAATATGTAATAAAATTATGTTTCATACAATTTTAAGACATTTTTGTATTATTTACTATCTCAATTGAATATATTTTGTATGTTTATTGTCCTTATATTATTGTGATATTTTCGATCTTACCACAAAGTGATTTAGCAACACTGCAAAATAGCCATGAACTAAGATCAATCACTATTAAGCATTTTTCTTTGACAAATTTCATCAAAATGTTAAATTAACTAAAAATTGTGCCCTTTTTTATTGCAAATGTATGGAAAACCCTGTGAAACAAATGTGAGTACTTATTAGCAAAGAAATATTAACAAATACAAGAATTACTGCCACAAAATTTTCCGTTCTTTGCAATGCTTACAAGGGAGCATTAAAATAAATAAAATATGTGACCATATTTTAATTTTGAATAACTTTTAAAATATATCTCCGAAAATGATGACATTTCGTAATCTGTGGTAATTTATTATGGGTAATTTAATGAAATAAAAGCCCCCATTGAAAAATGAAGATTTAAATTTCCAATCTTAGCATATTTAATGACCATATAACAGTGCCTCTGAATGGACTCGTTATAATACATTTCCTGTCATTTTCATGACTTACTTTGTGCAATTGATTTACAGATTCTACATTTGAAATAGTATTCAACTTATATAAATTATTTGTCAGATCTGCTGATGCAACAGTTTTTCCATCTTTACTAATGATACATGTGTTATTGTGAAATTCAACATTTAAACCTTTTTCAGTAAGACATTTCACTGATAGTAAACTACCATGCAACTCAGGTACATACAACACAGATTTTACTAATACATTCTGTATACCTTTATCATGTATACATTGTATTACACCTTCACCCATTCCTTGTGATTTCAAACAACTTCCATCTGCAAGGTATATTTCATTTGCTATACTTGGATTAAATGTGGCAAAAAATTCCTTGTCACTGGTCATATGACATGTGGCTGCTGAATCAATGTACCATTTGTCTCTACCTGTACCTTTTTCACTTGCTTCAAAACACAGAAAATGAACATTATCACAATCAGAACCACTTTCATCATATCTTTTTTCACTTTCTTCAACGTTACTCACCTGGTTTGCTTTATACACAATTTTCCTTTTATGTGCCTTGTACTTAAAACAATCACGTTTAAAGTGACCTGGCTTTTTACAAAAAAAACAGACACTTTTCACATTATCGGATTTCACTTTAAGAGCACTTTCTGAATAAACACCACTGTCAGTTTTGGCTTCCTTTCTTCTCTTATATTCATGTATGAGCTTCCCTTTCACCATTTCTAAAGTTAGGTCTTCTTCCGGTCTCGTCTCCAGTGCAGTAATATATCGTCTCGTAACTGTCCGGCAGGCTACACAACAACATTGCTACTTGCAAATGTTCCGCTAAATTTTCACCAAAAGCTGCAAGTTGATCCACAATATCCAACATTGCATTAATGTGCTGCTCCATGTCGCCATTTTCACTAAGCTGTAAGCGGCACAATTTCTTCAATAAATACACTTTAGTTGTGAGACTTGATTTTTCATGATACCGTTTCAAAGAATCCCAATATCCTTTTGCTGTTTCCTGCTTTCTTACATGAACGAGTTGATCATCTTCCAGCAAAAGTCCAATGGTGGCCCTAGCTTTTCCGTCTTTTTTCTTCCATTCCTCGTCCGGTTCTTTTGGCTGCACACCCGTCACTACATCCAACAATTCTTCCTTTAGAAGTAGTAACTCCAATTTGTACTTCCACGTTTGATAGTTCCTGTTATTTAACTTCTGTATAGTCGATTTCACCGACTCCATTTTCACAGTCCGTATTCAAACATGAACAGACGCACTTCCTCAGTAGAAGGGAAAATACTTTAGAGCTGTTTTCATCGATTATCTGTCATTTTTAATTATGATTAATGTTTTTTTATTCATTATCGAGGGGTGACGCTATTGTTATTTAATCTAGCGCCACGTGGCGACACGTGTCGGGGGTGGAGGAGGAGATGAGTCATCGATGACTCATGCACACGTGTGAGTTTGAAATTAATGGTTTTCCATTAGTGCACAAAAGATACTATTATGTATTCCGTTTTTGACCTAAGCTAACCTTTTGTTGTATATTATATATGCGTTTCTGCCGGATATGAGTCACAGATGATTTATACAGACGTTGGAGTTTGGAATTAATGGTTTCTCCATTAAGGTACAAAAGACACTATTATGGAGTTCGTTTTCGGACTATTCTAACACTATTGTTGTATATTATATATGCGTTTCTGCCGGATATGAGTCATGGGTGCTTTATGCACACGTGGGAACTTGGAATTAATGGTTTTTCCATTAATGTACAAAAGACATTTTCGGCCATTTTGGCGTCGGTGGTGAGTCATATTTGGTATAATTAAGGATCCGGATTTACCCGTATTCAACCGGTGCTGACGCGTTCGATCGGAGGTAGAAGATATTATAACACATGTTCGCTTTAAAGGCGAAGAAATTGAACGATGTATCCTATATGCAAACGAAGAATGCGAGCAGAAGATATGTTATTAATATTAACCTGTTACGGAAGAACCTGTTATGTGGTTGCATTCATCGGCACCCCCAAACCGCGCGCGTTCATGGATACGCGTGGGGGAAAAAAGGGTCGCCATTGTTACGGCCCCCTTCGCTTGGTCTTCTTCCGAAGTTGAATGGAAGTCAAGTGTCGCCAAATTTTTACACACGAGTATTGATTTTCTTTTAGGTTCCAATTTTATTTGGTGGAAGTAATCTACGCGGTATTTCTGCCGTCTTTTGTAACATTGCAAAGACTATTTGACCAAAACCGTAACGAATTTGGCTGAACTAGGAACATTCAGTTCCAGTATCTACAAGTTAAAGTGGATGCCAGCCACTATTTGCCCTTATTTCGGGGTTGCGAACCACGGACCATTTGATTATTGCCTTATATACATCAGGATTCACGTAAAATTGACCAGATGTTTTTACTGTTAGGGACAATATTTCGCATTTTTGTGTATTTTTACTCAGAAAACGCTATTTGAACGATTCAAGCAAGAGTTCGCATGGCAATTTAGACACACAAACTGTGTTTCTTCAACTTTAGCTGAAATTTAGGTTGTTTTTTACTCTATTATCACAATTTCTTCTATTCAGGCAACATTTTTTATTAAATTTTGGACTCACAAAGACATTTTTCAACTTTTAACTTGTTATTTTAAAAGTTTATTTCCATTTTTTACTCTAATATCACAATTTCTTCTATTCAGGCAACATTTTTTATTAAATTTTGGACTCACAAAGACATTTTTCAACTTTTAACTTGCTATTTTAAAAGTTTATTTCCATTTTTACTCTAATATCACAATTTCATCTATTCTGGCAGGAGTGTTTATTCCAGTTTAGACTTGCAAAGATAATTTTTTCAACTTCTTTTATTAATTTTTCTATTTATTGCCTTTTGTATCTTATATTTATTAATTCTTAACTTTGAGTTTTGTTCTTTATTTAAAAAATTTCTCTAATCACTAAGGAAGAAGTACTTTTAAGTAAAACTGTACCCACAAACTTTATTATTACTATTATTATTAGTATTATTATTATTGTTGTTGTTTTTGTTTTGATGTAGTTGTTGAATCTTGTTGTTGTTGTTAGGGTTTATTGACTTCCACTATGCTATTTTTGGTTTGCTTCGTAGGAAAGTTTGCTTATTTTAGAGTTTCCTAGGTATTTTCTTACTGTTAGGGTAGGTAAAGTTTCCTAAATATATGAGTAGGGTTCCATATATTCTTGTTCTTGCATGTTTTTCATATGATGTGATCACCACAACTCTCCAAGGGCTTTTACTGCATGTTTCCATTTTTATTGAGGCTTAGTGATTCCTAGAGCCACTTTATGCATGAGAGAAAGCTTGAAAATTTTGATCTCAGATAGCCGTCAACCTTATGTCAGAGTATTTTCGAGTATATTTTAGTCTTATTATGGCCCACTAGAATATCACGGCTTGTTTTTTTTTTAAGTATGTTGCGCAGTTATTGTATTTTTGCTTTTGCTTTCTAGATAAACTGTATGAAATGTTTAATATTTGTACTTTTTGCACTTATAAGAGGCCAAACTTTTACTGTAACTAAAATTATTATGTCTCTAGGCACTGAAACCCCTTTACCAAGAGTACTATAACTGCATGTTTATTAATATTGTTTCTTTCATCCCTCAAATATATCAATTTAACAATATAATGACTAATCACAGGACAAGTCGATGTTAGCAGATGACTACGTGGCTCTTAAGTCCACCTGCCAAACTTTTCTTACCATGCTATTTACCCTTATAGTCTTTTATTCGGGGTACGTTTCAAGTACTATTGAATTTTTGAGTGTTTGATTAACACCAGGGGTTATTTGTATCTGTTATGCTTTATTATTTGAGGCTTCTTTTTTTATTCTACAATCACTATATGTCCCTGAGAACTAAATTTCCACTGACTGAAGCTTAAAGCTTACGCTCTGCAGCATGTTGAATGGTTAAGCACTGGTCAATATGAATTTTACAGAGGCTAGTAGGAGGCATAGGAACACACGCCAGAGCATTATTAGCGTGCAAGAAGCACTTTCAGGGAGTACTACGAGGAAACGAAGTTGATTTTTTTGAGTGCTTTACCACTTACACAGCCAATATTTGCTATTTCAAGTAACTACATGTACCAGAACATTTTACAGCCCAACACTAACTAGACTTCAATTTATACTATATTAGGGGCTAAATGTAGCAAGAACACTGATTGTACATATTTTTGAGAATCCAACTATATCAGGATTTTTTCTATGTAAGTATATTTTTATTGATTACTAACTTTAACAGACCAATCAGGAAGACAACAAAATTCACTAAACTTAGTACTATAGTGTAGGTGATTGCATGAAAAGTAGAAATTATAACATCCACAAGATTTCGCTTTTTTTGCTTTTGTGACTAATCGTGACGCGGAGGATGAATGGATGGCCAAAAATCTTAAGGACTGGATGTATTTTACCACTACAGACGCCTATGTAGAAACACTAGAGTACTGTTAGCTTTCAAAATTGAGGATATACTGTACTGTTTCTTAAATATTTTGTACTTGGCACGTTACAGTTATATCCATTTCAGGACAAATATTGCTAAAACTCTCAAATTTACTGGTACAAGTTGATATTTCTGCTATCAGAGGAATTAACAACCCTATTTTACAAACAAATGGTATTGTTTACACTTTATTTACTTCAATCTGAGACTAATATTTTACAGTAATTGAATCATTCAGCCCTAGTCAATACTTTACTGCATCAGAAAGTTTGTTATTAATCTAATAAGTATGCTATTTTGGGATATTCTAATGCAAACGTTGTTTAATTCACTGGTTATAATGCAAACTTTTGCACAAATTCGATATATTCACTACCTTCAAACCAAACAATTGTACTTATTTAGCGCATTTCATTTATATTTCTTGTAATTAACTTATGTTTCTTATAATTAACAAACTAAACTAATTACTTTGGCATGTTAAAAACCTTATTTTTTACTATTTCCTATTCTATCAGGTTCTATATTGCTGTTTTTATCAATTATGTAAGACCACACTCTGGTAAATGCCTATATATTCTCTTTTATACACACGCACGCACGCTACACACACACACACACACACACACACATACATTTACACACTTATACGAACATACATCTGACGTTTTTCAATATTTTGCTATGAAGTTTGCATCCACGCTATTCAAACAAGGGCAGGCAATGTAGTATTTATGAGTATTAGTAATCCCAAAGTGGTGTTTTTGGTGTCCAAGTTCAGATGAGAGTCTGCTATGTGCCTTTTGCAGGGGATTGCATGTGAAGTGTATGCATATTGAGCATTATTGAGTGTGTAGGCTTCCAAGTTTTGCTGTTATTTTCCTATAATTCTGCGAGACTGTAGAGAGTTCTCCCTTTTCAACCAGTTTTCTTTCATTGATTGGATACTTTTTGGGAACTTAGCAGTTTTTTATGTTATGAAGCAGATTGTTGTAGAATATTTTGCATGGTCTTTTGTGATATTGAGTGCCTGCTGTAACGGAAGTAAGTATCTTTCCTTCTTGTGTTGATGTTCTCGTGTAGGTTTCCTATTTTCGGTCAAGTTGCAGTAGGGAACTTAACAGTTTTTTATGTTATGAAGCAGATTGTTGTAGAATATTTTGCATGGTCTTTTGTGATATTGAGTGGGTGCTGTAATGGTAGTAAGTATCTTTCCTTTTTGTGTTGATGTTCTTGTGTAGGTTTCCTATTTTCTGTCAAGTTGCAGTACTTAGAATAATCGCTATTGTCTTATTGATCTACGAAGCTCCTTTGAATAATCATTTGCATGTGACCCTATACTCCACGCTGTACTTTGTTCTGGGAGCTATCTTTTGAAGCCTTGGCATTCTGCTAGTACAGCATTATTATCGTAGGGGTAAATTAGTTCGTGAAAATATGTATTTTTCTGATTAACTATAATCGCTTAGTTGTTCTAGCAGGTATAAGTAGTTACTGCTGATGTTGTTAATTTTCTATTCGCAGGGGCTATGTATGATGTAGCGTATTTGTGTTGGCTGTCCCTTTTATTCCTATGTTGTTGAGTTTCTCCATAAGCATGTCCTGTTTTACTCTATTCTAGGCCTTGTTGCTGCTAGATATCTGAGGTATGTTGCTGGTTCATATCTGAGCTAGCTTGTTTGACTATCTATTATTTTTGCTATGGCTGTGGCTATTGATGTCCCTTTCTGAATTCCATGTTGGTTTCTGTTTATCCTTGTTGCTGCTTGTTATCTGAGTTAGGTTGTTTGACTTCAGGACTATCCTTTTTTAACTTTATTGTTGATTGCTGTTTTGTTTATTTCCTTATTTGTTTTTATTTGTTTACTGAATCTATTTGTTTTGTGTCTTGTAATATTATTTACTATAGTAACAAAATTATTTTCCTTCCATCCCACATTTATTATTCTGAGCAACAGAACTTCTCCTTCTTTCCTATATATTTGATTATTTCTGGAGTAAAGTACATTTTTTTCAAAGTGAATGTTTTAAAAGTACAATTTTTCAAAGTGAATGTTTTAAAAGTACAATTTTTACAAAGTTAATGTTTTAAAAGTACAATTTTTACAAAGTGAATGTTTTAAAAGTACAATTTTTACAAAGTTAATGTTTTAAAAATACTATTCTTTCAAAGTTAATAATTTAAGAGTACAATTCTTCTGCTATTTGAACTTTTGTACAATTTTGTTATTTTTGTTAAAATAAATATGTTAGTTGATATAAAATTACAGTACATTTTCAGGAATTTATATATTTAATTTCAAAATAGTGTTATTTGCTAAAGATAGCGGACAAAATAAATTAAACTTTGACAAATACTGAACAAGAAATATACAAGTATGGTGATAAATATCAATTTTTAAAAATAATTTTGTTACTATAGTAAATAATATTACAAGACACAAAACAAATAGATTCAGTAAACAAATAAAAACAAATAAGGAAATAAACAAAACAGCAATCAACAATAAAGTTAAAAAAGGATAGTCCTGAAGTCAAACAACCTAACTCAGATAACAAGCAGCAACAAGGATAAACAGAAACCAACATGGAATTCAGAAAGGGACATCAATAGCCACAGCCATAGCAAAAATAATAGATAGTCAAACAAGCTAGCTCAGATATGAACCAGCAACATACCTCAGATATCTAGCAGCAACAAGGCCTAGAATAGAGTAAAACAGGACATGCTTATGGAGAAACTCAACAACATAGGAATAAAAGGGACAGCCAACACAAATACGCTACATCATACATAGCCCCTGCGAATAGAAAATTAACAACATCAGCAGTAACTACTTATACCTGCTAGAACAACTAAGCGATTATAGTTAATCAGAAAAATACATATTTTCACGAACTAATTTACCTCTACGATAATAATGCTGTACTAGCAGAATGCCAAGGCTTCAAAAGATAGCTCCCAGAACAAAGTACAGCGTGGAGTATAGGGTCACATGCAAATGATTATTCAAAGGAGCTTCGTAGATCAATAAGACAATAGCGATTATTCTAAGTACTGCAACTTGACAGAAAATAGGAAACCTACACAAGAACATCAACACAAAAAGGAAAGATACTTACTACCATTACAGCACCCACTCAATATCACAAAAGACCATGCAAAATATTCTACAACAATCTGCTTCATAACATAAAAAACTGTTAAGTTCCCTACTGCAACTTGACCGAAAATAGGAAACCTACACGAGAACATCAACACAAGAAGGAAAGATACTTACTTCCGTTACAGCAGGCACTCAATATCACAAAAGACCATGCAAAATATTCTACAACAATCTGCTTCATAACATAAAAAACTGCTAAGTTCCCAAAAAGTATCCAATCAATGAAAGAAAACTGGTTGAAAAGGGAGAACTCTCTACAGTCTCGCAGAATTATAGGAAAATAACAGCAAAACTTGGAAGCCTACACACTCAATAATGCTCAATATGCATACACTTCACATGCAATCCCCTGCAAAAGGCACATAGCAGACTCTCATCTGAACTTGGACACCAAAAACACCACTTTGGGATTACTAATACTCATAAATACTACATTGCCTGCCCTTGTTTGAATAGCGTGGATGCAAACTTCATAGCAAAATATTGAAAAACGTCAGATGTATGTTCGTATAAGTGTGTAAATGTATGTGTGTGTGTGTGTGTGTGTGTGTGTAGCGTGCGTGCGTGTGTATAAAAGAGAATATATAGGCATTTACCAGAGTGTGGTCTTACATAATTGATAAAAACAGCAATATAGAACCTGATAGAATAGGAAATAGTAAAAAATAAGGTTTTTAACATGCCAAAGTAATTAGTTTAGTTTGTTAATTATAAGAAACATAAGTTAATTACAAGAAATATAAATGAAATGCGCTAAATAAGTACAATTGTTTGGTTTGAAGGTAGTGAATATATCGAATTTGTGCAAAAGTTTGCATTATAACCAGTGAATTAAACAACGTTTGCATTAGAATATCCCAAAATAGCATACTTATTAGATTAATAACAAACTTTCTGATGCAGTAAAGTATTGACTAGGGCTGAATGATTCAATTACTGTAAAATATTAGTCTCAGATTGAAGTAAATAAAGTGTAAACAATACCATTTGTTTGTAAAATAGGGTTGTTAATTCCTCTGATAGCAGAAATATCAACTTGTACCAGTAAATTTGAGAGTTTTAGCAATATTTGTCCTGAAATGGATATAACTGTAACGTGCCAAGTACAAAATATTTAAGAAACAGTACAGTATATCCTCAATTTTGAAAGCTAACAGTACTCTAGTGTTTCTACATAGGCGTCTGTAGTGGTAAAATACATCCAGTCCTTAAGATTTTTGGCCATCCATTCATCCTCCGCGTCACGATTAGTCACAAAAGCAAAAAAAGCGAAATCTTGTGGATGTTATAATTTCTACTTTTCATGCAATCACCTACACTATAGTACTAAGTTTAGTGAATTTTGTTGTCTTCCTGATTGGTCTGTTAAAGTTAGTAATCAATAAAAATATACTTACATAGAAAAAATCCTGATATAGTTGGATTCTCAAAAATATGTACAATCAGTGTTCTTGCTACATTTAGCCCCTAATATAGTATAAATTGAAGTCTAGTTAGTGTTGGGCTGTAAAATGTTCTGGTACATGTAGTTACTTGAAATAGCAAATATTGGCTGTGTAAGTGGTAAAGCACTCAAAAAAATCAACTTCGTTTCCTCGTAGTACTCCCTGAAAGTGCTTCTTGCACGCTAATAATGCTCTGGCGTGTGTTCCTATGCCTCCTACTAGCCTCTGTAAAATTCATATTGACCAGTGCTTAACCATTCAACATGCTGCAGAGCGTAAGCTTTAAGCTTCAGTCAGTGGAAATTTAGTTCTCAGGGACATATAGTGATTGTAGAATAAAAAAAGAAGCCTCAAATAATAAAGCATAACAGATACAAATAACCCCTGGTGTTAATCAAACACTCAAAAATTCAATAGTACTTGAAACGTACCCCGAATAAAAGACTATAAGGGTAAATAGCATGGTAAGAAAAGTTTGGCAGGTGGACTTAAGAGCCACGTAGTCATCTGCTAACATCGACTTGTCCTGTGATTAGTCATTATATTGTTAAATTGATATATTTGAGGGATGAAAGAAACAATATTAATAAACATGCAGTTATAGTACTCTTGGTAAAGGGGTTTCAGTGCCTAGAGACATAATAATTTTAGTTACAGTAAAAGTTTGGCCTCTTATAAGTGCAAAAAGTACAAATATTAAACATTTCATACAGTTTATCTAGAAAGCAAAAGCAAAAATACAATAACTGCGCAACATACTTAAAAAAAAAACAAGCCGTGATATTCTAGTGGGCCATAATAAGACTAAAATATACTCGAAAATACTCTGACATAAGGTTGACGGCTATCTGAGATCAAAATTTTCAAGCTTTCTCTCATGCATAAAGTGGCTCTAGGAATCACTAAGCCTCAATAAAAATGGAAACATGCAGTAAAAGCCCTTGGAGAGTTGTGGTGATCACATCATATGAAAAACATGCAAGAACAAGAATATATGGAACCCTACTCATATATTTAGGAAACTTTACCTACCCTAACAGTAAGAAAATACCTAGGAAACTCTAAAATAAGCAAACTTTCCTACGAAGCAAACCAAAAATAGCATAGTGGAAGTCAATAAACCCTAACAACAACAACAAGATTCAACAACTACATCAAAACAAAAACAACAACAATAATAATAATACTAATAATAATAGTAATAATAAAGTTTGTGGGTACAGTTTTACTTAAAAGTACTTCTTCCTTAGTGATTAGAGAAATTTTTTAAATAAAGAACAAAACTCAAAGTTAAGAATTAATAAATATAAGATACAAAAGGCAATAAATAGAAAAATTAATAAAAGAAGTTGAAAAAATTATCTTTGCAAGTCTAAACTGGAATAAACACTCCTGCCAGAATAGATGAAATTGTGATATTAGAGTAAAAATGGAAATAAACTTTTAAAATAGCAAGTTAAAAGTTGAAAAATGTCTTTGTGAGTCCAAAATTTAATAAAAAATGTTGCCTGAATAGAAGAAATTGTGATATTAGAGTAAAAAATGGAAATAAACTTTTAAAATAACAAGTTAAAAGTTGAAAAATGTCTTTGTGAGTCCAAAATTTAATAAAAAATGTTGCCTGAATAGAAGAAATTGTGATAATAGAGTAAAAAACAACCTAAATTTCAGCTAAAGTTGAAGAAACACAGTTTGTGTGTCTAAATTGCCATGCGAACTCTTGCTTGAATCGTTCAAATAGCGTTTTCTGAGTAAAAATACACAAAAATGCGAAATATTGTCCCTAACAGTAAAAACATCTGGTCAATTTTACGTGAATCCTGATGTATATAAGGCAATAATCAAATGGTCCGTGGTTCGCAACCCCGAAATAAGGGCAAATAGTGGCTGGCATCCACTTTAACTTGTAGATACTGGAACTGAATGTTCCTAGTTCAGCCAAATTCGTTACGGTTTTGGTCAAATAGTCTTTGCAATGTTACAAAAGACGGCAGAAATACCGCGTAGATTACTTCCACCAAATAAAATTGGAACCTAAAAGAAAATCAATACTCGTGTGTAAAAATTTGGCGACACTTGACTTCCATTCAACTTCGGAAGAAGACCAAGCGAAGGGGGCCGTAACAATGGCGACCCTTTTTTCCCCCACGCGTATCCATGAACGCGCGCGGTTTGGGGGTGCCGATGAATGCAACCACATAACAGGTTCTTCCGTAACAGGTTAATATTAATAACATATCTTCTGCTCGCATTCTTCGTTTGCATATAGGATACATCGTTCAATTTCTTCGCCTTTAAAGCGAACATGTGTTATAATATCTTCTACCTCCGATCGAACGCGTCAGCACCGGTTGAATACGGGTAAATCCGGATCCTTAATTATACCAAATATGACTCACCACCGACGCCAAAATGGCCGAAAATGTCTTTTGTACATTAATGGAAAAACCATTAATTCCAAGTTCCCACGTGTGCATAAAGCACCCATGACTCATATCCGGCAGAAACGCATATATAATATACAACAATAGTGTTAGAATAGTCCGAAAACGAACTCCATAATAGTGTCTTTTGTACCTTAATGGAGAAACCATTAATTCCAAACTCCAACGTCTGTATAAATCATCTGTGACTCATATCCGGCAGAAACGCATATATAATATACAACAAAAGGTTAGCTTAGGTCAAAAACGGAATACATAATAGTATCTTTTGTGCACTAATGGAAAACCATTAATTTCAAACTCACACGTGTGCATGAGTCATCGATGACTCATCTCCTCCTCCACCCCCGACACGTGTCGCCACGTGGCGCTAGATTAAATAACAATAGCGTCACCCCTCGATAATGAATAAAAAAACATTAATCATAATTAAAAATGACAGATAATCGATGAAAACAGCTCTAAAGTATTTTCCCTTCTACTTTCCTCGTTTTCCTTATTACAACTGCATTAGACGTGTTCTGGGTGTTCTGGGCGTTCTGGGCCCATAACCTATGTTGGTGTAATAAAAGAACACGTACAGTTTATTGACAAAAACACCCTACACGTTTCCTCATTTTTGATTCTGATCTGCGCATGTGCAGAAAACATCAAATGTCTCCCACCTAACCTATTATGAAGGAGTGTTCTCGCTGCCATCTACCGATAACTTTCGAAACTGCTACCTTACATAACCGTTTGTCATGCATTTACCGATTTCCCTCGCATCAATCTTGTAATTTACCTGTTGTTTTCGTGGCCACATTCTAGACTCATTTCCGTGCAATTAGAGCATTTATTACAGTGGACACATCGAGTTGAACGAAAAATATTTGTGCCTCGTTTCCAATACGTCAGCAGGGAAATATCGCCTTACCCGACGTGCAGTATTACCCCACTGTCACTTGCCAGAGCCTGTGCATTCCCATCGCAATGGATTCTGGGTAAAATCTGCCAACGGTAATATACAAATAGCACTCATTTATCTTTTGGCCAGTCCTTGTTGGAAGGTGTATTGTTTTTAATGCACCAAAATTGGAGGTAGATAAATCTTTCATCCTTTAGTTAAGATAAATGTCCATTTTCCTTTCATAAGAGAGGAGAGAAATTGTAACTTCATTACTAGCTAGCACAACAGATCGCGTCACTAAGCTGTGACTGTCTGTTCGCTTGAGTTTGTCTTTATGTATTTATGTTCACTTTATGCACAGTAAGGTCAATCGGCACTGGAGCTACAGTTTAAAATGGCATCCGAAGCACTATGTGCCTCCACCGGGTATCGAAGCCAGGACCGTTTGATTACAAAGCGATGGCCACGCCTTCAAGGAGGCGATGACCACGTGTAAAAAGAATAGTGTTGCCATTTCAGGCCATAAAAATGATCTAAGCACAAGGGAAACCAGTAGCGACGATTGCGTTTTTCAGTGACATTGGAATGAATTTATATGGATTCACAAGAAATTATATTTTCCTTCCATAATTACATTCTTGAATTAATATTTGAACACTATTCTTATACGTTCTACCAAGTTTACAATGTGATTTCAATAATTTTTACGTATGTCGAAACCAATAGCGGCGATTGGATGCCAAAACTGCGGGAGGGAGGGCAAGGACAGTTTTTTTTTTGTTTTTTTTTAGACAAGGCTCAGCATTAAAATGTCATAGCGCGGGGGAAAAAGTGGGGGCAACTGCACGTAATAAATCGTACACAAACAATTATTTTAATCTTAACGCTGCCCCCCGCTGAAGCGCAGGGCCTTGGGCGAGTGCTCTCTCTGATTTGAGAGTTCAGAGAGAATGCGAAAGTAGCTCACGTGGTGGCCTTCGAAAAATGCTATCCGCGCGCCATCAGGTGAGAAAGAATCGTATCTGGCGACTCTAGAGGAGGGCGTTAAATAAAATCAAAGTTTCCCGTCCCTGGGGAAGTATAGCGGGAGTGGGACCACCTCGGACATAAACGCGGGGGGGGGGGATTTGGGAAAATGAGCTGGGAATCGAGGGAGAAAGTGCGGATTGTATTTCATAAAGGGTCGGGTTTCGTGAGAACGATAATGCCCTCCTCCACCCCATACATTCGGAGGTATGCGCTATTGTCCCGGAGCGTCGGTTAAGCGAAATATTTACAGGATTCTCCCGTTTATCTTGGTTCTTTATCCTTCATTTGTTATTTCCATTTTTTTACATGATGGTATGATTTAATATCATACCAGAAAAGGGCCAATTATTATTCGGAGACCTGAATAATCATTGGTTTACATATAACAGTGTTAGCAGAGTCATAATGTTATTGTGTTAGATTTACAGTTATTGATATTAAGATCTTAAAGTTAGAGAGAACAGGTTAGTAATCGGAAGGTTAATGCTAGTGTAAAGTGTATGAAATGGGATAAAAGAGTTATTAGGTTAGGGATTTAAAGGTGAGAAAGTTACTAACTGGGAATGGTAGGAAGTTTAAAAGCCTCTATTAGTTGTTAATTTTATCTGTGAAAAGTTCTTCATCACCATGAATTCAAAGTGTATCTCGCATTCATGAGCTACCATGACCTTTGTAGAAGACAGAATATTCAAAGAATGCGTTTATGACAGCAGTATGTACTTTCAGGATAGCTCGACCACAAGGAAAAAAAACCTTCCGTCCAAAGCGTTCGCGCATCTTCCCTGCCGTCAGGGACTGCAGTTGAAACCTACTTTCAGTTTCAGTTTCAGTTCGGCTCGGAATGAAACATTGCGGTTCACTTTCAGTTCTCGAACTGAAACTGGAATGAAACCGGAGTATATATGTCCGAACCAGAACTGGAATGATCTGATGTTTTACATCCAGTTCGGCACGGAATGAAACCATTCGGTTCATTTTCAGTTCTCGAACTGAACTGGAATGGAACCGGAATATATATGTCCGAACCGTAACTGGAATGATCTGAGGTTATAGTTTCAGTTCGGCCCGGAATAAAACCTTTCGGTTCACTTTCAGTTCTTGAACTGAAACTGGAATGAAACCAGAATATATCTATCCGAACCGTAACTGAAATGATCTGGGATTTTAGTTTCAGTTCGGCCCAGAATGAAACCTTTTGGTTCACTTTCAGTTCTCGAACTGAAACTGGAATGAAACCGGAGCATATCTATCCGAACCGTAACTAGAATGATCTGAGGTTGGACTTCTAGTTCGGCCCGGAATGAAACCCTTCTGTTCACTTTTAGTTCTCGAACTAAAATTGGAACGAAACCGGAGTATATCTACCCGAACTGTAAATGGATGGTCTGAACTTTCACTTCCAGTTTGGCCCGGAATGAAAGTTTTCAGTTTTCAACATACTTGTTCACACATAAACACATGTGCAGATGTAACAAACAAGTTCTTATGGGTTGGCAACCATGGCAGGTTCCAGCTTTGTTGTTATTTGTTTTTTTACAATAGAGGATAAGGAAACTCTTGTTCTTTTTTAATTTCTGAAAGTAGCGTATGACATCACAGTACAGTAACCAAATTGTAGTTAAACAAATACATTTATGAAAGTAACGTATGTCATCACAGTACAGCAACCAAACTGTAGTTAATAAAACAGATACAATTCTATGTGAGCTGTGGCTAGCTTCATAAGTGTGTCCATTTTCGCGCAAAACTACATCAATAAGATTAATACACATTAGATTTTCCTATGGCAGCAAATTTTCCAATTCATGGAAAATGGCATTTACTCTTTTGTATTACTCTTTTGTATGTAATTACATAATTTTGTTTGGTTTTCTGAATTCCTCAAAATAGAAAATTAAAATAAAATAGTGTATGAACTGTTAATTTATGAAAAACGCAATAAGCATCTATCCTCGATGGATATTTTCACACCTACAAATAACCATGGATTAAAGAAAAATCACTTAAAAATATGCTTCACAAACTTTGGTTGATTGTAAATGATACATGTCATAATTTTGTAGTACGAGTTCCTCCTCCTCGTATGTAACCTCGTATTTGCACTTTAACAGCTATTATTTAAATTTTGAATAAAAAAGGAAATTAGGTCATACATAAATCTTACAATGTTAATCTTTTAAATGTCTTTCCAAACGAGAATTATGAAAAAGGACAGCAAACATGTGAGCATTAAAAACAATGACTATTGACCTTCCTCCTCGACGAA
The DNA here is from genome assembly GCF_977018435.1 of Lepisma saccharinum. NCBI lineage: Eukaryota > Metazoa > Arthropoda > Insecta > Zygentoma > Lepismatidae > Lepisma > Lepisma saccharinum. The sequence continues at coordinate 3,563,017 of NC_139248.1, read as the reverse complement.
CTCGTAAACACTACTGGAGCTAATAGAGGAACTGAAAGAATTTTCATCTTGGTTTAAGGTTGGCAAGTGCTGATCAGAACGCTTTTGGAATAAAGCATTCGTCCGCAAGACCATGAGATCATCAAGTGCTGGAGAGGAAAGGTTGTACCTCAAATCTGACATTACAAACTTCACACTTGAGAACAACCGCTCCACGCTTACCTGGGTGGCAGGTGCAGCCAAAACCACCGGTGTCGGGAAAAATGCGTCCGGGAAAAGTGCGCTCTCGCAATAGAAGTGGGAAAATGCGCCCTCTCAAGAGTAACCACAATGAAATGTGGGGAAAATGCGCATTGCACTTGCCTTCCCCAGTTACCCATTGAAAGAAAATGTATTGTGGTTTAAGCCGACAGTGTGTCGATCAAACTTCTTTCGTGACCGCAGAACCAATGACCACCACTCTTGGACAATGCCGATATGAGAATTGTTTCTTGAATTGCGCTGCAGCTGTGGTGAAAAACACGATTCCAATGTGGATTTGATTAATATCTTGTATGAACAGGGTTATTTATAGTACCTGGATTTAAACAGTTTGATGGCATGGCAGTCGGGTAGGAGGCCACGTGATTGGTTGGGAACGGGAATGCAATGCGATGTAAGGCACTGTTGGAAAATACATACTTCCTGTTCCCTTCCTACAGGTGGTGACGCAATAGAAACTGGACCGGACGGACGTAGTGACTAGTGAGTCACCTACTGACTATTTGAATCAACAATGTTATTTTTTTATGTTGTAACAATATTACATTTATTTTGTTATAATTGAAATCTGGGCTATAAAATATGAAAAATGACACCAAACACGACCAAGATATACGAATTACAAACATATTGCCACTCAGAAGTAATAACTACGTATCCATATTATTATGTAGCGTATTGGAAGCAATGAGTTCGTGTTTGGTGTCATTTTTCACACTTATTTCATACAATGTTTAGGTATATAAAATATTGAGAATTCAGGGGGTACACAGAAATATTCAATTATGTCAAGGGGGACTCTCAGGCAAAAAAAAATGAGAAACACTGCCTTAATGGCATTTCGGATCTTATCTATTTCCAAATATTCGGATCTGGCAGCCCCCAAAATACCAAATTGTTCACTACGAAGTTTTATTCCGAAACAAAACTGAAACTGAAAGTACACGGAGGGTTATGGTGCACCAGAATGTAGCGAAACATTTCAGTTCAGGTTCGAGTGCGAACCGAAAGTGTTCACAATGAAGTTTCATTCCGGAACTGAACTGAAACTGAAAGTACACGGAGGGTTATGGTGCACCAGAATGTAGCGAAACATTTCAGTTCAGGTTCGAGTGCGAACTATAAGTCGAACTGGAGCATGTTTCAGTTCGAGTTCAAATTCGGTTCGCAGTCCCTGCCTGCCGTTATCGGTGCTCGGGGCAGTGTTGCCAGGTCAGACTTGAAAAAATCGGGAGATTGTTCCTTGGGAAACCAGAAGATCTGCTACAAAATCCGATGATCTAATAGTAGCGTATGAACGACGTTATCGGGGCGAGGGCGGCATAGGCGTGCGCACTGGGGGGCAAGGGGACGTCCGAAGAATATTTCCAGCTAGGGGGGAAACAATGTATTTTTATCAGGCGGGTAAACGAGGCATATTACCCCGTAACACTGTTGCCCTCTCAGAAAAAGCCACTTGAGTTTGAAATTTTCACGTTCCTACTTCCCTATTATAATAATGGATGTAAATTACTGTGACTGAAATCAACTCATATATCTGAAATAATAGGTTCTTTTATGTCAACATTCGTTTTCCACAAGGGGAGGGAGGGGTGGCGACCATCCTTGCACTTCGTTCTGGACGGCCATGCCGCTATATAATTTTGTAGAAAAGTATTTTCAAGCCGATGAAAGTTTCTCTAGCAAATTTCTTAACACTTACATGCTTCTTTCGTCAGTTATGCTGCCTCTATGTTGCTGCATTCAATATATATACGTTATATATATATATACACATACGTAACTACACACACAAACATACTTGTATAACATAATTTGCCCACGCTACGAAGTCAGTGTTTCTACCTACTAAGGCAAGGACGTTTCACTGTGTTTGTGTCACTTCATCCATTTCATCAGTTTTTCATTCATCCATATTGTCGTACTTACCCGTAGAGGCACAAAAGCGACGTAAAATAACAAATAGAAATAGATTTTCGGGTGGGATAAAATACAACCATCTAAAAATAGTAATGTAGTAATAGTAATAAAATAATAATAATGTCCTAGCACAATTGAGTATCGTTTAGCATAATTTCACAGTTCAAACAGCACTATTCATGGCTGAGTGGAGTTCCACTCCACCTCTCCCCTCCATGTTCAAGTAAGATGAGCAGGAAACGTGTTTTTGAGCAGGCCATTGGAGGTGACATAGCAATAGCTTATTATGGAATTCTCCCGAGAAATCAATAGGTCTGGCAACACTGACGTGGCCGCACTGAAGACTCCTTCGCCCTGTCCTTTCCCCCCTGCCCGCCAGCGCGATGAGGTTCTGCGCAGGTTTCTTTCCTCGTGGTTCCACTATTCGCGATTAAAATTACCACCTGAGCGCTAGTGTCGCTTCCAATATGGCCGCTCTAAGTAGGATAACTCTTTGTTTACATTCAGCAGTAGTACGAAACAGCAGCGTGTTGTCATGGCTGCTATGGAGGAGAAACGTTTAAATTGAATTCCAGGAACTCTAACGAAGGTGAAGCTGTGATGAGAACGAAGCATTTAATTATGATAGGCAAAAATAACAGGGAAAACGCAGACGAAACTAATGTATCATCTGCACCTCATGTTGTAACTGGGACTTTCGGAAATTATTTGAAAATAAAGAAATTGAAATTGACCTATACTTGAAATGCTGAAAGAAGAAAATTGCGAACATGTCGTTGCAGTTCTTTCTCGATAATATTAACGATTTCATGACCAGGCTATCCTCACTGAAAAAGGACATCGTACTGAATGAAGCAGCGACATTAGCATTTCCATTTTAATTTTCTGGTTACATTTGACATTAATTCATTCTCAAACTATTTTCATCTTCTCTCGACTTGCACCTGTTCCAAATTTCACACATACATAATACATGAATGCATTGGGTAAGACGCTTCATGACTTTTCGAAAAATATATTTTTTTTTTATAAAGTACAATTTAAAACTTTACTTTCATGGCAGTCTCTCGAAAAATAAAGTGAATAGACTCGTGCATTCTTCGTAATTTCCTTGCCGAATTACAGTGTTATTGCCCATGCCAATCTTCTATCAGTCAATTACGTTTCCCCTGATTTATTTACAAATTTCACTTTGTTGATTCCACGGGTTGGAAATACATGAAAACTTTTAATTTGTTCTGACCCATAAAACGATTTAAAGCACTAAAAATCCTGAACAGTAGACCTTACTCTTTCGCATATTCCCCATGCTTTAAACGACTTCAACACAACGTATCCTACTTAGACTAGTTCCTGAAAGTCCCACCAGATGGCATATCGGTTAATTTTAATCGCGAATAGCAGGAGTTGTAGAAAGAAAGTAGGGGAAAATGAGGGGGAGGGTGTCAAGAGTGAGGGGTCGGTTTGAACCTGGAGGAGTAGGCAATGGGATGATTCGACGTCCAGGTTTTGGCTTGGAGGGTTGGAAGATGGGATTCGAGAAAGGTCCGTTGACTTGTTTGCCGCCTGTTTTGGAAGGTCTGTTCATAACGACCCTTTTGAGCAAGCCGAGGTGGTTGTAAAACTGTGACGTCATAGAGATGGCAGATCGCTGGGGAAAGTTTGGTATCCGCTAGTTTTAGCAAGGGAAACTTGTTTCTCTGTTCTTTCCTTGAGCTTGTATTCGTGTATTTCCAGTATTTTTTTATGCGATTCATATTGTAGGGTCTGGGTGACAATAAATAATGTCTCACTGTGCCGCAAGCGCATGAATATATCAAGAAAACGAAAAATTCCCATATTGTTTACCTTATATTTCCGTCCGATGAGAAGTTCCGAGCAAATGCTATTAAAAGACAAATTTCAGGTTGCCATTTTTCTTTTTATACCAGTGTGTTACGAATGTGATTTAAAATCCGAATTAGTAGGAATTACAGCAAAGAACAGCCTGAAGAAAGGCACCATTCCTACAATGATAATCCCAGTTACACTAGCTTAGTGACGATAACAGTGTTCTTCCAAGACTTGTGTAGTTGGGATTGCCAAATGCGGACTTTTTTTTTTTACGGGGTATATGATCTGACTACCATGCGGGAGACTCAGGTTCGATCCCCGGTGGGGGAGAACCGGTATTTTTTGCACATGTTCAAGCAGCTCTGGCGCCCAGCCAGCATCGTATAAAGTGGGTACCTGGAGGAAACTCTGGGGGATAAAAGCGGCCAGGGGCGTGGTGCTGATCATATCACCCCCACCTTCGGCCATGATCAAGATAGTGTGGAGTCCTAACTCAACACCCCCTGTACGCCTTCATGGTGTTGTGTAAAGCACCTGGGAGCACTTTACTTTTACTTACGGAGTATATGATCGAGAATTAGGAAGACGATACTTAAACTACAGCACATTGAGAGCTTTGTTAAAAATTCTGACCTGAAAAATGGAAAGTGGTTATAAACCTCTATCCCCGAAATTCAGATAGTAAAGTTTCCGAATCGAGATTTTAAACTTTTCGGAATTCGGATATTTTTTTTGGCCATCCTTAGTGTGAAGGTAAGATTGCTAGGAAGAGTGTCTGTCTGATCGAGAACAAAAATCTTGATTAGTTTTATCATTCGTCTGTTCAATACAAAACAAAAACAAATCGTAAATACAAAACAACAGAAAGTACTTCGTGTTTTGTCAAGGAAGAACATTATTTGTTTCCGAATTGCATATTTGAACCGCAGGATCCAAAAATTAAAAGGAAAAATACCATGAAGCAAGAACAATGGATCCAGTGCTGATCTTTTTCCAATTCCTTCCAGCACTAACCGTGAGGAAATTTGTGATTGTGCTTACATATATTTTTTCTAAGCACAATCACATGTATTCTGTGTAAGTTGTGTTAAGTATGTGTCTTTTTCTCTTAAAAACAAGAGGTTGAATGCTATACAGTGTTGGAAATAGCAGACACTCGGAGAAGTCTCATCCTGACGACGTCACAGAGACCCTGCCGGGGCTGTAAACGTGGGGACTGGAAAAAAGGCGAGTTATGACCAGACCTTCAAGAGTAGAGGAAACTAGCGGTCTACGGACCTTGGGATTCGAGAGAGTGAGCATTGGAGGCGTTATTGATCATCTTTTCAAGTACGAGACAGGTATTTCCTTTCGCTAATGATGTGGTCCCTGCCGGTTCAGTCTTAGAGATCATAAAATCTAAATGCTTTGTCGCCATTCATTTAGAGAGTTGTATAGATTAACACTTATCTAGGTACCTATGAGCTAACACTAGGCTTACGATATTTTTTGGGGTCCAACCCAGGATATATTCGCGATCAACTCGTTACTGCTGAATTTCAGTTTTCTTTACAAAAATAAATTGAAATTACTTAAAAGCCTTAACATTTTATTGAAACATTAAACTATAAATTGTACAAGAAAAATTATTATCATTATATTCTAAAATCAATCAATTAATTTTCAAATGTTTAATTGAATAATACACTGTCTGATGTTTAGGAAGCCTCTCTGTTCTGTTAGTTGACTCAGTTGAACTTTTCACTAGATATGACTTTTTTCAGAAATGGCTTGTTTGTTTTAATAACATTATAAAATTCACAACATGAAAGTTCTGAATTAATTTTAACATTCAGATGTTTAACAGTGGATACTAGAAGTCTACCTCTTTCTGCAGACCAAATATTCCCCATATTTGAAAATACTCTCTCAACTGGAGCAGATGTTCCAGGCAAAGACATAGCAAACTCAAGCATTTTAGAAATATTGGTACATGAAATATCAGTCTTTTGAAACACCTTAAAAATTGGTCGTGAATATTCAATACCGGTAGCTATTTTCATGTTCTGATTCTCAAAACCCCGGACATTTTGCAATCCCGGACAGCACTAAAAAAACAGGACTGACCAGGATTGTCCTAGCTAAGCCTACCTAACACCCTCCCGATACGATCCCAACATCACGCTTGCTGTTACTCACAACACCAAGTCTGGTGTTTGACGTAATGGAGGCTACGGTGTTCTACGCGGTACGGACGCCGCTGTCGCTGTTGTGTTTTACGAATCAGTAAAACTCTATAGGCTGTCCAGCGAAAATAATACACTGTTGCTTCAAATGAGCTTTTACTTTCTCTACATCCTCCCTCTTAAATATTGTTTTCACTACTGAGCGCAAAGGTGAACACATTTGCTTTTCTTTCGAATGCAAAACGCTATTCTGGAGCTGGTTAAGCTTTCAGACCAGCAAAATTTCCTTCAAGCAGCGCGCTTTTTTAACTTTATTTTTGCAGGGGCACGTGCACGGAGGGGAACGGCGAGCCCAGCGTTGTCGGTTGCTTTCCACCCCCTCCTTCAGCCAGTACGGCGGTAGACAAAATTTCTCGGAAGGGGAGGGTGACTGACCGTTGGTTTTGACGAGGATTGACTGTGGCGGATCAGTGCGTTGGGTTCTGTTGTGTTGTTCTGCAAAAAACAGTTGGTTTTAATAGTGAAATATGAGCGAAAGTAGTGTAAAGAAGAGAAGTCGTGGTGAGGTTCTCAAAAGTAAAGAAAGGTAATGAAAATTTTGTTTATTTAAAACAGAAAAATCCGGATCGCGGTGTAAGCGAAAGCAACGGGAGTTTCACGGACTACTGTGTTTAATTCGGGGTGAGGTTTCTCAAGGTCCACTTGGTACAGTGGTATCCATGAGTATTACCGTGCAAAGTGTCCATCACCATGTTCCTGCACTTTATTTGACCCAATAAGAGCTTCAAGAATTAAAATAAAACTCAAGACAAGCTGTTGACAACTTCTGCACCAGCATACATAAAACTCCATCGCTTAAAAACTCATAGGATGTAAAAGGAACATTAATGAAAATAGTCGTGGACAATTTGCCGAGCAATTTTAGTGGATCCCACTGTACACCAGATCAGAAACGCACCAGGAAAAGAAACCCAATTACAAGTAGAAATGTAAAATATAATGATTTTGTCAGAAGTGCTGTGCGACGTCAAGTTCGCGAATTATTTTTTTTTAAAAACAAACCCCCCAACACTTAAATCGGTTCTTGCTGCTGTTAATTCAGACTCCACATTACCGAACTTTAAAAGATCAACGTTGCATGTCTTTCTCAAAGAACTGGGCTTCTCGTATGAGAAAAGGGGCAACAAATTCATGTTAATGGAAAGAGAAGATTTAACATCTCTTCGTCATAAATATTTAAGAGAAATTAGGAAGTTTAGGCGAGTTTAATAACAGCTAACCGTGAACTTATTTCTTCAATGTGTACGTACCCACAATTCAAGCGCCACGCACATTTGTTTGGTCTTGTACTTTCACTGCCACCTGCGGCAAGCGGCAACCCTGTTCTCATATACCCAACAGTCTATTCTTTTCGCTGGACGACCTATCGAAAGAAGTGTGGAGATGAGAGGCACATACTAGTTCGGATCCCACATTAAACTGTAAGACAAGTCCCAATTAGCCTATATGTGCTTAAAGTAGACTTCACTCAAACTTTAATTACAGCCAGTCGTTTAGGCACAGGGTCCCGGGTTCTAATCACGGCCTGGTCAATGGTGTCCCTTCATCAAAGCCATCACATCATCACTCATTCTCATCGTCGCGATTAGTCAAATATGGAAAAAAGCGACGTAAAGTAACTTTCTTCTTCCTCTTGCAGGTCTGGGTACCCAAAGCTCGTTCTGCGACGCAGACTGATAATTTCATCGGCGATATGGTCTGCCTGAATTTATTTCTCCTCTTGGCCTGCGATTTAATAATTTTCGAGGCAAACGGATATCTGGCATCCCCATTTCTTCCACAATTGCTACGACCTTTAATTTATTTTGGATTTCTTCACTTCTAATTTTCTTCACTAAAATTACTCCACTTAAAAACCACAAAAATCTCATTTGTAAACAATTTACTCTAGTTTCAACAGTTCACGAAGAGTCCAACATTCGCTACCATATAAAGAGGGCCTCTTTCAAATTGAAGGGTTCAGGAGAAAAACAATGAAAGTCCAGTTTTCAACTTCTTACAGGAACGCAATTAGAAAGTTGTAAATGCCATAGAGTGAAGCAGAAAATACATTTTTCAATACTGATTTGTGCGGGAGTACGAGTGTTTTTACTAGGCATGTGAGTTTGTAATGCACGGCCCCTACAATACCATGGTATCATAATCTCATTTTTTACCAAAAGTGGACATTGATTGTTTCTCCCCTGTACCCTTCAATTATGTTATGGTAACTAATTTGAATTTCTTTCCTCACCTGTTTTCCAAAATTTATTTTCAAAAGTCCATTTAATGTATTATTTATATATGTTTAAGTAGCTGATTGCCCGGCGTTGCCCGGGTATTTATCCCAATCTTCTATTAGACAGGAAAATAATGAATCCTAACTATAGTGTAAAATGAACTTGGAGTTGAACGGCATTGAGAGTGTCACTATTCATCTTAGCGACCCCGTAAACTATGGATTACACACTAATATCGGTCGTTTTCTATTATTTTTACATGTCACTCCTTTCCCACCCCCTAGAGGTGCCAAGGGTGTCTTGGAGTTGAACGGCATTGGGAGTGTCATTATTCATCTTAACGACCCCGAAAACTATGGATTCCACAGTAATATCGGTCGTTTTGTATTATTCATAAATGTCACCCCTTACCACCCCCACGGGTGCTAGGGGTGTCTTACCCCCACAGTATTTCTTTCCAGATTGTAAGTGATATGTGTACCAAGTTTGGTTGAAATTGCTCCAGGCGTTCGACAGTTATGCCGGAACAATAACACACACATCCATTTTTATATACTAGAAGACTAAATTTTGTACTTTTTATTAAAATTTTCTCCAACATCGTTTTGATATTCGAATTGTGAAATAAGGCTTCCCAAATATGGTCTGTTACTTGTTCAATTATATTATCGTTTTTGTTTTACCATTGCCATTAACTTTGTTTTATCCTCCGAAAATTTCATCTTATAATTTGTAATTTGTAAGAATTGGTTGAAGTTTGAAAACAGACCTTTCAAGATCATCATTGTACAGCGTGTCCATAAATATACTGTCATACTTTAAAGTGGTATTACGTCGCTTTGGATAATCGTATTTAAATGAAATTGGTGACATTTGAAAGAAAAACTCAAATATTTTTGTGCATGTCAACAATGGACACCAATATCAGCAATGGACAACAATGAACGAGATCAAACATAGAAACTGAAATATATTCACTCCTGACAACAATGGACGATGCGGGTTAATTGTTGGATATTTAGCAGGCAGGCAGGTTACATGTGAATGTCTTCCTTTAAAATTGTGTTGTTTTTACAGAAGATTTAAGAACGTAGTTGGTGTGTTTTAGAATATCATTACACGCAGAGTTTGGTGAACGTGTTGGTGTGTTTTATCATTCCACGCAGAGTTTGGTGAAGGTTCAGCGTGCGGATTGAAGTGGTTATGGCGACCCCACAAGAACGTAGTTGGTGTGTTTTAGAATATCATTCCACGCAGAGTTTGGTGAAGGTTCAGCGTGCTTATAGGTGAAGGTTTCAAAATCAGGCTCCTTCACACACGTCAATTTTGAAGTGGTGCCGGGATTTTGTGGATCGTGGTTGCATATAACCTAATTGAATAAATCAATCAACCAGTTTTTGTAAATTAAGAAGGAGAACGTTAATTTGTTTTTAACGGTAGCTTCAAAACAAGGTAGGTTTCGAACCTAGAACCTGTAGCTGCGTAGCACGTAACGCTGACCACTTTCCCCACGGAGAATGGTCAATGTCTGTAAAATTGCCAGACAAATGACCATTTTAGGGAAAAAATACCGCTTTTTGAGAGCGGTCCCGCTTTGACATCTTATTCGCATGTTTCAGACCGGTCGTACAACGTCCGAATTTTCTCTGCAAATCCTCCCGCGCTCTTTTTTTTCACTTCCACGGTAAAATGTCCTCTTGGCCCTTTCGAATTGGGGTTCAGCGTGCGCCCTTCATCACTCAGGCCCTCCTTCCCCTGACCGGAGCTAGCAAAAAACTTAGTGTGAGTGTCAGTCGACGCAAGACGAATGGTAGCAATATGCCTCGGTCCAAATGGCGCTCCGAGCGGGGAAACATCTGCGCCCGGCCCGAAGGAAGAAAGTGGCCGCCTCCTCTTATCGCAGCTGCGAAAGAAACGCGGGGAACTCCCCTATGAGGTCGATATTAAGCTATTTGTTTCGTGAAAGGGCGGCCGACTGGAGCTAAACACTAAAACCAATCAGGGTGTTGCCCAGGATTATCGAAACGGGGGGGGGGGAGGGGGCAGGTCCAGGAATTTCAAATAAACTCAATTCTGACCCAGGAGAGAAAATCAGCAAGTGTAAATGGGTTCTGGACCGGAATCAACCTTTTTATGTTTAAAGTATTTCAATTCGGTCCAGGAACCCTTTTTACGGATGAATTTAAATACGGTTCAGGAAACTTTTTCTGGATCAGTTAAAATTCGGTCCAGGGAACTTTTTTTTCAGGATGATTTTAAATATAGTCCAAGAACCTTTTCCAATGAAACAAAACGCAACTTGGACAGAATTTAAATTATGCGAGAAAAAAACTTCCGGTTCTGTTTCGGAACCCATTAGAATTTATCGGTTTCTAGATATTTAACAATCCTGGGGAGGAAGGTAATTTCGTGTACTTTTTGTTAAGTGATCAGCTCTTTTTTTTTTTTTGCAGTTTTTACTGCCTTTGGCGTTCTTTTTTTTTAGGTATACTGGGCCAAACGGGGTTATGACTCCCACCAACACCCCTTTGGGCACGGCACTGCACTCACTGTACCTTGTGCCTTAAGAGAGCTTTCAGACAGAAGTGACAAGCGACACAGGGGTTTCACAAGCAATAACAGACCTCATAAACGCTGTATAAATACTGCTACTGCGCATGCGCGACCAACAGACCGAAGCCACGCGCTGGGATTTCACCAATCGGACTCAGGCTTGTGCAGCCTGTCATGCCGCTACGGTGTGATGTGTTGCTGTTGATTGCCTCTTTCCCAAGCGACACGTGTCGCTGTCAATTTTGTCTGACATCTCCCTGAGAGAGCTTTCAGACCGAAGCAAAAAGCGACACCCGACGCTTGAAAGCGAACCTTCGGTAATGAATGCTACCAAAGCGGCACGATAAGCTGTACGTGTCGCTCGGACTTGGCCGTTTTCTCAATGGCTTGCATCGTGTCGCCTCGGTCGGTAGTTCTCACATGCGTAGTGGATGCTTGTCTATAGAGTGAAAGTCACCACGTTGCTTGTTACTTCGGTGTAGACCCAAGTGACAAGCGACAAGGGTCCCACCCAGTCCGCAGAAATACTGCGCATGCGCTACCAACAGACAGTGGACACTTACCAGACCACCAGTTCCATGAAGCTCGTGTCTGCCTCGTTATAGGCAGCTCGTGTCCGAATGTCACTGAACAAGTATACACTCTTGCCTCGTTACAGGCAGCTCGTGTACGGATGTCACAAAACAGGTAAACACTCTCTCGTCGTTATAGGCAGCTCGTGTACGGATGTCACAAAACAGGTAAACACTCTCTCGTCGTTATAGGCAGCTCGTGTCCGAATGTCACTGAACAGGTAAACACTCTTGCCTCGTTACAGGCAGCTCGTGTCCGAATGTCACCGAACAGGTAAACACTCTTTCGTCGTTATAGGCAGCTCGTGTCCGAATGTCACTGAACAGGTAAACACTCTTGCGCCGTTACATGCAGCTCGTATCCGAATGTCACCGAACAGGTAAACACTCTTTCGTCGTTATAGGCAGCTCGTGTCCGATTGTCACTGAACAGGTAAACACTCTTGTGCCGTTACATGCAGCTCGTATCCGAATGTCACCGAACAGGTAAACACTCTTTCGTCGTTATAGGCAGCTCGTGTCCTAATGTCACCGAACAGGTAAACACTCTTGCCTCATTACAGGCAGCTCTTGTCCGAATGTCACCGAACAGGTAAACACTCTTGCCTCGTTACAGGCAGCTCTTGTCCGAATGTCACTGAACAGGTAAACACTATTGCCTCGTTATAGGCAGCTCGTGTCCGAATGTCACCGAACAGGCATATGCACTTGCACCCTTACCAGACAAAGCATCAGTACACTACTTATAGACGAGACAAGCAGAGCAAACTTCTGCCCCAGCAGATGCTTGTTGTACTCGCCGAAGTGGATTTTGGTCTCCGCTTGGCAGACGAGAAACATATTGTCGGTTCACGTGCCAACTTCACACACCAAGTCATCGCGCCGGAATCTCTTCTTGAGATGAGAATAAACGTAAGGCTGTACAAAACGTTAGGATTTTACGGGTCATTTCAGAGGCCGTCAAAGCCTTATCTCCAATAGACGCTGAAAGCGAAGCACCTATGTTTTGCTACACACTCATTTCAATTCTTCTACGAGGTGTTTTGGTTACAATAAATCTCTTAACATGTTGTTAGCCATGAGTTATAACTGACGCACGGATTTTTATGTATACCCTGTCCAAGCTAACTGTAGAGCAGAGCCGCGCATATCGGCAGAGGAGGAGGAGGAAAATTGAGTGGTGAAAGCGCAGTGTTGCCAACCGTACGGTCCAGACCTTAGTCCGTACGCTAATTGCACGGCTTGTCAAAATTTCCTCTTGCAGATTTATCCCTAATATTTTCCTAAGAAATTCTTAAACCAATCGTACGAACCTGGAGCCAAAAATACGGTCCGTTTGCCATGTGCGTTCTGTATTAACCTTTTCAAAAGTTGGCAACGCTTAGGAGAAAATCGGGTAACTCCCGTCGCCCATTACACAATCCCGTCTCTCTCACTGTTCATTGGTGGAGCCGTCTCGCGTCACTACTTGCGCAGAGACTTGCTCTAGTTCGCCTGGTCTACAGTTAGCTGGTACGGATTTTAGCCAAAACATGCGAAATATGTACAGGGTAAGTCAGAAATATGGCTACACGTTTGTAGTAAATGTAGTGTGATACTGTACAATGTAGAGGGAAATGGTGAATGGTATATTAAACTTGAAACTTCATTTCTTTTCAATTCAGGGAGTCACGCTCCCGAGCTTACGTCATTAGGCAAGATGGCGCTGAACATGCAGCAGCAAGTTGTGTCGCCCATGTCAACACATGCTTTTTCAAGCAAAAAAAACAAAAAACTATTAATCTATGTTGGAATCTTTTCTTTAAAAATGTGTTATTGTTAATGTTACAATAGGAAATGAATTGTTTAACTTAAATCAGGAAAAAATCTTAAAACTATAGAAATATAAAACAACTATGTAGTAACCATGGTAAATTGTAAACAACAATATATGTAAAAGATCTAGACTTTTGTAAGCCTACGGGACATTCTCCTGGTTGCCGAAAGGTTGATGGTTCAGGGGACGTTGGGGAATATCTTGCTTCAATCTTCGGATTGGCTGGTGTACTTGTACTCCATTTTGGCAGATATTCTACAAACCCAGCTCTGAATAAGGTGTTCTCCTGCATCATCAAAAGACCAGGGTTATAAACTTCGGTATAACTAATAGGTTTAGGCCTACAAGTTATACCGGGTGAATTGTCTGTTTGGAAAAGTGTTTGTATAACATCAGAAGTTTAAATAAATCTTCGAGTAAAAGATCTCAATGATCTTTTATTTCAAACCTACATAGGTGATAATTAAAAATAAATCCTACACCACAGACCTCGCAAGGGCTTGGTCCTACTAACCCTTAGAAGCCTTTGAGAAATCCGATAAAAGGGTTGTAACTGACTAACATAAAGCCCTAAAGGCAGAAGGTGCGTGTCAGTGATTTTTGGTGACCGTGACAGGACCATCGAAGCAACCACCTGTGGATCTTCGTGGCCCAGCAGCAGAAGAAGAAGCCTGTTCCAGAAACAGAAGAAGAAGCCTCTTCCAGCAACAGAAGAAGCAAAGATGATAGGTTCCCAGAGACCTTTGACCAGGCAGCAAAAGGAGAGGCTCGTTTGCTGTACGAATGAAGAAAAGAAGGAGGAAACCTTATTACCATGCTCCAGCTGCAACAGATACGTTCATGAAAGTTGCGCACATAAAACCCCAGGGTCTGACGTAGCAGCAGAGGTAGACGTTAAATGTAGACAGTGCGTGGAAAAACAAGTTACGCCAACCCCAACAGATGATAGTTGGAGGGAAATGATGATCTCCTTTATGACTGATTTTAAGAAAGAGAAAGAAACAGAAAAAGAGCAGAGATTAAAAGACAAGAAAGAAGATGATCAGAAATTTGCACGTTTGATCGAGAAGCTAGAGGAACGTGAAGCTGAACAGGGGATGCGAAGACAGATAGAGAAAGAAGCTGAAAAAGAGCAAAGATTAAAAGAAAAGGAAGAAAATGACCAAAAGTTTGCACGTTTGATCGAGAAGCTAGAGGAACGTGAAGCTGAACAGGGGATGCGAAGACAGATAGAGAAAGAAGCTGAAAAAGAGCAAAGATTAAAAGAAAAGGAAGAAAATGACCAATTTCTTCAGAGGTCCGAAAAACATTTTTTTTATCTTTAGTGTTCTAAGGAATCACAATATAACCATTATTGCAATTAGTAAATAGTTAATTTATATATTTCGTATTATTACCGAAGGGCAATAAGCAGAACATGTTGAAACTTGTTCCAACTCATTTCCGAAACGCCATTGGTGTGTGGGTCATTATATGTAATTACAAAATTGGGTGTGTTCAATGCCAAACTATTCGTTTATGTATTAAAGTAGCAATTTTTATGCATATCCAATAACATTCTCTATCACAATCCTCTTCTATTTATAATGCCTCTCCGAGGGAGTAGTAGTAACGTCGTCGCTTTGTAATCAAGGGGTCCGGGGTTCGATACTCGATGGAGGCACATAGTGGTTCGGATTCCACTTTAAACTGTAGGTCCAGTCCCAATTAGCCTATGTGCACAACAGTGAGCTCAAACTCTTATGTTTACGTTTCATTGAATTTGAAATAAAATATAATAGTTACTAACGAATAGTTTACAGATTGGAATATTCGAACTCGATTTTTTACTTTGTTTAGGATATGATTTCAGTCATTTTGGATATTTTAAAGTATAGTAAAATCTCGTTAATCCGGACCCCGATAAGCCGGACTTCGCTTAATCCGGACAGCCAGGTCCGTCGGGTGCATCATAATATGGATATCGCGTCTGTACGTACTGCATTGTATGCACAGTATTGCTTTACATTTCACTGTACTGTATAGTGTATTTAGGCCTATGCCCTTTAAATACACCATAATAAACGTGTTTTGTTGCTATAAACGGAGTTTTAATGCACTTCTACTGTTCTTTTAGGTTATTTCAGTTAATCCGGACTTTCGTTAAACCGGTCAACTTATCCCCCCATTAGTCCGGATTAACGAGGTTTTACTGTATATGAAAACAATCAATCAAGCCAGGAAAAAAACACCAGTACCAGCGTCCTATAAACCCGTAATAAATCGTACAAATCATTTCACATACGTCACATACGCGACTCTTGGTCCTACGTAATATCCTGAAGTCAGAACAGCTTTTGGGAGAAGTAAATACAGGGTTCTACAAAAGTCCTTCCCACATTCAAATTCATTAAAACTTTGTAACGAATAGGGACATTTCAGTGAAATAAAGTTTGTAGTGCGCATCAGTCTTTAAAGTTTTACCTGGCAACACTGCGCGTTGAAAGGATCACGTGACTCCGTGCGATCAGGTGATTGCACGATGGCGTCGATTCAGGAGGAAGGTAGATTGGCTGCAGAGGGCCCACATCATGGCCCGCAATGTCTCCAGACCTGACTCCGTGCGACATTTTGATGTGGGGACGAAGTGTACGCGGATAAGGTAAGAGATCTGCGGTTATTGCGGGCATTTCGGATTCAGCAGGACTAGATTGCAGGAATGCATCAAACTGAAAGGTACCCAGTTGGAGGTGTAGCGATGAGAACGACAGACAAGCAGTGTTGCCAGGAAAAACTTTAGAGACTGCTGTGAAGTACAAACTTTATTTCACTGAAGTATCTCTGTGTGTTACAAAGTTATAATGAATTTAAATGTGGGGAGGACTTTTGGAAGACCCTGTATTCCTTAAACTTTAAGAAAAGTTGCAGGGTTTAATCAAGAAAAATCTCAATTTACATGCCTCGTAGGCGCAAATAAACATTTTATTTTCCTGCTAGAAGAAAAGTTCCTAAAACAAATACTCCAAGAAGTAACTTTCCAGTGAGGACCCTAACCAAATTCCGCCTGGATCACGGCTAATTACAAGGAAACGGCGAAGCACAATTAAGACAAGAGACTCGCGTGTGGTTCTGGAAAGGAATGAATGAATAATCCAGCGCCCTCTCAGGAAATTCCAACGAATAAGCGAAGGGACTTTCTTCTGGGGTCTCAGTGCGGGATGAAATTAAAGTTAGAAAGGGGTGGGGGCTGATTGGACTAACGAACCGCCGAAAGATGAAAGGTGCTTGCGTCAGACACCGATGGGCGGGGTGGGGATGAAGAGTTTTGGTTTTTGCATTCAGTGTCGCTAGCAGTGTTGCCACATCAAGGAAAATTTCCCTTTTGCAGGGAAATTCGGACCGAAATTTTAGCCAAAACGGAATTTCGATTAATAATATCACAATTTCCGGGACATTTTAAGACTTCTGACTTTACATTATTACAGTTTATTGTACGTCGCTTTTCTGTATCTTCGGATAATTGTAACGATAACAATTAACGATTTAATGGATTCCTGACCATGATTTTAACCTGGGACATCTCACCAATGAAGCTGACATGTATGTGAAAAATTTGTGTATTTATTCATACGAACGTGGACCAACATAAATTTTGCTGCTGCTACTACCACTGCTAATAATAATAATTACACCGCTCTGCAATTTGAAATTTTTATTTTTATCTTTTGGTTTCGAATGTTGTTTCCCCCTAATTTAGGGGCGCTGATTCCAAATATGTAAACTTTTTCTTCCATCACGTCCAGATTGTTGAAAAAAAATGAAAACAAAATTTGCATATTGAACCATTACCGACATATATTATACCCTTCTACAAGATCATTGCCATGCTTAAAAACGTGGTGTATATTATAATTATGTAATTGTAAACACAATGTACCTACACTTCACAAGAACTGCGAACAAGTGATATTATTTACAGTGACCTCACTTATTTTACAGGCAGGAATTTTCGTCTTTTTGAACTTCCTCCATATGCATGAGAAGTACTTTCCCTTCAGGGACCAACAGTAGTCTGCCATCATGTTCACAGTCCAACCACCATGGTATCTTCTTTCTTTCAAATCCTGATGGAAACGTTCACCCCGTTCCTCCCCGTAAAATCCAAGACAGGTATCTGGAAAATAGTCAACGTGAGCATGTAGGAAGTGTAACTTCAAACTCATGTTACAACCTACTTTTCTCAAATTTTCCAACATGGTGTTCACAATGGTTTTGTAAGCTGGACTCCTTCTGTTTCCTAGGAAGTTTTTTACACCTTTGTAGCTCTCCCAGGCTTGCTTTTCTGTTTAGCTCATCGTATCCTCAAAATTGGGGTCACACATTAATTTCCTGATCTGAGGTCCAGTAAAAACACCTGCTTTCAGCTTATCTAGGGTCATTCTCTGATAAACACTACATATGTGCTTAAAACACTCACTGTCCTTATCTAGGGCACGTAAAAACTGGCTCATGATACCCAATTTAATGTGTATAGGAGGGAGAAAAACTTTCGTGGGTTCCACGAAACATAACATTCTTTGTTCCGGGTGTCAAGGGTCCTCTGGTTGGCTACTCCCGCCTTTGTCAGTGATTTTGTCTGTCTCGACTATTCCAATCGGAAAGGAAACAGGGCATTTTTGTGTATCCCATTTGTAGTCCCAGTAAAAGGTTGATAACTTTGAAGTCACCACATACAACCCACCCATACTCGGAGTACTTCACACATTGCAATAGAAACTGCGAACTTTCATATGATTCTTTCAAAGTAATAGAATAAGCAATCCAAGAACATTGCCATTGTGCAGTAAAAAACCTTTCAGGCTGGTTACAGAAGAATCTATGAAAAGCCTCCATTCAGAAGTTACATACTTTACACCAAGCCACGTTACAAGTTTCGGTATGTCATTGCAGAAGACCATAGACTTTTCTTCTGAAAATAAAGAAACTATTTCTTCTTCCCAGGATCTGTAACATGAAATTTTAGTGCCAGGCAACAATAAATGTCTGTCTTTCAGTACAGAAGCTAACAGTTCAGAACTTTCCTTTGGTAACGCAAGATCACGTACCAAGTCATTCACTGCGGTCTGACTAAATAAGTGTGGGGTATTATCACTTGTACTGATCCACTGATGTCCGTTTAATCGCTTGCAACTTCCTTTCGAGGCAATGGACAGCTTGAAGATGGACGAGAAGGAATATAGGTAGACTTTCGTCATGTTTGATTGGTCTCATTGCAGATCGCAAATGTGGATACACTATGTCACTTTTGTTCTTGGCACTGAAACCTTGCACTTGAACTTGACAAAAATAATAGTCATCCGTATGGTTTAATTGTTCCCTCCATACCATTGGCAGAGCAAAATAGAATTTTCTCTTTGTCCGTTCATCCAGAACCTCAAACCTTCCACACAAGTCTTACATACTTTCTGGGGTGCCCATGGTTTATTTTCATCGCCAAGCACAAGTCCAACATATGCAAGGTAGGCTTCTTTGACGAATGGCGTTATCTTTAGTCTTTGTTTACACAACATGTACTTCCCACATATGTAACAGAAAGTGTTCGGGTCGTTCACAATTTAACTCTAAATACTCTCCATGCCCTCCTATGTATGGTATATAAACGGGACTTTTATGAAACACAAATTCCTGATTTTCTCGAAAACCTGACGTGATAGAAAAATACTGATTGCACCGTTGAACTCAGCGTGAAAATTCCATTTAGGAACACTCATACATTTGAAAACCTCATTTTTGCTGCAGAGCAGTGTTATTATTATTATTATATTTGTTTAGGTGAAGGGAAAAAATTGTCCAAAAAGGGAAATTTTGCCCCTTGGAAAGGGAAATTGTGCCCTCAGATTGTGGCAACACTGGTCGCTAGTTCAGTTGAGTTTTGTTTTCAAGTCAGCTTTATCATAAAGAGAGACGCCGTTGTCAAGTCGTCCACTTCTTCGGACATGGATGTTTACGTTCGTCTGTCCTGAATGAAGAATAGAATTAAAATTAATTGATTGATTGATTGAGTTAACTCCATTTGATGCACAGTAAGGCTAATCGGGACTGGACCTACAGTTTAAAGTGAGATCCGAACCAGTGTGTTCCTCCACCGGGTATCGAACCCAGGTACACTTGATTACAAGGCGACGACGCTACCACTGCGCCATCGGGGAGGGCACTTCAGAGTAATTGATATGGGTTTGATGTATGTGGAACGCTGCTGCTTCGGGGTCTTCCTTTTAATAATATTTTAAAAATGGTGACACGGGTTCAATTCCCGCGTGGGGGATCTAAGGACATATTCTTTTTCCGGCCTTGTTCCCACATAGTACAGCGGCTCTGGGGCTCACCCAGTCTCAAATCAATGGGTACCTCGGGGGCCTTGTTCCCACCGGCTCTGGGGCTCACCCAGCCTCAAATTAATGGGTACCTCGGGGCATCCTGATCACATCACCTCCGAAATAGCAGAGATCGAGAATGTGTGGGGCCCCCGTCCCTAAATGTGCCTTCACGGGGAACATTACATTTTTTTTATGCACAGAAAGGTTAATTGGTACTTGACCTACGGTTTAAAGTGTATGTGCCCTCCCCCGGGTATCGAACCTGAGACCCCTTGATTACAAGGCGACGACTTTACCACTACGCCATCGTCGAGGCCCTAGATTCTCTGTCGCTACGATGCTGATGACATGATGAAAGTGATGGACACTCGGAATGAATAGTCGCTCGTCTGATTGCTTGAATTAGGTTATTTACGTCGCTTTTCTGCCTCTTTTGGCTAATCGCGACAAGTCCACGCTAAGTTCTGAACTACAACCTGCAACTTTTGGTGGTGAGCTGTGCATCGACCAATCAACGAGCTCGTTCATCAAAGTGACTGCATGCTACTACCAAGACACGGTAGTCGAGATATTGTGAATACAAAAGGCAAGAATCATGAACACCATTGTTTCTCAACCGTCGGGCCGCGGCCCTGTACCGGACTCTAGATTAGATATATCGGGCCGAGAGAGGTTCTCGTGAAGATTGCGAGTTGCAGCCCGAGCTGGCAGCCATCTGGAAAGATACATCAATCGAACCAGGCGTCCTCTTTTACCCGGACTGTCTTCTTTTTCGGGTCCTAAAAATGGTCCGGGCGGGTTCTTAGGAAAATGGGAAATGTCCTCTTTTTGGGGGTATAGACAACTGCTTCAACAACATTTTATATTTGCAAATATTTCTTAACGTTGTTTCTTCCAACAAAGAATAAATCTTACAGTTTATGCAGTTCATGATTATATAATATTCTCCATTCCCTTTATAACACCATTAAGGCTTGTTTCCATGATATGAAAAACTCAATATGCTGACCAAGGCAGAAATTTTATTTTATTATAAAACATAAACTAAACGTAACGTTTCAACCTTCTAGCAAGGTCTTCTTCAGACTCTGCACCAAGTACAAGTACAAATGTCAGCGAACAGATGGCAATGATAGACCAACTAAGTACGCACGCAGAAATGAGCATGGTGAGTAGAGGTTGAACGCGATAAGGCCGGTCGGTGTTTAATATTCGCAATTCATTTGCACGGGTGTTAATTAATTTGCACGTACTTAGAACTTATTTGCGCGTACTTAGAATTTATTTGCATGTACTTAGAATACTTTACATTTATGTATTTGCATGTTTATAACTTTTTATGAATATATAATTATTTATTTTATGAAAAATATGTATATAGAAGGTAATTAGAGGTACTAAACGGTATGCATATGGTTTTATATTCATTACTGCAAAGTATGTAATGTATAAATCGATAATAATTAATGTTTATAATATTGAAAATAAGTTTTCTATGGTTTATGAACCGCTATGAACGGTGGTAATGGGTGTAGGTACAGGTTCAATTACGATTGGGGACGGTCCCGGTACTCGAACCCGCGATATGTAATGTTATTAATTAGTACTATGTAATAATTTCATCATGTTATGAAATACGATGGTGCAACACGCTAGACAGAATACTGTCTCCGAATTTTGACTCCGCTCTGATGCCAGACAGAGAGAATGAATTAATATTCCGCGCAGGTAGAGAAGAAAGGAATTTTGGGGAAGCGCGCTCAAGGTCAAATGACGTCACAACGTCAGGACAAAGAAGGAATCTGATTGACCAATCAGAGAACGCGTCGGTAGGTTTTCAGAACCGGTTTTTTCAAGGTTAACCAGTACGCAATAACAGGGGAAAGCTATGCAATACTGTAGGGCAGGGGAGGGATTGAGCCAGACAACAAAGAATGTCTGAGAATGCGCAGCAAGGGTCAAATCTCTGAAGCTATGCGGTTTCCGCCGCCAATTAATATTCCGCTCAGGTTTGCCTCCAAGGCACAGGACGCTTTAGCGCAGGTTTTTTTTATCTGTACTATGAAGAAGGGAGATCTATTAGGGACGGGGCCTACAGTTTTCACCATTTGCTTTTATCACGGGGTAACGAACCTAGGACCCTTTGATTATTGATTTAGGTAGTAAATGTATGTTACTGTGTGCTATTTAACTTAATTTTGAGTTTATTTTTTACCAAACTTTGACTTTATGTCAAATCTTTTACAAGTTTTTATGTATTTTTACCAAAATAACACTATTTATACTATTCAGGCAACATTTTTTATTAAATGTTGGACTCGCAAAGACATTTTTTCAACTTTTAACTTATTATTTTACAATTTTATGTTAATTTTTTTTACCAAAATAACACTATTTATACTATTCAGGCAACATTTTTTATTAAATCTTGGACTCACAAAGACATTTTTTTTCTACGTCTAACTTATTATTTTACAACTTTATATTAATTTTTTACCAAAACAACACTATTTGTACTAATCAGGCAATATTTTTTATTAAATTTTGGACTCGCAAAGATATTTTTTCAACTTTTAACTTATTATTTTACAACTTTATGTTAATTTTTTACCAAAATAACACTATTTGTACTATTCAAGCAACATTTTTTATTAAATTTTGCACTCACAAAAAACATTTTTACAACTTTTTAACTTATTATTTTACAACTTTATGTTAATTTTTTTACCAAAATAACACTATTTGTACTATTCAGGCAACATTTTTTATTAAATTTTGCACTCACAAAGACATTTTTTCAACTTTTAACTTATTATTTTACAACTTTAAGTTAATTTTTTACCAAAATAACACTATTTGTACTATTCAAGCAACATTTTTTATTAAATTTTGGACTCACAAAGACATTTTTTTCTACGTTTAACTTATTATTTCACAAGTTTATACCTATTTTTAACCTAAATAACACTATTTACACTATTCAGGAAAGACTTTTAGTTACATTTTCGACACACAGAGTGTGTGATCTCAACTTCTATCTGTTTATTTCACAAGTTTAGGCTTATTTTTACCAAAATAACACTATTTATACTATTCAGGAAAGACTTTTAGTTATATTTTCGACACACAAAGTGTGTGATCTCAACTGCTATCTGTTTATTTCACAAGTCTAGGCTTATTATTACCAAAATAACACAATTCAGTCTGTTCAGGAAAGACTTGTAGTTACATTTTCGACACACTAAGTGTGTGTTCTCAACTTCTATTTGTTTATTTCACAAGTTTAGCCTAATATTACTCAAATAACACAATTTAATCCAGTCAGGAAGGATTGGTTATTATATTTTGGATGCACAAAGAGATGTTTTCAACTTTTTTGCTGATTTTTTGCAGGGTATGTATTAATTTTTATTTATTTTGTTTTGTATTATATATACATTTACAAATTTTTAACTTAGAGTTTATTATTTATTTAAATTTTTTCGAAAACACTAAAGAAAAAGTACTTTTAGCTAAAATGTAAGCCACAGAATATATATTATTATTATTATTATTATTATTATTAGGGTTTACTGATTTTTACTATGCTATTTTTGGATCTGTATTTCTATATGTATTTATTTAGGTCAGGTTACGCCTGCTACGTAGGAAAGTTTGTTTATTTTAGAGTTTGCTGAGTATTTTGTTACTGTTGTACTAGGTAAAAGTTTTCTAAATATATCAGGTAGGGCTCCATTCATATACTTTTGTTTTTGCTATTTTGGAGATGATGCGATCAGCATCACTCTCCATCTGCTTTTTATTTTATGTACCCAATATTATTTTGAGGCTTAGTGAATTCTAGAGCCTATTTATGCAGGAGAGAGGGCTTGAAAATTCTGATCTCAGATAACCCACAACTTTTTGTCAGAGTATTTTAAAGGATATTTTATATTTATTATGTGCCACTAGAATATCAAAGCTTGCTTAATTTTTATGTCTGTAACGCTGTTATTGTATTTCTAGCTAAGATTTACTGGATAAAGTACACGAAATGTTTAACATTTCGACTATTTGCCAAATTTTTAGTGTAACAAAAATTATTGTGTGTCTATGAGGTCTGAAACCCCTTTACCGAGGGGTCCACAACTGGACGCTTACCAACATTGTTTATTTTCTTTTTAAATATAACCATTTATAAATATATTGACAATTCACAGACAAGACGAAGTTCACAGACGACTGACTATATGAACCATAGGTCCACTTGCTAAACTTTTTTTCTATGCTAGAAGAATAATTTAGCCTTATAGCCTTTTTCAAGGTATTTTTGAAGTATTTCTGGTTTTTTGGGTGCATCAACATTTGGGTTATTTCTATTTTGTTTATTACACGAGGCTACAATCACTATCTGAACACTGAAATTCTCTGATTGAAACTAAAACCTTAGGCTGTAACTAGGGACTTAGTATGTATATCGACAATTTATAGGACTACACGAACCTTACAAAGGATTGTAGGTGATGTAGGTCCACACGCCAGAGCTTTGTTAACCTGCAAGAAGCATTTACAGCTAATGCTACGAGGAAATGAGGTTGATTTTTTACTGTTTCACAAGAATGCTATGTTTTATACACCCAATATTTGCTTTTCAATTAACTACATGTACCAGAAGTACTTACAGGCCAACTCTAACTAGACTTCGACTTATTCTATATCAGGTGCTAAATTTATAAAGAACTATGATTGTGTATATTTCTGAGGAAGTACGCAAAAGCAGATTACCCGATTAAAGTATCTGAAAAACAGATTTTTCTATGTAAGTATATTTTTATTGACTGGATTATTTAACAGATCAAACAGGAAGACTGCAAAATTAATTAAATGTAGTTCTATAGTATAGGTGGTTTCAGAGATATAAAAATAACAAATATAAGATTTCGCTTTTTTTTTTTTTTTTTTTTGCTTCTGAGGCTAATCGCGACGCTAAGGGTAAATGGCCAGGAAATGTAACGGAGGAAAAACAGTCCCAAAAGTTATGGGCTGCATGTAAGTTAATACCACAGAGATATTACAGTAGGTGTAGGTTCTACCACCAGAACTTTTCTATCATAATAACACTGGTTATGCTGTACTGTTAGCTAAAGATGCTGATATTTGAGAAATTTAAAAGCTTACTCACGACTTGCTGTTGCAAAAGATCCGATGACAAAATTTAAAAATTGTAATCGGTCAGACAGGGACTCGAACCCTGGACAGATAGGTTAAAATCCTTACGCTATACCAACTAAGCTATCTGGGCACAAGGTATTCTTTTCTTCAAAAGTTTGTTATGTTAAGAAATATATTGAAACAATTGAGAACACTGTTGGTCTGGTTCGACAGAGAAGGAGACAACATTTCTAAATTTTTACAGACTGGGTGTATTTTTCCACTATAGAGGCCTTCACTATATGTAATTCGAAACGCTAAAGTTCAGCTAGCTTCCAAAATTGAGGTAAAGATTGTGTTTGGCGAGATTAACAAGTTACAATTATATCCAGTTACGGACAAATAAAGCTAAAACTCTCAGATTTACTGTACTAGCCAAGTTTTAGTAATATTTTCTTCATTTTAGTACAAATACCAAAGAAATAGGTATATTTTATTTATAATTTGACAAAATGTACTAGTATTTAATTCACAAAGTTAGGTAAAAAGCAGTATTTTTTAAAAATATTGTTACTGCCTTCAAATTTTATGTTATTTAGCCACTAACAACTGATTTACACTATTTGGCATTTTTAAATAGGAAAAGAAGGAATTATTTGTTTATTATTTTTACTTTATATTTATATTTATTTAAGAAAACAATTCTACAGTTTAACTTAATTTTAACAAATTGTTACTAATTTATATATCAAAGTTATGTTATTTAGAGTGTATCAAGGCGTATAAAGTTAATATTTGTACTTATCAGTTCAACTAACAATTATATTTCACACACAAAAGATGATGTTTACAGTTAAATTACTTGAATCAGAGAATAATATTTTACAGTAATTGATTCATTCAGCACTAGTCAGTACTTTTATGCTTCAGAAAGTTTTCTTAATTTTCTATTACGCATGCTATTTTGGGCTATTTTTAAAATGTATTTCTAAGGCAAACTGGTTTAATTTTCTGCTTATAATGCAAAGTTGACATAGTTTTCGCACAATGCATTGTACATTTGTTATATTCTCTACTTACAATTCAAATATTATGCTTATTTAATGTATAACTAACTAACTCTCTAGCCTTCTTAAACCCGAAGGTTCATGGCTGCAGCAACACATGCCTTTCATCTGTCCCTGTTCTGAGCAAGATCTATATACTCCTTTCCTTCCCTACCAATTTCCTTTTGGTCCATCTCTACATTATCCCTCCATCTTTGTTTTGGTCTTTCTATTGGTCTTTTACCATCAGGTTTCCCAACAAGAATCCTGTATACTCTTCTTTCCTCTCCCATTTGTACCACAGGATCTACACACCTAAGTCTTTTTGATTTAATCATTCTAATAATATCTGGACATGAATACAAATTATGTACTTCCAAATTATGTAACCTTCTCCACTCATCTGTCTCCTCATCTGTTTTAGGTCCAAATATTTTCCTAAGGATTTTATTTTCAAATACTCTCAATTTATGTTCCTTTTTCAATGTAAGGGACCAAGTTTATTTACTGTATTTAACTTTTATTTTTTGTAATTAACAAAAATTAAAAGCTTATACAGTAGTTATTATATCTTTTTCTATCAGCTTATTTCGAAATTAATATTATTAGGTATAGTCTTTGATTTATAACTATATTGCTTTTTTTATCAATTTATCTAAGAGTACACGCAGACAAACACATGTGTTCACACTTTTATGTAAATAGATATGCCATTTTTCAATATTTTAGTATGAAGATTGCACTTTAGCTATTTAAGCAAGGGTAGGAAAGGTAGGATTTCTGAGAATTTGTTGCAGGATTTTGTTGTCCAAGTATAGATGAGAACTGAGCTGGGAGACTGTTTTGAACCTTTTCATGAGAGTTTGCATGTGAACTGTATGCAAATTGAGCACTATTGACTGTGCATGCTTCTAAGTTTTGCTGTTATTTTACATCAAGTCTGTGAGACTGTAGTCAGTTTTCCCATTTCAAGTAGTTTTTATTGATTGTATTTGTATATGTTGTGGGGACTTAGCAGTTTTATGTTATGAGTCAGTTTGTTGTAGAATATTTTTACATGATTGTTTTGAGATATTGAGTGTCTGCTGTTTTACTTGTAATTATTTTCCTTCTTGTGTTGTGTATTTGACTATATTTTGTCCAAGTTCGTAGTATTTAGAATAATTGTTATTGACTTGTAGATGTAGGGAGTAATAATCCTTTGCAAGATGCCCTATACTTTAGTCTGAATATTATTCTTAGTGTTCACTTTTGAAGCCTTAGTATTCCGGTAGTATTATTAATGTAGAGGTAAATTAGGCTGAAACGTAGGCATTTTTTCTGATAAATTATACTCACTTAGTTGTTTCAGCAGGTAGAAGTTGCATGATGGTTTACTGCTGATGATGTTCATTTGTTCTTCTTATGTACTACGTATGATGTAGCTTACTTGAGTAACTGGAATTTTCTACTGAAAAAAGGATTGCTTGTCTATTTTATTCCTATGTTGTTGAGTTTGTCCATAAGCAAGCCATGTTTTTTACTCTATCCTATGCCTTGGAAGAATCTAGATATATTGTGTTTGCAGTTTTATGCTTCTCTAAGGTTTCAGCTATGTAGTTTTTAAACTGTGCTATGGCTGTGACTATTGATTTCTTTTTCTGGATGCCATGTTGGTTCTGTGTATTCCTTTTGCTGCTTGAATTTGACTTAGGTTGTTTGCTTTTTTCTTAGATCTTTATTTGTTTATTTGTTCAGTATTTTTTATTTTTTAATATTTTTTTACATAAAAAATTCAAAGTACATTGTTAAAGTCAAAGTGTGTTAAAATTTAATTTTTCAAAGTTAAAGTTTTAAAAATACAATTTTCTAAAATTAAAAGTTATAATAGTATATTTTTGTTAGTAGAAGTTTTTATACTATAGCAAATTATTTTGTTGTTAATTTAAAATTTGTTAGTTAATGTAAAATTAAAGTAATTAAAAATCAATTTTTCAAAGTTAAAGTTTTAAAAATACAATTTTCTAAAATTAAAAGTTATAATAGTACATTTTTGTTAGAAGAAGTTTTTATACTAGAGTAAATTCTTTTGTTGTTAAAGTAAAATATGTTAGTTAATGTAAAATTAAAGTAATTAAAATTCAAAAAAATAAAAAATACTGAACAAATAAACAAATAAAGATCTAAGAAAAAAGCAAACAACCTAAGTCAAATTCAAGCAGCAAAAGGAATACACAGAACCAACATGGCATCCAGAAAAAGAAATCAATAGTCACAGCCATAGCACAGTTTAAAAACTACATAGCTGAAACCTTAGAGAAGCATAAAACTGCAAACACAATATATCTAGATTCTTCCAAGGCATAGGATAGAGTAAAAAACATGGCTTGCTTATGGACAAACTCAACAACATAGGAATAAAATAGACAAGCAATCCTTTTTTCAGTAGAAAATTCCAGTTACTCAAGTAAGCTACATCATACGTAGTACATAAGAAGAACAAATGAACATCATCAGCAGTAAACCATCATGCAACTTCTACCTGCTGAAACAACTAAGTGAGTATAATTTATCAGAAAAAATGCCTACGTTTCAGCCTAATTTACCTCTACATTAATAATACTACCGGAATACTAAGGCTTCAAAAGTGAACACTAAGAATAATATTCAGACTAAAGTATAGGGCATCTTGCAAAGGATTATTACTCCCTACATCTACAAGTCAATAACAATTATTCTAAATACTACGAACTTGGACAAAATATAGTCAAATACACAACACAAGAAGGAAAATAATTACAAGTAAAACAGCAGACACTCAATATCTCAAAACAATCATGTAAAAATATTCTACAACAAACTGACTCATAACATAAAACTGCTAAGTCCCCACAACATATACAAATACAATCAATAAAAACTACTTGAAATGGGAAAACTGACTACAGTCTCACAGACTTGATGTAAAATAACAGCAAAACTTAGAAGCATGCACAGTCAATAGTGCTCAATTTGCATACAGTTCACATGCAAACTCTCATGAAAAGGTTCAAAACAGTCTCCCAGCTCAGTTCTCATCTATACTTGGACAACAAAATCCTGCAACAAATTCTCAGAAATCCTACCTTTCCTACCCTTGCTTAAATAGCTAAAGTGCAATCTTCATACTAAAATATTGAAAAATGGCATATCTATTTACATAAAAGTGTGAACACATGTGTTTGTCTGCGTGTACTCTTAGATAAATTGATAAAAAAAGCAATATAGTTATAAATCAAAGACTATACCTAATAATATTAATTTCGAAATAAGCTGATAGAAAAAGATATAATAACTACTGTATAAGCTTTTAATTTTTGTTAATTACAAAAAATAAAAGTTAAATACAGTAAATAAACTTGGTCCCTTACATTGAAAAAGGAACATAAATTGAGAGTATTTGAAAATAAAATCCTTAGGAAAATATTTGGACCTAAAACAGATGAGGAGACAGATGAGTGGAGAAGGTTACATAATTTGGAAGTACATAATTTGTATTCATGTCCAGATATTATTAGAATGATTAAATCAAAAAGACTTAGGTGTGTAGATCCTGTGGTACAAATGGGAGAGGAAAGAAGAGTATACAGGATTCTTGTTGGGAAACCTGATGGTAAAAGACCAATAGAAAGACCAAAACAAAGATGGAGGGATAATGTAGAGATGGACCAAAAGGAAATTGGTAGGGAAGGAAAGGAGTATATAGATCTTGCTCAGAACAGGGACAGATGAAAGGCATGTGTTGCTGCAGCCATGAACCTTCGGGTTTAAGAAGGCTAGAGAGTTAGTTAGTTATACATTAAATAAGCATAATATTTGAATTGTAAGTAGAGAATATAACAAATGTACAATGCATTGTGCGAAAACTATGTCAACTTTGCATTATAAGCAGAAAATTAAACCAGTTTGCCTTAGAAATACATTTTAAAAATAGCCCAAAATAGCATGCGTAATAGAAAATTAAGAAAACTTTCTGAAGCATAAAAGTACTGACTAGTGCTGAATGAATCAATTACTGTAAAATATTATTCTCTGATTCAAGTAATTTAACTGTAAACATCATCTTTTGTGTGTGAAATATAATTGTTAGTTGAACTGATAAGTACAAATATTAACTTTATACGCCTTGATACACTCTAAATAACATAACTTTGATATATAAATTAGTAACAATTTGTTAAAATTAAGTTAAACTGTAGAATTGTTTTCTTAAATAAATATAAATATAAAGTAAAAATAATAAACAAATAATTCCTTCTTTTCCTATTTAAAAATGCCAAATAGTGTAAATCAGTTGTTAGTGGCTAAATAACATAAAATTTGAAGGCAGTAACAATATTTTTAAAAAATACTGCTTTTTACCTAACTTTGTG
Organism: Lepisma saccharinum; assembly: GCF_977018435.1. Taxonomy (NCBI): domain Eukaryota; kingdom Metazoa; phylum Arthropoda; class Insecta; order Zygentoma; family Lepismatidae; genus Lepisma; species Lepisma saccharinum. The sequence goes on along the minus strand of NC_139248.1, from coordinate 3,532,716 downwards.
AATTAAATACTAGTACATTTTGTCAAATTATAAATAAAATATACCTATTTCTTTGGTATTTGTACTAAAATGAAGAAAATATTACTAAAACTTGGCTAGTACAGTAAATCTGAGAGTTTTAGCTTTATTTGTCCGTAACTGGATATAATTGTAACTTGTTAATCTCGCCAAACACAATCTTTACCTCAATTTTGGAAGCTAGCTGAACTTTAGCGTTTCGAATTACATATAGTGAAGGCCTCTATAGTGGAAAAATACACCCAGTCTGTAAAAATTTAGAAATGTTGTCTCCTTCTCTGTCGAACCAGACCAACAGTGTTCTCAATTGTTTCAATATATTTCTTAACATAACAAACTTTTGAAGAAAAGAATACCTTGTGCCCAGATAGCTTAGTTGGTATAGCGTAAGGATTTTAACCTATCTGTCCAGGGTTCGAGTCCCTGTCTGACCGATTACAATTTTTAAATTTTGTCATCGGATCTTTTGCAACAGCAAGTCGTGAGTAAGCTTTTAAATTTCTCAAATATCAGCATCTTTAGCTAACAGTACAGCATAACCAGTGTTATTATGATAGAAAAGTTCTGGTGGTAGAACCTACACCTACTGTAATATCTCTGTGGTATTAACTTACATGCAGCCCATAACTTTTGGGACTGTTTTTCCTCCGTTACATTTCCTGGCCATTTACCCTTAGCGTCGCGATTAGCCTCAGAAGCAAAAAAAAAAAAAAAAAAAAAGCGAAATCTTATATTTGTTATTTTTATATCTCTGAAACCACCTATACTATAGAACTACATTTAATTAATTTTGCAGTCTTCCTGTTTGATCTGTTAAATAATCCAGTCAATAAAAATATACTTACATAGAAAAATCTGTTTTTCAGATACTTTAATCGGGTAATCTGCTTTTGCGTACTTCCTCAGAAATATACACAATCATAGTTCTTTATAAATTTAGCACCTGATATAGAATAAGTCGAAGTCTAGTTAGAGTTGGCCTGTAAGTACTTCTGGTACATGTAGTTAATTGAAAAGCAAATATTGGGTGTATAAAACATAGCATTCTTGTGAAACAGTAAAAAATCAACCTCATTTCCTCGTAGCATTAGCTGTAAATGCTTCTTGCAGGTTAACAAAGCTCTGGCGTGTGGACCTACATCACCTACAATCCTTTGTAAGGTTCGTGTAGTCCTATAAATTGTCGATATACATACTAAGTCCCTAGTTACAGCCTAAGGTTTTAGTTTCAATCAGAGAATTTCAGTGTTCAGATAGTGATTGTAGCCTCGTGTAATAAACAAAATAGAAATAACCCAAATGTTGATGCACCCAAAAAACCAGAAATACTTCAAAAATACCTTGAAAAAGGCTATAAGGCTAAATTATTCTTCTAGCATAGAAAAAAAGTTTAGCAAGTGGACCTATGGTTCATATAGTCAGTCGTCTGTGAACTTCGTCTTGTCTGTGAATTGTCAATATATTTATAAATGGTTATATTTAAAAAGAAAATAAACAATGTTGGTAAGCGTCCAGTTGTGGACCCCTCGGTAAAGGGGTTTCAGACCTCATAGACACACAATAATTTTTGTTACACTAAAAATTTGGCAAATAGTCGAAATGTTAAACATTTCGTGTACTTTATCCAGTAAATCTTAGCTAGAAATACAATAACAGCGTTACAGACATAAAAATTAAGCAAGCTTTGATATTCTAGTGGCACATAATAAATATAAAATATCCTTTAAAATACTCTGACAAAAAGTTGTGGGTTATCTGAGATCAGAATTTTCAAGCCCTCTCTCCTGCATAAATAGGCTCTAGAATTCACTAAGCCTCAAAATAATATTGGGTACATAAAATAAAAAGCAGATGGAGAGTGATGCTGATCGCATCATCTCCAAAATAGCAAAAACAAAAGTATATGAATGGAGCCCTACCTGATATATTTAGAAAACTTTTACCTAGTACAACAGTAACAAAATACTCAGCAAACTCTAAAATAAACAAACTTTCCTACGTAGCAGGCGTAACCTGACCTAAATAAATACATATAGAAATACAGATCCAAAAATAGCATAGTAAAAATCAGTAAACCCTAATAATAATAATAATAATAATAATAATATATATTCTGTGGCTTACATTTTAGCTAAAAGTACTTTTTCTTTAGTGTTTTCGAAAAAATTTAAATAAATAATAAACTCTAAGTTAAAAATTTGTAAATGTATATATAATACAAAACAAAATAAATAAAAATTAATACATACCCTGCAAAAAATCAGCAAAAAAGTTGAAAACATCTCTTTGTGCATCCAAAATATAATAACCAATCCTTCCTGACTGGATTAAATTGTGTTATTTGAGTAATATTAGGCTAAACTTGTGAAATAAACAAATAGAAGTTGAGAACACACACTTAGTGTGTCGAAAATGTAACTACAAGTCTTTCCTGAACAGACTGAATTGTGTTATTTTGGTAATAATAAGCCTAGACTTGTGAAATAAACAGATAGCAGTTGAGATCACACACTTTGTGTGTCGAAAATATAACTAAAAGTCTTTCCTGAATAGTATAAATAGTGTTATTTTGGTAAAAATAAGCCTAAACTTGTGAAATAAACAGATAGAAGTTGAGATCACACACTCTGTGTGTCGAAAATGTAACTAAAAGTCTTTCCTGAATAGTGTAAATAGTGTTATTTAGGTTAAAAATAGGTATAAACTTGTGAAATAATAAGTTAAACGTAGAAAAAAATGTCTTTGTGAGTCCAAAATTTAATAAAAAATGTTGCTTGAATAGTACAAATAGTGTTATTTTGGTAAAAAATTAACTTAAAGTTGTAAAATAATAAGTTAAAAGTTGAAAAAATGTCTTTGTGAGTGCAAAATTTAATAAAAAATGTTGCCTGAATAGTACAAATAGTGTTATTTTGGTAAAAAAATTAACATAAAGTTGTAAAATAATAAGTTAAAAAGTTGTAAAAATGTTTTTTGTGAGTGCAAAATTTAATAAAAAATGTTGCTTGAATAGTACAAATAGTGTTATTTTGGTAAAAAATTAACATAAAGTTGTAAAATAATAAGTTAAAAGTTGAAAAAATATCTTTGCGAGTCCAAAATTTAATAAAAAATATTGCCTGATTAGTACAAATAGTGTTGTTTTGGTAAAAAATTAATATAAAGTTGTAAAATAATAAGTTAGACGTAGAAAAAAATGTCTTTGTGAGTCCAAGATTTAATAAAAAATGTTGCCTGAATAGTATAAATAGTGTTATTTTGGTAAAAAAAATTAACATAAAATTGTAAAATAATAAGTTAAAAGTTGAAAAAATGTCTTTGCGAGTCCAACATTTAATAAAAAATGTTGCCTGAATAGTATAAATAGTGTTATTTTGGTAAAAATACATAAAAACTTGTAAAAGATTTGACATAAAGTCAAAGTTTGGTAAAAAATAAACTCAAAATTAAGTTAAATAGCACACAGTAACATACATTTACTACCTAAATCAATAATCAAAGGGTCCTAGGTTCGTTACCCCGTGATAAAAGCAAATGGTGAAAACTGTAGGCCCCGTCCCTAATAGATCTCCCTTCTTCATAGTACAGATAAAAAAAACCTGCGCTAAAGCGTCCTGTGCCTTGGAGGCAAACCTGAGCGGAATATTAATTGGCGGCGGAAACCGCATAGCTTCAGAGATTTGACCCTTGCTGCGCATTCTCAGACATTCTTTGTTGTCTGGCTCAATCCCTCCCCTGCCCTACAGTATTGCATAGCTTTCCCCTGTTATTGCGTACTGGTTAACCTTGAAAAAACCGGTTCTGAAAACCTACCGACGCGTTCTCTGATTGGTCAATCAGATTCCTTCTTTGTCCTGACGTTGTGACGTCATTTGACCTTGAGCGCGCTTCCCCAAAATTCCTTTCTTCTCTACCTGCGCGGAATATTAATTCATTCTCTCTGTCTGGCATCAGAGCGGAGTCAAAATTCGGAGACAGTATTCTGTCTAGCGTGTTGCACCATCGTATTTCATAACATGATGAAATTATTACATAGTACTAATTAATAACATTACATATCGCGGGTTCGAGTACCGGGACCGTCCCCAATCGTAATTGAACCTGTACCTACACCCATTACCACCGTTCATAGCGGTTCATAAACCATAGAAAACTTATTTTCAATATTATAAACATTAATTATTATCGATTTATACATTACATACTTTGCAGTAATGAATATAAAACCATATGCATACCGTTTAGTACCTCTAATTACCTTCTATATACATATTTTTCATAAAATAAATAATTATATATTCATAAAAAGTTATAAACATGCAAATACATAAATGTAAAGTATTCTAAGTACATGCAAATAAATTCTAAGTACGCGCAAATAAGTTCTAAGTACGTGCAAATTAATTAACACCCGTGCAAATGAATTGCGAATATTAAACACCGACCGGCCTTATCGCGTTCAACCTCTACTATGGTGCGACAGAATTTTTTGTTTACAATTCCGCGAACTTTTGGGTATCGCCGCGGAAACCTTTGCTGAGGGAGGTTACGGGAGAGCATCGCGTATTCTGATACACACTTCACGCGAAGAAGACGTGTCATGTTTGTGCGGCGGGGGGAAGGAGCCGGGTAAAGTTTTTAAGTGAATTATCCGTACGTGGAAGACATCCTCTCCCTTACAGCGCGGGAATAATTCGATTCCGCCCTTTCGGAGCGCGACAGCCTCTCACTTCAGAATTCAATTTGCCAGAGAGAGAGAGAGAGAGAGAGCTGTACAAGTTGCTGGATCTCTCCTTAAGATCGTGGGCATATGGAAATGCAGCCGCCACATCTGACTCACGAGACAAGACGAGACGAGACAGAGCTCCTCCTTGTTATGTCTCATTTGCTAAGTCTCTACAGAGTGTCCCAAAATAGCAGGAACACTAATAACAGCAAGTGTGAACTTTTTTGGTGTCACATACGGGGTGTTCGTATTTAAACTTTTTCTACTCCGACACGCTATCACGCCAGGGGTCCCGGGTTTGAATCCCGGATAATACATGGATGTTTGTGATTGCCAAACTGAGAAAACCTAGAAATGTGAAATTTGCGAGAAAAAAGACAACGGGAAAACTACCGCCTAGAGGTATTCCTTTAATAAAAAAAAAGTACGTAAGGTGTCTGACTGCCACGTGGGATACCTCGGTTCGATTCCTGGGGTGGGTGATCCAAGGTCCACATTTTTCCGGTCTTGTTCCTGTATAAAGCGGCTCTGAGGCTCACCCAGCCTCAATTGAATGGATACCTGCGGGGAACCATAGGGGCAGGGCAGGATTAAGACGAAATTGGGTCTGATGCTGTATAATAAGTAACGCTGTGTCTAGGCGTCCGAAATCGGGGCGACAAATTTCATTGTAAGATTTATTTGCAGGTTAATATAGCAAAAGAAAACTGTTCAGCTTTCGGAAAATTCTCGTCTGTTTTCACTAGGCGTTTTTCAGGGATGGGCCTAATGCTGCAGCATCAACAGCACCCACCTTAATCCGGCACTGCCTAGGGATGTAGGCTGCCGGAGCGTGTAGCTGATCACATCGCCTCTGAAATGAACGAGATCGATAGAATGTGTTCGCCTCTCTCCCCTGTTCCTTCCTTTTACACACTTCTTTCACTGTTTCTCATAGGCGGAGTTCTGGAGGTCCAGGGGGGCCTGGCCCCCCAACTTAAAAATTACTAAAAAAATAACACGATTAAGTTCAGTTACTACATTCTTGTTATGGAGCCATACCGCAAATCTTGACGTTTGGCATGATGGCATGTGCGGTAATTGCGCCGCAATAGCGGGACTTAGACGATTTGATTGATGTGTACAGTTTGAAGAAAGAAAAACGTAAAATGACTTTGTGTTGAGTCAACAGTTACTGCTGAGGCATCAAAATAACTTTTCAATTTAATTTTTCTAAAATTTCTGAAGCTTACTATTGTACCGTAACTTTTCAAAAGTAATACGAGTATTGTATGAATAAAAAATTGAAGACTAAAATTGGTAAACGCTGTAAGTGCCACAAGAATTCAAACACCGTTTTCCACCTTAAACTGTGAAATGTGTCATGCTTTATAATGTGGTAAACGTGAAATGTGGCTGGTAGCCCTCTAAGTAGTTGAAAGGCCGTGTAAAGAGGTCACTAGTGTGAACGTTCGTACGGACTGATGTGCGGAACGATGCGATTTCCCAACACTTTCGCTTTTGGCACTTACAACGTTTACCACTTTTAGTCCTCAATTAATGAAGTGCAAAATGCAATGATCGTACTGTTTTGCTTCCTTTAAAACCGGCAACCAATATACTAATTAATATTTGTTTACTTAAGCGAGGAAATTTAACATTTTCAAATCTAAAAGGCCTAGAACTCAGTGTTTTTAAGTTGTTGTTTTTTTATTTCCGGGGGGAGGTCTCCGGACCCCTTATAAGCTATGGGATATTCAACAACCTTCAGGTACATCATATGCTGGCCCCCCAAAAGCAAAAGCTCAAACTCCGCCCATGATTCTCTATATCTATCTCTGTGTATGTTGTTTCTTCACTTCTTTCCTGTCTCTGATTCTCCTATTCACACACTCTCTCACTCTCTCTCTCTCTCTCTCTATCCGTGTGTGTTCCCTATTTATCTTCCTCTATCCTTGCCACCTCACCAAAATATCGCTACGATTTCACCATTCCAATTTCATGAACTATCACAGAATATCTCGGAGAAGGGCAAGTACCCCCTCTGCCCTCCCCCCCCCCTTACGGACACCCTTGCTCAACACACCGCATTTCACTTCCCGTGTAGTAAACTTATGAATAAAGAAAAAGAAACGATGTTAAACGAAAATGGCGCATGATTTCCTAGCAGCCGCAAAAGTCCTCCATGTAACAACTTTCGTTCCCTGTCTGCGTATGAGGCTGATCATCTTCCACAAACAACCCGACCCCCGAGCCGTGTCAGTGGCATCCATCCACTGAATTATTCATCCCCGGCCTTGGAGGTGACAGGAGGCCCTTTGAAAGGTTACGGCGTCGGCGAATTCAAACTGTCCTTGCGAAACTCCGGGATCTCCAAGACGCCGATGTGGCGACGGAAGGAAATACGGATAGGGGAACAAAAGGAAACGGAGATGTATACAGACAAAGGAAGAGAAAGATAGAGAAAGAGACAGATAATGTGTTTCATTGAGTTTTTAAGTCCATTTGTGCACAGATAGGCTAATCGGGACGGAGCCTACGGTTTAAAATGCGATCCGAACCAATCCACATCGAGGTATCGAAACCTGGACCCCTTGATTACAAGGCGACGGCATTACCACTACGCCATCGGGAGGCCAAAGAGAGAGACAAACACAGAGAAAAAGAGAGATGCATACAAGCTGTTAAAAAAACATAGATATACATTGATAGCAAAATATTATTTGAGGTAGAGTAAGAATATAACACATAAACAGTGAGAGAGATAAAGACAGGAAAATATACACACAGCGATAGAAATACAGACAGAAAAATACAATACATGCACAGGGACAGAAACACAGACAGGAAAATACACGCACAAAGATAGAAATAAACACACACAGACTGATAGATACAGACAGGAAAATACACACACAGGGATAAATATACAGACATAAATTACACACAGAGACAGAGTGAGAGATACAGACATAAAAATACACACACAGGGATAGAAATACAGACAAAAATTACAATACACACAGGGATAGAAACGCAGACAGGAAAATACACTCACAGGGATAGAAATAAACACACACAGACAGATAGATGCAGACAGGAAAATACACACACAGCGATAGAAATACAGACAGAAAAATACAATACATGCATAGGGACAGAAACACAGACAGGAAAATACACGCACAGGGATAGAAATAGACACATACAGACAGATAGATACAGGCAGGAAAATACACACACAGGGATAAATATACATACACTAATTACACACAGAGACAGAGTGAGAGATACAGACATAAAAATACACACACAGGGATAGAAATACAGACAGAAAAATACAATACACACACACAGGGATAGAAACTCAGACAGAAAAATACACACACCGGGATAGAAATAAACACACACAGACAGATAGATACAGACAGGAAAATACACACAGAGAGATAGAAACACAGACAGGAAAATTCACACACAGGGATAGAAATAGAGACAGGAATACACACAGAGACAGAGGGATACAGACAGGCAAATACACAGCGATAGAAATATAGACATAAATTACACACACAGACAGAGAGAGATACAGATAGGAAAATACGCACATGGCAGGAATACGGACAGAAAAATAGACACACAGACAGAAAAATACACACCCAAAAAGAGAGAGAGAGATAAATACAGACAAGAAATACACCGAGAGAGAGAGAGAGAGGGAGAGAGAGAGAGATAAATATGGATCAAAAAGGTTAAAGCTCACCTCTACAGCGGGTTGCTATTTGATTTTAGACCTCTGAATCGCTCCTAAGTTGTGAAAAAAGATATGATTCTCGATGATTGTTCCATTTCTTGATGTTCCAACTAGTAGATTGATTCCGTTACTTTTTCCAGGTTTTCCAGGATATTTCGTAGCCAGTGGCAACCCTCTTAATGTACACACAAATTACAGCGAAGTTTCGAACCTCATTTTGCGCTGCATGAGAGTTAGCTTGAGGAACGATGCTTCAAAACGAACCGACGATGTTTAAACTTTCGAGAACGATTTATCGCGAAGCAGGCTTCTCTAAATATGTGTGGAAATACGTGCAGTATCTTCCAGCGAAGATAGCTGGGAGTCGAGGTGGGGGATGGGGGGGATGCACCATAAAGATAAATGCTCGTAGATAAAAAGACAAGTTCATACCTCCCACAAGCAAGGGCACGATAAAAACCAACATTCGAAGCTAACACCCTTCTTTTTATACGTTTTGTGCCCTCCATCCCCTGCAATTACCATGCGATGTGATAAGGTTGGGTTTATCTACACTGCTCCTACACTTTAGTCACGCAAAATGCTTTCAGGCATGATTCTTGGCACTTAAAACTTTAAAAATGCTCAGTTAGTCCACTAAATTTCGCATTTTTACAATTTTCTGTACATTATTTCCAGCTACGATACCATGCAATGCTTATAATTTGTTGCTTAAAGTTGGCTAAATGTTCTAGAAAGCGAGGCCAGATTTAAACTAACAAGATTATATTCTGTGACTTTGTCGATATTATTTGTGGTGCAATGTTGTGCATGTTAAAGATGGCTAAATGTTCAAGAAAACGAGGCCAGATTGGAAGAAAGACGTTTATATTCTGTGACTTCTTGATTATATGAATTGTGAGGTAATGGTGTACATCTGGAAGGTACAGAGGATCATTGAGATAATATACAAATACATGCATGTATATCTGTGTATGATCTTATAGCATTGTTTTGTTTATTCAAGGATATATATTTTAATATTACAATTAGTTTCCATTTATTTTCTATATTTATTTCATTGCGCTTTACTGCCACTGCGGATGTTGTGTTCTGTCTTGTCCACGTGTGTTTTTATTGTCCATTCATCTTATCTGTCCATCATCGGACAATCACAGTGGCGGAGTGGTTAGGACATCACACTACGACGCCAGGGCTTGCGGGTTCGAATCCCTGCCTGGGCATGGGTGTTTTTGTGAGTGTCCAGCAATTTCATTATCCTCATCGTCGCGATTAGTCGAAAGTGGCAGAAAAGTGAAGGTAAATAACAAAAAAAATTTTTTTTTTCCATTTGCTATTTATTACATTGCGCTTTAGTTCACTCTGTCCACAAAGAATTTCCTGTTACCGGAGTCGAAACCCGCAAGGAAGAACATCTTCCCGGCGTTTGCCAGTTCGGGCTGCAAGTCGCTTCATCCTTCTGGCTCTAACTAGAGGACAGCCAGTCCGTCAACGTCCAAATTTAGAGGCGAGAAGCAATACGCTTCTCTGTTAGAGTGTTTGATCTATCACCGCCAATGTCGCAAAAGCATTTCCTATTAATGCAGTCGAAATCCGAGCGATAGGTCAGGAAGGCTAGGAAACATGTCCCTTGGTAAATTTAAGCATTATAAATGGCGATCGTGCTCGAGGACTAACGTTATATGTGGAGATGATACGGGTCGAGGGGATAATTCGAGCTGGCAGGTAGACAGCGATAGACAGTATAGCAACTGCAATAGGTTTAGCTTGGTAGGATATAATATATTGTTTCGGGGAGGGGGCGCTCAAACGGGATGGCAAATCACAAATAATGCGACTACGCCGTGTGCGGTAACACGAATATTTTAGCATGTTGTTGTTGGTTTGGTGTTTTAAGTCCACTTTATGCACAGTAAGGCTAATCGGGACTGGACCTACAGTTTAAAGTGGGATCCGAACCACTATGAGCCTCCACCGGGTATCGAACCCGGGATCCCTTGATTACAAGGCGGCGACGCTACCACTGCGCCATCGGGGAAACCCTTTATTTTAGCATGAATTTTCACAGCAGCCATATACATAGGTTGTCTGGAAGTAGGTCACAAACGTTTATTTAAAAAATAAAAAGTGAATACTGACTTGAAAACCATTCTTACTTTTCAACATAATCTCCACCAACATTGATACACTTGTCCCATCGCTTTATCAGTTCTCCAAAACCTGTTGCATAAAAGTCTTTGGGCTGCTGTCCCATCCACAGTCGCACCATACGTTCAACATCTTGATATTCCACGAAATTCTTCTCGCCGCCGTGCGCGCACTTTTCGGAAATTCAAACGATCGTATATTATGCTGCAGGCTAAACCTATTGCAGTTGCTATACTGTCTATCGCTGTCTACCTGCCGGCTCGAATTATCTCCTCGACCCGTAACATCTCCACATATAGTTCTCGAGCACGATCGCCATTTATAAACTGAGTTGTCCATGCGTGCGTCTGCTATCTAGCGACTGCTAACTGATTACGATCAAGCTGGATTGTGCTGCCACCTAATGACACCTTTAGAAACTACTCACTGCTATTTTCAGCTATCCCACATCAGTTTGTGACCTATTTACTGACCTCCCCTCGTACTTTGATGGCTGATTTAACCTATCGCATCAAAACTTTGGAAAAATATACGGTGCGCTTGATTTGGTTGCACCATGCAATCAGTCCGTACCTCAAGTTACGGTATTTCAAAATATGAATATCCACATTCACCATACTTAATCATTATAACTTAAATTAATTATTAAAGAGGGCTGCACTGTAAACAACAACAACAAAATCGAACATAAAAACTGATAACGGAAAGAAGCAAACGCTGATTGGAAAATCTAAAGCGGATTTTCAAACAACAATGCATGTAATTGTTGTGCCTGAATGAGCAACAATGGCAAAGACTAAACAAGCGGAACAAGGCAGAAAACTCGATTTAGATTCCAGCAGTGCATTAAACAAAATTTCATTGCAATTAGGCGGACTCAACGAGCGATATCTCAACATTACAAATGCTATTACATCTCATTTCATCCCCAAAATATCTACTTTGGATTTGGTTTGGTCGCTCGGGAAAACAAATCGTATGTTCATCCGAGTTCGGAATTCAATGTGGAAATAATAAATAAGCTGAAATATTCGCATGTCAAGCAAGGAATCAACTTTTTTTTTGTCATATGGACTAGAATTTAAATTTTTCGAGGGAAGAATCTTCAGGAAAGTATCGTTGTGATTGGATGACAAGATATTCTTTAGCTTCATTTGCTACAAGGTAGAGAGTTGCAGGGAGAGGACGCTAGATAGTGTATGGAATTTAGAACTTCTTCGCTCGAGCAAATAATGCTGGTACGATCAAAACGAGCGGTATACGTTCGAAGCCCAGTAGTAAACGTATAACGGTAAATTTTCTGTGGTAGTGACATAGTCAACATCTTCATATTAAAATGTACTTTTGCCTATCTTACTAATACAGTGATATTATGTAAATGAAACAGATGATTGTGGGCTAAAACCAGTGGTCAGAAGTAGCGAGCTACTTGTAGCGTCGCTACTGTAGCTAGCTACAAAATTTGTAGCTGTAGCTGTAGCGACGCTACATTTTGAAAATTCCTGTAGTTGTAGCGAAAATTTCGCTACAGCTACATTTTTTCTTGACATTTTGAGGTGAATTTTGAATGTGGCAACAGTGTCAGAAAAAATCGACAATAACCCTTAATGTTGCAGGAGGTTCATAAAGACAGTCAGTCTATTACATGGAGATACAGATTATCTAGATTGTAGATTATAGATATCTGCGTAATTTATTTAATTAGTATCTGAAGAATTCAGATATCCAGATAACTAAGTGACATATATGAATATATTCCTGCTAACAGCTACGTTTTTTTAGCTACATCGCTATTTTGGGGAGAAACATGCCTCGTTTGCTGCACCACTGGAAAAAAGTGCCTCGTTTGCGTCACCCCTGGAACAAATCCTGTGGATATTCATGGTGTAAGAGACACCAAAATGTCATTAATTGCTGTGTAACACAACTTGCAGTGCAAAAACGAGCAATGGAATTTTCACTGCACTGACAAGGGATTAGTGCCAGCAATAAATGGCTCAGTACGTTAACAGCATTGATCATCGTCAGTATATAAGATCTCACCAGCAAGAAATTATTGTTACAAGAATGATAGAGTTTCTGGAATTACAGTTATTTTCGAGATAGTATTTGTTCACAAATTTTAAAATTACAATACGTTTAGAACACTCAGGTTTACACGACAGTTTCCTCAATAATTTCATCATATTGCAAAAAGTATGTACAAGTTATTGACTTTCCTACAGAAACTACAATTTTCTTTAGTTAATATACGTAGTTTTCAAATTTTTGTATTTCTCCTACTTTTGCGTCACTTTTCTGTAACTTTTGCTAATCATGACATCATCATCATCATCCTTCGCTGTTTCCTGCCTCTGGCTGGGTCGGCATAGAAGTCAAGCCTCTCCATTTTTTCCCTCGTCTTTCACAACTCCTCTCTTTCCAAGGTGTTCCAATCTTGTCTCCTAACACTCTCCACTATCTGCTCTTTCCACCGACATCTTGGTCTCCCCCTTGGCCTTATTCCCACTCCTTGTGCATTGTAAGCTCTTACTGGTAGTCTTCTGCATCCATCCTCTTCATGTGTCCGAACCATCTCATCTGTGCCTGATCTATTCTGTCCTGAAGCTTCACTACATCCACTGTCTGTCAAATCTCCTCATTTCTCATTCTATCCCTTCTAGTCTTCCTCACAAGACTCCTTAAAAAATTAATCTCCACTGCCTGCATCTTTTCTTTGTCTCTCTATGTCATTGTCCAAGTCTCTGCTCCATACGTAATTATTGGCAGGGTGGCTCAAAAAGTCACTTAACACCCCCGGTACAATGCCACTGCAGTGCACAACATGGAAATGGTGATAACCAATCGTTATCAGGCTAAGGGGAGACCAAATTGACGCCACCCGCACGGTCGGCGGCCATCTTGATGTCCGCCATCTTGAATTCAACTTCAGAATTTTAAATGGGAAGGGGGTGATATGATATATCAAATCAGGCTAGAATTTCACGAGAAATGCAATGGTGAAGGTTTTTTCGACGTATCTTTAACCAGACCAGTAAAATGTTATGACTGAATTATTGTACCAATTTTCTCCTTTTCGAAGTGTTAGAAAAATGCCTTAAAATTTGTTTAGCACATTGGTAATGCATCGAGATCAAAGTGACGTCTAGGGAGAGAAGTTCGCATACCATTGCACACGATTTTAATCGGATACATCCACGAAGAGCTGCGCATTATGAATGGTTGTCACGAACAATTTACAGTGTGACGCTTCCATTGAATTAAAAGTCCTTCACAGTGACAAGGCTAATGTTTATGTTCGTAAGGAAGTTCATAAACAGAATATTCGATGCTTTTTATCTGATAAACCATTTTTGACAGATCAAAGCTGAATAGTTAGTGCTGGTAAGTTAATGGTGTGGCGTGCTGTGTGGAACACGATTGGTTAGTCAATTTTCCATCAACAGAACCTTAAATGCTTAGGGCTACTTGGATTTGTTAAATAAACAGGTTTTTCATCCTTGCTTATGGAAGAAGGTACTTTTTACAGAGTTTATTTCAATAAGGAGGAACACCAGAACACTATGGGATCGTTGTGAAACATTTTCTGTCCAAAGTTAGTTATCAGATGACAAGGGTCGCATATTCTGTTTATGAACTTCCTTATAAACATAAACATTAGCCTTGTCACTGTGAAGGACTTTTAATTCAATGGAAGCGTCACACTGTAAATTGTTCGCGACAACCATTCATAACGCGCAGCTCTTCGTGGATGTATACGATTAAATTCGTGTGCAATGGTATGCGAACTTCTCTCCCTAGACGTCACTTTGATCTCAATGCATTACCGATGTGCTAAACTAATTTTAAGTCATTTTTCTAACACTACAAAAAATAGCAAATTGATACAAGAATTCAGTCATAACTTTTTACTGGTTAAAGGTACGTCGAAAAAACCTTCACCATTGCATTTCTCGTGAAATTCTAGCCTGATTTGATATATCATATCACCCCCTTCCCATTTAAAATTCTGAAGTTGAATTCTAGATGGCGGACATCAAGATGGCCACCGGCAATGCGGGTTACATCAATGTGGTTCCCCCTTGGCCAGGCAACGATTGGTCATCGCCATTTTCACGTTCCATGCCGCAGTGGCCTTGTACGGGTTTGTTAAGTGACTTATTGAGCCACCCTGTAGTATGTGTTACATATTACCTTCTTGCATTTCATAGGTACATCCCTATTCCATATTAATCTTCGAACGCTTTGATATAGTCCACCACCATTCATTTGTCCTCCTTTGTTTACCTCCTCATCTATTCTTCCACTTCTCTCAATCATGACAATGAGGATGAATGGTTTATTTAATTATTCTCTTATCTATAGTTGCTTTCTGCCACTTTCGGCTAATTGTGAGAACGAGGAAGAATGATAATGAAATATTTATTCTCAAGAAAAATATGTTGATGTGAACATAAATACTTAATTCTACCAAATTTTATTTGTGTATAATTGTAATAATTATGTAATTTGGGTAACACCCTAATTGCAATATTCATATATCAAATTTGAATTGATATGCCACTTGCATAGGTATGGTATTCTCAAAAACTATAGTAAAAATAAGTAACTGAAGTAACATTGCTATCAAAATTATCAAATGACTGGAATCATTATAATGAATAACAGAATCTATTTACCAGTAGTAGGGGATTTTTTTTAATACCCATATCGTTGTTTTTAAGTGTTTTTTATGCATAAGTAGCGCAAAAAGTAGCGAAGTAGCGAGTAGCGAACAGGAGTAGCGTAGCGAGCTACTTTTTGGTAAATGTAGCTGTAGCTGTAGCGAAGCTACATTTTGGAAGAATAGCTGTAGTTGTAGCGAAGCTACTTTTAAAATGTAGCGTTCTGATCACTGGCTAAAACTGCCACGACGGGTATTTTGCCACGTTAAAATGAAATTCCATTGGGAGTGAGACACTCGAACGAGTTCGATAAGCGAAAGTGGTACCATGTAGTACTCTACTACAGCGCCTTGAATAACGTAGTGTGGAAAACGACCCAAGAAGCTGATTACCGAGACGGATGACAACATAGATGGCAGTGCGATCAATGTCGGTGCTAATTTTCTTATGAAAGTAATTCGGCTTAGTTACTTTTTTGGAATATATTATGTAAATTTGTTTGTCTTGAAAGGCGGTACGTGAATTTATGGAAACAGTTATATTTGTGGAGTGATTTGCAGTCACGAAACGGCATGAATTTGGAAAGAAAAGTAAAATAAAATTAATAAATAAATAGCGTTCGTAACACAAGAAGAATCATCGCAATGTGATTCCGGACGTCAGGTGTTGGATTGTGTACTAGAGTTTATTTCTCTGTGTCATTAGAATACAAATAGTATCCTGAGAGATATTTCATACTGAGGCGACAAACCACAAGTATCGCTTTGAAGCGAACAGTTGGTAATCAATGCAACCTTTCGAACCGTATGGACACAAGCTCTGACTGCACAGTTTCCTCAAGGAGATTTTAGCACAAAGCGTCACGCGACAAACGATACGGGGATTTCACACCAAAGCGACACGGGTTCTTCTGTCCAAAGCAACTTTCATACCGAAGCGACACTTGTCGCTTGGAAACGAGCCAATGAAGAGCAACTTTTCACAAATGCTTCAGTGTGTATATCTTTAAAACAAATGATGATGATGATGATGATAATGAACCTAATTCGTACACAAAAAATTAGTTACCAAGAGCATTCCACAGGTATTTTTTCTCCCGTATTATTAACGAAAGTATGACGATAACAGGACGTGGTCGACTGTCTAGAACGTTCGTTAATATCTTCGCAACCACTGTACTAAATATCATAGCAATTATCACATACATAGAACTGCTTCATGTAAAAGAACCTGACGTTGCAGCGAAAAATCAATTTACTTACATTATAAGCAGACGAATACCATGCAGCTGTACCGACACCAGCGCCTCTAGCGGTATCATATTCGGGTGGAACCAGCCAGAGAGCCCAGAACAGTGCCGTTTTCCACACTACGTTATTCAAAGCGCTGTAACTCTACTACGAGATGTTTCAAACAGCGTTATGAAGAACTAGATACATGTTTTAAACAAATAAAACGTTTAAAACATAATGCCAAGTAGACTTATTTTCTACGAATAATGATTAATAAGGAACATATTAATCATCTAAGGAAGGACTGTGTTCCTAGTTATAAAGTAAACACTTGAATAACTTGAATGCCTATTTACCTTACTCTTAAATCTCGCATCTACATTCTTCGAGAAGGTTAAAGTAATCCACAGTTGCCAGGCCCCACGCTGTCCCCGTGGTAGCTAGTCTGTTTTCCGAAATACGACATTTTATGAAGAATTAAACAAAATATCGACATTAACAACTATGGTAAGTGCGGAACAAAATTGTTTCATTCATGTAGTATTCAATTTTAAAAGTATTTTAAACACTTATAAAAGAAACATAGCCAAGTTGTAAACGTGGCCCACAGTTACTCATTAACGTATGTTTCTCTGTTAACTGAATATTCATTTTCGGACACTGAACACATTTCTGTGCACAGTAAACTAAATAACACACATTGAATAAAAAGACAAAGTTACCAAACACGTAAATAACCACAGACTATTAAATATCAAGTATCAAAGTATGTTTTAAACAAGTCTTAAAGAAACATATTCAAAAACTGTGTTTGAAATGTCTTACCCATTTGTACAGGGTGTATCATAAGTAATAGCGCAAACTGAAACATTTGAAAGTACACGACAATAGAAGCAAAAAAGTCTCAGTAAAGATGGGTCTGCAAACGAGCCGTTTTCGAGATAATTGCGAATGTGTGGTTACAAGCAGCCACTGACTTCATTGTTTGTAAACGTCGTCCTAGTTGGTGAAATGCTAATAATGTGTGCGAATGTGTGGTTGGAAGCCGCCACTGATTGCATTTTGTAAACACCGAGTGCTTTACTCCTTGCGCCTTCCGAGGTTTGCTCTTTTTTTACAAAACAGAACATTTCCGAGAGGTGTCGTTGTAATCAAACAGGATGGATACACTCAGTACACAGTCTAATCGTACTGTTAGAGTCACGTCAGTTGTACTGTACTGCGTAGTGAAAATTGAACCGTACAGCAACGAAGAGTATGAACACTTTGAACACCTCCTTTAACAGGTACGAGTGTACAGTAATTGTAACATAACATACTAACGTAGTACTGTATTCCTTGTTAAAGTAAGTAGAATGTTCAATAAAAGCAATGCGATCTCCAATGACTTTTCTTACTGTATTATTAGCATTTTACCAACTAGGACGACGTTTACAAACAATGAAGTCAGTGGCTGCTTGTAACCACACATTCGCAATTATCTCGAAAACGGCTCGTTTGCGGACCCATGTTTACTGAGACTTTTTGCTTCTATTATCGTGTACTTTCACCTGTGTCAGTTTGCGCTATTACTTTTGAGACACCCTGTATGAAGAGAAAATCGTGTTTTCAACATATCAAACAAGTTTTTTGAACACTTTTGTTCTAAATATGCGAATCCAGCCTGTGTCCCTTTACAAATTGCGCTCTTAACATTTCTCAAGGGGTTTTTAACCCCCTGTTTAACTCTCCGGTAAGAATTTTAGATAAGGGGATTTCCCCAATACATTGAAGGGTGCAAAGCGGCATGTGTGCATATGTAACCCAAAACTTTCAGTTCATCCATTCATTCATACCGACCATTAAAAGCAACGCGTTAAGAGTAACAGGTCAATCAGGGCGCCACCATCAGCCACACCCAATGATTTCCTTGGAGACACTGTGACTCAGAGAAGGATCAAAACCACTGAATAGTTGAAACAGCCAGAGCAAGTACACCATAAATTCACCTCTGTACCAAGTGGTTCACAAGGCCAGAGGTTCCAGTCTCGAACTCAGGTATACATTAACGAATGTGTACACGCAGACAATACAGTTGAACTTGATTGGCCAATAAAGCCTTTTCCGTTAATTTAGCTGAATCAGATATTTTAAACTTTACCATACTATAATAAGACCTGGAACCACATGTAAGTCAACTGCAAAGATAATGGTATGCAAATTGTCCACCGCTATTTTCACTCCTTTTTTTATTCTACAACATGTGTTGTTTTAAGGAATTAAACTATGTTGGTTCAAAGCAGGCATTGTTCTCTGCTTATTGAAGTCATTATTTCAATTAATTGTCATCATATCGTGTAATTCAGACCAAATGAAAATGGTGGTGGACAATTCGCCTACTGTTTCTTTTGCCGTTGGGTGTACATGTGAAACTTAGACACAAAAACTCCTAATACTGTATTTGAAAGAAAAATATGAAGAATAATATATCGATCTTTGAAAGTAACTGATGATACTGGGTGGGTGGGCGGAGCTAAAGAATTCAAAATAATACGGAATGTAAACATCACAAATGTCATTAAATCATAAAGATCAAGGTGGTGTAGGCACGTAAATAGAATGATTAAATAAATATTAGTAAAATAATATATATATATATATACTTGTATATGTGTGCATGTGTTCGTAAAATTCTCAGCAAAAATAACCGAGAAAAAGAGAAGACAACAGAAACTCAATTTTTCTTCAGACTGGCATTTTTAATTAAATGCGTTTCGCAGAAAATTCAAGACATTCTTTTGGCGGAAAATATGTTCTTCAAGAGAAAGTTGCAATATCTCCAGTTCTTTTAATCTTCTTCACGGCCTTCCAATTACACTCTTTCGTCGTTCTTTCGTGCTGGGAGAAAAACAATCCAAGAATCGTACCGATAGCTCATCTTAATCACACATTTCTTGGCGGGTGTAATTACATTTTTTTGAACAGTCTTCCTGTGGTTTATTTTTAATCCCTCGCGCACGTGACCTGAAAACTTTTGAGCTGAGGCTACTAGTCATAATTTCTCAATCGCATATTGGTGTGTTCCAAGCAAACGTCCGCCATATTGGATTCAACTCAAAATTTTTAAATCGGAAGGGGGTGATGTGTTATATCAGATCAGGCTAGAATTTCACGGGAAATGCAATGGTGAAGGTTTTTTCGATGCATCTTTAACCATTTCTGACACTTACAAAATCTGCTCAATATGTTGTTGTTCTTGAATGCGCACTCATATGCGTTTCTCCCACGTTCGCAGAACATTTTGCAACGAGGCAGGTGTGATAGCATTGCAAGCAGCAAGATCCGAACGATTGATGGTAGAATAAAAAAACATACTTGTGATAATCGGCGTGTGCTACGATTTGGGGACTTTTCAAATGAAGCCAGGACTTCTGTAGCCACTTCTTCGTCGGCGGAAGTCCTGGGACGTCCTGATTGTCGCCAATCCTGTCTCCCGGAACTTTTGGAGTAATTGTGCAACTGTCACATGGGACATATATCGTTGGGGGTGTCGTTGATTAAAATCATTTGAAATGACACGCGAACTTCTCTCCCCAGACAGCAGTACGATCTCGATGCGTTCCTCACGCTTTAGGACCATTCTGGCACTGTTTTCTCACACCTGGAAAATGAGACATTTCCTACACTCATGCAGTCATAACTTCCTGCTGGTAAACGATACGTCGGAAAAACCTTCACCATTGCATTTCTCGTGAAATTCTAGCCTGATTTGATATATCACATCACTCCCTTCCCATTTAAAATTTTTGAGTTGAATTCAATATGGCGGCGACCAATATGGCGGACGTTCGCTTGGAACACACCAACATGGTTTCCCCTAGACCTAAACTGTTTCCACCATGATCATTTGTACCCAGCGTAATTTCTTTACATTTTATGGGGGTGTTGAGGGACTTTTGAATCACCCTACATACATACATATACCGTTTACCCTCCTTAAAACGTGCGCTAACTTGGGACCCAATATTTTGATTACACTATACACACTAGCGCACGTTTTAAGGATAAAAATCGATATTCCGCATGCTAGACGAATCAATAGGCAATGCAACACACAACATCCTTCTTCGTGGTACACCCGAAGGAAGAGAAATCGAGGTTTCCTCTTGCACAATAGACGGAGGAGCTTTTCTTCCTCTTAGTATTCAAGCAACGGTCATCATCTAATGGGGCTACGCGAAGCCCAAAATTTCCCGGCATCCTCCTCACGAGAGCTACAGTATGCGGAGAATGATGTGGCGGGGAGGGGGAGGCGGCGGGACGTGAATTTTTTGACTGACGAGTGCCGGCTCGCCAGTCGCTCACTGCCACTGCTCTGTGCTATGTGGCTCTTCTCGCCAGTCTAATGGATGCGAGAGGATTTCCAGAGGATAAAAGACTAATAGCGCTGACATTGCGAATGCCAGGAGATAATTTATTAAAGCAGCGTAGCATGAACTGTGGTTCCTGGGTCGTTTTCGGTGTGGCCGTAAAAAAGGGGATGGAAGTGTGTAAAATTTATACACACGGAGCTCAGTGCTGCTATCTAGCGGCCGTAGCGCGCACCTACAAAACGAGGAACTTAAATGTCTATTATTTCGAAATGTTTCTAGGAATTTTCAAAAGGAATTCACCGAGCATGGGCGTAGTTTGGTGGAGGCAAGGGGAGATAAATCCCTCAGAACCAGAAATTAGTCTCTCAAACGCCTATAAGCTCGTCAAAAGGAAAAAGGAGCAACAGAATATCAAGACACAAAATCAGAGACGGTGGTAAGAGCATTAGTGAGGGACTGGGTACTATATGCTTTTAGATGCCGCGACCAATCACTTGGAAGTGCGATCTTCAGAAGACAGCTTACGCATTTATCATACTGTAGGCCAGTTCATGAAATTTGATTGCGACAATTCAATAGCTTTCATCGACACACACTTGTAACTTTTAAACTTTTATGTTTAAAAACTGAGACGAGAACGATATCTTTTTTGCTGGAATCAAAACTGTCCTTCTGTGCGACTTATTGATTATGTGCATTGTTTCATGTTTAGTTCTAGTAAGCATCTCATTACATTTTCGAATCTATGTATCTCGTATTATATCGATGATCGAGATCCACTCGAGATCGAAACGAGAACGAGACTGTAAATTAGATTGATTGATTGATTTGTTGTTTTAAGTCCTGGACCTACAGTTTAAAGTGGGATCCGAACCACTATGCCATGTGTCTCCACCTGGTATCGAACCCGGGACCCCTTGATTACAAGGCGACGACGTTTCCACGACGCCATCGGGGAGGCCCTGTAAATTAGCTTGCCGAAAACAAGCAGACGTCCCAGTTTGAATACTGCCGAGAGCAGTAGCCCGTAGCGAGGGCTAGGCTAGAGGGGCTGAAGCCTTAGGCGCCATGTACAATTTTTTTTAAGGCAAAAAATAAATATTTTGTAAATTTTACTTACAATAATGTGAAATCTTCTATATGAAAATGGATGGATGTGTATGTTTGTTCCCGCATAACTCTCGAACGCCTGGAGCAATTTCAACCAAACTTGGTACACGTATCACTTACAATCTGGAAAGAAATACTATGGGGGTAAGACACCCCTGGCACCGCTAGGGGTGGGAAGGGGTGACATGTAAAAATAATCAAAAAACGACCGATATTACTGTGGAATCTATAGCTTTCGGGGTCGCTAAGATGATTAGTGACTCTCCCAATGCCGTTCAATTTATTTATTCTTGCTCCTGGAGGTGAAACTAAAAGTATTGTTTATAATCAAGTTTTGAGTTAAGTTCATATTATAGTGAATTTGTAAAAATATTTTACTTTATAATTTGTATACTGTACTTATATTTTTAAATATCTGTAAATAAAATTAGTTACATTTTACACTATAGTTAGAATTCATTATTTTCCTGTCTAATAGAAGATTGGGATAAATAAATATTTTTTTAAGCAGACTTGAAAATTTTTAAATTATACTTTTTTGTACTGAGAACAAATTGCACATTGCAACTCTTTTGTTTCACTTGTTGGCTTATATTCTTCTAACGCACTGCTGGAATTTCATGTTTCTCAAACTAGTAGTAATAGTGTAGACACTAAGACAACTAAAATATTCTGAAATATGCTAAACTTGTTTTAATCAGAAATGCAAACTACGAATCTTTAAAAATAACCTGTATTATTTTTAATGAATTTTTCTTCTTTCCCTCATTTCAAAATTTGTAGCACAAACCATGTTGTAAGAAGAAAATATTGAGGAACGCACAAAAAATGCTGGTGCTTGAGAGTGGGCGGGGAGAGGGAGCACCAAACAACAACAATGCTGCCAGGGTGCAAAAATATCTAGATATGGGGAATGGATGTGTCGTTGTATTCAGTAGCGTACGCAAGGGGGGGTTACGGAGTTTAAACCCCCCCTTGAGCTTGTGAAATGTTATGAAAATGCTGTGGAAAAATAATTAAATGGCCAACTTACCACAGTCAAAGATCTAGGACAATACTATTACTACTACTACTACTACTACTACTACTAATAATAATAATAATAATAATAATAAAAATAATAATAATAATAATAATTTGAATTATTATTTCCAGGCAGCACGAAGAATAGCACAGCATTCCAAACACATGCGTCTTTCAGAGAGAAAGCCTTGAAAATTAACATGTATTCTTGAAAATAAAATATAAGGGCAACTATGATTTAAAAGAGAGAAAGCTTGTTTTGTATCTCAGTTGCAACAATGTTCAATACACTGGCGTACGCAGGATTTTTTTTCGGGATGGGCTGGAATAGTAAATGTGGATAGCACATGCCTTCGTTTTGGAGGGCAGGATGCATAATAAAATATTTCGTATTTTTGGAGCTTTGCAGTTTATTAAAATTGTATTCAAAGACAAAAATGGTAATCGGTATTCACTTTAAAGGAGGTTTCGCATTTACACATTTTGATTTTTTAAAGTTCTTAACGGATTTTTATTTCAAAATTCTGATTTTCTCAAAATTTTGGTAGGGGCTGTAACCCCATCAGCCACCCCTCTACGTTCAATGAACATGTATTTTTTTGTGTCAACAATGAGAATTAACTAAAGAAAGTTCTTGGTTCGTTGTAAGCGGGTAATGTATAGACAAAGGCTAGGCGGACAAGAACAGTCACCAGTCCACCTTCACATTGTTTACCGCAGCATGTTTGAATGTCTCTCTTTTAAAATGTCTCACCTTGTTGACTAGACAATAATTCAAACGACAATAAGCTTAACCATTGTAAAATGTTTTGTTGGCAAGAACAGAGAGACAATCCAGATGTGAATTATCGGGACATTTATGAGGAGAAGAAGCCGGAAAAAATCCAACCAATTCCGGGAATCGAACACGGATCTCCCGCGTGATTGTCAGACGCTCTGCCGACCAGACTACCGCAGCTCCTTGGATGAGTTCCATACTTTGATTATTTTAATTTATTTTAATATATTTTCTTGTTTTTATGGATTTTCTTCACACTAAAAATGTCTCACCTCGTCTCACCTCGTTGACCAGACAATTATTTCGTAACAAAGAAACAAAAAAATGCTCCCAGAATTTGATGAAAATCGAATGACTAGAAAGTGATATTGTTCTTTTGCTTTCGTAAATACTATATTTATGTAGATCTCTAGTACTTAATAGTAGTAGTGGTATTAGTAGTATTATTAGTAGTAATTCAGCTAATTAATTAATTAATTATAAGTATTATTAATTAATTGTGATTATTATTATTAAATAAAGTACAATAAAACAATGGTAATGTGAATTCGGAGAAAGTTTTAGAAATAACCCTCCCTTAATAAAATCCTGCGTACGCTACTGGTTGTATTTGCCTCATGATACAACTTATCATCATCCAGCTTTGTAAAAGATCCAGGAACGCACGGTTTCTATTGGGTACGCCACAGGACCGGAACAGTTTTTCTCGCAGAATTTAAATTCGGTCCAAGTTGCTTATTGTTTCATTTCAATACGGAACTTGCACCGGATTTATATTGATCCAGGAAAAGGGTTCCCCGATCGAATTGAAATACTTTGTATACTCCGTCCCAGCTAACTGTGGAGCAGGCAAACGGAAACAAGCCTCTGCGCAAGTAGTGACGCGAGACGGCACCACCAACGAGCACGTGCGAGGAACGGAATTGCGTGGAGGGGGGAAAGCGACCGAAGTTACCAGTCTTCCCAGCAGCGTGTACTGCTTCGCTCTGACCAACAGATTTCCCTCGTTTCTCTGAGGCTATGCGCGGTCTCGCTCCACAGCTAGCCGGGACAGGATATAGATAAAAAGGTTCTTTACGGTCCAGAACCCGTTTACACTTGCTGGTTTCCTCTCCTCGACCGGAATTGAATTTATTCTTAACATTCCTGAACCTTTAACAACCCTGTCATCATCCGCATAGTCGCGACTAACTTCGGAGACGGAAAATAACGATCTAGGCGAAATAAGGTTGCAATCTCTGAAGCTTAAGAACTTCCTGAAAAAGCAGGACACCTAACCTCTTCCTTCCGCTGTATATAATAGTAGTGATACATCTCGAACGAAATGCCCCACAGCCCCCCCCCCCCCTTCCTGAGCTGCTCCTCCCGAGCAGAGAATAAAAACAGCCATTAGGTGGTTTGTAAATTCGGAAGACGAATACTCCCTTTGCGGAATCGTAAATTGCGAATACGCGCGCCTCTAATTATTCTAATAACATAATTTCTCCTGCCCTGCTAAGGGCCCGTGGCGAGGGGCCAAATTCGGAATAATTTAAGCCCTCTGGCTCTTCAAGATGGATTACATCGTGCAAGCTTTATGTACGATGCTTCCAGTTTTACAAGTCTCTGTAATTCCGCTGCGTTAGTTGCCTCTCTCGGACGCTAGGTGGAACCACGAGCAACGATAAAATATAAACGACATTTTACATCTGAAATGCGTAATAGCATCAACATTATAAGGAACTTATTACAAGTGGAATAGCATTATTCGAAAAGATAACTCAACCACTTTTCTTGCAGAGATCTTATTGCGCTTCTGTAACTGGAATTGAGTTTCTTGTGTGCGTTGCACTGAATAGATTTTATAACAAAAGCCGTGATCACATGAAGATATCCGAGCGGTGAGATTCAATAACGTTACGCAAATGGACTAAATTACATTTTAACCTGGAGATGATGACTTTGTTCACTCACTTTAAGCTTGAATTTCACTGCGTCCTTCACTTCACCATCCATATTTTAGGACCCACAATCCCCAGGCAAATTAAGGTTATATGTGAACTTCGGGCGTATACCGCTCGTTTTGTCTGTTCGAGCGTTACTCGCTCGAGCAGAGAAGCGTACGCTATCTAGCGTCGTCCGTGTGAACTATTTGGCGCTCGAGCGAAATTCTCTTCTTGCAGCACTGTACTCTGTAAGACGAGGAATAGCATTTGATCCGAACCGCGCTGGTGCGTCTGACTTCCGTCGGAGGACTGGGTTCGATATCTCAAGTGGGTGATCTCGAATGGGGGAACATCGCCCTACGACGCCAGAGGTCCCGGAATCGAATCCCAGCCTGGGCATAGATGTTTGTGAGTATCCATTCATAAATTTCATCATATTATCACTCAATTAGCCAAGAGTGACACTAAAGCGAAGTAAAATAGAGCAAATCAATCAATCAGATGGGAAAATTTTGACCGCTAATATACCTGCATCTGGATCTCACCCAATCTTTGGTCAATAGGTAGGTACCTGAGGGCACAGGGTACACCTTTGTTTGCTCACCTTAACCACATCACGTAAACAGAGATCCAACGTTTCGTGTAAAGAAACATAAAACCGCATGGAAAGTCCACAGAGTGTAATTTCAAAGCAGTCCCCGATGCAGCATCGTCACGTGCGGGGGACGCTCGACAATCTCTCCTTGTCAAACACAGCGCTTCCTTTGTCGGCGCCGCGGTCCATGCTAATTCCTCCAGTCGGGGAAAATCCACCTTTGGAGCGGACACAAACGAACGACTTGCCTTTTGTCTTGTCCGCTCGTTCCGTCCCGCGCTAATCCCATTACGTTTGCTCGTTCGGGGAAATCTGGTGGCGTCCCGGAACAGAAGAAAGGAAATTTGAATAAAAGGAAGGAAATGAAAGAGTCTGAGAATGACGACAGAGAAAGGATGATATTGATTACTTCCGTCCGCCAGACGCGCAAACGGGATGATCCCGTCACGTATAGAGCACCATGCGTTACATGTCAAGAAATTGGACACTAAGAGAATTTGCAAAAGCAGGAAGACGATTAACAGCTCCACAGATGTCGCTACGTGTGATCGCCGACACAATGGATGCCCTTCAAAGCACGTGACCTGTAGTAATCTCACAGCAGGGAAAGCAACGATGTACAGGGTGGCCACATTTAAAATTGCCCAATTCAGAGCCCTCTGGAGTCGTTTCAAGCATTGCATTGCAACGGTGAAACTTGGTATAGGAGCTATGGAGATCATGGAGAAGCGAATGCTGACGAAAAAAATAGTTCAAATTTTCACCACTAGCTTGAAATGTGGCGCCGCGAATTAGAATATCCCTGCTCTGAGTCTTCTGGAGGCCATTCGAAGCATCAGATTGCGGTGAAACTTGGTAGAGACGCTATGGAAACCATGGAGAAGCGAATGCTGACGAAAAAAATAGTTGAAAGTTTCGCCACCAGGTGACACTGGGGCGCTGCAGTAAAAACAACCGTAATTTATCTGTGCAGCAGAAACGCCCCGTCAACGTGAAGCGTAAGACAGCGTTATCAATGGCCTCGCGAAACGTTTCCGGGGATATTGTTCACTGTGCACCAGATTTTAGCGCCACATTTCAATCTGGTGTTGAAAATTAGAACTATTTTTTTTTCATCAGCATTCACTTCTTCATGATCTCCATAGCCTCTCTACGAAAGTTTCACCCCAAACTAATTCTTCAAACGGGCTCCTGAGAACTCTGAATAGGGCAACATTAATCCTGGCCACCCGGTATATACATGATAAGTACAGGGTGTCCCAAAAATGTTCGTAAAACTTTAACACATAGTACTGTTGAACATTATCTCGACTTTACTTACGCTTGATTTCAAATGAGTAAGCCTAGACGGTGATTGCTGCACAACAACCAAGCAATCTTAGCAGATAAGAGTTCTCACTTAGCGTCGCTTTTCTTAACTTTTGGCAAATCGTGACGATGAGGATGAATGAGATGAAATTGATGAAGGGACATTCACAACAAGCACCAATGCCCAGGACGGGATTCAAACCCGGGACTCCTGGCGCTAACCACTCCGCCACGAAGGTCGACTAATCAGGATAGGAGAACAGAACAGTATGTATTAACATCAAGATTTGTGTTTCTTTTAACAGAGAAGAATACACAACTCTCATTTTTTTTTGTCCTGGATACAGAGGTAAATCACCGTCTACAAGTAATGGCGTCACCATCAAGAATCGCTGTACACAGAACTCAAATAAAACAAGAACAAGATTTGACAACCGGATGAGACTTAGGACGCTGGCACAGGTCGTTTCACTTTCACCTTACTCTCAAAATGATTTGGGTCCAACTTAGCTCTTTTTTCATATTCCGATTTGGCAACACTGGCGCCTACGAGGTGCGAAGTCTATTATCCTTTTAATAGCAATAACCAGCGACAAACCGAAAATCACACATGCTCTAAGCTCACTCCACATGAACGAAATCGTAGATTGCCGAGAGAGAGAGACAGAAAAAACCCTCCTCCCGATTTCCGAAAGGAGAATGACATCCGAAGGGAGGGAATATTTTCCAGAATCCCAAATTTCAATTCCACCTCTTAATTGATTTCGGGGTTTCCATTCTGGTACGCGGTTCACGCCCGACGGTTCTTGACAATACTGTGCAAAGTCTGCTTTGACAGTGGTCCTACAGGTGCTATGGTTTCCATGGCAACTGGAAGAGTGGGAAAAATTGATGAGAAAGAATCCTTCTCGCGGCGCCGCCACCGAGGGGGTGGGGAGTTAAGGGACGGGGGTGCTGTTTTGACATGAAAACCCGAACTGTGTGTCCCGTGGAGGCGGTTTTTTGTAATTCAAATTTTCCCAATCTTTGTCGCTTTTTCCGTACGTGGAAGTTGCGAAAGTGGGGGATTTTCTGTGAACGCTCCGAGGAACCTTTGCAGAGGAGGGTTGGGGGTCGTCGCCCCCTCCTCTCCGGCGCCATGCGTACGTTAACAGGAAGTTCAGAGTGTGTTGAAAGTCTGCAATGTGCCGCCTGCGCCGGAGGGGCTAATGTTTCTTTCATCGTCTCTGTTCATGCAACCTGGGATGTATTTAGTGGGGGAGATTTTCGGAGTTCAAGCAACTTTCAAGTGTTTGAACGCACTGAAGCGTATGCAGTATCTTATTATACTAACGTTAGCGGTGATGCATATACAGTGTGTCAAAAAACTTGAGCCGGAGAAAAATATATGTACGAGGGTTGTTCAAAGAGAAACTAAACTTTAAAAATAGAGCGTCAATGTATTCCAAAGATGGCGGACAAGACGCCTCCATCGCCTTGGAGGAGCATCGTATATAACTGTATAAACTCTATGCCCGGAATAGAGTATAGACAGTGAAGCAAGCCCTCGCATACTGACAGATAAGGGGAGAAAGTGAGTGGACGGAGCGAAGCAGTACACGCTACTGGCAAGGCTGGTTCGCTTGCTCCAGAGTATAGGACAGAGTATAGCCGTCCGCTGCTGTATAAACGACTGATAGCCGCGGTCGCGTTTTCCCCTCCATACAATCACTGTCCTTCTCACGTGCTCATTGGTCGAGCCCTCTCGAGTCACTGCGTTCGCTTGCTCCAGAGATTCCCGGGATACTGTTGTTGTCCCACAACGTGGCAGGACACTATCATTAATACCGTCAGTTCATTTACTGCTGCATCTACGTAAGTATGTCATATGTCCACACTAAATTTTTCACCCTGTTTTCTAGTGTATCCTACTTTTTACGTTACACCCTGTTCAACAGAAATAGCCACCAAAGACGAAGGCGATATAAACAAGAACATTTCCAATCAAATCACAGTATTTTCATCCTAGCGTTTATGCAATCCCGTCACACCGTGGTGTAATTCAGGTTGCCCATCTCTAAGGCTCTCTTTACACGCGGTTACTATGTGAAGCAGCCACCGCCACGTGCTAAGAGATTCTTGCAAGGCGGGTGTATACGGGTGGGTCAATTACAAATAGTGATCAATCGTTGGTGGGCGTGATGACGTCACTTTGGAGGCACTTGGGGAAAATACAATAAAGATACACCGAATTCTTGTGAGTAATAGTATTAAAACGTATATTAATGGTCGCTAATTTGCAAGTTCTTCTGCTCACTGTCTCACAACTGACATCTACTGGGTGTCGGAAAAGTCACAGACTTTAACATGAAACTTAACACCGAGTATCAACTTTGTCCATGTGGATATTTTGTGAACATTAAAGAAGAAAATTATGCTCTACATGAATGTTCAGTATGCAGAAATGTTTACCCAGATGTAAAAAGAAAAAAGTTTTGTACGAAGTAAAAACGAACATGGATAAAAGACAGCTGTGAAGTCGTTTGCAAAAAATTTTGGATCTGTATCGATGGTCTGCGAGGGTATTTATCGATAAAAGAACGTTAAATCTTTACGAGGTACAGGGTTGTGCAAGAAGAACGCATGCTTTTGGAATAAGTGTAACAGCGTTAATTTTCAAGATATAAAAGATTTTTAACACCAAAACCATTGGTAATAAATGCAGTTTGGATAGGTATACAGTGATGATTTAAGTATGGAAGATGACGTCATTGTTGCTGTACACATAACCGGAGCGTCTCCTCAAACAGGCTCCTCATTACCGATCTCTCCTAGGTATTCAATGCCCTGTGAGGCTACTAGTTCTACTTTCCTATGCTTTTCAAGCCACGATTTAGAGCAGGGCCACCAAAACTACGGGCCGCAGCGGCGGAGATATATGGCACCGAAGAGTACGTTCAGAAGCGGGAGAGATGGTGGTGAATGTTCAAAAGCAAATGGAAAATTCACTGCTCGAAGAACTTTTGCAGTGTGGAAAGCGCTTCTGCGATGCAAGGCTATCGGCAAGAACGACCACGTGACTCAGCACGGACTGAGGAGAAGGCGATACAGTTATGCCTTTCGCCCTGTACATAATATTTTCGGTTACCTTTCTAGAGGCACCCTGTACATAAAACCGAGTTTGATTCAAATTTTGTCATTTGTCTTGCTCTATTTTGTACTCCCAAACTTAATAATAGCTGTTATAGTGATGATTATTATGACAGGGCCACTCTGACCTCCATTACTTTCATCTTCCACTTCCTGCTCCTTCAGCCGTCCTGACGCTTGTGCGGGGAGGTGAGAAAAGGGATAATACCAACATAGGATAAATCCCGTAGCGGAAACATCAAGGATGTCGCGGCTTAAGGTCTCTCGGGAGGGGATCGAAGTGTCTGCGCCTATCAGAAAGGTGATGGCCGCGGAGAGGTCTTCGTGCAAGATCTTCCTCTCCGAACAAGGTTGCCAACTCACACACTTTATCGCTAGATCTTGTGGTCGCATTCTTCTAATCAATGCTACATATCAGGGGGGATTGATTCAAATCAGTTTGATTTAAATCACTCTAAATAATAAAGAATAATGTACATTAGGATTTTGTAGATATTAGAAACACTTCTGGTGAAAGTACTCTCGTAATCATTTGATGGTGGTTATTAGGTTGTAAGATAGGAAAATAAAGGATGCACTGATGGTGTGAAGCTCATACGAAAGGAAGTGTAAACACAGATTTCTCTTGATTTAAAATTCAATAATTTTATGGGTAAGAATAGGAAACATTTTGTGTAGAAAAATATACAAAATAGTAATTATGTAAACCATAAATAGTGTCAATATCAGTAAACTAAATAAACATGGCAGCTGATATTTTTCGAACTATCATTAAAAAAATCTCCAAAATTCAGGTCAGAAGACTAAAAATATTTAAGTTAATATTTTAAGTACAATTAAAGAGTACATCCAGAATGTTTTAGTTTTACCGGAAGAAAAGTTACTAAAATTATTATTAGTTTCATTAACAAACTCAACAAATATTTCCATAGTAGTTACAGTATCAAAAACAGAAAAATGTGTCTACGTATATTTTTACTAGAAAAAGCCTTTCTGTGCCAAAAACCATGCAAGCAATTTTAAGCATGTTTTTTTTAAAAAAAATAATTTAAATAAAAAACTGATTTAAATTAAAAAAAATAACAAAAATGTTTTTTTAAAATAAAAATCATGTTTTTTTTATCCACCCTGCTACAAATGTTGAAATATTTGCAAAATATCCAATCATATTGTTTCACACTAATGAAAGAGCTTACATGTGCGATACTGAGATACAAATAAAATATGGATTAATATAATGTAACTGAAAACCTAGCGTAGGGGCGTTTGGGAGGGGCTACAAATGATTGCATTGATGAAGGGACACCCACACAGAACATCTATAGCCAGATCGGGATTCGAACCCGGGGCCCCTGGCGTCGTAGCGCTTTGCCATTTATACTTGCGTAGGAATATCCTAACCAAGTCAGTACTCGAATCCGTAAGCCATAACGTACTCATATAAGTCACCTTATATAGCCGGATGTCCAGTCACCACAATTCCTTCACATCGCGCTGCGACGCAAAGGGTCCCGCTCGGGCTTGGTTGTTTGTGAATGTACATTCATCAATTTCATCATTTCATCACACATCCCAATCTTCGCAAATTAGCCAAGAGGCACAATTCGCGAAGTAAAATCAATCAATGAATCAATCACATTTCCTTATCGATTTTGATAAATTGATTTCGTTCATTGCTTTTCCTCCGCCTTGGGATATTCGTGAAGATGAAGATGAGTAACGAAATTGATGAATAAACACTCGCCAAGAACACCAATGCCCAGGGCGGATTCCTTATCAACAACACACATAGTGCAAGAGATACAAAGATAAAATGGAATTTAATAAAAAAAAACTTTCAAATACCAGTTAAGTGTGAGAGAAGTTATATCAAGTTAGGACTTGTTCATATCTCAGCAGCTACAATTGCTAGAGTCGAGACGACTCACAATATGCAGGAATGAGCAGGTTACAAGTTCAGTTTAGTTCCCAACTTTTGTTCTTTTTTTGCGACAAATTAACTTCCTATCCTGGCAACACTGATGCAAGCACTCGATCCGCTGTCAGATTACGTAGCGCAAGGTTCACTTATTTTATCGCCGACATCCTGACAGATAAACAAACAGGAGATGGCTCTCGGAGCGGAGAGAGAGGGGGAGAGATTTGACCTTCTCCTGGCGTTTCCGTGTCATCGATTTCATCCGGCAGAGAGCGCTGATTTCGCATCCGCCGCGGTCACTGCTTTCCATCTCTCTGGGATCACAAAGATCTCGCCTGTTTCTAAAACTCAAACCCCACGCAACCTTCTGGTCTGTGAGGTATATTTTATGACACCTGCGCCGTCTCGTGGCTGGGTTGATTCATAATCTCGACACCAGGGTTGTTAAAGGTCCAGGAATTTTAAATCAATTCAATTCCGGTCCAGTAGAGAAAATCAGTAAGCGTAAAGAACCTTTTTATCTGTAAAGTATTTAAATTCGGTCCAAGAACCTTTTTTCAAGATGAATTTAAATACGGTACATGAACCTTCTTTCAGACAATTTAAATTCGGTCCAGGAATTTTTTTCCGGCTCAATTTAAATTCGGTCCAGGAATCTTTTTTCAATTAAACAATATGCAACTTGGACCGAATTTAAATTATGCGAGAAAAAATGTTCCGGTCCTGCAGCGGGACCCAATAGAATTTGTGGGTTTCTGGACCTTTAAGAACCCTGCTCGACACCCAAAGTTCTGGGTTCGAGTCTCGTCCTAAGCATGGGTGTCGATTAAGGTAACAAGTCGCACGGGAACGCATTTTTATTAGAGCTGAGCCGATACCGATATTCTCACCGATACCGACGCTTGAAAACTGGAATAACTAAAAGTTAATTTCATTACCAACATTTTCACTTTCAAATATTTGACAATCATATCAGAATAGTAAATTACATGTTACCACAAAATTCTGTTCCTTTTCACTCAAAACTGGTGGAAAATTTTTAAAGATGTTCGATTTTTGCAAAATTTCCACGTTAATTATAGTTCTTCTCTGGTCTTACGGCGAGCGCTCTACATGCTTGCAAGGGAAGTGGGGAGCGGGGAATACGCCGCAGACCAATCAGACTACGGCGGTGGCGCCGAGAGTTACGACGTCGCGAGAGGATGTGCTGCGCGCACCTCGTTCTGCAGGCTGCTGAGTTTCTTATCGCGCTGGATTGGTCTTCCTACACTTCTCTTGCCAGCATGTAGGGCGCCCGCAGTAAGACTGGACAAGAACTATAGACCCCGTGCGTGTGTCATGCGACATTTTTCAAGAGACCGGAAAAGTAAATTCCAACAAATACCATTGGTATCGGCCGATAGCGGTACATCGTCATCGGTAACGACTGAGCCTTCATTTCTTCGTAAATACATATCTTCATATGATACGAAAATCAATGTCATTTTGATTAATTGATTGATTTGTTTCATTTTACTCCGCTTTTTGTGCCACTTTTGGCTAATTTGCGAAGATGAGGGGGGGAGGAGTGATGATATGATGAAATTGATGAATGGACGCTCGCAAACATCCATCCCCTGGCCGGGATTCGAACCCAGGCACCTGGCGTCGTAGCGCGACAACACTGCCACGGGGGTCTGCCCAATGTCGTTTTGTATTATCTTTTCGAATCGTTTTATGCAAGTTCGAAAATTGCTACTTTTATTTTCCATATTTTTACATGCATTACCTTGCAGCACATATTTTAGCTATTTCGTACATATACTAAATTCCACACTTTTAAACGTTTCCCAATATATATTTAATGCTATTTCTAAATTTTCCTTCCTTGTGTTAAATACCAAAGATTTTCCGTTCATCTGCATTCTGTTCGTTTTGAACTATCGTAGTGTGGAAAATGAAAGGGAGTGCGCCCACTTTGTGATCTCTCTGTATATATTGTTTACAAGTATGTAAATATTGGTTAACACGAACTTACGAGGGTGAACCTGAAACCGACACAAACAATAAACACGAGGCAATGCTGAGAGCCAGTGATGTGCCGTAGACTATACGTTTACGTCTACATGCGTTGTCTACACGTAATCTACGCGTAGGTTACATTGGATTGTAGTTTACATAGACTACGTATAAAATCTAAAGTACATTAAAATTAATTTTCAAGGGTTTCATGAAAGGAAAGTGACATTTTCAACTATATTGCTTCCTAACGAAATGAAAAGAACCCTATTTACAACAATTCTCGTCTCGTCTATTATCAACTATGGAAGAAGTTAAATAGTATACAAAAAATAACAACAGATGGCAGTCGTGAGGCAAGAGTGGTCGTTTTCGCATAAAACACTAGAATATTTCCTATATTAGGTTTCTTCCTAGGTGAGAAATTGTTCGAATTTGGAAGCAAGAGTATGAAAAGTTATCCTACACATTAGCAACTGATACGCAGTATAATTTTATTTTAATTCCACAACGCCCTTTGCTAAGTTATCACCTTTCGCCATGTTGTTTACATATATTACGTAATCTACGTGTATAAAATAGTCTGTGTGTAGAATACGCGTAGACGCACTTCACTGGCTGAGACACAAGTAGTAAGAACATTTTTCAATTACCAGTAATCATGAGAATGTTTCATTCATTCTGTTTGGCGTTTGGTAGAAAATTGTTTGCAGTCGTACTTGAAGAGAAACGTACAAGGTACACAAGTTTGTAACTCTTCGTGTAACCGTATTGCAAATTTGTCTCGAACCAGCAAGTTCTATTTCTTCATTCTGTATCACGCGACTCCAGCTCCCTCGCGTGGGAAACTTGGGAAACAGCCTCTGTGCCCTCGCTACAGTGATTCCAACTCTACCATAATGCTACTAAACCTAGTGTCTCGTTGTTATTACCAAAAGGGACGATATGCATGATAAAGAGGACAAAATCCTCAGGCAGCGAACAACGGAGGATAGGTGGTCTTGTAAGAAGATGAAAGTAATGTTATTCTAGAAGAGGCATGTGGTTTGATAGGGGATAAGCAATGGATGTGTGTGTGAGTGGGGGTGGGGGTGTGTATATTTAGTTGTTCTGGCATTACTCTCGAACGCCTGGAGCAATTTCAACCAAGCTTGGTACACGTATCACTTGCAATCTGAAATCAATACTATGGGGGTAAGACACCCCTGGCATCCTTAGGGGTGAGGTGGGAAGGGGATGACATGTAAAAATAATCGAGTACCACCGATATTAAATTCCGTGCAAACAGAAATCCGTGAATATATGCAATCCCGCACAACGATAGTGTTTCTCGGGTTGTCTAACATTCAGGCTGCGTTGCGAATGGAATCCATTATTTTCGTGACACTCCCAATGAGGTTCAACTCCAAGTTCATCACCGATCGGCGGGGGGGTGAGAGTGGGTGAAAAATAAAATGCAACAAATGACCTACATTAGTGTACTAGAAAACAGTAAAATATGTACACTCACCGGCAATATAAATGGGGCACCTAGACTTTGAAATACTCGCTTCCTTGTACAGCGTTATGTGTGTTGCATAACTCTACGGCGATGGTAGCTTGTCATTGAAGAGAATTGCTATTAAAATCCACTTATCGCCGTTGCAACACACATAACGCCTTGGAAGGAAGCGAGTATTTTGGGGTATTTATATTGCCGCTGACTGTACATACGTATACATATGTATTAAAACTACAGAAATGTGTACTGAAACTATTCAAAAAGTAAGAAATATATAACATCAGAAACATATTACCAGCATTTCCATCCTGTTTTCATGGAACAAATTTCTCAAGTTAGACAAACCAAAATAACTATATCTCAGATTTGATATTTAACTTAATCCTGCAACTTTTCCAACACGCATAACAGTAAGGAACAAAAATGTGTTTCAAATATGACGAAATTTATTGAAGACGTTTTTGCGGTAATTGAAAGAAAACAGTTTTAAAAGTTCAGGAGTTGTTCAATGCCGGGTTGTTAATGGTCCAGGAATTTTAAATAAATTCTATTCCGGTCCAGGATAGAAAATCAGCAAGCGTAAACGGGTTCTGGACCGTGAAGAACTTCTTACCTGTAAAGTATTTCAATTCGGTCCAGGTACCTTTTTTCCAGATCAATTTAAATACGGTCCTGGAACCTTTTTTTTCGGATCAATTTAAATTCGGTCCAGGAACGTTTTTTTAATTAAACAATACGCAACTTGGACCGAATTTAAATTGTGCGAGAAAAGAAGATTCCGGTCCAGCAGCGGAAACCAATAGAACCCATTAGAATTCATGGGTTCCTGGACGTTTAACAACCCCGGTTCAAAGTGCATATTTATTTGCATATTTGGCACCTTTTTAGTACATATTTGCTTGCATATTTTATGTATTTTAAGTGCATAACTATCCGGTCCCTAACCATTAACATATAAGTGCTACGCAACTCGAATCTAAATGGCCGTTAATATAGATCGCGCATTTTGTCAAAATTCATCATTGCTGGTGTTGCAATAACACAGATTAATGGTTGTAATATACACCAATTTAAAACCTGTATTTGTTCAGTTTTTCTTTTTTTGGTCAGTTAAAACAGTAATTTTGATGACTTGACTAGTTTTCACCCCTGTTTATTTTACTTCACTTTTCTTACAGTTTTGTTTAATCGCGAAGATGAGGATGAGTTACGATATGATGAATTTCATGCATGGACATTCACAAACAACACTCATGCTTAGGCCTGGATTCGAACCCGTACCGCCCTGTGCTAACCACTCCGCCACGGAGGTCAGTCGGCTTTGTGAAAGAAAAAATTTGATTTGATTTGATTTAGTTTATTTTACTTCGCGTTTTGTGCCTCTTGGCTAATTTGCGAAGATGGGGATGAGTGATGAAATGATGAAATTGATGAATGGACATTCACAAACAACCAAGCCCGACCGGGATTCGAACCCGGGACCCTTGGCATCGCAGCGTGATGTGCAAACCACTCGGCCACAGGGTCGGGCGGCTTTGTGAAAGAAAAAACAAAGAAAAAATGGAATATCATGAAATCCTGGTAACAAAAAAACACTTGTTTTCCCTCAGTTTTCACTCTGAATGAATTTCCCAAATTCCCCGAATTCTCAATGGCTTTTCCCTAACTTTGCAAGCAATATTATGTCAGTGGTAAGTCTGTATTTTCATCCATCTTCACTGTCGCTCTAACTTAATGGTAGAAAACTATGCCCAATATGAACAACGTAAAAACACGCCTAACATAACCTGGCGCTTTTATTTCTCGCGCAGTTGGCAACGCTCCGCCCGGAGGAAGGAGGCGCATCTCAGCTTCCCGTCGCCACGGCAACGTCGACTCCGTTCGCGTCACATTCCTCGGCCCTCGGTCACGTGGGCCACATTAAGCAAACCGGTCGCCATGGCAACGGGTCGGGCCGCACATTTCGGTATCGGCATTCCTCGTTCCCGAGATCGTTACGAGAGGGCGTTGTTTGGACCCGCAGGGCCGGGCTGATGAAAAGGGCGGGTGGGGGACCACCCTTGGGGGAGCAGATCCCGTCAAAATCTTCGGGAAATTGCATTCGACTGAACTGTAGCCAGTGGCGAGCGTGGAGGATTGTTGGGTGAGTTTCGTAACTCTTCTTTGGCCCATTCCCACAACACCTTTTTCAAAAAACACATGGAAAGATTTCAAAATTTGTGACTGCTAAACTAAAGCACGGCCATGAAATGAGGCGGGTGGCAGAAGTTCGCGCTGTTGCCACGTCGGAGCACAAGCCCATGTGTTCGGAGGTTTAAGATAATAAAAAATCTCGTTGTAGAATTGGTCCTCGTAATCAGTGTGATACAAACTCACAGTGTTTGCTCGAAAGGTCAGGAATAACACGAGAGAGGTCGGTCTGACGCTCGAACTAGGCAACGCAGCCCGGTCGACGTTGCCACATAGTGCGCGGGAGTCAGCGACTTTTGTCCCGCTCTCGCTTTCCTTTTCCTACACTTGGCACCAGCGCAATTCTGCCCAGCCGCCTATTTTCATGGCCGTGCGTTTAGGCATGACCCCTTTTAAGAAATTTCTGGCAACGCACTGGTTACCATGGTAGCCGGGAGAGGGGCGGTTCAAGATAAAATTTTCACTTGGGCGAGGTGGATTTTGGCGCCCCCTACTTACCACCCTGTCCTCCCCCCTTAACTTTCAGTTTGCGTTCTACACTCTGTTCCGAGTGTCTCTGGAGCAAGCGAACGAAGAACAAGTCTCTGCGCAAGTAGTGGCGAGAGGGGAAGTGAAAGAAAACGCGGCTGCAACTACCAACCGTTTATAGCAGCGCGCACTGCTTCGCTCGGCCCACTCGCTTTCTCCCCTTCTGTACCGTTATGCGCGGCCTCTGCTCCATACTTAGTACTCAACGAAAACAATGTTGTTGTTTTTCTTGCATATAGAAGCGAAGAAGAAAATATTACCAGTTAACTACATCGATACACCAAAAGTTAAGAAACAGTGTCATGAGATTGTTTCACTGACTATTTTACACGTGTGTGTACTCACCATATCGTCGGCGTCCGGAAAGGAAGCCCAATCAGAATGGAAGGCCTCGAGAATTCTCAGCTGTAAAAGAAGAGAAGATTGCTAAATTAATATTTGCAAATATTAGTCATCTACATGCAAGTGTTGCCACCTTACATAATAATTCACCAAAGAAGGAAACAACAATTTTCTACACGTAATTTTACATCATTTTCAAACATGAACGTTAAAATCGAGGATTATGATGATTATTGTCTCAAATGTGCAGTTGCTAGAGTGTTTCACTCACTCCAATGTGTATGGCAATGATTTATGTGATGAAGGAACACACACGTCTGGGTGAGGATGATAAAATTAGTTTAGTTGAGCTGTTTCGTTACGTTGCTTTTTAATATTACTAGGGAAAGGATTTTAAGGTGCAAAATTATGGTCGGGAAAGGAAAAAAAATGTTCTGAAAATGTTTTCAAAAAGATGCAAGAAAAGGTGCTGATAAAATGCCTTCATTCTCTTGTTCTGCGCCTTCTGTATATAATTCGCGCGGACCTCAGAGAGAACTGTGGATCTGCCGAATAGGTGTTGTTGAAGTTGTTTTCACTCGCGGGTTTTGCTACGTTATCTTGGGAACTATTGAGGCTGCAATGATTTTAGAGCTCTCGTTGTGTTCTACAAAAAGAGTTATATGATTTTATGTAGCTGTTCAAGAAGAGTTAAAATTATTGAACTTTCTGTCCAATTTTTTAACAAAACATGGAAGAAAAGGAAGGAAGAAGTGCTGAAGCATGGAAAATGGAATAAATGTGCTAATCTCATAAGAAGGTGCAACAAAGTGTGTTCATTTTACTTGACTTCATGTCCTAAAATATATATATCTCAAACCATCGGTATGAAAACACTATATTTTTCGAAACATGCTGCACCTTAAAATCCATGCAACTAACGTTTTCGTTGGGATTACTAAAAAATTAACCAACTGGGATAAATGAGATGCTTTATGCTAGAATTTGAAAAATCTTTAAGCTCTCGCGGTGGCCGCGGTGGCTCAATGTCGGCCCCCGTGGTGGAGTGGTTAGCACATCGCGCTACTACGCCAGGGGTCCCGGGTTCAAATCCCGGATCGGATGTTTGTGATTGTCTGTCCTGAAAGTACTGAACGAGAAATTTGAGTGAAATGATATGAGTAAATGAAGTGTGATGGGGAAAGATTACGATTAGAGGCTTTCCTTTATATATATATATACAGGGTGTCATTTTAATGGCGCCCACGGACCACAGATTCGTATAGAGGACATCAAAACAATTAACTTTTCCCAGTAACATTTTTCTCGTTGGTGAGTCGATTCGACGCTACAGCCGTTCAAAGAAGACCATTTTGCCGCCTGGATGCTGGCAACCCAACACAACATTTGATCGTATCTGTGACGTCATTTCCTGCGGCGAAACAGCACACGGCAGGGTTGCAAGGAATACACACATTTTGTAAAAAATGACAAACTACCAACACATTATTAGCTGTAAAACGAAGCGAGAAACGCGTCCAGTACACCGAACATCATAGCCTACCAGCCAGAAGATCAGCAGTCATCTCAGGGGAAGGGGGAAGTGAACCAACGATATGAGAAATGGTAAAAACGTATTCAAAATGAAGTGTCAATATCTGATTTTGTCTCAGCCTACATGTCAAATATCAACAACAATACATTTTATTGGACTTACAGCTTACATGTGGCTGTTTACTCCCAGCTACATGTCAAATATTTGCAAATCTCGTTGCAAGGTTAATATCTACAGGTTTGTGTCCAGATGCCTTGTGGTACTTTGTGCTGATAAGGGAAGTATCCGAGGTTCACATTGTTACATTACGGCTAAAACACGTACAACCGCAGTAACATCTAATGACGAATCATTAGCGAATATACTGTGCTGTTCACAGTTGAAAACTATTACTACATGTGTATCCCGTGCATAGATAAACACAGTCGTTTGAGAGCTTGTATTAGTACTACTTATATCCCTGTATTTTCAACCATTTTTCTCACTTTCCTCATAATGCCCTGAATATACATTATATTATGTGTTGCTTACCTTTGGAATTTTGAGTTCTTTCATTTCTATTTTATCATCTGTTCAGTGTGCCACAGACAACTAGTATCAGAAGGACGAAGTGGATAGACTAAATTGTAGATGTCAACTTGGTAACTAGAGCAGATTTGCAAATACTTGACATGTAAGCTGACAAAATTCGATATGACCATGAATTCTATTTTCTTTCTACCAATTTTTCGTATAGTTTATTTACTTCCTGTTAGGTTACAGAACGTGTTTTCTCGTCTTGATTTACGGTACATAATTTGGCTGATTATAGCAATGTTATTTTTCACAGAATATGTGTGTTCATGGCAACCCTGGAACGCATCGCTTCACGACGGGATATGACATCACAAATTCAATCAAAAGTTGTGTGTGGTTGCCAGCATTCAGGCGGCAAAACGGGCTTTTTTGAACGACTGTAGCGCCGAAACGATGCACCAACGAGAAAAATGTTACTGAGAAAAGTTGTTTGTTTTGATGTCCTCTATACGTTTCCGTGGTCCGTGGGCGCCATTAAAATGACACCCTGTATATATATATATAAATATTCGGCAACGCATCTGACTACCATGCTAAAGGTCCCGGGTTCAATCCCCGGCCGGTTCAAATCCGGGAACTTTTCTAACGCTGGACGCGGCCCCGGCGCCCACCCAGCGTCGAATAACATGGGTACCTGGGGGAAACCCTGGGGGGTAAAGGCGGTCAGGGGCGTGATGCTGATCACATCACCCCCACTCACGACCGGATCAAGAAAGTGTGGAGCGTTACCCCCACACTCCCTATACGCCTACATGGCGTGGTGCTAAGCACAGGGGAGCACTTTACCTTTACCTTTTTAAGCTCTCACGGGTTACTACTACTTTGATTACTTCGGGTTACATGGAGAACTAAAGTAAATTTTAGTTTTCTGAAAACTTAATGCTGCGTAACGAAGCGTAAGCCTGTACATTTTCTAAGAAGCTTCAACCTGTCCAAGGGTCAATCACTTGCTTTTACCAGCTGCCTACTCCTCTTAGGTATTTCAAATATGCAAAGTCAAGTGTTAACAGACTTCCTGGAGTATTGGTGCAGCAAACTAGCAGACAGGTAAACAGGGAGTAATTTTGCTAAGAGAATAGGAAGTCAAAACTTGATGAATCGGCATTGGAGCAAGTTTCCACTGCGACTGGGATAGAGGAGATGAGGCACTCTTTGACTGACTTGAAATAGTCAGGAGCAACTTTTCGTTCTCTCTTCGAACAGACTGACAAGGGAGGTTATGTAAGTGTCCCCCTCCGATTTCAGGTGTATAGAGGGGCCCAAACGAAGAAATACGTGTTTTTGTGTTTCGGCTAAAAAGCAGTTTTAGGGGGCAAACCCCCTCCTCAAATGTCAAGATGACAAATTGAAGTGGTAATCTGATCCCTGTGTCCCCCTCCGATTTCCATGAAACTTGGCAGGTGTATAGAGGGGCCCAAAGGAAGAAATACGTGTTTTTGTGTTTCAGCTAAAATAAATGGTTTTAGGGGGCAAATCCCCCTCAAATGTCAAAAATGAAGACAAATTGAAGTGGTAATCTGACCCCTGTGTCCCCCTCCGATTTCCATGAAACTTGGCAGGTATATAGAGGGGCCCAAACGAAGAAATACGTGTTTTTTTGTTTTGGCTAAAATAAACTGTTTTAGGGGGCAAAACCTGCCTCAAATGTCAAGATGAGGACAAATTAACGTGGGGATCTGACCCGTGTGTCCCCCTCCGATTTCCATGAAAAAAACACGTACTTCTTCCTTTGGGCCCCTCTGTACACCTGCCAAGTTTCATGGAAATCGGAGGGGAACACTTACATAACCTCCCTTGTCAGTCTGACTTAGCCTGACAAGCAAGCCCTCAGTACAGGCTTACACTTCGTTCTTGCATTTTGATCATCAGACTTCACGTTAGACATGTAATTATCCTACTTCACCTAGTATGATTCAGGTTCGAAGGTTTTAAAATCCAAGTGTTGATTGTTTGCTATTTCTAGTTCTTTATTAGTGTATGTTGTACATTAGT
This sequence comes from Lepisma saccharinum, assembly GCF_977018435.1. Lineage (NCBI taxonomy): Eukaryota > Metazoa > Arthropoda > Insecta > Zygentoma > Lepismatidae > Lepisma > Lepisma saccharinum. Next base: position 3,489,396 of record NC_139248.1, on the reverse strand, counting down.
ACATCCCGTTTCCTTGATGAGGCCATCTGCTATTTTCACTTCCGCTTTCTTCTCTCGCTTCCTCCCCTTCTTTTCGGTTGCGTTTATTCTCCGCTGCAGGGCGCTCAAATGAAGACGAATAGAGGGCTCGTAGTAACGATTTCAAAACAGCTGGTTCCGTTTGCGAGGTTGTTCACTCCGAGCGAATGACGTCAGAGGCTTCTGACGTCACGGCTTTTGCAGAGCATTGGTGGCTGCGGCCCTTCCATGACCTCGCTCCTCGCATCCCAAGGGGGGACAGGGCAGGGCCCACAACCGACGGGGCAAAAATGAAAGTGAAGACCCAGGTACATACTGCTAATCGGGACCATACCAGTGTTTTTAAAGAGCCTCCTTCGGGAATCGAACCCGGGAGCTCTTGATTGGGAATCGGAGGAGTTGATTAGACGCAGATTCTCACTGGATGAACCTATCGGCCAGGGTGTCCATCCTTCTAAATCCATTGCCCCCCTACCCCCTTAAATTATATCACTTCCTTGGTTGTGTTTTAAAAATTTTGATTTCATTTAGTTTATTTTACTTCGCTTTTCTGCCACTTTTGGCTAATTGCGAAGATGAGGGATGAATGATGATATGATGAAATTGATGAAATTGATGAATTTACACTCACAAACACCCATACCTAGGCCGGGATTCGAACCCGGGTCCCCTGGCGTCGAAGTGCGATGTGCTAACCAATCCGCCACGGGGGCCGGCTTGCGTATTAAAAGCGATATTGAATATCATAATAGAAATTATGTACCTTTATGTAGCCATTTTTGGTCTCAATACCTTGAAAGACGGAATATTTTTTAATGATCTAATGTTTTATGTAAATTAGTAAGACAAGATCGGCTGTTCTGAGCTGTTAGAGAAAATAAACTTCCATGGAACATCTTTTACAGCGAGGAACACAACACCTTTCTACACGCCATTCTCAAGGTTAAACGTACATAAAAACTCTCCACTAGTAAGATTTCAGGAATCGTTTAATGGGTTATTTCTAGTGGACGATTTGGACATATTTTTCTATTCATATAATGTTATTAGGCGTAAAAGTCTGTAAAACTATCTACTTTATTTGATTTGACTGTAAATTAGTTTTGACTGTATTTATAATACCGGGTGATCCGTTCGAGATGTCAGAAAAGTAAACCTTTATACACAAGAGGTTAATGTACGTATCTCCGAGCAACTTGTAATATAAGCAAAAAGGATGCAAGTTTCGAGTGAGTGGAGGTTTACTGACTTCAGCTGCGTGGTGGCGGCAGTAGCATGCATAGAATACTCGAAAATTTCGCATACCATACGACATACCACAGACAAAGATATACTATAAGGGATATATATATATATATATATACACACACACACACACACATCTTTATCTGTGGACATACTGTGTGCGCTGTTGTGCCATGACCACCTTTGTTACCATGCACATTAGCGCCACCATGTGGCTGAAATCTGTAAACTTCCACTCATTCGAAACTTGCATCCTTTCTGCTTATATTACAAGTTGCTCGGAGATACGTACATTAACCTCTTGTGTATAAAGGTTTACTTTTCTGACATCTCAAACGGATCACCCGGTATGTTGTTGCACTATTAAAAATTGTAACATTATTTTAACATTATTATTAATATTTGTGTGTATTACTAACGTTATCTTTTTTGTATATTATGTTCAACATAAATGGTACTTCGGTTCTGTGATGGACAAATAAATAAGAATAAAATAATTTCACGGTCTGGGGAATTCTTTCCCAGTGTGCGAAACTTTGGGGGACTAAAGTAAGTGAACAATTACTTCGATGAAATATTACTCCCTGCCCCTGCAAAGAGTCTACCTTACTTGCAAATATTGTGACGGAGACGTTTGGGGGTGTTTTTGCACCCTCTGAAGAACCACCGTTCTCGGCCCCCAATACATCAGGTGGACCAAAAACGTCAGGGGATGAATAATATCCCTCCGCGGGTCCAGCCAAAGCTCTGAGTGGCAGCCCTAATCTTCCTCCAGCGGTGACTGATTGCTACCAGCTTGGAGGAGTCGCCGAGGCAAAGTTGCTATGGAGACGCAGCATCCTTTCTCCATATGAATTAGGCTGTTTTCTCCTTCGGAGAATGGCTGTTGCGAGAGAGGTTCAAGTAGCTAAGAGTCCATGCTGCCTGGTTGACTGAAGAATTCTCGTCTTGCCTCATTTATGCACGCTTCCCGTGAACAAAAGTTTGACGTGTGGGCACTAGAAATCTCAATATTCTGAATACCAATAAAATATACAAGAATCAAGAAGGTGCCCTAAGATGCGCTAAAAGAGTGAGAAAAAAAAGCCATAGACAGTTGGGAAACAGGAACTGAAGGAATACAGCACTAACAGAAGAAGAGGTGCAGAAAGAGTGAAAATGGTCACTGACAGAAGGAAAAGAGTTGCAGAAAGAGTGAAAATGGTCACTGACAGAAGGAAAAGAGATGCTGAAAGAGTGAAAATGGTCACTGACAGAGGGAAAAGAGTTGCAGAAAGAGTGAAAATGGTCACTGACAGAAGGAAAAGAGATTCAGAAAGAGTGAAAATGGTCACTGACAGAGGGAAAAGAGTTGCAGAAAGAGTGAAAATGGTCACTGACAGAAGGAAAAGAGATGCTGAAAGAGTGAAAATGGTCACTGACAGAGGGAAAAGAGTTGCAGAAAGAGTGAAAATGGTCACTGACAGAAGGAAAAGAGATGCTGAAAGACTGAAAATGGTCACTGACAGAGGGAAAAGAGTTGCAGAAAGAGTGAAAATGGTCACTGACAGAAGGAAAAGAGATGCTGAAAGAGTAAAAATGGGCACTGATAGAGGGAAAAGACACTTAAAGAGCGATTATTGTCAGTGAGAAGACGAAAAGAGGCACTCAAAAGAGTGAAAATTGGCAGTGGCAAAAATGGAAAGACCAAGACAAAAGTAATAGACACCGAGTAAAATAGCCTCCAAGAAGAAGAAATAGATACCAAAACGGAAGGAAACTAGTCGCACATGCCTTTACCTATTCCATGAATAGCTTTCCCACAATAAGGGCATAAGAATCCACAGATTCACACGCTTTGAAGAGTAAAGCGCCCATTGTATTTTTAAACACAACCGCAGGGTCGTCGGTAGTTGCTTAGACACAATAGGCTCTGAGGCTCGATTTTTCTCTCTCATTGTTTTCCTTTGTTCTTTTTCCAAACTTTTTTGAAATTTACTCTTGGGAGAGAAGTGTTTACAATCGCGAGGGGGGAAGAATGTAAAGCTAGTTAGATGCTGCTTTTTAAGGGAGGTACGGGACAGGCAGGGTGAAATCAAAAGCTTCTTTGATCTAGATTCATTTTTCCTCTTAGTTTTTGTTTCGAGGATCTTTTTTAATGTATTCACGACCTCCCCCGTCCCTTTTTAGAGTCTTTGGACCTCGGGAGACGAAGGCCTTCCACTTTGCAAATTGCTTTCGTGACAATGGACTGTTGCTCCTCCTTATCGCTCCAACTCTCTCCTCAACTTTCTCGTTTATCTCCTTTTTCGTAGGAGTGAAAAGAGGAACATTAAAATTTCTCCTTTGAATGAAAAGGAGAGATTGATAATTGTTCTTACCAACAATAAACGGAACTAAACATTTAAGGCTTCCTGCCCGGACAATAATTGGATTTTACATTCAACTGGAGAAAAATAATTTTCGTGTTCCTGATGATTCCACCTGGCGAACACGAAGCCATTGTTAGACAGATTGTTGTGAATGAGGAGTTTTGACTAAATTATATTGTACACATTATTGTTGAGAGCAGACAAGATGTTTTCCTTGGATCAGTAGAGGCGATTAGGGTTGGCAGTCCCCCCCCCCCCACATTTTGCTCCCGAAATATGAGCTCTATACTGGTCGCGTTTCCAGCTGGCGGCTGGGAAACAGCGAATCAACGATCAGTTGAATTCCCTTCGACTGACATCGGGCATCCTCGTGTCACAAGGCACCGAAAGCTCTTAGTGGGACGAAACAAATGAGCGTTGGATACACCACATGTTGCCAAACGTATTTTAAAACCAGAGGATGCCTCCCCGATGGCGCAGTAGTAGCGTCACCGCCTTGTAATCAAGGGGTGCCGGGTTCGACACCCATTGAGCCACACGCCCCCGAAGAGGTTTGGGGGACAAAAATAGCCTTGAAGGTCAGCTTCCAACTGAAAATGCGACCAGTATAAGCCATGTCTACCAAGTAAACTGTCATTTTTTTGTCAGATAAAGTCATGTGAGACAAGTCACAATGATTAGATTTTAGCAAATATTTTCAAGTTTAAAACATGATTATTTCAGCTCAGTGGCGTGTCCAGAATTTGGTGGGGGGGGGGGTTACGTGTACCTTTTTAGTATTCAGTCCTCATCTTGCCATCTTTTTCTTCCATTGAGGTTCTTCTTAAGCAATACTAGGCCAAAGAGGGGGCTTGTGACCCCCACCTATTCCCCCTGGGCACGCCACTGTCTCAGCTGAATTCGTAATGAATGCTATTTGAAAATGTAACTCGTAGGAAACAATCGATATTCCTTTTTTTATAATATAGTGGCGGTAGAAGAATCCTTCATTTGTCTGAGAAAGATGGCGCTCTTTTTCATTTATACTATCCGACAAATAAAATGTTACACATTTGATTGATTCCGTTGGTTGATTGTGTGAAAAATATAGATTGTAAAAGCGCTGTAGATTATGATTTCAAAAATATAAAGTTCAATTCATACTCATACTCTGTCTTTATTATATTATATTTAAAGATTGATTGAATTAGGTTCTTCTACGTTGCTTTATCTTCCACTTTTCGCTAATCTTGACGATGAGAATTGACGAAGGGATACTCACAAAAAAGACGCATGCCCAGGCCGGGATTCCAACTCAGACCCCTGGTATATAGCCTGACAAATTAAGTCCCGATATGCGCAGATCGCCGAGGAGCACTTCCTATTACGTCATCCTCCCCACCACTCTTCTACTCACTGGTCTGGCGTTGAGAGTACCAGTGGTGCCAACTCAGAAAAAATTAAGCTAAAACAAATATGACAAACGATTTTCACTGTTTAGCGTGACGGTGCATGCAGGCTCCTATTATATCAGTGGTTCATTTTATTTAATCCGGCCTTTGAAAATGCGTGCGGTGCGCCGATCGTAAACTGTAGTATTACGCACGTGCGTTAAGGTTTATAACGAAGAGAAACTACAGGGCGAATGACTTCATTTTCTGAATGCGACATCGAGCAGTGGCCTGTTTTCTTTTAAAGCCGAGTGGGGTGGTGGTTCGTTTGTTTATCGTACAACAATCACTACGAGAAGGCAATCTGATAACACGCTTGCCTGTGTTCTTTTCTAAAGCATTGAAATTTTCTTGCTCTTTACTCTTGGCTGCAAGATTCTTACTTTGCAAGAGATGGACTTATGGACGAGCGTGTAGATGAACTGAATTAGACTTGGTGAAGCCGACTCAGACACGGACACAGATTCATCGTTAGACGCAGACTCGGATGAGTGGGAAAGTGAAACTGAAGAAGGAGAACTGGAAAACATTTAGAAGGTGAGCTCAGTTCTATCGTTTATATATTTTTCATTTTTCTATCGTTTTATTTCATACATTTCTTATGCTGGTAAGAAATATCCCTAATATAACTTAATTCATTTAAGGTTTAAAGGGAAAACATCAAAATGTATTTAGAATTTATCGTAATCAATAGGTAGCGTAGGTGAGGGGATACTAATTCATGCCTTTCACATTCAAATTTCGTTGAAAATTCTCAGACGATTCCGCTCCCTCCAGGTTGCAACACTGCGAACCAAAGTCGCTGCAGACAATGGAGTGGGGAAATGTGATGTGAGGTGCGCAAACAATGGATTGCAGAGTCTTTTTTTTTTTTTTTTTTTTTTTATAGTAGCGCTGTGTGCTAACCACTCCGCCACGAAGGTCGGCATTATCCAGATAGCAAGCAACACTTTCCCAGGGAAAGCAGAGAATATGTGCTTCGAAATTGTGCCAATGCCTAATTTTGAATTATTTGAAAGAGGACTAACATGTATTAGTCTATAATAACCAGCAGGGTTGTTAAAAGGTCCTAGAACGCATTATTTCTAACGGTTTCTATTGGGTCCCGCTGTAGGACTGGAACCTTCTTTTCTCGCACAATTTAAATTCGGTCCAAGTTGCGTATCCTTTCATTGAAAAAAGCTTCCTGGACCGAATTTAAATTGATCCGGAAAAAAGCTTCCTGGACCGAATTTAAATTGATCCGGAAAAAAGCTTCCTGGACCGAATTTAAATTGATCCGGAAAAAAGCTTCCTGGACCGAATTTAAATTGATCCGGAAAAAAGCTTCCTGGACCGAATTTAAATTGATCCGGAAAAAAGCTTCCTGGACCGAATTTAAATTGATCCGGAAAAAAGCTTCCTGGACCGAATTGAAATACTTTACAGATAAAAGGGTTCTTTACGGTCCAGAACCCATTTATGCTTACTGATTTTCTCTCTTGGACCGGAATTGAATTTATTTAAAATTCCTGGACCTTTAACAACCCTCCATTCCAGTGCAAAAAGCAGAACCAACCGAATTAAATTTTGTCGACCTCCGTGGCGGAGTGGTTAGCACAACGCGCAACGCATGGGTGTTATTTTGTACGCGTTTCTCATCACTCATCGTTATGATTAGCAAAAGGAGGCAGAAAAGAGAAGTAAAATAAACCAAAATTTACCAATTAATCAAACCAAATGAAATTTTTCAGCACTAACTTTCTGGGGAGGGTAAAAAAACCAACTGGCCTCGTTTGGTCAAGTCCATCAGGATAACTCTTGTCGAAAGAGTTACAGTTGAATTCCTGATTCGAACGTCAGCTCTGTTATCTTCTACACCAGTGGTTTTCAACTTCAAAAGGTCCGAGGGCCAAGATTATATCCAGCAGTTGATTGGTGGGCTGCTTTTTTTTTGGGAGGGGGGATTAAAAATTACAAAAATTGTAAGTAAAAATGTAGCACTTACGCATGACCTAAATTTTTTAAATGAGGCAATAAAAACAATTGAATCACAAATCAAAATTTCATAACTACAATTTTTTTCACAAAAACCCAATACTTATGGATGAATTCAAAGAAATGAAAAACACACCATACAAATAAGAATCCTTCATACTAAGTGTTCAATGTGAAAATTGAGGCCGTTCTTCTTCTTTTATTAAAGTTGGAATGTCCATTTCAATTTCTGTATTTGAAAGTCTCAGAAGGTGAAGCAGTGAAGAATCTGCCAGTCGGCTTCTGTAGCGGTTATTGATGAACTTCATTGAAGAAAAAAACACTTTCACACGTGTATGTGCTGTCGAACATCGATGTCATTCTTTGCTCAAAACTACGAAGGTTTGGAAAGGTATTTCAAAATCTCTGGCCCCTTTTCTTGCCTATAAAAAAAAAGCGACGCACGCTTTTAGAAGCGATATCGGGCGGGGCCATGCACAGGGTGTGCGTGGCGATCAGCCAATGGCAGGAGTGCAACGTTGTACAGTTAGGAGACTGCGGCGCGGAAGTTAAAAGCCATGTTCTGTATTTTTCTTGCGCGCAAGAAGTTTTCATAAAACTCGCCACTTTAAGGTTCATCATAAGATGGGGAAATACATTTTGAACTTGACTGTCCAAATCCCATGAATTTCCGTTGCCTACAGCCGTAGTTATCGTTCCTTTAAGAAACAAGGGAAACATCTTCTTCTTCTTCTTCTTCATGCCCCTCACCGCTTGTATGGTAGCAGGGAAACGTCACCTTTCATTTCCTTCCGCCTGTTTTCTTCGTTGCCACCGTGTTGACGCCGCTGAGTTGTTGTGTTTAGGGAAAACTGTGGGTGTTAAATTCGCCTCGATATAAACAATGAACTTCATTGTTCTGGGCGTTCTCGAACATTGAAAGTCTGGGTGAGTTTGAGTTCAACGTTTTCGTAGCAAGGTAAAAAGGTAAAAAAAAAAGGTAAAGTGTTCCCCTGTGCATAGCACCACGCCGTGAAGGCGTGTAGGGGGTGTGGGGGTAACGCCCCACACTTTCTTGATCCGGTCGTGAGTGGGGGTGATGTGATCAGCATCACGCCCCTGACCGCCTTTACCCCCCAGGGTTTCCCCCAGGTACCCATGTTATTCGACGCTGGGTGTGCGCCGGGGCCGCTTCCACCGTTAGAAAAGTTCCCGGTTTGGGAACTCGTTAACTCGTGCGCCACAAAGAACAGTTTGTGAAAAGATTAAATACAGCCCTTTCGTGCAATAGTGTGTGTTCCGTGTGTTCTTTTTATTTTAAATAATGTCACTCTCGAAACCTAGCACCAGTGATACAGGCACCAAGGGTGCAAAATCTAATCATTAACCTCCAGGAGAGTGACTCGGGAATGAGTGAAATCAGTGACAAGGAGACCGAGGAAGACGACGAGAGCGGTGATGAATAAATACCTTCAAGCTTCTTTCAGGTATGGGTCTCTCGTATATGCTACAGTGATATGATATTATAATCCTGTATAGAAATATTCACTATATTATTTCACTGTACTCATATATACTGTGCATGCATTATCAAAATAATGGACACATCGCGAATTTTCTATCCTTCCCTTGCGCTAGCAGTTAGTTTGGCAACAGCGCATTGGCACTGGCTGGGTATTGGCCGAACTCATGTTCCTTCTAAAAGCGTGCGCCGTATAGTTTGAAGGGGAGAGAAGCTTCTTGTTCTTCGATGTTAACGCCAAGAGGATTGCTAAATAGCTGAATGCTGCTTTTAAGTTCTTTAAAATCTTTAAATCTTGAGTCAAACTCATTCATTACTTCTTTAATATTTGCACTGAATTCAGAAAAGTCCAGTGTTTCTTCATCTCCTGCTAGCAGCCAACAGCTTGTAAAATGGACGAGGTTATTCCTCTCCAAAGTAACGTTGGAAATCTTCAGTTTATTACGAAACCCATTTATGTTTCCCATTAAATGTGACACCAGCTGGTTTCTTCCCTGCAGATTCAAGTTCAGTTCGTTCAGATGACCTGTGATATCTGTTGGAAACGCCAGTTGTTTAAGGAAGTCCATAAATAGAACTAATTTTAATAAAAATGTATTTTGCTAACTGGCTTCACGGGCCGCCAGTTGGAAACCCCTGTTCTACACAGACGAGCCGACGCGTATCTGGTTCCGACCAAGCACCTGTTTTAATGAGAAGCGCTGTTGCAACTCTTACACTCCCAAGGTTTCCAATTTGTATAAAAAATAGAGCAAAACATAATAACACAACCTAGCAAAGAGAGGGATCGCGACCTCACGTTATGAAACATCTGAAGAAACTGAATTGGCAACGTCTCATTTACTCCACGTGGACTTGACAAGTACTGCCAGTTCCTATAACGGACGGTATTGGTGGGGAACGTTTGAGGGGAGGATTTACTGGACTCCACGTGGACTTGACATTTGGTGGTCAGAGGGAAAGCGATCTTTCGGGAATTCCTTTGAAGTAAAGTGGCGTTCTTATCAGGACTTTAACTTTAAACTCTTGCCCACTATGCTAACCGCACCACCCGGGAGGCTAGCAACGATCTTCTGGAAAAAAGACAATCGCAACGTCACGTGGTGTTTTGGATTGGAAATTACCACCGTAAACCTTTTTTAAGCTGTCGTGATTGGTTCCCGAAAAGGGGGGCAGCGGGGGGCCACTTCCCAGAAAGCACCGCGAATAAACGCTGGAGTCGAATGAAGGTTGGAGTTACGATGCCTGACCAACCGTTGATTTACAAGGACAAAACTTGGGAGCTTTCCGGAAGAGCCTGTTCCGTCGTAACGAAGGGAACGACCGTTGTAAACCGCCATGTTTCGTCGCCAGAATGACGGAACGCAACGAAGTTCCCCCGGCCTTAAACATTTTTACGACTTTCTTAACTTTTCCGCCGCCATGACACAATACGACCTAAACAGCGGATCTGTTTCCGGCTACCGAAGCGATAAAGAAAAGAGGGGAAAGCAGCCAGGGTTCGAGATGTCATTCACGTCGCTTAGGAACGCGTTCGGGGGAGCAGCTTGTAGCTTGCCTCGTTCCACGTGTTATTACAGGGCAGGAGGCTTATTCGGGTACACTTCCCGCCACTGACCGGGCCTGTCGTCAGCGGGCTGTTGTCGTCAAAAGTATGTTTGGTCCAAACGTGGAACACACACGCACATTTTTGAGTTTTTGTTTCTTAAGTTCGCTTTATGGACGGAAAGGCTATTCGAGACTGGTCCTACAGTTTCAATTCCGATCCGAAACACTATGTGCTTCCACCGGGTATCGAACCCGGGACCCCCTGATTACAAGGCGAGGACGTTACCACTACGCCATCGGAGAGGCCCGCTCTTGGAAAAAGAGGGAACAGAGGGAGAACAATAAAATAAAGAATAAAAGGGAGGGAAATGAAGAGAGCGGGAGGGAGAGGGAAAAATTTAGGCACAGAGGAAAAGGCGGAGAGAGGGGAAAGATAGAGGGGGGAGGGAGGGAGGGGGAGGGAGGGGGAAGGGATAGATAGAGGGAGGGAGGGGACAGGGAGGGAGATAGAGAGATAGGGCAGAGAGCGAGAGATACAGAAAATGAAAAATGAAAGGGAGACAGAAACAAGAGGCACAGAGAGAGGGAGAGAGAGAGAGATGGAGAGACAGTGAAAGAGGGAAACATTAGAAAGAGACAAAAAGAGAATGCACAGAGGGAAGAAGAGGGGGAGAGAACGAATAAAAGAGAGAGAGAGAAAGATGAACATTTCCTCCACCCGCGAGTCCACAATTACATAGTGACGTCACCAAATGAAAACAAGTGATAAAAGTCGTGCATGGTCGCCACTGAAGTTATCACCTCAACATTTGTCTCGAGTTAGCTCTCTCACACATGAGAAGATCGGGCCCACGTTCACATGATACTGAACGTATGCGCCAATTTTCAAGAAGTATCATTGGGGCACATTTCTAAATCCGAGGAAAGCTACTTGCAACGTATTTTTTCCCTGTAACATGTCCAGCACTGTTGCCAATTTAGATCTTTTGGAGCTAGATCTGGGTCTCTTGCACACTTTTTGGCTCCTAACATTTTGAATACTTCCAGGAGCTTTTTAGTTCCTTGAGGGTAAATCTAGCCCTTTTAGTATTACGCTGTCAATAAATTCGTATCCACAGTATAGCTAAGACTGTTAACTCATAGCTGCGAACTTACGAGCAAAAAAAGTAAGTACATGCCTAAACTGGACTTTACTTCCTTCAGAATAATTGTCACCAGCTTAAAATTAATGATAATAGCAAACCCACCCACTTAGATACCTAAAATTACCCCAGAGAGCAGTTTATCGAACCTTGCTCTTTTATGAGCATAGGTTTGGCAACACTGATACCCAGTACTTGATACGAGGCCTGCAATGTGAAGGGCTAACCAGGGCATGACAGTAACGCTCAAGCCGAAGGAGCACATTACGGCCCGCCTCCCTGAATCCGCTTCGATAGAAAGAAAACAGTCAGCTCGAGTTGCCAGGAGAACTAATGAAAAAAATAAGACCTTTATGCGGGAAGGGGAAATTGCACGAATTGCCCCCACTCGGGCAGCGATCCAAGAAGCATTCCGCCGTAACGGCCCACAATGCGACCTCCCGGCAGCCTTTGCGTGTACAGCCGCGTGCAGCGTACTCGAAGCAACGTGGACGAGACAACGTTTGGATACCAAGAGGTATGCAACCAGAAAAACACAACGAGTGAGCACGTTGCATATTGCTTAAGGATATGTGCTTATGTTCACAACAAAGGAGCGTTTTTGAATTTCGGGGCTCGGAAGTTGATAAAAAGACATTTTTTTTCTGATACGATTCACTTTACAGTCAATTAGAACTGAAAAGTATTGCTCTTTTTTGTATTTTGGTCTAATAAATGTTTGTTCAACGAAAATAAATATTTGTCATGGCTTGCTATGGATATAGACCTATATAAATAAATACTTTAATTTGTCGATAATTTTTAATTTTTTCCTAAGTTTGGTTGCTTTTTTAGAGAGATAGGGAGAGAGAGAGAGGGAGGGGGAGAGAGAGAGGGAGAGAGAGGGAGAGAGAGAGAGGTAGAGAGGGAGAGAGAGAGGGAGAGAGAGAGAGAGAAAGAGGGAGAGAGAGAGAGAGGGGGGGGAGGTTACTTACATTTATCTACTTCACGGTGTTTCGTTTCAGTCGTATTTGCTACTTCCATAATCCTACAATGTAAATTAGGAGAGAGAGAGAAAGAGAGAGAGAGAGAGAGAGAGAGAGAGACCCAAAGTCACCCGTAGAAAAGTATCCAATGTTATGTCAAGATAAAAAGCTAAGAGATAAAAGATAAATTGTGCCGTGTACACACAGAACTCGAAGTACCCAGGCCAGTGTTCGATCCCGGGACTCCTGACCTCGTAGCGCGCTGTGCTAACCACTCTACCACAGAGTTTAGTTGTAGAATATAACGTCAATCTCTACGAAGGAAACTATACTCTGTCCCGGCAACCTCTGGAGCAAGTCTCTGCGCAAGTAGTGACTCGAGAGGTATAGACACATGAACACGTGCTAGGGAAAGGGATTGCGTGGAGGGGGAACTGCAGCCATTGCAGCAGCGTGTACTGCTTCGCTCTGCACACTCGCTTTCTCCCCTTCTCTATCGTTATGCGCGGCCTTGGTCCAGAGATGTAAAGAGAAAATGACAACGATTGGTTGATTACAATCTTTCTGGTTGTTACGCGTATTTTCAGCTGACGAAAAGTGAATTTCCTGTTTCTGTATTCATTTTAGTAGGCAGTGATGCATCCGAATCAACCGAATCGAATCGTCATATTCATGTAAGTAATTAGTAAACTTCTTACACTCAACGGCAAAGATCATATGTTTCTTTAAGAAGTGAAATTGAGTTGAAGCAAAACAGATGTTGTTCTCTGCTTATTTACGTTTTCATTTCAATTCATGATCACTGCATTGTGGAATACAGACTGAATAAAAATGGTGATGCTGATGAACATTTCGCCTACTATTTCTTTTGCCGTTTTTTGTACAAACAAGATATTATGATTATTTAATTTTAGTACTTTGTAAATCTTTCTTTTGCCGTTGGGTGTACAACCAAGACATTATGATTATTTAATTTTAGAACTTTGAAAATCTATATCTTGCCGTTTGGTGTACAACCAAGACATTATGATTATTTACTTTTACAACTTTGCAAACCTTTTTTTGCCGTTGGGTGTACAACCAAAACATTATGATTATTTAATTTTAGCACTTTGAAAATCTTTCTCTTGCCGTTGGATGTACAACTAAGACATTATGATTATTTAATTTTAGAACTTTGAAAATCTTTATTTTGCCGTTGCGTGTACCAACCAAGACATTGTGATTATTTAATTTTAGCACTTTGAAAATCTTTGTTTTGATGTTGGGTGTACAACCAAGACATTATGATTATTTAATTTTAGAACTTTGAAAATCTATATCTTGCCGTTGGGTGTACAACCAAGACATTATCATTATTTACTTTTAGAACTTAGCAAATCTTTTTTTGCCGTTGGGTGTACAACCAAAACATTATGATTATTTAATTTTAGCACTTTGAAAATCTTTCTCTTGCCGTTGGGTGTACAACTAAGACATTATGATTATTTAATTTTAGCACTTTGAAAATCTTTGTTTTGATGTTGGGTGTACAACCAAGACATTGTGATTATTTCATTTTAACACTTTGAAAATCTTTCTCTTGCCGTTGGGTGTACAACCAAGACATTATGATTATTTAATTTTAGAACTTTGCAAATTTTTCTTTTGCCGTTGGGTGTACAACCAAAACATTATGATTATTTAATTTTAGCACTTTGAAAATTTTTCTCTTGCCGTTGGGTGTACAACCAAGACATTATGATTATTTAATTTCAGATCTTTGAAAATCTTTATTTTGCCGTTGGGTGTACAACCAAGACATTATGATTATTTAATTTTAGCACTTTGCAAGAATTTCGGGAGGGGTCCGGCCCCCCTAACGCCCCTTTCTAAATACGCGCTTAATTCGGCTTGACATGAAGAAAGAACACCAAGACGTGGAAACACTGGAGTCAGGCCAACGTCAAATTACAACCCTGAATTTAGAGTGGCAATTCCATTGGCTGGATCGCCGTGACCAATCAGTGGTCGAAACGATGTCGTTACATCATCTCAGATCTGGCTAATTAGTTCTCATCTGCTCCGGAACTTCCGGGGGCCACGTCCGAACCGATGGCAACGTGATACACGATCTCGAGGGAAGGGCGAAGGGGAGGGAGGGGGGGTTCAATCTGAAGGCACCGGAAGCGGAGACCGCCGAAGCTGCCACCTAGCGGCCAACTATACAAAACAGCTGTCTCATTGTTGAAAGGAAAGTATTGGTGGTTCGAAACTCGGACTTCGATGGAAAAGTGGTCTCCACCAGTGTTGCCACCTCAAGAGAAATTTCCCTTTTTCGAGGGAAATATTAACCGAATATTAAGCGAAAAGGGAAAAATGGCAAAATTTGAGGAAAACTTGAAGACATCAAACACATTATAGGTCAGGGTCCTAAGAGATTATATTGCGCTTGAGCTTGATTTCCAAATGTTTAGCTTTTTACCTTCAATTTAGCCTTCCTTTAGTATAAGTCTTCACCATGGTTTAAAAGTAACTATAGCTCTTTTCAGTTCTTACGGCGGGCGCTCTTGAAGCTGGCTGGGGAAGTGGGGAAGGGGAAAGCGACCAATCCAGCACGATAAGAAACGTAGCGGCCAGTAGAACGAGTTTCACGTAGTACTTTTCCCGGCCGCGTCGTGTGTCTCGGCGCCACTGCTGTTGTCTGGTTGGTCTGTTGCGTAATCCCCGCTCCCCACTTCCCCTGCCAGCTTCTAGAGCGCCCGCCGTAAGAACTGAAAAGAGCTATCTTTAGTTGCTTGTAACGCAGTTTCTCTTTTGAGGAATTCTAACTGTAACTAGGACCACACTATCAGTTACTTTACGACATTAAATTTGCTAACTTGGAAATTTGTAACATGAGGGGAGACCTGGAGCTCTGTGCTAACCACTCCGCCACGGAGGTCGGCGAAATAGAGAAAAAGAAAGGAGAGATGGAGGGGAATAAGAAGAAATAGAGAGAAAGAAAGGAGGGAGAGAGGGGAATAAGAAGAAATATAGAGAAAGAAAGGAGAGACAGAGGGGAATAAGAAGATATAGAGAGAAAGAGAGGAGAGCTAGAGGGGAATAATAAGAAATAGAGAGAACGATAGGAGAGATAGAGGGGAATAAGAAGAAATAGAGAGAAAAAAGGAGAGATAGAGGGGAATAAGAAGAAATAGAGAAAAAGAAAGTAGAGATAGAGGGGAATAAGAAGAAATAGAGAGAAAGAAAGGTGAGATAGAGGGAATAAGAAGAAATAGAGAGAAAGAGAGGAGAGATAGAGGGGAATAAGAAGAAATAGAGAGAAAGAGAGGAGAGATAGAGGGGAATAAGAAGAAATAGAGAGAAAGAAAGGAGAGATAGAGGGGAATAAGAAGAAATAGAGAGAAAGAAAGGAGAGATAGAGGGGAATAAGAAGAAATAGAGAAAAAGAAAGGAGAGATAGAGGGGAATAAGAAGAAATAGAGAGAAAGGAAGGGAGATAGAGGGGAATAAGAAGAAATAGAAAGAAAGAGAGGAGAGCTAGAGAGGAATAAGAAGAAATAGAGAAAGAGAGGAGAGATAGAGGGGAATAAGAAATAGAGAAAAAGAAAGGAGAGATAGAGGGGAATAAAAAGAAATAGAGAGAAAGAAAGGAAAGATAGAGGGGAATAACAATAAATATATAGAAAGAAAAGTTAGATAGAGGGGAATAAGAAGAAATAGAGAGAAAAAAGGAGAGATAGAGGGGAATAAGAAGAAATAGAGAGAAAGAAAAGAGAGATAGAGGGGAATAAGAAGAAATAGAGAGAAAGAAAGGAGAGATAGAGGGGAATAAGAATAAATAGAAGGAAAGAAAGGAGAGGAAAGAAGGAGAAAAAGAGAATAAGGAGAGATAGAGAAGAATAAGAAGAAACAGATATAATAAAAGGAGAGACATTGGAGAATAAGAGGAAACAGAAATAATGTATAAGGAGAGAAAGAAGAGATAGGGGTGAATAATAAGAAATAAGAGATGAAGAAAGGAGAGAGAATAAGTAAGAGAAAAGAGGGAGAGGAGAATAGGAAGAAATATAGAAAATGGAGAAGAGAGAGAAAGGAAGAAGAAAAAGATGGAGAAAGAGGGAGAGATGAAGAGGTGGGAGAAGAAGAGAGGAGGAGGACAGGGTGAAAAGGGAGACAGGGAGAGAGGGGGGAGAAATATCCCATTACTGCCCACCCCCGGCGCCCCCCGTGCCATAAACCCTGGTGAAGCCTCCCAGATGGGCATCTCTCTCGCCAGATTAAGAGGATGCGTCGATATTCGAGACCTGTAATTGTCACCAATCCATGACGGACCTTATTACGTGCCTCCGGAGGAAGTGGTGGGATAATTAGAACCCAAGCCTCCAACCCAGAGCTGCTCCCTCGCTGAATGACATCACTGGCGAGTCAGCGCGCTGGAAAAATGAACCAACAGCCTCTTAATTCCCAATACACCATCTGTCGAAAGAGACAGCAATAAAACCATTCGGTGTAGATTAAAGTACAAGTAACCGTATGAAAAAGGTAAAGTTACCCGTGTACTTCGTACCATGTCATTAAGGCACATATGGGAGGATGTGGAAGTAGTGATCCACACGTTCTTCTTTCTTTAGGTGATGTGATCAACATCACGCTCCGGCTCACGCTTCTTTTTTTTCAACGAAAAAAGAGCAATTTATGTGAACTTTGACCTTGAATAATTTAACAATTACAAGACAAACGAGACTCAAAATGTCCATAGTTACTTAGTTCCATGCATTGTTTCAACTCCCCAAATTTCATAAAAATCGGTGATGGTCAGGTTGTGGGCTGCGTAGATTTCGCATGGAATGACTCAAAGATCTTTTGGAAAGGAAACATTTTGGATGGGTTCAAGATAAAAACAGTATTGAGTTTGTTATATTTTTAGGAAAATGGTGAGACAGGAGCAATTTTTTGGATTCAATTCAAAAGCACAAGTAGTTTCCTTAAGAGCTTGCTGAAAGATTAAAGAATCGTGCTCTCATGAGATTACTTTGAAGAGTTTGCAGTCATCGGCAAACAGAAGTACATTTATGGAAAGAGAAGACGGGGATATTATCCATATAAAGAAGGAACAAAAGTGGGCCTAAGACGCTCCCTTGGGGAACTCCAGACAAAACAGGAAGAAAGCTGGAAGAGGTGCCAGGAAGGATAACACGCTGCTCACGTGCACTCAGATAGTCTTGTAGTAAGGATAGAAATCTCCCATGGATGTTGTATCTGGATTGTAATTTATGAAGAAGATTTTGATTAACTCTTATCGAGGCTCTTGAAATGTCCAGATGTATAACGTCAAGCTGGGAATTATTTGAAAAATTATTTGAGATACATGGAGCAAGATAGAAAGTTATACATAGAGAAAATGATAGAAAGAGATAGAAATAAAGACAAGAGTGAATAGAGAAAGAACAAAATAAGAGAGAAAATTCTAGCTGCCAATTAAATAAGAAATAAAAAGCAGGTTTAATCCAGGAAATGCATGTTACTTCTCTCTTCATAAACTTTTGTCTTCTCGTTTAATATCTAAGAAACTAAAAGTTAAAATATACAAAACAGTAATTTTGCCTGTAGTAATATATGGGTGTGAAACTTGGTCCCTTACATTGAAAGAGGAACATAAATTGAGAGTATTTGAAAATAAGATCCTTAGGAAAATCTTTGGACCTAAAAGGGATGAGGAGACAGGTGAGTGGAGAAGGTTACATAATTTAGAACTACATAATTTGTATCCATGTCCAGATATTATTAGAATGATTAAATCAAGAAGACTTAGGTGGGCAGGCCATGTGGCACGAATGGGAGAGGAAAGAGGAGTTCACAGGATTCTTGTTGGGAAACCTGATGGTAAGAGACCTGTAGGAAGACGAAGATGGAAGGATAACGTTGAGATGGACCTAAGGGAAATCGGTAGGGATGGAAAAGAGTATATAGATCTTGACAGATGGAAAGCCCGTGTTGCTGCAGCCATGAACCTCCGGGTTTAAGAAGGATAGAGGGTGAGTTAGTTAGCAGCTCCTTTGAAGGCAAAGTTCACCTGAAAATAATTCATCCTCCTTGACTCACCCCGGAACGACATTTCCTGGAAACGCCACTGGTCCATCATATTTCTAAAGGAATCTGAAATGCAGATACGTATGTATAGTGACCGACAATAAAAATGGATACACAAATCCTGGAATACTTGCTTTCCTGCAAGGCAAGTTATGTGTGTTGCCTAACCTTATGGCGATAAGTGGATTTAAATAGCAAATTTTCAAGGGAAACTTCTACCGCCGCCGTAGAGTTAGGCAACACACATAACGCCTTGAAAGAAGCCAGTACTTCAGGATGTAGGTGTCCCATCTTTATTGCCGGTGAGTGTACAATACAGAGATTTGTATGTCAGTATTAGTTCCTGAAAGATCGAACAACCGGCGAACCATTTAGTAAACCTAATCTGTAGCATTGATCGCAAGTTCGTATAGGAACCAATACTCAAAATTCTGAACCAGCACGACGGGCGTAGAGAGAAGGGGGGTCGAGGGAGACATTTCCTCCGGAAACAAATATTCCCCATTCGTCGTCTGGTCAATCCGTATTTAGCCTCGATTGGCGATATTTCATTTTTTTTTCTTCTCGGGCACTTTTCTTCCCGCGTCACGTGACTGGCCCCGTGACCCGAGGGTCACGCCCACCGAGGCTGCTGATCGATGGCGGAGGATACAGACCCGGCCCATTCGGTCGCCATGGCAACCAAGATCTATCTGCTGCAAGAAGAAGCCTTCGTTCTTTCGCCGCTAAGAAAACGTGGGAAGGGGGGGGGCAAAAGTAAGAAAGAAAAAAATGAGCTAGACAGTTTCGAAAGGAGAATGAGGAAACAAAAGAATATCACGAAACAGGAAGTGAGGGAAACGGAAGCATTAGGAGAAAATGCTCGGAAAACTTTGACCAAAAAAAAAAATGGAGAGAAAAATGTCGCCGAGGAAATACGAGATTAAGAAGAAACGTAAGGAGGAAATTTAAGACAATGGAAAGAATAATTGAAATAGGAATAAGAATATAACGACACAACGGTAAGACAGTTTGGAACGAAAGAAGGGAAACGAAATGAAAAGGAACGAGAGGACGAAAATGGGCAATTAGAATAAACATAAATTACTGAATGAAAATCGTTCGTAACAAGAAACCGAAGAGAAGATTAAGGGACAAACAGAAGGAGCAAGAAAATTGCAGATGAATTCACAGAGGAACTCCAAGGTACGTCAACGTAGCAAACGAGTTTCAAACTAATTTATGCATCAGGTGTGTCAAAGTTGAAACTCTGTACCATGTAACTTTTTCATGCTTGTATTATTGTCACCATTTCTTAGTTCTGTATTTTTTATGTATTATCATTTTTCCTACATGTATTGGTATTTTTACTTTATTTCTCTCATTTTATTCCTCCTTAATATTATGATTATTATTTCACCATAAAAATATCAATATCACTATTAGTATCAATGTAATTTACTATGTGTGTATATTATTGTCACTTTTTATTAACTCCAATATATACGAAGGGAGAGTGAAAAGTTTTGAGCCTCACATGGAAAGAGTGATGCTATGTAGTTAAAATTTTGGAGGATATAAGGTTTGAGGTTTAGGACACACTGTGCGAACGTTCATGAAATTTACATGTTTTCTTCTATTTTTTTTGTCAGGTTGAAACTGAATGAAGTGTCAGAGAAGAGAGTGGCCGACAGGGCCGTGATTCGGTACCTCTGTCGGCAAGGCCTCACTGCACAGGCTGCTTTGGTCAAGTGGGGCTTCACCGCACTTCCCCATCCCCCTTATACCCCTGACCTGGCGCTGTCAGATTTTCATCTCTTACCTGCTATGAAGAATTCGCGTCGAGGACGTCACATCCACACGGACGAAGGCGGTCATTCAGTGGTGCGAGCCTCAGGACAAATCATTCTACCAGATGACTGTAAACAAATTGCAGCACAGAATGCATAAGTGCATTGATCTGGGGCTGATTATAGAGATTATGTGGTTATGTAGAGAAATTATAATGATAAACTGTAGCTCAAACACCCCTTCCCTGTGAGGCTCAAAACTTTTCACTCTCCCCTCGTATATACATTCCTCACAAGAATTTTGGAATATTATTATATTAGGCAATAGGAGCGTGGCATATGTCGGCGAAAAGACGAGAACGCAGGCAGATGCCATGTGTCATTTCAAGGCCGTGTCTGTTACCTATTGTCTAATAACAATATTCCAAGGTTTTTGTGAGGAGGTACACACATACACACATATACGAGTATGTATGTATATGGTTATATATTTTCTAAATGTATTATCATTCTTCAAACTAACTAACAAACTCTCTAGCCTTCTTAAACCCGGAGGTTCATGACTACAGCAACACAGGCCTTCCATCTTTCCCTATCTTGAGCAAGTTCTATATACTCTTTTCCATCCCTACCGATTTCCCTTAGGTCCATCTCAACGTTGTCCCTCCATCTTCGTCTTGGCCTTCCTACAGGTCTCTTACCATCAGGTTTCCCAACAAGAACCCTGTAAACTCCTCTTTCCTCTCCCATTCGTGCCACATGGCCTGTCCACCTATGTCTTCTTGATTTAATCATTCTAATAATATCTGGACATGAATACAAATTATGTAGTTCTAAATTATGTAACCTTCTCCACTCACATGTCTCCTCATCCTTTTTAGGCCCAAATATTTTCCTAAGGATCTTATTTTCAAATACTCTCAATTTATGTTCCTCTTTCAATGGACCAAGTTTCACACTCATATAATATCATTCTTCAAGTATTTTATTTTTTTAAATTTCTCTTTATCACTTTCCTATGGACAAGGCTCGGTTTCAATTTTCAATTTCAATTTCTCCTTTATTAAAGGGCGAGGTTCAGCGTGCGGCTGTTCTGCCACCTAACCCCAATGGATACATATACGCAGTGGCGTGCCGAAGGGGGGTTTGTGGGGGTTATAACCCCCCCCCCCTTTGGCCCAGTATTCCTAAAAAAGAACGTCAAAGGTAGTAAAATATGACAAAATGAGGGCTGACTACCAAGAAAAAGTATATGTAACCCCACCCTTTTGAAAATCCTGGACACGTCACTGCTGATATACAAGTAACAAACAAAGAAGAATGAAGAAAGAAACATAAGGAAGACATAAAAAGAACAAAGGCTCGTTTACACACTCAAAAAAAAGAAAAAATATTGAAAACAAATACACAAATTAATTGACACAATTGTGCCTGGGGTGATATAGTTAAGACTAATACAAATTAATATCATGTAAAAACATATAAATGTTCTTAATATACGAGAAAGAACAAAATATCGTCAAGGGTTGGCAACATGTAAGAGGAAAAGTAAACAAGCAAAATGAAAATTATTGTTTTTAGGAAGTTGGTTCAGAGGTGAGAGCTATTGCTGGAACACAGACATTGTTGCAATAGAGGCCCATGAGGCCGAAGCACGCCTGCTTTAATAAAGACAATTACTATTGTTATTATTATTTATGTAATATAGTATTGGGCGATTTAGAGGGAGGGGCATGTAAATCTATGCACATGGGTGTCATCACTCATCATAATCTTCGCGATTAGCCAACAGTGGCAGAAAAGCGACGCTAAATAACAAAAATCAAACGAGTTAGTACAACATATAGTGAGGGATTGGCAACTTCATGTAACGGGGATGGGGGGGGGGGGCAGTGAGGAGGGAAAATGAGAAATTTTAGTTTAGTGGTTAGTTCCGAAGTGGCGTGGGTATGGGTGTTCTCTGTGAGTGTCCCTTCATCAATTTCATCATATCATCACTAATTCTCATCTTCGGGTACTACTTTCATATAGGTGTGATACCTATAAATAATTTATTTCGCACTTCTTTGCATTGCTAACGTACTATTCTGCATTGCGGAACGTTTCTTTAGGTGAAATAATGAATTTCTAACGGAAATAATGTATATTTCTTACATTTACGAGTACTTACTGTTATTCGTTATTTCGATTCTGTAACACACATTATGGCGATAGCGTACTGGTTCATCGCGCGTTGTGCGAGTGTTTTGTCGATTTTTGCAGTGTTGCAGCCTTTTTCACCGAAAAATATCTACTTTCGTGCCCGGATTTGAAATTATGCTAATACCTCGCAAACCATTCACGCTAGCCCCATAAACCATTTACCGTAAGGTTAGGTTAGGTTAGACAAGCATAGTTTAATTTTTTTTTAATTAAAAATACTCGACACGTCATGTTATAGTGAAAACACGGCGAGGTTTGAAACACTGACTACGGGGTTTACATCATCTAACACACGGAACATTGTGTTCTCGTGCAGAAAGCAAATGGCGGTAGCAGCAACAGCGTGTCGGACAGAGATTTTCGCAGAAAACAACATGCATTCGCATTAAAATGGATCAAAACTACATTCACGAAGTTCCACAACGCTACAGAAAATGATTTGCGTAATTACTTTATCCTGTAAAAAGTAAGAAATCCGTCACATCTACATGAAAGTGTTACCCATCAGAAGTGAGATTTGATTGGTTTGGTTCGCTTTTTTGCTACTTTTTGTTAATCGCGAAGGTGAGGATGAGTGATGATATTGATGAAGTGGCACGCATAAACACACGTGCCCAGGCTGGGATTCGTACCCGGGATCCCTGGCGTCGTAGCGCGGCGTGCTAACCGCTCCACCGCGGATCCCGGCAGCTACTATTCGCGAGTGTTTGAACACAGATATCGCTCATTTAACAAAATATCTTCTTGAATTTGCCTTTGAAGTTGTTATGCAACCGAACCGTTAAGAATTACCATAAAACATTGACGTCTGCAACGACCGGGAGGAAAATATATTGCACGACAGATCGAAACAAGCAGCGGTGCATCAAAGGAAACGCTCCCGATCCCCTTATTCACGACGGCCAAACAATCGCTCCGAAAGTTCATCTGGGAAGCAATCTCGCTCGTCCGAGTACTTCGCTTTGAAGCGAGGAATCGAAAATATTGACATCAATCGAGGAGGAGAGGTTCCCCAGAAAGGGAAACACAATCGGGATCCTTTCCTTTCATTTCGCCGCGGGATCGACGCCAAGCGAGGGAGGGAGGGAGTTTCAGGGAAGGAAAACGAAGTGGCGCCCTCTACACCTGCCACGGTCACTTTAAAGTGAAGGAGTGTTGGGGCTGAGGTCACGGCAACGGGGATTAATCAGTAGTCGGTTTGAATCGTGTATTTTACATAGCTTTCCTGTCACTTTTGGCTAATCGCGAAGATGAGATTGAGTGATGAAATTCATTTATTTATCTTCTTTGTATACGTGGCGAAGTTAAGGCTTTAATTAATACCTTTTCTTCCACTTAACCATCTGCTTACATCTGTTCACAAATAAAATATAAAAGAAAGAAAATAAAGAATGAAAGAAGAATACAACGAAAAATATATCGTTTATAAACGAAAATACAGGCACATGCTCACCCTTTCACACACGTAAACAAAAAAGCAGTACAGTTTACATTACACACACCATCACACACACACACACACACACACACCTTCTCCTTCTTACACACATATTCTCGTTCTTACACACGAGCACGTACAGTGTCTCTCAAAAGTTTTAGGACAACAACATTTTAAACTAGGCAACCCAATTTACACAAAGCGTTGGTGGGTTGCGTGTAGAGTTAGGCTCAATTTCAGGGTTGCCACATGCACAAAGATATTTGTGAAATACGCGAAAGAAATTAAAATAAGTATTATTGTATAAAATTATTAAAAATATCAATATTATATCGCAAATCACGAAACTCTTACTTAAAGAAATAAACTAGGTTTTCTAGTTTTTCATCGCTGATGAGCCTAAGGAAAGGATAACAGGTTAGAGGAGACGAAAGGTGACAAAGGAGAGGAGAAAGAGAAAGCGAAAGGAGAAGACGGAAAGTAGAGGAGAGAAAAAGAGAGGATAGACGAGGAGAGGAGAAGTAGTGAGAAGAAAGGGAAAAAATCGAGGAGAGATGAGGAAAATGGAGCAAAGAAGAGAGGAGAGGAGGGGAGGAGACGAGAGTAGAGTAAAAAGGAGTAAAAGGGAAGAATGAAAAGAAGAGGAGTGGAGTCGGAAATCTAAGACAGGAAAGGAAATAAGAATAGTGGAGAAGAGTGGGATGAGACAAGATGCGAGAAAAGTAGAGAAGGTGATATGAGATAAAAGCAGAGGAGAAGGAGGGGAGAGAAGAATAAGAAGGAGAAGAGAAAATAGAAGAGAATGGAAACGAAAGGAGAGAAGAGGTAGTTGGAGAAAATATCGTCTCGGCGTCAAGAATTGATGCATTGGTCAAATTATCGATATGAAACACTCACTAACTTTTTGAAATATATTGGAGAATGTATTAGATCGGTGCCAAATGCCTTTTGGTTGAGTTCAGAGCAAGATGAAATCTTTCACGTAAGATCATTGATTTTTCCTGCGATTATACCAATAAAAACATGAATGAAGTTTTAATATTTATAAGAATTATCCAATTTTTCTCGACTTCTCGATTCGTTGAAATGAAGATGTTGTAATTTAATATTTCCCCTCCCCCATCGTTAATTTCAAACTGAATCATTCCGTTTCACACAGCGTGGACAATGAATACAATGAGATATGTCTAAAACTTATGAAAATATTCTGCCACCGGAGGGGTTTGAACCTACGACCATCAGGTTGACAATCCTTTACGATAGCCACTACCCCACAAGCTTTCGCTCCCGAAAACAGGAAGAAGGAGCTGACCAATGTGAAATGTAGATGCAACTCTCCTCCTACATGTAATTTGCAGAGAATACTTGTTTGTAACAAAGAAAACTAAAGTAGATCGAATCGGCGAAAATATTTAACGGAGAATTGCATATATTGAAAACTTTTCATTCGATATTTATGGAGGTATCCTTGCATTGATCTCGAGTGGGAAAAGGGGTAAAATTACTTGTGTATATCCTGAATTGCCACAAATATAGAGAGTTATTTCATTAATATTTGTCAATGTCTTTAAAGCAGTACAGAATTATCGTTAGAGTATCATAATTCAGGATCTTATACATGAAAATATCCCTTTGAACGTCTGTCAATTCATTTTTTATATTTTTATATATAAATTCCAGATGCAGAAAAATGTAGCCACTTTACACTGCTATTACAAATAATGTTACCATGCTCTTGTTTAATAGAAGGGTAAATATGTTTCCTAATATGGAGGATCGAGACTGGGACCACAATCAATGCTTTCAAGAACTCTAACCAATACACTACGCCCTTCGTTTCCCTTGGAGCGAAAATTCTTAATCATTCTCTCGCCTCAATATTGTAAACGTTATCCTGCAAAAGAAAAGTTCAATACTTTGATATAGCTCTGTACATCTAGAATTACTTTATACAGATGCATTTAACTCTGAATGTCTTTCTGCGTATTAGTATATCTAAGCTTGTGAATAATTTATTTGTAATTTTATAAAGGTTACAGGAACATCTACCAAAAAGTTCCTTACAACTTGGAATCTAGTAAATAGATACTTTCAAGCCTTCAAATGAATTTTAGACTACTAAATTTTTGCAAGGGAATTATATGAGATCCGTTTCCAGTCATTCATTGCTGAAGCAAAGTTTTAAAACTCTGTGGAATTTTCATTCTGAGATAAGTTTGTTTACTTGCTACATATATGCGAACTACACTCTGTCCCACTTATCTCTGGAGCAGGTGAACGAAAACAAGTATCTGAGCAGCGATGAACTAGAGAGAAGAACGGGATTGTGTGGAGGGGGAAAGCCACTGCAGTGACCAGCCTTCCCAGCAGCGTGCATTGTTTCGCTCTGTCCAGTCCATCCCCCCTTCCCCCTTTCTCTCTCTCTCTCTCTCTCTCTCTTTCCTTCTCTTCTGCTATGCGTGGTTTTGCTCCAGAGATGCTGGGACAGGACAGAATTAATTGCTTTCGCAAAAAGTATCTCTGTGTGCCACACATTTAATTCTTACTCACATGAAAACAAATGTGAATTTGCATTCAGCGGTAGTTTCACAGTTACAAACTATTTAGTCCTCGATCAGAAGTTTAGTATAAATAGGCATTTTTTTAATAATTTTTAAATTGAGGTCTAAGGTTAAAATCCTCATATTTAGGGCTTGAACTCGTAATGTAAGAGGTTTGAAGATTCGTCTTCTTCTTTGTGAATGAACTCCTTTATTTCTTTCTCTATTCATTATTCATCCTCATCGTCGCAATTAGCCAAAAGTAAAATAAGAAAAGTCCCCCTCCTTGACTGTGTGGTCTAAGGCGCTGTGCTTTGGACTCCGACTGCGAAACGTCATGGGTTCGAGTTCGCCTGTGTTCAGTCTTTGGGTTCTCGGCCTGGATATAGCATCGGTAGCAACCCACCATCGTGAGAATATTGGGGAGGTACGAGTGAGTAGCGTAATCTGGTCTGGGAAATCTCCTATAACGGCTGGGGCGCGACGTGCTGATCCCACGTCACCCCATTACCGGTTGAAGAACTCCACACCACTAGGCAGTACTGTTGGAGGGAGACTGGCAGTCGGGAGATAGACCAAGTCCCTTCCAGGACTGTGGAGCCATGGATTATTATTATTATTATTATTATTATTATTAAAATAATAAAAAAGGGAATGAAGAAAAATATATTTTTATCTATAATAAAGCAACCATTCAGTTTTATTTTGTTTTTCACGGATCTGTTGCCACTACTACGCTGTAATCCCAGTAAGTATCTTACATGTTACAGGATAAAGCACGTATTACTATTCTAATTCTTATTTAATAAGCTTTTTGTTTGTCAGTAATTATGACTTAAACTATTGCATGTTGAGCTAGTGCCCACCTAGCCGCCTCTGATGAAATCTATCATTCTTCAGATTATCTTTAAAATTCGACTCTGGACACTTGTAACTTGCTGGGTGTAGACGTTGTGCATCGACGCACAGTGTTTTGCGATAAGAAGCGGCCTTGAACATAGCGTGAGTCACTTTGAACGCCAGCAAACTACGCTACCAAGCTTGTCTGCCTTTGAAAACAAAGTCATTTTTTTCACCGTTTCCGAACGCGATTGCTATTGTAGAAGTATATATTCTCTCAAAAGAGCAAGAACGGAAATTCGACCAATGTTCTTCCGTCGTTTTCTAAACATAGAATTATAATGAATTTTCAATGGCGCTCGCACAATTTGAACTGTTTTGTAATATCTCTCTCTCTCTCTCTCTCATATATATATATATATATATATAATTTTGGGTCTGGTCCCTTCCTCAAAGAAATCCTGGATACGTGCCTGGTCTACGCCAATGACAGAAATGCAAGCAATATTTTTATTTATTTTTAACCCAATTAAAGGAATGTGTAAGAATTTAAAAGAAATTAGAAAGAGCGGAACTGCTGTTGCTCTACCTTAAAAATTGTTGTTCTTCGAGGAAGAAAAATAAGAAGCATTTAGTCCAGCACCTTAACACAGTGTCCCACGACTATCTCTTGACAAACACTGTCAAATGTGATGTGATTTCATGAATAAAATTTTTCGCCTGTCTACGTATAACGTTTCTCACATTTGGCAGTTCGCAAACATATTTGCAAACGGTGTAATTATTTTGTGTTAACTTGCGCAACAGCAAATACATTTCATAAGACTGTTCTGGACACGAGACTTGCGTCAGTAAACAAGCATTTCCTCTGTTACAGTATCACAGGAAGAGAGCATCGTTCTGCAATGTTCAAGCCTCTAGATATTTTCCATTCAAATTCATAATATCTAATCACAATAATAAGTTAGAAGAAATAACTCGTATTATCACAACTTCTAATATTCTCGTTTTTCATCATCACATCAAATTATTTCTCGAAGATAGTTACTATTGATTAACTGATTTAGTGGACCTACAGTTTGAAATGGGATCCGAACCACTATGTGACTCCACCGGGAATCGAACCCGAGACCCCTAGATTACAAGAAAACCCAGAAAGAATTTACAATACTGGACTCTTCTGTAATTTCTATGCTTATACTCACGAAATAATTAGTCGCGATGATTTATCTCAGGTCAACATGTTGGGGTGAGGTGAAGAAATTGTTCATTAACGTGTAGTAGTTGTAAAATAAGCTTTTCAATTCTTGCAATTATTTTCCGTATACAGGTATGGTATCCATATTTGTTGATATGAACAATTGACGTTCGCAATTAGTTACGCTGTCTACAGCGTTGCCACACTGTTGATTTCAAACTTGGAGAGCGTGGAAATGCGTCGAGGATGACGAAGAAGACGACAGTGACAGTGAAAATCACGATGTAGAATGTGGACTGATTTGATTGCAGGTAAGTTTGGCAACAGTGCATCGATCGTAAAATGGCAGGACACGAAAATGGCGTCTTCGATGATGAACGTTTGCCGTTAAGTGCTACGAAAATAAGATTTTTTATTGGTTCATTTTCTCAATTAGCGCAAAACCATTCACGGATAGCTCCACTGACCATTCTCGTTAAGGTTAGGTTAGGTTAGGCAAGGCAAGTATATTTAAAATTTGGGGTGGTAGTAAAATCAGGAATGTAGGCTATATTTCTTTTCTTAGTATTGGAAACAACATTTTCCGGTAAATAATTAGCAATCGTGCAGATCGCGGACCACTCAATTTCGCATATTTTGCAATTTCTACACGTGACCCCCAAACTTTTACTTCAAATTCGTGATTAGGAGGTCTCGAGTATGCGAAATATTACAAAAATCGCTGAGGGGTCCGGTATTGTAAATTCGCTCCAACAACGCTACCACTGCGCCATCGGGGAGGCTGATAGCTGCTATACTACAAGAAAGCAATTCAAAATTAAAATAAAAGTTTAACTACATTTATACCCAATATTGGAAGGACAGAATACTTAAAAATTGAGGTTTCAACGTAAGGAAAAAGCGAGGTGTAGTGGCTAGTGTTCTCGATTGGGCTGCTAGAGGTCCCAGGATCTATCCTCCCTACCAGGTGTTCTCTTTTCTTCGATTCTCAATTTATTAAACAATAGCATGGTGGCATTATTTGTAAAAGCAGTGTAAAGTGACTACATTGTTCTGCATCTGGAATTTATATATAAAAATATAAAAAATGAATTGACAGACGTTCAAAGGGATATTTTCATGTATAAGATCCTGAATTATGATACTCTAACGATAATTCTGTACTGCTTTAAAGACATTGACAAATATTAATGAAATAACTCTCTATATTTGTGGCAATTCAGGATATACACAAGTAATTTTACCCCTTTTCCCACTCGAGATCAATGCAAGGATACCTCCATAAATATCGAATGAAAAGTTTTCAATATATGCAATTCTCCGTTAAATATTTTCGCCGATTCGATCTACTTTAGTTTTCTTTGTTACAAACAAGTATTCTCTGCAAATTACATGTAGGAGGAGAGTTGCATCTACATTTCACATTGGTCAGCTCCTTCTTCCTGTTTTCGGGAGCGAAAGCTTGTAGGGTAGTGGCTATCGTTAAGGATTGTCAACCTGATGGTCGTAGGTTCAAACCCCTCCGGTGGCAGAAAATTTTCGTAAGTTTTAGACATATCTCATTGTATTCATTGTCCACGCTGTGTGAAACGGAATGATTCAGTTCGAAATTAACGATGGGGGAGGGGAAATATTAAATTACAACATCTTCATTTCAACGAGTCGAGAAAAATTGGATAATTCTTATAAATATTAAAATTTCATTCATGTTTTTATTGGTATAATCGCAGGAAAAATCAATGATCTTACGTGAAAGATTTCATCTTGCTCTGAACTCAACCAAAAGGCATTTGGCACCGATCTAATACATTCTCCAATATATTTCAAAAAGTTATTGAGTGTTTCATATCGATCATTTGACCAATGCATCAATTCTTGACGCAGAGACGATATTTTCTCCAACTACCTCTTCTCTCCTTTCGTTTCCATTCTCTTCTATTTTCTCTTCTCCTTCTTATTCTTCTCTCCCCTCCTTCTCCTCTGCTTTTATCTCATATCAGCTTCTCTACTTTTCTCGCATCTTGTCTCATCCCACTCTTCTCCACTATTCTTATCTCCTTTCCTGTCCTAGATTTCCGACTCCACTCCTCTTCTTTTCATTCTTCCCTTTTACTCCTTTTTACTCTACTCTCGTCTCCTCCCCTCCTCTCCTATCTTCTTTGCTCCATTTTCCTCATCTCTCCTCGATTTTTTCCCTTTCTTCTCACTACTTCTCCTCTCCTCGTCTATCCTCTCTTTTTCTCTCCTCTACTTTCCGTCTTCTCCTTTCGCTTTCTCTTTCTCCTCTCCTTTGTCACCTTTCGTCTCCTCTAACCTGTTATCCTTTCCTTAGGCTCATCAGCGATGAAAAACTAGAAAACCTAGTTTCTTTCTTTAAGTAAGAGTTTCGTGATTTGCGATATAATATTGATATTTTTAATAATTTTATACAATAATACTTATTTTCATTTCGTTCGCGTATTTTATAAATATATATTGTGCATGTGGCAACCCTGAAATTGAGCCTAACTCTACATGCAACCCACCAACGCCTTGTGTAAATTGGGTTGCCTAGTTTAAAATGTCGTTGTCCTAAAACTTTTGAGAGACACTGTACAAGCAAATACATAACGTTACGTTAAGCGCAACTCGCCCGTCAGCAAGGGGGCAGGGGGACGCGAAACGAGCTTTTTCCTAAAAGGAAAGGGCATTCACAAAGAACACCCATTCCCAGGCCAGGATTCGAACCCGGGACCCCTGCCTTCGTAGCGCGTTATGCTGTCTTCTTCGCTACTGGAGTCGACAAATTTTGGATAAGTGTAACTGAAACTTCAATCATCAATATCTGTGTGTGCGTGCGTGCGTGCGTGCGCGTTGCCTCTTGGCAACATCATCTTTCGTACCTTCTCTCTCTCTCTCTTCCTTTATCGTCTTTCCTCCTCCTTTCATCTTCTCTCTCTCTCTTTCTCTCTTAATTTCAATTTCTCTCTCACTATGCCACTCTTTATCTTCCACAACTTTCTGTTTTATCTTCTTTTCTTCCCTCTTGTCTCTTTCCCCTTTGTGTCCGTTCTTCTCACATTCTCTCCTCTCTCTTCTTGTATCTCTTACTGTGTCTTCCCTTTGTGTTCACACTAGCCACCGAAGTTCCTAGGATCGAATCCCGATCTGGGCATAGGAGTTCTTTGTGAGTGTATCTTCAATTCCATTTAATCATCACCCAAAAAGGCAGAAAAGCGATGATAAATAACAAAAATGCAATAGAATATAACGCGACATTCTTACTTTGTGTTCAAGTTATTTGAAGAAATAGTCAAAGTATCAATTTCAAGCACTAGTATATATTGTGTTTAGCGTACAAGAATATTACAGCCAGAAAAAAAACGAACAAGAAAAATCAACGTCCATGCAGTCGAGACTGATAACACAGAATACTCCGTGATGTACCACACATACTACTCACCAACATAGATAAGTTCTACACTCAGCCACCAGTTGGCAGCACCAAATACACATCATAGAATGCAGTAGTTCTATTATTCTTAACACTTTGATTTCACATATCTAAGAATTGATGTTATCAAAATTATTCATATACACACATCAATCTCGCTTAAAAGATGGCGCAGATATCTTCCTTATGTATTCCCCTGTTGTATCATAAATGCAGAAGGCTATTAACAGTTTTGTAGTTTGAAATTTGAAACGACAATTTGGACTACTATCTTAAAGAATCTTGACTATATTTGCAAGCTGTGTATTGCACACACCAAGCCATGCTTGAATCATCCCATTGTATCATACAACAATATGATCCATGAAGTAAGAGAGTACTCTGAGTGATATGTAAAGTCACCCTTTATTGAGGTTATACGAACAACATTTCTCGCTCCTCTAGCACCTAAACGGTACATCCTACAAGAAAAATGTACAGAACATATTTTGTAGAGACTTTTATGTAGATTATTTGTTGTCATAACCTATTTTGCTGTAAAATGCTGTCCAAACGAGATATTTGCAAAAAACTAATTTTGGACGCCATTTTCAAAGGTGGCGGCCTAAGCCGGGGTGGTAGAGGGGTGCAAAGTTAATATGATTTACGAAGATAATAAAATCAATTTGCTCCCGTCTTCTCGGATCTTTTTCCTTATTGAACCCCCTTGTTGACTGGCCTATAAACGTAAATGTAAAAAAGAGTGTCCTCAACCTCATTAACACTTGGAAACTTGAAAGTTCAAAAGTGTCTTCTTCATATGACATGAGCACACACTAAGATGAGATTTTACTAAATTCAACCCCTAAGGGGTAAAAAAAAAAACAAATTTTCCTCCTCTCATGATGTGGTATCCAGATTTTCCGAAATTTAACGCCCAAGAAAATTTCAGACCAAAGCGACACGTAACATACGTCGCTTGGTTAATCTGATTTTTGTTATTTAGCGTCGCTTCCACTGTTGGCTAATCGCTGCGATGAAGATGAGTGATGATATGAAGGAATTCATGAAAGAGCACTCACAGGCTGGGATTCGAACCCTGGACCCCTGGTGTCGTGGCGGGCTGAGATAACCACTCCGCCACGCAGGTCGGCACGTGTCGCTTGGGAATCAGCCAACCTGCGGCTACATTCGCACCACAGTGTCATGACAGGACGCACAAACCTGCCTTCCATGGTCCTCAAGCGACACGTTTCACATCTCGCTCACTTCGGTGTGAAATCTTCCTGTAAGGACCCATGTTGCTTCGGTGTGAAATTTACATATCGCGTGTCGCTTCGGTGTGAAATATCCCTAATGAGAAAAGGTATGTTAGACTATTTATTTTCATATATTGACAGTCAAATTCCGATGTGCGGAACGATGCGATTTCCCAACACTTTCACCTTTGGCACTTACAACGTTTGCCACTTTTAGTCCTCAAACATTAAAGTTTCCTGATATGACGTAAGCAGCCACAAGGAAGGGATATTCCGAAATCACTCTCTTTTATTTGAGGGGGTTGGACCTCAAAAACATGAAAATAGCCCCTCTGCACTTACGCGTCAAGTTGGTTACACGGTGCAACACCAACTTGTCTACTTCGTTCATTTGGTGTCTGCACCGGTTGCACTATATTCTGGAGCTGTGTAATGTATGCTGTATGGTCACGTGGTGCGTGCTAACTAATCAAGTGAACGTTTAAAGCAGCAGGCAGGCATTTGTTGAATCTTCTGAACTTGAACACCACTATTATACACCTGCATTGCAGCCAGTGTCAAAAAGTGGAGCGAACTAGACGGGGCTAATATGTGCATACAAAAGTTCTCAATAGATGGCGCCGTTTGTATTATACATCTTGGCGAGCGATATCCTCAGGAGCATCGCTAGTACGAGGACGAAATAATGCACCAAGTCGTAATGAAAAACAATCCGTATGAGCTGCAGTTCTGGTCCATGAATGGCTAATTTTGTAACCGTGACATGACCTTTAGTCCCATGCATATGCAACTTCTATTCGCAGAGATTGCAATGATATTTGTACTCTCTCTCGGAGAGTATATATAGATCTCTCTGTATTCCATGATTGTGGTTTTTTGTCTGTATTGAAAATGCTGTAGATGGGAAGGTTTGTCATAATTATCGAGAACGTAACAGAAGAGAGGGGGAAATGACAAACGTCTCCAATGAAAGGGCCGGATGGAATGAGCCTTGGGGTCTTGCGTTGCACTGTGACTATGAATTTCAAATTTGGTGGTATTAATAAGGGAGTTCGTATTTCGCAATGTATGGGATTTTTTGAGAAGTAGAGGATTTTATATTCAATTCTCTTTCTGTGTCTGATTCCGTCTCTGCCTCTCTCTTCTCTGTTTCCCTGTCCTCCGTGAATTTCTCTCCGGGTTTCTGTCCCTATCTTCCTCATTGCCTCTCTCTCTATCACTCTTTTTCTTTCTCCTTCTCTTTAACTCTTTCTATCTCACTGTCGCTCTGCTTCCGCCTTATTCTTACTCCCCCACCCCACCACCATCTTCTGTTTTTATCTCTATCTCTCTCTCGTTCTTTCGTTTTTCTTCTTCTGCTTCTCTGTGTGCGCGCGTGTGTGTTTTGTCCTTTGTCTCCACCTATGCCATTATTCTCTCTCTTTATCTCTTTCTGTTTGTTTCCCCTTCCTCTCTATCTACTTTCATTATTATTCTGCTATTCTTTGCTCCAAACTTACACGTTAATACCCCAGAACCTCGTAGATACGTTGGAGGACTATGGAAGATCATTAATGAAACTTAAGATGCAGCATCCCACTCCACGAACTCTCACTCAGAGTGCCCAGACATAAAACACGGAACAAGGAAACTTTCAACACTGCAACTCCCAGGTTTTTCTCACACATACAACGTTCCTGATTCCAAAGGACACTTAATCAGTATAACATCTCAAACCAAATAGATACGTATTTCCAGCTCTAAGTCGTCTTTTAAAACCAACACACAAAAAGTTGTGCATAAGTAATGCTATTGTCAAACAGAACTCTGTTCATCTTGACACTGACTTTTTACCACTAGTATGCAATTTTACAGTTATCTATTTTTCCAGTTTAAAATGGCTTCTGCTCTACTGAACATTCAATTCCATCCCATTAAATAAATACAAGGGTTGGATAAAAAGTAATGGCAACACTGGTATAATTTCTACTTGACTGTATTGGCAGAGGAGCACGTGTTACATTCCTTCAATGTAATCCCCCCCATCTCTACGACCTTCTGCCACACGTATGGAAGGCGTCGTACACCGTCAGCGCCTCCATCTCTGTCGATGTCCCGCAGTGACCGCCCTATAGCACGTATGATGGCTTCGCGCGTGTCGTAGTGCTTCCCGCCCAGTGGTTCCTTCATTTTGGCAAACATGTCGTAATCACACGGTCTCATACCGGTGAATACGGCGGATGTTCCAGTACCTCCCACTACCAGTTATGCAGGAGCGCCGTCACAGTGTTCGCAGTGTGACACTTTGCATTGTCAAGCAGGATGATGGCACACCGTGCCAGAATGTGCCGTCGCTTTCTTCTTAATGCGAGACGAAGGTGGTGTTGCAAGAAGGTGCAGTAGTAGGCTGCGTTGACCGTCTGCCTAAGAGACGTTGTTCTTCTTGCCTAAACATATTGTTAGGGCGCTTGCACTCTCGTCCTCTGCTTCAGAGCACTGCTGTTTTTGACTGAATAACATACAATCGCACCCCACTCACTATACTTCCTCGTCTGACATTCCTTTATCAACCACGAAGCGGTTGTGGCGCTGTGACTCGCCCCTTTCACGGGACAGCAGTGTTGCCATTACTTTTTATCCAACCCTTGTAAATATATGATTGGATGGAAGGAAAAAGGGGGGGGGTGACATATTATCCCAAGGACCGACATCGAGCCCAGGTCTTTCGTCTTTTAAGTCCATTTTATGCACAGACACTGGTGTATGCAAAGGGGGGCTGAAGGGGCTACGGCCCCTTCCAAAATTTTGATAAAATCAATATTTTCAAATAAAACCAGAGAAGAACTCGGGAAAAACCAGAATGGTAAATACAAACCCTTCAAATGACTCCTAATTGTCATTTTATGAGACTGGAATGTTTTTAATATACGAAATATCTTACTGTGTATGGCGCCCCCTACGTGCTATCCACATTTATAATTCCAGTCCTTCCCGAACAAAAAATTCTGCGTACGCCAGTGTGCACAGATAGGCCAACGGAAGCGGGACCTACAGTTTAAAGTGGGATACGAACCACTGTGCAATGTGCTTCCACCGGGTATCGAACCCAGAACCCCTTGATTACAAGGCGACGACGTTACCACTACGCCATCTGGGAGGATCCAGGTATTTCGTGACGTTGCCCTTGAGAGGTTTACTTGCGATTTGAGTCTCAGCAATGCGCGCTCTCTTCCAACGCCCACCTATCTTATCTACGATCAGAGGAGCTCAATTTACGCTCTCCACCTTCGTGTTCTTACGAATCGCCGCGAACGTGATTCATGAAAGCATGGAAGAATGGGGAGGCAGGCCCCGACACTTCACACAATTACGCCGCCAACAACTTTATCTCGGTCGCGTGCGTCTGGGTGAATGATGCATTCACGCGAGCAGAGGCGCTAATGATCAAAGCGCATGCTACGTCGGGTACGAGTTCGTTTCCGTGGCTCTCGTGATTGGAAACATATCGTTGCATCGTCTAGCATCGGCGGATATAGCGGAAGTGGCACGAGGGCATGTGCATCTCACAAAATATATGGTTAAGTATAATGAATTGATTGATTGATTTAGTTCATTTTACTTCGCTTTTCATCCACTTTTGGCCAGCGCGAAAACGATTCATTGACTTGGTGATTTAAGTCCACTTTATGCACAATAAGGCTAATCGGGACTGGACCTACAGTTTAAAGTGGGATACGCACCACTATATGCCTCCACGGGGTATCGAACTCCTTGATTACAAGGCGACGACGCTATCACTGCGTCATCGGGGAGGCCTACCGCCTTGATTCGAACCCGGAACCCCTAGCGTCTTGGCGCACTGTGTTAACCACTCCGCCACGGATGTCGGCTGGGTTCTTTGTGAGTGACTTGTCATCAATTTCATGAATAACTCAAGGCCATCGTCGCGATTAGCCAAAAGTGACAGAAAGGCGAAGTAAACACAATCATTCAGACCTTTCAAGGTACTCCATTCGTAAGAAAATATTCCTGGTTTTCTTATAATGATGCGTTACTTTTTGAACATCCTGTAACAAGATTTTTTTATATATATACGAGGAAATTTCTAAGGCTGCATCCTTCAATCTGGCAACAAGACGGACAAGTAATATGTTTTTTGTTTTTGTTTTGGTTTTTTTAAAACGCAGAGGAAGTTTTGCACCTCATAACTTATATGGGCCCTAAGTGCTTTAGTTACGCCCCTGCCCGCCACGATGCATATCCTTTGTAGAGAAATGTCTGGAACAGTCGAGTCTCTCCACGATCATAAAGCAAAGAGGCCATTGATTAGTACGAAAGAAGCTGCCGTTAACCCAGCTCGAACATCCAGAAACTGGTAGCCGTTCATCTCATGAAGAAGAACCCCTGACACCCCTCCCAAATCCTCTCTTCATCATCCTGGATAAAGAAAAGATGCAGATCCAATTATTCCTGTCTCTCCCAGAGCTCGAAGATGAAGAAAAAACAACATCCAAGTCTCCAGAATCCACTCCCAGTAACCACAGATTACTGCTTGCTCAAGGATGGCGCGGTCGCGAAGAACATTACGAGATCGAACAGCGCCGCGTGGTGTTTGGTTTTGACGTTTCCTCTTTTTTCCCCGCATACGTCACGTTTCCCTGTGGCTCCCCCCTCCCCCCTTACTGTGTTCTCTCGCGATGAAGTTTTACCAGTTCCAGCAATAACCCAGTTAGGGAGGGAAGAAGATAAATTACGTTAGCGAGTGGAGAGGTTTGAAAATGCGCCAACGGTGAATTTTGAAACTTCGTGCCCGGCGAGAATTTGATTACATGATTAACATGCAGGCGGTACCGGCGTAACCGCACCGAAGTAGGTCAACTATAGCCTGTTTCCTTATTATCGGCGGTTCAAGGTCAAATTTTTGTATCAAGTGTTGCCAGCTCGGTAGCAGTGTTTTTTCACTACATCCATTCCGAACGTTTCCTTGCAAAGGGAAATTCCTGCTTTGGGGGCATTCCAGCGTTACGTGTGTAACATTTCCTTACAATTAAGGATCTAGACATGAGATTTTGATTAAAATATCCATAATGAAGTAATTTCATGTAATTATGAAGTACTTTGTAGAGTCTGCTTGTGTGTTACGTGTGTGATGCTTTAAAACTGTAGAAAAATTTGACTTCATTTGTCTATGAAGCATATAGGGTACAGATGCTAATAATTTTTGTTGGTGAAATATGCATATTCATTCAAAAACATTTAAACTTTCATGCAATTGAAACACTAATAATCTCAAGATTAATTTATTTCGTTATTTACATGGAGTAGGGCCACATCTCGCGGAATACTCCTTCTTGTTCTTAGATCCCACGGGCGTACCCAGACGTATTCCAAAGGGGGCAAAAATTTTCAAGACCGGTCTTTTTTTAAATTCAGAAATTGATGAAAGGCCACTCGCAAAACAAGATATTACCATCATAGTGTATCGTTAAGGCGAGGAGGGACAATTACGCACTAGTTGTGCATTTATTTCAATATCGTCGGATTGGGCATTGCTATTTAAAAATGGGTTTAGTATGCGAGAGAGTATGAATTTCTCTCCATGTTTCAAGTGGAAACTGTTTTTCAAGTTGATTAGTAAGCTAGACACGATGTACGAAAAATATGATTAATAAGTATTTACAAAATCCCATGTATTCCTTATGGGAAATTAACTTCAACTTCAAGTTACGGCTAATCAAATGGGAGTTTCGACTTTTCCTTCTACTATGACATAGTTCAACGTGTCCTTTTCCGTCCATGTACTCTTCAACGTCATTGGATGTTTGATATTCCCGAGAGAACGAATAAAATAATGGACCCATAAACCTAATGCATTTCTCCTTGCCTCATACGGCCATCCTGGCAGTGTTGCCAAACCTGATGTGCATAAAAGAGCTACATTTCACCATTAATAGAGCAAAAGATGACTTTCAAGGAGCTAGATTAACGAAGGCTGCATAAAGTGCATCCTAGGGTAATTTTAGGTGTCAGAGGGGTGGGGGCGCTGCTATTACCGTTACCTTTAAAATTATGGCAATTTATTCTTAGTTTTCACCGCCTAGATTTGGCGGCATCATCCATCTCAATAATCCAATGATGTTCATATGAAATCGAAAGTAAAGGATTCCCGGATAATAATATTTTCATCTTCACCTTAGCCACTGTGCTATATATACAAAATACCTGGGGAGGAAAGACGGGGTGGGTGACGCAGCCTATATTTGAATATCAAGTCACGTGCAAAATGTACACTCATGGCAAAGGTTGGTCCTTATGGGCCGGAGCCAGTGCTGGCATCATGGTGGGGTAGAGGGCGGGTACCACAGTCACAGTCAGACGAGTGCACGAAAGAACCAGATCTGGCTCCAAAAGAGCGAAGTAGGCAACAGTGATCGGCAGCTGCCCAAGCGAGAAAGATGTAGGGCAAATTGTCCTTCCTCGCCTTAAGTGATCCAAATTGGGAAAGAAAGCAAAAATAAGAAACAAAAAATTCAGAAAAGCCATTTTGAAGTGTGCAATTTAGGCACTAAACATATAGGAACCAAAATTAAATAGACATTTTTAGGCGCAATAGAAATGCATTTCGAAACAACATGAAACGAATTTAAAACGCACAGCCGCCATTTTTTAGGCCAATTTTCTTTGTCGTGTGCGAGGAAATATCTTGAAATAACGCGAACTTTTGTTTGAACAAGCGAATACTACACAATGTACCATCGTAAACAAGGATAAAATCTCCCGCCCACCCGCTTGAATTCCGTCTGCTTACAAGAACTGTCCTACATCATGGCTACTCGAAGCCACATTCAGCAGCTTTCGACGTAGTTGAAAAATACCTATACAAGAAATAAAAAATGAAAATAGGCGAATGTCCGATTCACATTCCCTGAAGATGAGATCAATGTATGCGCTCGAAACGTTGGAAGCTAACGCCGATTTAACCTGTCTGGTAACCGAAGAACATCTGTTCGAATTACGTCGCCAGGAAAGTTACAATTCATATATCCGATCCCTACTTAAAAAATATAAAAAGAGTACATGAATAATATCAGTTAGACGGGGTACTTTTGAGGCACCCTGTACCTGTACACAAAGAACAAATATTTGCCGATGAAGATGTCTTGTGTCCCTTTACTTTCCTTCGGTTGCGCACTTCTTTCTTCATCTTCGTCCGGAAGAGTTGATACGGAAATTCCTCAGCTCTTAACCGTGTAGTCTGGTAGTTCTCAGGTATGCAAATTGCAAGACTCGGAATTCTTTGAACCGACTTCAAAGGACGCGAATTCCTCCTCCCGGGGACGACGGAGTTTCCTAGGAAACGGCATCTTCTGAGCCTTTGTCCCTGCCTCGCTCTCGGGACCGGAAAAGGTTGCAGAAAGTTTTCTCTTCGCAAGAACAAGGTTTGGTTTGTCTATTCGCGGGATTGCAGGTAAAAATAAATTCGGAAGTCATTTTCGCAAAATGTGGATGCCGATGTCAGGTACGCACATTAACAAAACTGCTGTATTCAACGCAAGGGCGCCGACTTGTTAAAATTATTGGGGGGGGGGGGGGCTCTGATCACTGAAATAAATTAATGAATGACTCACTCACTCCCTTTTTTAAGTTTTGGCCTCAGTGTTCGGAATCTCGTAAAAGCCAATGAATTCCTCAAAAATATTTATATTTTCATTCACAGTTCGAATGCAAAATGTCAATTATTCAAGGATGAATATGTCACAAGTTTCGTCAACCATAATAGCAAAATATTCCAGACTTTTAATATCTGCTACCACGGAGCGCAAAACAGATCTCCCTAATATATCAATGATCTCGTTCTGAATGTCATGCGAGAGCCATTTGTAGCCCGAACGTCCCATCCACTCTCCTAGTTCATGCACATCTTATTTTGAAACTTTTTTTAGTAAAAATGTTAACAATATTCATAATTATATACTTAGTTTATAGTAATAAGTCATGTGTTTTGCTGTCTCTGGTCATAGCCCCCCCCCCCCACCAAAGTTGATGGTCTAGAACATTTCAAATGTGTATTTAAAGTTATGTTCATGTGGCATAATTCAGAGTGAACTTTACAAGAGAAGCAAAATAATACATTACATTCTCTAAAGCAAAATTATTTGGGGGGCTCTGCACCTACATCGATAACATTGGGGGGCTCGAGCCCCCCCAAGCCCCATGGAGTCGGCGCCTATGATTCAACGCTGTTAATATCTATCTTTCAGCCATGGGCGTCCAGCTGTACGAAGATTGGGCCTCCAAATGGAGGATAAAAGTAAACCCGGAGAAGAGTTTCAGCAGTCGTTTTTACCAAGAAGCTAGAGAGATTCCATCCTCAACTACGGCTCCACCGGAGAAACATTCCATTGCAAACTTCCGCAAAATATGTAGGAGTTCTACTCGATAAAGGCCTCACCTTTCGCCAGCATATTCTTGATACCGCCAATAAAGGGTTGCAATGCAACGTGCCACCACTCGTAACTCCAGGGAATGGAGATCCGAATTGGCAACACACCGCTCCTTGCTCCGGCTGGTCAGTTGGGAGCGCCACTTCTCACCCAGGGATCGGGATTAAGACGATCTGCTCTTCCTCCAGGAAGGAAACCATCGAATTGCGACACGTGACAGTAAATAAAATTCCAAATACTTTATAATTAAAATGTCCAAAATCTTTAATCACGAATCGCGCGCGTACATACTGATTCGCACAAGTTAAAATTATAATTTGTTGTTTCATGCACGCTCGCAGGCAGTGATAAGCAACTTATTTAACACGAGAGTCCGCGCACCGCCTTCACAGTTAATCGCAAGACCTCAACTGCCTACCTCAAGCGCGAGGCGCAGCGTAACAAATTGTTCTAACTTACAATACAAACTCATAACATAAAATAACACAAGAAAAACTGATAATTTATATAACACATCAATGTTAATTAGCGATAGTAAGCTAAAGTTCAGGTTGGCAACAATTAAAAATGCCAACGTGGAAGTTTTTACATCGCCAAGAACACGAAGCGTGGTTCCCCCACTCCTAACATAAACAGCCAATAGGAAAACGATATTTTATTGAAAACGAGGGAGAAATACTTTGCTATAATATTACAATGTTAAACTATATAGAAATAACTAAACTGATTTTATCAAGTAAATCATATTTGCTCTTGCACATAAAAATGATTAAATAAAGATTTAGTTTATAACGAAGATAAATTACTTCAATCTTGTACATTGTTGAACAAAAATCGATATTAAGAAGAGATGTATTTAACTTGTGCTTGAAAAACAATGAAAACGTTGCATATATTATTTGGGATAATTATTAGCCTATAAATTCTGAATAAATGTTGCAAAAATACGCGAATAATATTATAACATAAGATAAAACGTAAATATATACAACCTTAGTGACAATGAAGTTGACCAGTCACAAATATAGGAGTGCGTTGTGAAAGAAGGAGAACACATGCATATGCTGAACATATTTTATTCAGCAGGCTACATGGAACAAAGGAAAACATAAATTTCCGCTGCAACGCAGCAATGTATGGTGTCCGGTGTCCACACAAAATAAAACATTTTCGTCCATCTACACGTGACATTGAAGTTCGACCACTGTTAGAGGGGATCCTGTTTACCATGGTGTGACGCCGCCCCGTCGGCGAATAACTGTGGCAATGCGTCGGGGCATGCTGCGGACGAGTCGTTCAAGGTATTCCACATCGATGCGGTGCCATTCCTCCTGCAGGCAGGCGATAAGAGCAGCCACTGTCGTGGGTCCCCTCTGTTGCACACGTCGCTTAAGAACACGCCACACATTCTCAATGGGCGAGAGGTCGGGACTCGATGGTGGCCATGGCAGAGTTCGCACGTGATGGCGAGTCAACCATTCTCTTGTCAGCCGCGCTGTATGACGCCTGGCATTGTCGTGTTGAAAGATGAGACGCCGCCTGTGGAACAGGTGCCTTCGCACCGTGGGAAGATGCCGCTCCAGTATGCGTGTATAGGCGTGTGCATTCACAATGCCCTCACAGACGTGTAGTGGGCCAACCACAGATGCCGTCA
The DNA here is from genome assembly GCF_977018435.1 of Lepisma saccharinum. Classification (NCBI taxonomy): domain Eukaryota; kingdom Metazoa; phylum Arthropoda; class Insecta; order Zygentoma; family Lepismatidae; genus Lepisma; species Lepisma saccharinum. Next base: position 3,446,409 of record NC_139248.1, on the reverse strand, counting down.
TGCATCCCCATACCATCACTAACGCAGGTTTCTGTACCCGACGTGCATAAGATTTTGCTTCATTCTGTTCCTCCTTCCGACAAATTACTGTTTTCCGTATTTTCCCGTACACAACATTGAAAATGGATTCGTCCGTCCACAAAACCCTGTTCCACTGCCGAAATGTCCATCCCCGGTACATTCGTGCCCACCGTAGTCGATTGCCTTTGTTCAACATGGAAAGGAAGGCTTTACGTTTCGCCTTGTACACTCGGTAACCGCATCGCTGTAGGTAACGGCGAATGGTTCTGGTTGACACTTCAATGTGAAAGCGTTCTCGAGTCCACAGTCGTAATTCGGCCACAGAAACATGATTGTTGGTCTGGATATAGCGCCTAAATATCCGTAGGTCACGCACGCTCAGCAGGCGTTTTCGACCGGGGGCCTTACCTGGCTCTGTAGTACCCGTATTTTGGTGGTGTTTGATGATGCAGTGGACGGTTGACTTGGGTAAGTTCAGTTGGCGCCCTATTTCCCGTTCACTGAGTCCATCCCGTTGCAACTCCACCACTCTTCTCCTCACGGTGTTGTCAATAGGTTTGCCCCTGGCCATGGTGATGATTAGGGAAAGGAACTTTAGGTAATTAAATGTTTTTTCTGCGATAAGATACAGACCCTCATTTTTGCCAAAATTCTGATCATAGCCTTATATGTCAACACAGCAAATTTTATTTTACATAAAAACACATATTTTCCAGTTTTCCGTATGTAAATACATATTTTGCGAATTTTCATTTTAAATACATAAAATCGCACAGTTACTTCATCCACCTCGAAATCCTCGAAGGAAAAATGTTTATAGGCTACTCTGCACCTCTTTCATATCGAGAGTGCTAGGTTTGTTTTGTCTTTGAACACCCTCGCTGGCAGACTTCTGGCACCTCGCCTACGATCCTATTGGGAGAAAATAGCTGTAAGTAGCTGGGGCTGGCTACACATAACGATAGCAAGGCTTTTTAATGAAGCAATGCAGCTATTGTGGCCGGAAGGCATAAAATTTGGCAATGTTCTTCTCCTCGTGACAGATGCTGCAGCTTACATGAAAAAAGCTGCAGTAGGCCTTGCCGTTAGCTACCCCAAAATGGTGCACGTTAAATGTGTGGGCCATGCGTTGCATAGAATATGTGAAAAGATAAGAGCTCTTTATCCCAATGTCGATATACTGGTTTCAAATGGCAAGAAAGTTGTTATCAAGTTGCCTAGAAGAATAGACATTTTTAAACAAAAATGTCCTGAGGTTAACCTTCCCCCTACACCTGTAGTTACGCGATGGGGCACTTGGTTGGATGCAGATGTTATGCCCAGAACTTTGAAAAAATTGTATCTGTTGTAAATGATCTCGACAAAGAAGAATTCTGCAATAACTGTTGATGGAGCCCTCCGTAAAAGTCGAATTGGCATACATCTCAACAAACCTGTCCATTCTCTCTAATTCCATATGAAAGCTTGAATCGTCTGCGAACCCTTTGGCAGCTTCCATTGGTAAAGTCCGTATAGTAGAAACGAAACTGCAAGAACTCACTGGATCTAAGTGTCTAAATGTACAGAATTTTTTGGGAAAAACCAAGGTTTTCAAACTTTGTGCCAAATTGCATGTGTTTTGGAAAGTGAAGTAGAGGAAGAGGAAGCTTTGGAAAACTTAAGCGTTAGTGACATTTCGTGCTTCAAATATGCAAGAATTGTTTCTTGTGACATGGAGCGATCTTTCTCACAATATAAAATGCTTTTTAGAGATAATCGTCAGAGATTTACACTGGAGAATTTGGAAAAAAATATGGTGATCCACTGCAACTCTTCAAAAAAATTGCTCGCTAAGAGGTAATCATTTAGAAACTTATTTCAGGTGTTTAAAATGCATGTTATAGTTTGTTTTTGTTACCAAATGTTTTTATTTTTGTCACATATTTTCCTGTTTTTATCACATATTTTCAACATTTATGACACATAAAAAATAAATATTTCTGAGTTTTTTAGCACATAAAGTTCCGTTCCCTAGTGATGATGCACTGCGGTTCCTCGGTGCACAGCACGCGCTTATATACGGCGGACTCCCTTGTCGTGTCCGTGACGTCATGCTTCCATCGAATGCGCCACTATCTGGAATTTCCCGTATGGGTCTGGTGCCTGGTCGAAGTTCAATGTCACGCGTATTGTTCCCCGTTTTCGTTCTTTACGTGACCTTGGGTGCAACATGCTGGGATCACGATTCTTGCCTGCTCACACGCCTCCTCTTACACACATGCGTCACTTCTGCGGGTCACCCATTCCACCGCCTATGCCTCTGTGCATTTAATCAGGTATTCCTTTCTGGTCGAACTTCATTGTCACCAAGGTTGTACATGAATTATAAAAACAATTAAGTATAAATAATTTAATCCAAGTTCTTAACTTGAAAGTATACGAATAACATAAATGCCAATATACAACTGAAATCTGCCTAACATGGCGGTCGTTACAGGGTCGCAACGAATAGGAAACTTATTTAATATCTTTAAAAGTCAAGTGCTACCTCTAAGTACTAGAGTCTCCATCTATAAAATAGTGATCCGCTCCATGCTAATCTACACGTGTGCAGTTTGGGGTCACGCAGCTCCTACCACCTTGCGCAGATTACGCAGTGTCCAGAACAGAGCACTAAGAGTCATCGCTGGAGTCGACAGATTTACCACCAACGTGCAACTACATGACGATTTGGATATTGAAACGTTATTTGAATTCATGCAAAGAATGCGGGCCAAAGTTTGGGCTTTCCTTCCTCATCACTTCAACCTGCACGACATGCCTAGGATAGAATAACATAATGACCCACCGCACCCTCTGGAAATCCAAACACAAACTTCGAAAACCCACAACACCTCTACGCCTCATCGGCAACATATCACCACACCTAAAAACTCTACGACAGTTGTAGGGCATGACACTCGACATTTACAGCATAAACCGACATGAAAAAGAAGACACAAATCACATATACTGAGGCATAGTCCCGCAAAGACTGAAACTCAACAATGTACAAACCCGACATGATAAGACTAAGCTCTTGTCTGGTCTTACGGCGGGCGCCCTACATGCTGGCAAGGGAAGTAGGAAGTAGGAAAATACGCCGCAGACCAACCAGGCAACAGCGGTGGCGCCGAGAGTTACGACGTCGCGGGAGGAAGTGCTGCGCGCACCTCGTTCTGCCGGCATGTAGGCCGCCCGCCGTAAGATCAGACAAGAAATTCGGTAAGAAACTCTTCCTTACTTGCGTCCTAAGATTACATTTCCATGGTTGGGCAAACACGTCAGGGGAAATTCAATCTCCCAAGGATCCGCTGTCCGAATTCCGTTCAGGGACATTCTTTCATATTCCTCGCCCAGGAATGAAATTCCTCGGAACCATCTGCGGTGGCCCGCCAAAGGAATTTCCCTAATGAACATTAAAAGGGGGAAGGGGGGGGGACGGTGCCACCTGGCTAATGGCTCAGAAGATAGTTTCTCGGTTGGAGAAAAAACCTTGATACCTGAAATGGAATGCATCTCGCGAGATGAACGCAACCTCTGGACCGTCCTCCATGGGCGCCACTTTTGATGACCGGTAAACTGCCCAGTGTTGCCACATGAGGGAAATTTCCCTTTTGGAGGGCAATTCCGACCTAATTTTAAAGCGAAAAGGGAAATTTTGATTAAAATACCAACATTTCAGGGAAAATTTAAGATATCGGACTAAATATTTGTTCAGATTACAGTATACTAGATTCCAGTTTAACATACATAATACTTTGCCGTTACTTCGCAATTCCACTGCTTCGAATATTTACTTATTTGCCTCCAACAGAGAGAAATCTCCAATTACAGGAAAGCTTACATGTTCTATTCATTTATTAAACAGTGTAGAGGACATACATACACACAAGATAATAAATAGAGTAAATTTTGATTGACTGATTGATTTAGTTTATTTTACTTCGCTTTTCTGCCACTTTTGGCTAATCGCAAATATGAGGATCAGTGCTTTTTTGTTTTAAATATTCTTCTACAGGCGACGGAACTACTGTAAAGGGCCAGGGCGTACCTACCAACTGCAGGCCTTACTCCCACCTGCTGAGGTGGGAGAATATTCGACCGGTTACGGGGTGACGTGTGGTCAGCACAACGAACCCCCAGTCGTTGTTGTAGGTTTCCATGATCGTGTTACGCTATTCATTCGTAGCTCCCCAATTTCCTCACGATGGAGGGTGGCTACCGGTCCCATGCAAAGGACGAAATCTCGGGAGAAAAGTTGTTGCGCTTCCCCTAGGAGACTCGAACCTGCGCGCGTCCAAAGCGAGACGCCTTAGACCAGGGGTTCTCAACCTTTTTTGGCCTTCGAAAATTAGTCCACGCCCCTCCCTCTAGGCGTAATGAATTATTGATGTACAAAACTGTGCTGTTAGGGTTAATAAATCTAACTCAAAGAATATTTTAGAATGCTTTTATTATTACAGATATTAAAATATACTAATACTTGTTTTGTTGATATAACATTTTCATTAATTAATAAAAGTGCTTAATAGGCCTACATTACAAAGCATTCTGCCCTCACTGCAGTTAAAATTTCAAGCTACATCATTTGGTTGTATTTGTTAAGAACACAATTAATGAGTGGCAGAGATAACTATTTGCAGAAGTTTCCTTTCTGAAACCTACACAAGGGTTTTGTGTTTGCCAGAACTTTTTTTTGGGCGGGGGGGGGGATTCATGTATATATTTTTCGAGTCGAGTGATGATATGATGAAATTGATGAAGGGCACTCACGAAGATCACGCATGTCCAGGCTTGGATTCGAACCCGGGACCTCTGGCGTTGTAGCGCGGTGTGATATCCACCCCGCCACGAAGAAAGTGTTCTTTGAATATAAGCCTAATGCCTATTTCTATTTTGTTCATTTTACGCCGCTGTTCTACATCTTGGGCTAATAGCGACGCCGAGGATAAGTGGTGAACTTGTGAACTGGATGAAGGAACAAACGCAAATACATTCTCCCGATGGCGTAGCAGTAACGTTATAATGATAAAAATTGATGTTAGTTTATTATTCTTAGCTTTGCTTCTAATTACAGTTTGATCAAGAGAAACTAATAAAAAGGTAAAAAAGGTAAAGTGCTCCCCTGTGCTTAGCACCACGCCATGAAAGCGTATAGGGGTGTGGGGGTAAAGCCCCACACTTTCTTGATCTGGTCGTGATTGGGGTGATGTGACCTTTAGCCCCCAGGGTTTTCCCCAGGTACCCATGTTATTCGACGAAGAGAAACTAATATCTAGTATTATTATAATTTTAATGTATGACAGAAAACAATAACAGGTTATCTTTAATTACTTTTAATTACGGTAGAAAAGTATGAAACAATTTCACTAAAAAATATAGGTTTTCCCTTATACGCAAGTGGTTCTTGATTAACATGAGAAACCCCAATACAAAAAGTCAACACCAGTACTTTGAATTATCTTGCGAAAGGAAAACAAGGAAAAATCTAAAGTTTCATTTGTTTATAAAAATATTCAACAGATTAACCTGTAGGCCTACTTACGGACACCTCACCGGCTTCTAGATCGGATTAACGCTATACTCTTCAAACTTTACAGGGGATTTTCTATCAGAACTAGACTTGTGGGGTTTAACACACGAGAGCTCTCGACACTAGTTATCCACAAATCTTCGTTGCTCACTGAATGTTCCGTCTTCTTTTCCAGGGGGTTCCTTCGATGTCTCGAAGTTGAAGAAATTCCCTCTTTGCAACCTCGGCTTCACGATCAGCCCTGGTGTGCTTCGCTGCGACAATTTAATGTACAGACAGATGAAGGCAGTATCAAATAATATATGTGAAGAAATTGAAAGTGAAATGAATAAAGAAAATGGTGAATACACTGCATCTGTTGAAGAGATAATGAATAAGGTTGATGAGTGCAAAGATATCTCCAGAGAAGAGAGGGAGGAATTGCAAGAAGTTTTGTTAAAGCATAGGAATTTGTTTAGCCAAAAAAACAGGACTCACAAGAGGGTATTCCTACGAAATAGAAGTAGATACAGAAAGACTTATAGTATCTAGACAGTATCCGATACCTTTTGCGAAATAACGGCCGTAGAGCAAGAACTTCAGAAATGGTTAAGATGGGGAATTATAGAAGAGTCAAATAGCATATATATAAGCTCTATGCGTGTAGTTGGCAAACCCAACGGAGGAGTTAGACCAGTATTAGACCTGAGAGGACTAAACAAACACGTATTACTTCCTAGAAACCAGGAGGATAAAATAGACGAGATGCTACACTCATTTGCAGGAAGCAGATACTTTACCTCTTTTGATTTGACCTTGGGATTTTTTCAAGTTGAGATAGAGAAGACGTCAAGAAAGTATACAGCATTCAGATATGGCTCAAGATTGTTTCAATTCAGAAGATTGCCATATGGTTTAAATTCATCTGTTTCGGCATTTATGACTGCGTTGAACAAGATATTTGGAATAGAAACTAAGCATTGGTTAGCCATATATGTAGATGACATGTGCATACACAGTAAAGATTGGGATTCACATATAATAAGAATAGATTGGGTATTGAGCAAATTAGGAAAAGCAGGATTAACAGTCAAACTAGAAAAATGATCTTTTGTCAGAAAGGAAGTTAAGTTTTTAGGCCATGTTATATCCGCTGGAGAAATTAAGCTATGCACAGACAAGGATGAAGCGGTAAGACTTTTCCCTAAGCCAATTACAAAGAAACAATTATAGAGATTTCTTGCAATGTGTAATTGGAGAAGCAAGTTTATTAAGGATTTGCACAAAAGGCAAGACCATTGTATGAGCTATTAAAGAAAACTAACAAGTGAAATTGGGGAGAAGAAAAAGATAAAGCTTTCAGTGTACTGAAGAACAATCTCATATCATCGCCCGCTATATGTCAACCTGATTTCGAAGAAACATTTTACTTGGGAAACGATGCATCCAATATAGGACTAGGGGCGTATTTATTCCAAAAGGATGAGAATGGAGAGGACAAAGTCATCCGGTATGCCAGCCGTTCTTTTAAGAGTTTTGAGAAATCCTATACTATAAGTGAACTCGAATGCCTCGCCATTTCATTCGGAATACAAAAGTTTTGACCCTACCTCAAAGGAAGGAGTTTTAAAGTATTCTGCGATCATAAAAGCTTGATCTGGCTAAATTCGGCAAAGCAGTGGAATCTTAGACTGACCAGATGGGCTTTATTAATCCAAGAATATAGCTTTGAAGTAATTGATATAAAGGGCAGAGATAATAAAATTGTCGATGCATTAAGCAGAGCTCCAATAAGACCCCAACAAGAGTCAGAAGAAATAATTCGATTGTCTATAAATGCGATTCTGGAGGAAGTAATAAAAAATGTAATAAAAGAAGAATGGGTTAAAGAGATGAAAGAAGATGAAGAACTTCGTACCATATTTAGAGTATTGGAAGGAGAAATTGTCGAGGGAGAGAGGAAGATCAGAACAGCAAGAATCAGAGGGAACTATAGGATTATAGAAGGCATGATTTTTAAAGTGAATGCTGAAAATCCACACCAAAACAATAATTGATAAACTTTTAACAATAGTACATGAAGAATCAGGACATTTTGGGACAGACAACACTTTGAGACTAGCACGCCGTTTCAATTTCTGGAAAACTCTGAAAAAAGGATGTTGTGGACCAAGTTAGAAACTGTGTTATGTGCATCCAAACTAAGCCAGCTAAATGGAAATTGAAAAAGGAAGAACTACACGTTGTGGCTCGAAGACCATTGGATTTAATATCTATATACTTAATTGGACCACTGCCGACATCAAAAGGATTCCAATACATCCTTACTTGTGTGGACATAAGTAGTAAATTTTTAATGTGCTACAACATAAGAAAAGCAACAGCAAAGAAATAATTTAATGTTTCGAAGATGGTTTCACTAAACACTATGGAATTTCTAGAAAGATATTGACAGACAATGGTACACAGTTTGTATCGGAGTATTTCATAGGATATATGCAATTCAAAGAAGTTAAAGTAATAAATGTAACACAGTATCACCCCAGCTCATATCCCATAGAACGATACAATGGAGAAATAGTCAGATTGTTAAGGACACTGTCATGATAACCATACCCGATGGTCCACCCTTATCAACAAAATAACTAAATTATTGAATAACGCGTTGTCAGAAGAAACAGGAAGAAGCCTTGCTGAATTATTTCTGGGATACACGGAGCAACCATACTTGTTGAGGAATTGGAGTGGTCAAATATGATGGAGCAGAAGAGCGAGATAGAGAAAGTGATATCAGAGCTGTACAACAAGAGAAATAGAAGAAAGACAAAGGACAAGAAGAAGGTTAAGAAAATAGATATCAAAAAAGGTGATTTGTTTTTTTGTAAAACCCATCCGGTGAGCAAAGCTTCCGAGAAAGCTACTAAAAAACTATTTTTTATATATGAAGGCCCATATGAAGTTATGTGTACTTTCAGAAATACAGTCCTTCTAAAGCATATAGAAACAGATGTAGAAAGAGGAGAGAATTTAGACAACGTTAGAAGATATAATTGTACAGAGGAGAAGAAGGAAAGTGTCAAGAAGAAGGACTAGACTTGTAAATATTGTATTTTGAAAAAAAAATGTATCTACATATATATATATATATATACGATGATTTTTTTATGGCCAACGGGGGGAATATTGTGTTTCGTACCCAATAGGACCAAATAATGTAAATAGTTTTCAAAAGCGGAATAGAGGTGGCAGCACCAGGCGGGCAAGATTAAGAATTAACATAATATATGTGAATGACTATATAAATAAGAATAAAACGAATGGGAAAGATGAAAAACAATAAAATCTACTATAAGAAGATAAAGAATAAATATAAAAGAAATAAATTTATATATATTCGATAAATCAAATCAGTGACCATACGAAAATTAAAGAAGTCAAAGCACTGATACAAGTTTCTGTCTTTCAACAAATATTGCATCTGTCTGATTGATTTACCATTCCCATAGCGGAAATTTTGTTTACATCAGTGGCGGCGCGTTCCAGTCGACGTCCCACAGCACTTTTGGTTGTGCGTTTCAACAGTAGCACCTACTTGGTTGGGCGTGTCAGTCGTTTGGCACCAAGTACACACTGTTGTACCCAGTTAGTGTTGGCGCGTTTCAATCACAGCCGCAAGGGGGGATATTAGTTTAATAACCAAAGTTTAAAGGATAAAGGAATTCATTAAATCGTCAAAAACATAAATATATGGAAATCCAGAGGGAAGTTCACATAGAAGACAAGAAGGAAGTCCAGATCCAGAACGTTCATTAAGAAGGAAGTCAAGATCCAGAACATCTATTAAGAAGGAAGTCCAGATCCTCCATATTGAGAAGGAAGACCAGATCCAGACCGTCTATTAAGAAGGAGATCCAGATGGTACCTTACGAAGGAAGTCCAGAGAGAACAATATACAAATCAACAAAATAAATAATAAAAAGCATATTGAAATGAAAATTGACTGTAAATAAGAATTATAGAAGAACGTAACTTATCATGTAAATATTCTGATTCCATGTATCCTGTGATTAAATAATATATTCGTTTAAACGTATCCATTAGAAGGCATCCAGTCTGGTTTCGTTTTCTACAAAGAACTCGACCCTGATGATATGCTAGCTGAGGTTTAAGATTAAGATTTATGCACCTTGCACCAAATAGAGGTAGGTAGCATGCTGAACGTGATGCGTTTCCGTGGAATGCAGATGTGCAAATCAGCCTCTGTTGCCATGGTGATGCTGAATGGAGAATTGTTTTCCTTTTAAATTGAACTCTTAACGATCTTCGGTCCTCTTCCCTGTCTTTCTCCTCTCATCCTTTGCATCCCTCCTCTGTTCTTTCCCTCCCCCTTCCACCGATCTACTCGTCTTTAATTGTTCAATATTTCTTGCTTGCTCTCTTCTCTCACTCACCCGTTTGATCCTTCATTTTCTTTTTTTTTTTCCTCTGTATATTTATTTTCCTTTATTTCTCTAGTCCTCCTTTTCATACAACCGAGAACTAATTTATGTGTAAATACAGTGAACCCCCGATTTCACGTTTCCGGATTTTACATTTTCCCGCATTAAGAATTCAATTTTGATGATCCCAACATAGCAAAATGATATGAATTTTTTCTCGATATTGCATGTTCCTGCAAGTTATTTTCAGCTTGGTTCCCTGAAAAACGTAAAATCGAGGTTCCACTGTACATATCTTCATATGATGCTAAAATCAATGCTACATTTCGCTACGACGCCAGGGTTCTGGGTTCGGATCCCGGCATGGCTGTGGGTGTTCTTTGTGTGTGTGTGTGTTCATTCATCAATTTCATCATTCCGTCACTCTTCCTCATCGCCGCGGTTAGCCTAAAGTGGCAGAAAAACAAAGTAAAATAAACCTATTCAATCAATCAGTGGTATTGTGTATTATCTTTACAAATTGTAGTAAGTAAGTTCCAAAAATGCTATATTTTCCATATTTTTACGTACGTACATTTTAACACATATTTTAGTTTACATGTAATATCCATATTTTCAAATATCTTCCGTTATGCGAGGGGAGAGTGAAAAGTTTTGAGCCTCACAGGGAAGGGGTGTCGCATAATCTCTATAATTACTCGCCAGATCAATGGACTTATGCATTCTGTGCTGCCATTTGTTTACAGTCATCTGGTAGAATGATTTGTCCCGAGTCTCGCACAACTGAATGACTGCCTTCGTCCGTGTGGAAGTGACGTGAATTCTTCATAGCAGGGAAAAGATGAAAATCTGACTGGGCAGGTGGGGGGAATAAGGTGGATGGGGAAGTGCGGTGAAGCCCCACTCGACCTAAGCAGCCTGTGCAGTGAGGCGTTGCCGACACAGGTACCGAATCAAGGCCCTCTCGGCCACTCAATTCTCTGACACTTCATTCAGTTTCAACCTGACAAAAAAATAGAAGAAAAGATGTGCATTTCATAAAAGTTCGCATAGAGTGTCCTAAAACTCAAACCTTACATCCTCCAAAATTTTAACTACATAAGATCACTCCTTCCATGTGAGGCTCTAAACTTTTCACTCTCCCCTCGTATATTCCAAACTCATGTTATTACTACATTTTCCTTTCTTGTGTTAAATCCCAAAGGTTTCCCGTTCATCTGTATTCTGTACTCTATTTTAAATCTTGACAATAGACAATGCATCCACTCTTCTTGTCAACAATGGATAATTCAATACGAAGCTTTCATGATGTAACCAATTGCATATTTTAAATATACTCCCATTACTTTGTGCGTTATTGAACGCAGTTTCGATCAATACAAATCTGTTTTTATGGGCAACAGGAGAATCACGTTTCAGCACTTAAAACAGGGTTTGGTAATTCATATTTTTGGTAACAGAAAACAAATCCCATTTTGTAATTGAATTTTGCATTACAATTAATGTCATGTAAGTCTAGTGAATTTTATATAGCTAGGTGAGCCACTTGCTTGATGAAAATTGCATTGCACAATGTACGTCCATATTTAATTCCATATTTTGATTAAACTAACTAAATATATCTTTACATATACAACACATTTTAGTACATAAAAATCCGTTCCTTGATTACTGCACAATAACAAGGTAAAAACTTGTTTGGTTTCAAATTGATTTATGTCAGTTTCTCTCAAATATTTATCACACATATTCCAATTTTAAATTGGAAATTGAACAATAGATGAAAAGCTATAAAGCTGCGCACGCCTGTATGACGTCAAGTTGAGTATATAGCACATCGATAAATGGACGAGAGTCTCTGATATATAGCGTGAGGTTTATTTTCGTATTGGATCGTGAAAGGATCGTGTTCTGCAGGTAGCTACATGGAACGAACTGACTTATCTAACCATTTCAGTCTCTTAAATCATGCGAGAGATTACGAAGTGCAGATGATATCAAACCAAAGTTAAGGAACGCGGGTTCACTTCCATAACTCAACTATGAGGCTCCAATTTTTTTCAAAGTAAGAACATTGTTTTTCACCTTATTTCCTATTGTACACTTTGAAGTTACGTTTGCTGGCCTTTGCCTTGAACAATGTGTCACGATTAGAAATGGCTAAATGGTCTAGGAAGGAAAGCCAGACTTGAAAAAGGAGGTTTGTATTCTGTGACTTTGTTGATATGATTTGTGAGGTAATGTTCTCGAGTCGGGGCCGGAAGCGACTTGCAGCCCAAACTGGCAACCATCTAAGGATTGGCGCAACCTAATATTTGGAGATTCAGGATTCCAATCCAGGATTGGGATTCGAGAAATGAATCCAATATGATTCTTTACTTTATTTTCGTTATTTTACGTTATACGTCAAACTGTAATCCATTCACAACTACACAATCTTCTTTTCCTGACGTTTCCAGGAACCTATACTTCCTGAATTTCCAGGAAATCTTCATCAGACTCCGACGTTTTTGGCAGCCCTAATAGGTATGTCGACTGAAAGAAATCCTCACTTGAATCAAACGATGCACTTTGGTGTTTCTTTCACAACATACAAAAATGCACCAAAATGCATTAAATGTGAATCTGATTCTTTGAAGAAGCTACAAAACACACTTTAGTGCATCAATCGATGCATTATGGTGCATCATTCGATATGATGCATTTCGCTCTGTGTGTACCGAGGCCATATAGGTAGTAAATTAAATCCAATGTGCCTCTGCTCACGGTTACATGTTAATACACCATTGAAATATAGCATCGAGTTAGGGATTGCCATCTATCATACGAGTGGGGCAGACGGCGGTCAGTGGGTACCATCGACGAAGCGGTGCGAAGGTTTGGGATTAAAGGAAAGGGCACTCCCCGTAATATCTCGAGGACGGTAAATTTAATATCTTCTCTTGAGTCTATGCGTAAAGTGGGACGCACGTATCGATTATTGGTTGTTCGTGCTTGGTATTTGAGCAGGCGTAGGTCAATGTAAACACCGCAAAGGATTATCCCACAGAATATGGTGACACAAAATCTATGGAGAAATGCTGTTCTTGTAACTTAAATATTAGTAAACGAGAAATTCACAGAAGGTTCTGCTTCCAAACAGGGACGTCCCTGGGAAAGCTCTCGAGGCCTGACCGGGTGTCACTTATCGCACAATTCTCAAACACCTTATTAGGTCCAAGCCCAGAAAAAATTAAAAAAACTGCTGCTATTATTCTAAGAGCCCTTATATGTCTAAGCTAACAACAAAAGCAATCCGCGCTTGCGTCAGACAACGAAGGGCGGGACTTAACATAAAAGGTGTTTGAGAAGTGTGCGATAAGTGAGACGAATGGGAACTTTGTGTTAAATAAGTTAGAGGCGTCGTGAAATACAAAACAAACAAAACAAACATAGAATTGCTTAAGGCAAGAACTCCTTAATGGAGAAAGAGCTTTTGAGGTTTCCTCCACGTTGCAAAGAAGCCAATTCTTCCATCTCCTCGTTTTTCCTAAATCCTTCCGAAGAGAATTTTGAAAATTATTTCGGAAGTCCCCATCCGGACGAGTGGCTCATCCACACCACTAGGGGGGGCGATGGTTCTGAAGCGTTGTCCTAACAAGAATGTCAAATTGACACTCATGGGCTTACACTGGCATGTCATGGTTCACTCACGTTTCACACTCGCTTTGCAAAACGGAATTCCGTGACTTCTATACGGCGTACGCTTTTAGAAGGAACATGAGTTCGGCCAATACCCAGCCAGTGCTACTGCGTTGTTGCCAAACTAACTGCTGGCGGAAGGGAAGGACAGAAGATTCGCGATGTGTCCATTATTTTGATAATGCATGCATGCACAGTATATATGAGTACAGTGAAATAATATAGTGAATATTTCTACACAGGATTATAATATCATATCACTGTAGCATGTACGAGAAACCCATACCTGAAAGAAGCTTGAAGGTATTTATTCATCACCGCTCTCGTCGTCTTCCTCGGTCTCCTTGTCACTGATTTCACTCATTCCCGAGTCACTCTCCTGGAGGTTAATGTTTAGATTTCGCACCCTATGTGCCTGTACTACTGGTGCTAGGTTTCGAGAGTGACATTATTTAAAATAAAAATAACACACGGAACACACACTATTGCACGAAAGGGCTGTATTTAATCTTTTCACAAACTGTTCTTTGTGGCGTACGAGTTAACGAGTTCCCAAACCGGGAACTTTTCTAACGGTGGAAGCGGCCCCGGCGCACACCCAGCGTCGAATAACATGGGTACCTGGGGGAAACCTTGGGGGGTAAAGGCGGTCAGGGGCGTGATGCTGATCACATCACCCCCACTCACGACCGGATCAAGAAAGTGTGGGGCGTTACCCCCACACCCCCTACACGCCTTCACGGCGTGGTGCTATGCACAGGGGAACACTTTACCTTTTTTTTTTACCTTTTTACCTTGCTACGAAAACGTTGAACTCAAACTCACCCAGACTTTCAATGTTCGAGAACGCCCAGAACAATGAAGTTCATTGTTTATATCGAGGCGAATTTAACACCCACAGTTTTCCCTAAACACAACAACTCAGCTCCGTCAACACGGTGGCAACGAAAAAAACAGGCGGAAGGAAATGAAAGGTGATGTTTCCCTGCTACCATACAAGCGGTGAGGGGCATGAAGAAGAAGAAGAAGAAGATGTTTCCCTTGTTTCTTAAAGGAACGATAACTCCGGCTGTAGGCAACGGAAATTCATGGGATTTGGACAGTCAAGTTCAAAATGTATTTCCCCATCTTATGATGAACCTTAAAGTGGCGAGTTTTATGAAAACTTCTTGCGCGCAAGAGAAATACAGAACATGGCTTTTAACTTCCGCTCCGCAGTCTCCTAACTGTACAACGCTGCACTCCTGCCATTGGCTGAACGCCACGCACACCCTCTGCGTGGCGCCGCCCGATATCGCTTCTAAAAGCGTGCGTCGTATAGATACCTGTAAATAAAGTTCCACACAACTCTATAATAATTTATTTTATTTATTTATTTCTTCTTTTGGATGGCGAAGTTAAGGCACAAGCCTTTTCTTACACTTAACCATCTCTACTTCACATTTTACAAATTGATTTGAATATCTAACAGTTTGCGAAAATATAAAACATCAAAATCCCAAAAAGTAAAAAATAAAAAGAAGCAAAGATAAAACCGAAAAAAGAAAAACAAACAGAAAAACACACACTGTAAGAAAAGTAAAAAATACACGTACAGCATGAACACACACAATAAAAATACTCAAAGATACAGAAAAATCAGTCTGTGTTTGTTCCTACAAATTTACATCAAGAAAGGTTTCATTTCACTGTCTTTCCCTGCTTTCAGTGCTGGTAAGTTGGCTCCAGAAGATGATTTCTTAATTTTGATTTGAATTGGCCGAGAGAAGAAGAGTCTCTTTTGTCATTAGGAAGGTCGTTCCACGCTCTGGTGGCAGTGACAGTGAAGGAATTTCCGTAAAACGTTGTCGGGGATGGTGAGCAGGAAGTAGTTTCGCGAACGGGTAGCAAAAGTGTGTGCTGCGCTTAGGGGTTGAAATCGTGAAAGTAGGTATAGTCGACGCGCTAGCTACGTTAACGATCGGCTGGCTTTGAAGTCGACGGAGCGCGCCCATCAGCTGCAACAATCACATTCAATGCACAGTGTTGCCACACGTCTACTCTCCACATCTACTCTACGCCACCTTGTCCCTCCGCCTTCCCACGGTCTCCACATTGAAGTTGCAAAGTACGGCAACAGCGTATCCGCAGTCATGTGACTGAGACTCCACGTGGAGTAGACGAGCACAATGGCAGCTGCGCCCATTCGCTCAAGGACTTCACGGAGTAGACGAGCAGAATGACAGCTGCGCCCATTGGCTGAAGGTTGAGTGTCATTGGACGAGAACAACACGCCCGCTATTTATCGCCACCCACGTTTGTGGCGGCAGATTTTTAAGTTCTTCGACGTTAACGAAGTAAACGCGTGTACTATATATAAGGAGGTTCTCTTGAATGCACTTAGAGCGCTGTAAGAGCGTGGAAGCGACGGCGTGTTGAAAGATCGAACCAGCCTAGGTCTTTGAAAGCCGTGGTTAGGTGGTCACTCTTCTGCCACGTTTGACTAATCGCGACAATCAGGATGAGTGGCGATTATGGTCAAAGAAATGTAACAAATACGATATTTCAAGAGTAAAATTAACCAAATTATTTCCGGGGGATTGATTCAATAAATGAAAATATCAAATAGAGTTCTCTAGAAACATTCTTTCTCAGTGCTCAGGTAAGATTGGGAAATTTTCTGTAGGCTGGTTCTCGACATAATCGTGACCGAAGTTACTCTGTAAGCTTACAGGCCTCCCCAATGGCGCAGTGGTTGCGTCGTCTCCTTGTAATCAAGGGTCGCGGGTTCGATACCCGGTGGAGGCACAAGTGGTTCGGATCCCACTTTAAACTGTAGGTCCAGTCCCGATTAGCCTTACTGTGCATAAAGTGGACTTAAAAAAACAACATATCAAACAACATATCTGTAAGCTTACACATTAAGAGGAAATACGAGATGCAAAATAAGTGAAGTTATAAAGAAAAAAATGAAATAAAATATGAACGAATGCTTGCTCATGAGAGCATGAACGAAGGAAATTTAAAACAGAGAGAAGAGAGGAGGTGGAGGCATGGATTAAAATATTGGACAACGCTTCCGAAACATCGGCCCCCACGTGGTGGGGATGAGACTCTTGTCCGAAAAGAGACTTCCGAAAGAATTTTCAAAATTCTCTTCGCAAGGAATTAAGAAATACGAGAAGAAAGATGATGAAGAAATCTCAAAAGCTCTTTCTCCATTAAGGAGTTTCTTCACTTAAACAATTTTATATTTCCTTGTGTTTTATTTCACGATGCCTCTCAAATTTTTCACACAAAGTTTCCATTCGTCTAAGGCCTGCCGGACACCGGATCTGACGCAACGCGACGCGGTAAGACGAGTCAATTTGTTGGCTAAAATCTGACATCCAAGTTTGTCCATGTACGCAGTCTAGGTTTGTCATTTATAATTTGGGGAGAGAATATTTTAGTAATATAAGGGCTCTAGCAATTAGCTTCGTCGACTAAGAGTACTCTTATAAGTACTAAGTACTAAGTATAAAAGTTTACACCAGAAGCAATGTATCATTGTTTATGTAGAATTGACGTATCAGTTTATTGTTGTTGGTTAGAAAATACGATATTAACCACTTAATGTCTACATTCAATTGCTGGCGTCAAGTTGCTCCCGTTTTCGGTCTGTGATTGGATGTCTGTGCTTGAAGTGAATGGATTGGCGCATGCGCAGATCGTTTCGTCGCAAGCTGCTCCACGCGAGACCAAATTCCAAGGACCTTTGTCGTTTTGTCGTAAACCGTCGCAACTTGTCGCAAGGTGACTATTAGTCAAAACTTTCGTCCGGTGTGCGGCCTCCATAAGAGACTTTGGTAAAACCTTCCGAGACGATTTGAGACAAAAGAAGCCTGAGAGAGAATGCAGGTTGAAAAGATGTTTCACTTCCACAAAAACTGTAGTCCTTAAGTGTGTGCACTTGAAATTGATTTGTTATTGGTATCCGAAAGTGCACTGAAATGATTTCTTGCAGATATAGATAAATTATTAACATAACATTCACTGATATTGATAACCAATAATTTCCTCATACAACGTAAAATTGCAAACGCTCCTTGAAGAACATAATTATATCTTACTTACACCTCTTTAATTAATGTACAAATAAGTGACTGCAATGAATTTTGTCTGGGATTACTCGATTGTTTTCAGAAATGGTGTATGCAGTTTTTCTTTTACTTAATGCGTGTCTCAATGAAAATTTTTGGAGGAGTAAAGATTTGTGTGAGCTTTACTCTACTTGACAAACCATGATATTTTTACCTTGAAAAGAAAATCCGTCTCGAAGTCCTTCATTACTATCAATAAGGGGACTTACGGTATCCCTAAATACATGTATAGTTAGGAATGGCCACAAAAGCGGATAACGGTTATTCTGATTTCAAATTATTCGATATCCGTTTCAGGTGCAACTGATAATCCGGTTATTCTTAATATCCGAGTATTCATATAATCTGCGTATTCAGATCGCCATTTACTTTTTCGGTAAGAATGATGTCTGAAATTAAGAACATAATTACAAAATAAATGATCTTGAGTGTGAATTATATTAGCCCTTACCTTAAACACCAGATGACGTCACAAAAGCATAGCAAGGAGTTAGAAGTTGAGGTAAACACGAGACTCACCTGAAAACAGAGAAAAAAATCATTGAGACACGCATTAAGTAAAAGAAAAACTGCAGAGGCATATACTCACATTCATGCATAAATTAGGAAATAGCCGATGCCGATAATGTTGCCGATTTTTACCGATACCGGCACCGATGCTTGAAAATTTTAACAGAATTGTTCAAAATATATTCCTGAGAATGCTTTAAATTAGTCGTGTAATTTGTGCACACCCCTGTATTAAATTAAGGGGAGGATTCCGCTCCAATTTTAAGCATCAATTTACCAGAGTTTTAGCTCAAAACCAAAAGAGATGCCGAACAAATGTTCTCCGGTTACCAGCCAAGTTGAATAAGGGTTAGTGCTCAACGTGAGTCCCTCATGCGCTCGAAACATGCTAACGCCGAGCTAACGCCGACTTAACCTGGCTGGTAACCCAAGAACATGCGTTCGAATCGCCGAGCCTCCTAGCGGAGTGGTTAGCATTGGGGATGGACACAAAATTCGAATAACGGATATCCGATTTCAAATTATCCGTTTTGAATGCAACGGGTAATCGGACATGTGGATATCAAAAACGGATTTATTAGTGAAACACGTATAAACACGGATAATCCTCATATGAGAATATCCTATATTTGGATATATGGAATCCGGATAGAAAATGGACATCCCTAGTTAGAACGCCTGGGATCTCTGGTTCGAATTCCGGCCTGGGCATAAGTGTCCTTCGTGAGTATCACTTCATCAATTTCATCATAAGTCATCTTCATCTTCACGATTCGTGGCAGAAAAGCGAAGTAAAATAAAACAAAACTGCAGTAGATAGTAGATTGTTAAGCATATATATAATGTTATATCATCCTTAAATATAAATGTTCAGTTGTTTTAGTTGTCATGCATGGAGTTATCCATGTTGTAATATTCTTAGTTGTGGATTAAATTGTTTTTTTCTTTATATAAAAAATCGAACCCACGTGAGTTTTCGCGGTTGGTAACGCAGCAAAAACAAAATAATCACGCCGTCAGGAAAGCTACAATTCTTAGAAATAGATATCTTAAGCAATTTTCATCGTTCAGCAGCAAGCTACGAAAAATTGTACATAAATCTACTCACTACTAAAGTTAATATTTGGCTTCACGATAAAGCTCCGAACACTATTGAATCTTATTGTTTTGGATTTGAATAACACTATTTAACTACTGTTTTGATATTGTTTCCATCCTGTTTAAAATTACCTCTGCTGTACTGAAAATTTATTTAATAAATAAATAAAAAGCTTCAGTTATGCCTCCATCCTAGTTTTATCCCTTCGTAACCGAAAAGGAAGGAACTCCCGCTCCCATCCGCATACATTCGAGGGTATGCGCTTATGTTCTGGTACTTAAAAGGGCCAGAACGTTTTTTCCACGGAATATCGGTTCCCCCGTTTTCATTTCCTCGTGGCTTTATTTGGTTCAAAGAATACATATAGATACATTCCTGCAAGTTACAATGACTTTGGCTTAAGTATGAAGTGTGATAGTAGTGTCAGGTATGAGTGGGATACACGTTGTGCGAGTGTCTTGAGATGGGGGGAAATGGTATGTTGAGAGTACGCCATTATTGACTATTCTGGAAGCTCCAGGAGAGGTTAATCCTGGGATTCGTTAGGATAGCAAGGTTGTGAAAGATGAAGGTGACAGAAAAATAGTACTTAAGAGAAGTGGGTAAGTGAAGAGTTCTAGATGTGTGTATGTGCAATTCTGTCTGGTTTTGGTGAGATACGTTTGGTATGTTTCTTTTCTTTTCTATAAAAAACTATAACCCACTAAAGCCACCGAAGAATGGAACATACCAGCCTCCATATCATGCCCCTAGCAAGGGGTAGACTAGGAGGGGGGGCTGAAGCCTAGGGCGCCTTACACGGAGGACGCTGTTCAAAGCTTTGAAAAGAAAAACAGCAAAGTCAGAATCTGCGACCAAGAAATTTACAATTGGCAGACGCATATTCTGGTAACACACTGCTGAAATTCTTAGTCTCCTAAAGTAGTAGTAATTGTACGCTTTAAAGTATGATCGTGAGGCACGAAGACAACTTCGCCGGCCCCCGAGGCGCAGGGGTTAGCACATCGCGCTACGGCGCCAGGGGACCCAGGTTCGAATCCTGGCCTGGCCATGGATGTTTGTGATTGTCTAATCATCAATTTCATCATGTCATCACTCATCCCCATCTTTGAAAATTTGGCAAAAGTGGCACAAGAAACGAAGTAAAATAAAGCAAATCAATCAATCAACGAAGATACAATTCTCAAATATGCTAAACTTAATTTTTAGTAATTCAGAAATGCAAACCACGAGCCTTTAATTATAACCTACATTATCTTAAAAAATGAAATTTCCATTGTTTCTTTTCAAAATTTGTAGCATGTATATATCAGAAACCATGGCATAAGAAGAAAATATCAAAGGACGAACATAAAATGCCGCTGCTTTGTAGTGCGGGGGTTGCCAAGATATCTAGCTACGAGGCTTCCCCATATTACCAACGTAAGTCACCTTCATAGCGTCTATCCTCGCCAGAAAAAAAACGGGGGGCGAGGGAGGGGGGGTAGTGTTCTCCTCGAGGATAAAGAAACAGCCATTGATCATTCTCGATGTTATCTCTCACCTCTTTCTTCCCCACGTGGATGAGTTTCGGGTTATTTCTTCATCTTTCCATTTTGTGAACCGTTTCATTATCTCTTCCACCACATACTTCTTCGTGGGATCCACAACGACAACTCACAATTATCTGCAGTCGGATTTCTTCTGCATTCTTTCTCACTTTCTCTTATCTTTTCCCTGTCTACTTTTTGTCACTGACATTCCCTTTTATTCTATTACTCTTGCATTTATCGCTCGTTTGCCTTACATCTCAGAATGTACTAAGGAGGGAAAATACACTTGGGCCCTTTTTTTATTAGCTAAGCGAGCGAAAAGTTAATTTATTAAGTAAAAGTATTACTTTATCGCTGGTAATGTCCGTATAAAGTCTCATTTTAGTGAAGGCGCGTGAAACGTTTCACATTTTCTCACTGTCTCAGTGGAATCCAGGATGCATAAAAATCATGACTTTTTATTTTAAAATCATTTTTTATGATTTTTTTATTTAAATCAATTATTTAATTTTTAAATAAATCGCGCTTAAAATTGCATTGGCACCGTACATATAAAGGGTGTCTCAAAAATATTTTCGTTTTTAAAACTATTAAAATAAATACTTAAATTTTTTGTATAAAGATAAATTCATTACCAAAATAAAACTTAAACAGTAAATTTTTATTTGTGGAAAAGAATATTGGAGAAAAGGTGACCGTTCATGTTTTCACATTCAATTATTCTTGAAGCGCTCAGAAGTTACAGTTTGAGCATTACCATGATCGTTTTCTGATTAATCAAATTTTCACATAAAAGGGCATGTTAATAAACAGAACTGCCGATACTGGGCAGAGGAAAACCCCAAAAACCTTCATGAGACGCCATTACATTCACCTAAAGTTGTCGTCTGGGCTGCCCTATCAAGCCAAGGAATCATTGGCCCTTAGTTTCTTTAAGATGATCATGGTAATGCTCAAACTGTAACTTCTGAGCGCTTCAAGAATAATTGAATGTGAAAACATGAACGCTCACCATTTGTCCAATACTCTTTTCCACAAATAAAAATTTACTGTTTAAGTTTTCTTTTGGTAATGAATTTATCTTTATACAAAAAATTTAAGTATTTATTCTAATAGTTTTAAAAACGAAAATATTTCTGAGACACCCTCAGATATATGTTGTTTTTTTTTTGTAGAAAGGCTTCTTCTGTAAACTATTTGAACAGTTTGAATAAAGAGAATAAAAAAAATACATGTAATTATACATTTTTCTGTTTCTGGTACTGTATAAACCTACTATGGAAATGTTTGTTGAGTGTATTAATGAAACTTAACTTTTCTTCTAATGAAAATAAAACATTCTGTACTATATAATTGTAACTTAAAATATATTTATTGCCATTGCGGCTGAATTTTGGCGGAAAAGTGAAGTAAAATAAACCAAATGAACCAATCAACAAACACGACTCAACAGACGATTATCCTGGTTGTGGGTCCAGTCGCCAGAGCCTCGCTGGCCTGCAAGGAGCCGTTACAGGGGCGTATTACATTCTAATGAGGTTGACTTTCAGGTACGTCACCAGAAAATCACTCCTTACACCCCGTGATGACGCTAGGGTCTACGATGACGAAAATTCTACGAATCTACACATGTGACAGCACAGATAAACGTAATATACGCAGGTATTGAACTCAGGCAGCAAACTTTCTGCGCTTTAAAATTACCGTCTGCAAGAAGTTCCAGTATCGCCCGCTTGAAGGCGCCTGCTTTCACTTGTTGATCAAACTATTTACAAGAGATGGCGCTGCTAAGATAAGATGGTTTGCATTTACATGCTGTGATATTGGACATGTCAATTTGTGTTCACATTACAATATACTAATACAATGAAATGCAATTATAATATATAGTGAGTTGATACGTTGATAATATCAATACTTTTATCTGTGGCAAAAGTTAACAGAACCGTCCAAAATAAGAAATCCTTGTTCTGTCGCTTGAATGCACATCCAGGAATAATGGTATGAATAACTTGATGGGGCTGGCAAGGGCGTCTCCCCCAAGGAGGTGGGGGGAGAGGGAGATTGTTCTCGGCTCAAAAGAGCCTCGATCGGGAAGACTTTGGTTGTTGGGAAGAGAAGATTAATTTTCTTATCGGCAGATGTCGCTGGAAGTTAATCCGAGCACTTCAGGCGCAAGACAGAGGGGAGAAGGGGGGAGGTCTCCCCCTTTTCTCTCTCAAAATCCTCGCAGGAAGCGACTTCATTCCGGGGACTTACGTTCAGAAGTCACTCATTGGTTGTGAGGGGACGCCATTTGCATTTTAAGTGGAATTCCTTTGTCATTCGAATCAAGTCGCGGTTCCTCGGGGTAAGGGGAGGGAGTGGAGTTCTCCGAAGCGGTTTCTAAGTGGATGTCTCATTCCCTCAAGACTGTGTACGCAGCACCGTCGAAACACAGCCCCATTCACATTAAACTACAGTATCTCAACTAAGTGCATTGTTCGATTGATTGCTTACCAAAACTATGGATCCTTTGATATTTGCACCTGTCACTTAGTACGGGGTCTAGTGACTTAAGGCCGAATCACACGGAACTGGATTTCCAGTTAGTTGGCGCTGAACTGGCTACCTGACCGGAAGTGTTGGCTGCCTGGCTGGCTGCTTGACTTGTTTTGAGGAATAGGCCATGTTCTAATTGCATCTGGTTTTTCTCGACTGGATTCTGTGCAACAGCCTATCAGAGCAAAGTTTGGCCATGGGAAAATAATCTGCGAGTTTGCGAAGGGAAGGTTTTTTATCTGTGGTTTCCGAGTGTATGTTTTTGTTCACTTCTCCTCGATTAAAGAAAAAGTATAGAGATGACGTGAATTCGTGTGCAGCCATTAATATTTAGGTATTTATGCAAAGAGGTGAGATTTGCACGTGACAAATATGATTAGTCGACAATGACAATCCTTATTATTACAAGTGTATTAAATGTTTGAAATATTAGTTGAACAAAATATTTGTTGTGATTGAATCCTGCGAATGTCATGTATGAACATGCATACCAGAGTTCATTAAAAAGCTTGTTCAGTTCGCATTGATTACCATACTTTCCTTCGAGCCAATTTATAGTCCATACAAATTGCTTGTCCATCTTTGTAGATTGTCTGCTCTGCGCAATGTCTTATGGGAACAAGCACCGTGAGAGGCGAAAACTAGCAGATGGGTAGCCAGTCCAGCGCCAACTTGAACATTCCTACAGGGCTTAACAAAATGCTCGACAGAGCTCCTGTACAGAGGCGTAGGGAGGGTTCCGTCCGGGACAGGCCCACTAGCGTACGCAGGACTCTTCCGGGGGGGTTGCGTTCTAGGGGGGAGTAAGATATACAATAAAATTCGAGGTACAACCCAAAAGTTCGGGGACTCGGCTCACAGTTCCTTACCGTGATCACTTCAAAACAGCGACGCACAACCACCTTCAAAATAATCTCCTTGGGCGACGATTAACTTTTCCCATTGCTGGTAGAGCTGTTGGGGAAGCAGCGTTTGCAACCTCCTGCAAGGTTGCTCTCACCTCAGTTTCTGGTGGATAAGTCTGGTAAATAGGCGGGAGATTCCAGCAGTTCTCGAGGTTCTCCTTGATTCTCAACAATGGCTGGACCCGATAAAGTTGTATGTATGTACAACGTAATTGTCATTTACATCACACATTGTGTGTGAACTTTATTTGAGAACTGCGGACTGAAAAGTAGGCACCCTAGCACGGAATTCTTATAGTAAGTAGCTTACTATACAATGGAAGGGAATCGTAACTGAAATTCAGCACTGCTAGCAGATGTTTGCAGTACCTTCTGTATGTCGTTAACTTTGTATTATGGAGAGGGAATGGTTCAATGTAGAGTTAGATTGTTTTGTAAAATGAGCATTTTACAATTACGACCACGCATTTAAATATAAGAAAAAGTTCAGGAAAGTATAGTCTTAATCATTTTTTCTTTCCCACCCGATTCCAGGACATTTGTGCATCCTGAAGAAACTATTCGGAACACTGGGTCAAATGATACCATTCCGGGATTGTCCCTGAAAATCCGGGACGTATAGCGTCCCTAGGTATGATCTGGCTATCAAAATCCACTCTGCCACCACATGAAAGGTCACACATTTATTAAATTAAGTCTATCTACGAACCTCTAACTTTTCTACATAAAATGAGCAGAAAATGATTTTGAAAAAGCTAATCCCAGCTCTCTTTAAAAAAGAATTACAATGTTAGAATTAGTCTTTTCCTCCTTGCTACGAAATTGAAAGTAACATCATCCGTGTTATTTTAATATTCGTATGTATGTACACTTAACAGTGCAAGGTCCATTAGTCGAGGATCTGCCGTTGAATTGCGAGGACATTTTTTCAATCTCCTTAATGTTAAACACATCCTCTCGGGTGTTGAAGATGAAACTGGCAGTGTAGCCAAGATCACCAACAATTTGTGCATATTTGAGTACAGGAGCTTGTCACAATTTTCTACTGCATACGATGCAGACCCTGGACATGTCTTTTCAATTACTGTTTGCCACATTTTTCATTCAGATTTGAAAATGTAAAAAATATCAACCAGGCCATCCAACATTTTGATACGCTAGTAGTGCATATTAGTTGTTTCAACGCAGTACTTAGTAGGTATCCTCTTTTTTTACTAATTGAATATCACTTTTTGACATATTTTGACAATTTTTTGTCGATGTTTTAGCGTTTAGCGATGTTTTAGTACAAATTTTCACTATACTCATTTTTCCCCCACTCGTACTTGGTAGGTATATTATGATCTTACGTGATACAACTTAACCTATCCTTTTTTTTTACGATTATTTAATTTTTTTTACGATCCTAAGTGATATAACTTAACCTATTATTTTTTTATTTATGCACTGTTTGAACGTCATCATTTGAGGATCATATTTTGTAGGTATTTTTTTTTTTATCAATCGAATATAAGTTTTTGACATATTTTGACAATTTTTTGTCGATGTTATAGCGTTTAGCGATGTTTTAGTACAAATTTTCACTGCACTCATTTTTTTCCATTTATACTTGGTAGGTATATCACGATCTTACGTGATACAACTTAACCTATCCTTTTTTTTTACGATTTTTTAATTTTTTTTACGATCCTAAGTGATATAACTTAACCTATCATTTTTTTTATTTACGCACCGAACTAACCTACAAGGGACTCTGTTTGTTTTAATATTTCAGTATTATAAGGTTTTCACAAATTTTATATAACCTAAAATGTGTTGGATGTTGATTTTTAGTATGTGGCAATTTTTTATGAATTTTAAAACTGCTCTGTGACCCTCTCGTTCTTCACGTCGTAGGCGAAGGACTTCTCCGCAATCAGGATGACACTGCATAGGGTATCCTCTGGCAAGGCATCGTGGAACTCGCAGACGACCTTGATGTTGGTTCGATCGTTGACCACAACCTTCTTCCTCTTAGATGTGTTGATGACGGTCATGGGTCTCCGGGCTTTGAATTCGCTGGGCGTGTAGTACATGTCCACGCTTCCCTCGGTCACGCGTTTGTAAGCCGAAAACGCTTCGTAAAGTTTGAGGTAATCGTCTTTGGTCACGTCGAGGTTGTAATTCTCACGCGGGAACACTTCGTTACGTCCATTCTTCAGATAAACGTTCTTGATCTTGCAGTCGTCGAACTTGCTGGAATCTTTCTCCTGATTGTTATCGCGCCCGGTCTGAAAAAGCACTACGACGAAATCTGGCATGTCGAACTGTATGTTGTTGAACTGCGTCGTCACGTCGAATTCCATGTGACTTCCCAACGCCATCTTCTGCACGCACTGGTAACCGTGAAAGTGAATCAACACCTGCGGACTTTTCAAGATCTCCGCTTTGTACTTGAGGGCGTAGTTCGTTTCGTATTCCACCACCGGCATTCTCAATTCCATGCTCCGGATGACGCATTTCGCCGCTTCGGGTAAAGTGTTGGCTATCGGCGTGGTGCCGTCCGGACCCAAAGTAGCGTATCGCATCAGTGCGTCGTTGTCGTTGGCCGCTCTTCGAAACGTGACCCTCAGTCCTCCCTTCCACATGATCTCCTTGTAGTCCGAGAAGAAACCAGGCAGCAGACGCATGGGAAAGAGCACCGTGTGACTTTTCGTCGATATTTTGGTCCCGGCTTCGAATCCGCCGGCCTGGTAGTACGCTGCGTCCGTTTTGGATAATTTCAACGTTCCCACTGCCGTCGACGTGATGCCTGGATAATCTATTCTGTCGATGACGGTGTTGTGTTTCCTCACCTTCACCTGCGAGAACAGGTGAGGCACGAAGTTGTCCACGAGTATCAAGTTTGCTGCTGCGGGAAACGCGTCTCCGCTTTCCTTCTTCACCACGTCGAATTGAAGGTAGAGGTCTGCTCTGTGAGGATGAACGAACCCATCGCCTACGTCCACGTCGTATTCGATCTCCCTGTTCGCCTCGTTGAGATTGGCGAACGTGCGACGGTTGGGAGGGAAAGATTGCAATTCGTAACTTTCGATTTGCTCCATTTTACATGTATGGTTATTTATTATACGTTGATCTCCACGATGGCCGTCGTAGTGGCACCTGCGAAATCCACCACGTCTCCTTTCTTGTTCGTCACCACCAACTCTATGTCGTCTATGCGGTTGCGACATACTGGAAAATAGATCGGCGAAGAGGGCGTGTAGATGATCGGTTCCATGAACTCGGAACTTGGTTTGAAAGTGGCTATGATTCCCGTCTGCTTGTGACTTCCTAACAATCCGTCCGAAGATTTCGTGATCATACCTTCGGCCACGTTACAGTGTACGTTCAGAGTCTCTATGGCCAAGAATTTAGGAATGTTGGTTGCTACGTGCTTGATGCCAGCTTCGAGTTTGGTGTTGTTCTCGAAACCTAAAAGTTCTCCCATGGTGCCCAGGTCCACGGTCTCCGTCGCGGATAGGATTTCCACTCTGTGCGTGACCGAATTTTGAGAAAGGTATGTGCCTTTGGGTAATTGAGCTTGCAAAGTGGAAAGATTGTATTGGCCTGGCGTGACGACGATGTGTTCGCTTCCGACGCTAATTTTGTTGTTGTGCTGGGTGACGTTAGGTATGAGGTACATGCTGTAGAATGCACGCAGAGCCACGGATTTAGGATAGACGATGTCGTCGTGCAGCGTGAGTTTCAAGATTGAAGATTCGCTCGTGAGATGGAACACGCCCATCCTAGTGATGCTGTTTGAGGTTCCACAATGCTTTCTGGAAATCCTCGATCGTAGGGTTATTTATTTTAGAGAGAAACGCGAGCACGGAGAGGCAGAGATGACCGCAGTTCACGTCTCCGAAATCTTGAATGCGTTCGTCGTTGTAGTATATGGAGGTTTTGTTCGTTTTCAGATAATAGACTAAATTTGTAGGTGGAACACCTCCGAAAGAATCGAAAACGAATGCTTTATCATCATTTTTGTGGTAACATATCCAATGCGTGCCTGGATTTTCTTGACCGTCCAAGTTGACTACTCCGCATTCTCTTCTTTTGACGGTTGAAGGTAACGAGTCGGACATGAAAACTCCTCTGAAGTGTTTGATTTGTAACGGTTCGATCAGAGATTCAATGTCTCGGTTGGTGAGTGCTTCTGTTTCTTTTTTTTAAACTTTCTCATCACGCCCTTCCCCTTTTTCTTCTCCATGGCCAGGTTGTGACGTTTCTGTTCTTCCAATTCCGCCTTGTTCTTCTTCGAGTCGATGACGGTTTTCGCGATGGCGGCACTTCCGCCGGCCAAACTTCCAACGGCCCCCAATGCTGCCAGGATGGCCGGGATGCTGAATATGAAACCTCCGATTTTTTGCTGTTTCCGCGAACGCTGCAATCTTTTCAATTGAGGTGTGCTGAGCAGCAATTTCATTCCATGTCCTTTCGACAAGCAAGAACGTTTCTTCTCGCGTTGTTTCTTGGTGAGTAACCCATCGAGGGCACCTAGATTTTTAAGATTGGAGTATGGTATCTGGTACACGACACCCTTGGGCTTCATGTTGATGCTCTATGTGTTATTTTCACGGTATGTTATTTATATATATATTCTGAGATTTTTTTTTGTGTAGTATTTTTACGGTATGTTATTTATATATTTTCAAGGCCTCGCAGTCGTTACACAAATTCTATTACGTGCTTCGTTTTCTTGCCAAGAAGTTCCTTTGTCCCCTTGTACACGATTCGAGTTTTGTTCTCGATTAAAATAGATAGCTTCTCGTCGGATAACATGTTAGCGTATCGATCTGGTAAAAATAGACTGTATTGTGCGTTGAGCAACAGGCGTACCTTGGGACCATACTGGGTAGAAACGATTGAACCGGAAGTTATCGTGTAAGGTTTGTCGACTTCCAATTCCTGAATTTTTACATACTCGACTGACAAATTTAGCATTTGTTTTAATGCTTGGAGATCGCTCATTTTTTCAGTTGTCAGAGTGTTAGAGAGAAATTTAATTGCTTTTTTTTCACGATGTGTGTTATTTATATATACCGAAGATTATTTTTTTACGATGTGTGTTATTTATATATCAAGTTTTTTTTTTACGGTATGTTATTTATATACCCCACCCCAATTTTTGTTTCGTGTTCATGGCGATGGTGGTACCCAGTGCGGCGACCCGTTCACCCAGCGATGCGTCTCTACTCACGAACCTTTCGAAAGCTGCGTGCTCTAATTTTCTGTCTGCTTCGTGACGTGCATCCAGATCCGTCTGCGTAGTGTTGTAAGCGATGTCGTGATCTTTGCATGCGGCGTCCAACGGATTCACACCCTTGTCTCCTCTCTCCAATCTTTTCTCGAGTTTGGTACCCGGCCCGCAGTACTGGTAGCCAGGTAGATGCATCTCGAAAGGTAACTTGTTGATGATGTCGTTCACGAGTCCCTTTCCTTCGGCCACGTTCCAAAATTTCGGAGGCAGCGTGTTGATGATTTTGATCAGGTAACCTATGCCCTTGTCGTCGTTCACGATGAAGTTGGAAAGTTTCGTGCTGATCATGTCCACGATGCCAACCTTCTCGTTGTAGAAATTACGGTTGCCTGCATTCTCTTCGCCGGCTATCACCAACAATCGGTCCACGAGTTTCCTAACGTCGTCCACCCAAACGAATTCTTTGGGTAACGCGTTGTAGCGTTTGACGCCGCTGCCTGTTTTGACCTGGTTCCAAATCGGTTTGATGAGATTCCTGTACTTCTCGCCGCTGCTCGATTTCACCCTATTCTGCGAGGCGTCGTTGTTCTGGTACAAGGCATCCGTCATGATCAGAATTTCCTTGTAACTTTGGTAATCTTCGTCGGTGTAATCTTTCGGCTGCTTTTTGGCGACGAGTTCCCACAGTCCCACCGTACCCGGATACCTGTTCCAACTATCCTTGTCGCCTAAATTGACTTTAATGTCGTTGCCTTCGAAGGTCACCTTCGATTTCCCAATCTTCCACACCACACCGCCGCCTTCGCTGGTTTCCATGCTGGGATACAATCCGAACACTTCATCCTTGTCGAATTTCCCCGTGCTCAGGTAGTCTCGTGCCAAAGGTCCCAACTCGATTTTATCCGAAGACGACGTGCTGCCTATGGCTCGACGTCGTGCCGGTGCATCCTTCAGTTCGAACGGTGTCGAAGGAATGCTCGAAATGGGTGTGGGTACGGCGTAACTTTTAGCTGCGAGCGGTACGAGTTCATTAATCAAATTTTTATTTTGTTCCGTGACACTTTTAATTTCTTTACCTAGACTGCTGATGGCATCGATCACGGGTTGATCCTGACGTTTCTTCTCTTCGTAGAATCCGCGATTCTCGGATTTCCAACCTTTGAAGCGTTTCGCGAGGTAATCACGAAGCTTGAGATTTTCGTCTTCGATTTTTCGTTTCGTCATGACGTTATTTATATACGTCGTTTCTCACAACGTTGCAACGTTTAGAAAATCGTTGATTTTGTTTCTGTATTTTCCGTCGTTGGGTTTTCTCGTCATGTCGATCGTCGCGAATCCGAAATCGTCACCGTTCCAGCAAGTAGAGCAGCCTTCCGAAAATTGATTGTAGTTCATGTCTCCGCCTACGTAGTCATCGTACGCGTGCTTGAGGTTGGTGTGATCTTGACGAAACAAACATATGAAATTGGCGTTGTCGCGCACTAACTGTTTTGGAATTTTGGAAAACGTTTGAGCCAGGTAAAAACAATCCATTCCTTTGTGACGACCTTGCGTGAAAAAGTTGCGAATTTCATTTTGATTTTCCAGGATGGCGTCGTCGAACACAACGACTGAATTTTCACGACAATCGTCGAGTGGTTTTATTTCCGAGGCGAATGTTGCAATGTCCAGACCATCGTACAGTTTCATCAGTTGCTGGTATTTGGATTGCTCCAAACTTTTCGAGAACACGTACAGGTGCCTGTTCTTCCAATTTAACCAATTCGGTGCGAGGAGAAAATTGTCCACGAGCAGTGTCGTTTTCCCACACCCCGAAGGACCTACGATCAGACAGCGGATGCTGTCGGGAAGCAACTCGCCGTTCTTTTTTTTTCTCGTTTGACTTTCCGGATCCGGTAGACGCTTCACCACGTTCCACGTACTCACAAGATCACTTCGTCCGCGTCGATCCAACTCTTTTCCGGAAGTCCCAGCCATTTGACCAAAAGTTTGTCACCTTTCCTACGCAATACTTTCTCGATGAGGTACGTGTCGGGGTGTTTCGTTTTAGAGAGTTCCTCTTCGTAAAATCTTCCTTTCAAAATCTCGCCGCTACTATCTTTTATTATATACGTGTGTCGGTTTCCAGGTAGAACTCGAACCATCGTAAAGAGTTCCGTGCTCCAATTTTTTGTGAATCCCTTCTCGAAGGTGCGTTTGAATTTGCTGATCCTCACCTGGTCTCCAATTTTGTATTTAGCTTTTTTTGTCGTGGGTGTGTACTTTGGACAGTAAACTGTAGAAATTAAACGCTGCTCGTCGGACTTGGTAACGTCGGCTGGCTTCATGCCTATTGTTCTGTGCACCGTGTGATTATAGGTGTCGACGAGTTCCGGCAGGATGTCGACCCATTTGTAATTTCCCCGAAGCGTGAATCGTTTCCACATGTGTGTTTTCAAGGTTCGATTGAATCTTTCCACGATGCTGGCTTTGATGTGACTGAAGGTCGAATAATGTCGAATCTTGTGTTTTTGAATAAACTTTTGGAATACGGCGTTGTAAAATTCTTTACCGTTGTCCGTTTGCAGAAACCGTGGTCGTCTGCCGCCGCTTTCGTGAAAAATTAATTTGAATGCTTCCGTGACGCATGTTCCTGTTTTCGCCTTCAAAGGTAGAGCCCATGCGAATTTCGAAAACGTGTCTATGACGGTGAGAAGGTACTTGTTGCCCTTGTTCAATTTATGCACGTTTTTCAAATTGCCGCTACTCATCTCCACGAGGTCGCTTTGCCAGAGGTCGTCGATGCCCTTGGTTACCACAGCCAAACGTTCGTAGTTACGGCGTGCAGGTTTATGCAATTCTTCGACGATGGCTTGCCTAGACATTTTTTTAGAGATTACGTTTCAAGAGAAGCACAAGCGTGATGGGATTCAAAGAGGGTGGCACTTCGCTCGTGTTTTGAATGATCAGCTTATCGCCGGCACTCACGTCGAAAACGGTAAGATCTTCGTCTTCGTGTATTTCATATATGTTGCGCGTTTCGTTCCAACGCGCCAGAGGAATGTTTCCTGCTTTCTGGACACCACGATTCGATATCAAGGTCATGGTGGGAACGCTAGCTTTTCTACCATGAGACCAGTACGAAAATTCGTTTATCTGAATCGTGCCATCGAGGAGAAACTTGTAGTACGGATGATAAGGATGCAACATGTACAGTTTGTTACCTTCGACGAACGTGGAGATTCTCTGTTGATTGGGTACGCTGTTGATTTCGATGGCTTGCAGAAAATGCAGTTTAGCGAATTTAGTGTCGACGCCGAGCAGATTACTGTGAACTTGTCCGAGTTTATTTTCGATGGGGAGCAAATGCTCGACTATGGTATCCGTTACGGTAGAAAACGACGGTTTGATTTTCACTTCCACGTTCAACTGCTTGTAGTTTTCGTTGAGTTCTTGCAACTTGGCACCGAAAGAGGCCAGCGTCGATTCCTGCGTGGACTCCAGCACTCCAACTTGATCTCTGATGTTGACGACAATGTTCTGAAGGTTCTCGACTTGATTCAATTTCGAGCTCTTCTCGGTAAGATCGTTCACGATGCTTCGCATCTCTGTAAACTGCGTGTGAAGGTCGGCGACGCTCTGCGAAGTGGGCAGCGTCGACACCAGCGAACTAATTTCGTCTCGAATCTGTTCCACGTTCGCCGTTTCCGTTTCTAGTCGTTTCAACATTCGAGATATGTTTCTTTTCAAAGCGTGCAATTCTTTGGAGGTGGGGAGATTGGTCACTTTACTCTCGAGATCGCTCAATGAACTTTTGATGTCGCTCGATTCGGATAGTGCCGTCACCGCCGTTTTCAATTTTTCCAAATCTTCGCTCGAAGGCACGCTCGTCCGTAACGATTCCAAGTCACCCTGTATGTTGTCGAGTACGTGATGAAAATGAGCGAGATTCGTTTCGACGTTCAAATTTTCTAAATATTCGATCTTCTGCTGAACCGTGCTCAACGTGTCTTGAATGCTCGTCAACGCTCTCGCTTCAGCGTGAATATTTTTAATTTCTTCGTTGATCAATTCCAAGGACGCCTGAAGCGTAGCGATGGTGGTTTGAATGTGTTCGAAATCTTGATAGGCCTCCAATTGAATTTTTATGTTCGCGACGCTTTTACCGATGACCTGCAGTTCGTCCGACGATGGTAGGTTCGTCATTGTATCTTCCAAAGTCTGCAACTTGGATTTAATTTCTTCCAACGTGCTGGTGAATTCTTCTTGTAATTTGGAAACGACGACATGCAAGCGTTCTGCGTCTATATCGTTCACGACGGTTTGAAGTTCAGAGAAATTCTTTTCTATTGCGGAAGTTCGTTCTTCGATTTCGAGTTTCAATTTTTCCAAATCTTCATTTTTCGATTGAAATTGCTGTAATTTGGCCAAATCATTTTGAAGCGAATCCACGCTCAACTGTATATTTTGAACGTTGTCGTAAGAAGGTACGTCGACATAATTTTTTATCAGCGTTTTGAGTTCGGAATCGATTTTCAGAATGGGGTCGAGACATTGCGTTTGGAGCGTAGCGATTTCCGACTCTAAACTTTTGTTTAAGGTTTCCTGCAAAGCGATCAAATCGGTCCTCAACTTCTTAACTCGAATGTCCAACATGAGAATCTCTTCTGCGTGGTCTACACGCTTGGTGTTGCCGAAAATGTCGTTAGGCATTTTTGGTTAACGGTTATTTATAATAGGATAGACGATTCGTAATTCTACGAAGAGAGGAATAAGTTTGTCGTAATCTCCGAGGAGTTCCATGTAAAAATAATCTCCTGCAGACACATCGTACGTAATGTTAGAAAGCATCTTGTCGTGCTTGATTCGAAAAATGTTCTTGCCGGTAGAAATTTTGATTTCGCCTGCGTTTTCCGGATTCACGGTGATTTGAAGTTTCCCGTCGATCGGAATTTCGTAGAAATGTAAATTGTTATTAAAAACATAAAACATCTTGCCCACATCGTCATTCAGTTTCGTCCAAATGCTGTTGAGGTGAATGATCAACAGACCGTTGAGTTTAGGTAACACGGAAGGTAAGACTTCATGATCTGGTATGGTTTCCATAATGATCTGTTTTTTGAAACCGAACAAATTCATAGGCATGCTGGTTATTTATTCTCACAACGTTGCAACGTTTAGAAAGTCGTTGATTTTGTTTCTGTATTTTCCGTCGTTGGGTTTCCTCGTCACGTCGATCGTCGCGAATCCGAAATCGTCAGCGTTCCGAAAATTGATTGATCAACAGACCGTTGAGTTTAGATAACATGGAAGGTAGAAATTCATGATCTGCCGTGCGGTGTACAGTCTCCATTGTTTGCTTTCGGAAACCAAAGTGATTCATTGTCCTTGCTAGTTATTTATTGTGTATGTGAGATAGTTAATTTTTTTTATTTTAGTTATAGTTATTTAAGTTCATTTTTTTTTCATTTGCATTGCCTACAATTTTTACTAATTTCTAAACGATAGTGTCCCCAAGGCAACGTGTGGATTCCACAAGACAAAATACATCTTTTATCGTCATGCGGATCTAATGCTACTTTCCTAACTTTGTTTGTTGTAATCACGTGGTCTACACTTTGGATTCTTTGTTCTATGCTTAGTATCGTCGATTGTGAGTAAAGGCAATCGATGTAATCGTGGAAGGTGAGTTTGTTCTCCACCGTATTTTTGCCCACACCTTTTGCTTTCTTCGTGACGCTACTCTCTGTTCTCATGGCATACATCTTCGAACGCAAACCCGCGAACTCGACAATAATATCACCGTTACATTCATCTTTCAGTTTACCTAGGACTTTTTTGTTGAGGGATGGAATTCCAAATCTGTTGGGTTGAGGGTACGCAGAAGTATCGAAATACTCAAGCATGGAAGGATTTTTTATGTCTTCGTATAGGTTAGGTGTTTGTATGCTGTAAATGAAGCTGTCGGTGTCCGTGTACAAAAGTGATATTTTATCATTGTAGAAGGGTTTCATCACGTCATAATGAAATTCGAACATGTAAAGTTTCGACAAGTCGAGAACCGTTGCGCCAACGTAAATTGGTTTTCTGAATTTCATCAATTTTATATGTAGATTGAAAAGTGCCAAATTCTCGTTGTAAATTTTTCTCGACTTGAATCTAGGATCGGCTATCCACTTCCGACATTTATTCTTATCGGAAATTAATTTCACGTCTACGTGCTTTCTAACATTCTCCATGGTCTTTCCGTACACCGCATTGTTCATTAATTTAAAAAAATCCTTGTCTAAATCGGAAGTGGCAGCTGTTCTATGTTGTGTGTTAGTTTCTATGTAAGGTCTTAACCACGTGGAATGTTTAAACTTTAGTATTCTTCTAACATTTACTATCTGAACACCCTTCCCAATTAAAAACCGGAGATTCTTGTAGTGGACGACGTATCTCTGTTTAGGGTCCAATGTTAACAAAAGCTTGTCTTGAACCGAGTCGGGTGGACATTTGATTTCGGGAGTCGGAGGCAAATCCGAAAACGTGTCGTGCAGGTGGTCGGAGAATTGGAGATCTACCTCTGCGAAGAAACCACACTCGCTATCGTCGAAATGAATAATGTCTATCGAAGTGGGATCTAACCATTCGAATCCCCCGTAAGGAAGTTTCTGAACCATGGCATGTCCGTAGAGATTATTAACGTCGGCGTAGAAGATGTAATTCGATGCTCGATTTGAATCGTAATCTTCTTTCATGTGTACGTTATTAGCTTTTGCATGTCTCTGTACGCATTGCACCATTCCACCTCGTATCCCTCTTTCGATAAATAGCAACATGTCAACGTCCGATATCAGTTCCAGCTTGACCTTTGTCTGGAATAACATTGCCGACCACGCTAATCCCGGTAGACTGTAGAAATACGCTGGATCTAATTTATAAATATTCGTTGCCGTTTTCCTGAACGCTTGAAAAACATCCGCGAGTATCGTCACGTCTAATTTTAAGTAGGCATCGTGGTAGTCTCCGAGTGTCCTACATTCTAATTTCTCCCACATGAGTTGCGCGTGTTGGTATTCTTCGTCCGTGATTTTTTTCTCTCTGAGTCTGCTGTAAAATTCTCTTGGAAGTGGAAGAGCGTCGTCGTTAAATTTAGAACCATCACTGACATATTCGTAAGGATAAATCCCTTTACGTCTAACGAGTTCTACGTCTACGTTGGGAAAACTAGCTCTAGTTATTTTAAATTGATCGTCGGTGAGTTTGTTCGCTAAAGCATCCAGACTTGCAGAGAGAAATCTATACGAATCCAGGAAGCGCATCTCGATTGTATTTTTCGTTCCCGGAATCGACACTTGCTTGCTGAGACTAATGTAGCGTTCTTCATTCTCGGCCAAGACACCTATACGTTTCGGATCGTAGCCAAGATGTCTCACAAGGTGGTGAAAATCATATCCGCTTCCGTTGTGAAAGAATATGGGGATGAATTTAGGTTTCTGGATTTTAAGATTGCACGTGTTGCAAATTCCACCTATGTAGTTTCCGCTGAAATGATCGTGGTGGAATATTTTTTTGTTCTCATCAGTGAAACTTTGATCACATACCGGACACACCTCAGTGGAATTGTAATTTTGAAGTTCATTTTCAGTTAAAGGTGCCATCGGTTTTGATGTAAGCAGTACGCTACCAATTACCTCAACCTCCTCCACCATTTTTTCCAGGAAGTGTTCGATTACATTTGGCCCGCGGTATATATATGCCTCATTTATTTTATCACGTCGCACAACAACATAGCCGAAACTATTAGGTTGATGAAGCTGGTACGGCGTTGTGGAGGAAAGTTCGGGATCCGGTTCGCAGTAGGAGAGTGGTTTGAGGAACGCCTCGAAATCTGCGACGATGATTGCAGGATGTTCCAACAATGCCTTGTGCATTTTGAATTCTTCGACTTCGTTCGTTTCGGGCATCAACATTCTAGCCGGTCTGTTGTCGCCGCAGTAAATTTTATGTTCGGCAAGTTTCTCGATAGCAATTTGACGTCCGGTGTATTTTCGATAATCGAGTTGTTTTTGATCGTCGAACGTGGTTAGGCATCTCGGACAAACTTCGATGTTGTTTGCGTGCTTGGTTGATTGACTTCTGACCAAACGTGATAGTGAACGAATTAGCGTGTAGTGATGAACATCCTCGTTTGAAATGAGAAGGAGATTAATCACACGAGCATCATCATCGTCGATATCGCTTATCCTGACGGGATGCACAAGATATTTATCTGACGTGAAGGAATACACATTAATAGCGATGCGTTTTCCTGCACGATTTTCGAACTTTGTTATATCCGACAATGTCACCGGGTATTCAATGTCAGACATTACACTTTGAAAGTCGGTCTCGTATTGTTTGTAATTAGAAACCTGTTCTGGATGATTTGACCAATGAACAGGATGCAGTGCAGCCAATATACACCAAAGGAAACACTTTTTATCGCTGTTCTGTATATTTAACACAGCCCTCTTGTGTTGAATGTTCGGTGGAAGAGGAACGTAGCTGGAAGCGCGAAGAGGCGAGAATTGGTTCACGTAAACAGTTAACGTGTGAGGACTTCCACATAGAGACCATCCCGACCCTTTAGCCTCGAAATCGTCATGTTTCTTAACCAGCTCGTTGGAAACTTTATAATAGAAGTTGTCCAAATTTTCGACGTCCGCCAAATAAAGAGTCTGGTTTTTTGTACGATGATAAAAAATACTCGTTGTGCCATCAACTTTCTCGTATTCAGAAAACAGAACAACGTATACTTTTATAGAGTTGTTTTCAAGTTTATCTTTTAAAATATTTAGTACAGATGTTTTCGTTTCATCCAAGAAACTAAGGATGTCACGACCTGGTTCTGACTTAATTGAAAAATCCTGGAGTTGGTCGTTAAATGCAGATCTAATTGGTTTGCGTTTATTAGATAATTTAATTTGCTTGGAAGTGGAAGCTTCCGTTTCTAAATTATCGATTTTCCTTTTCGATGTTCCTTGTTCGGTCGATGGTTTGCAAATTTTGAGATGTTTACTTAAATTTGTAATGCTGATCATCTTTCCGCATCGAGCACAGGGCTTAGAAGGTAACGAACGATTAATTCTCGAACCTGTTTCGCTACATCTTGCCCTGTGTACCGATAAATTGTTCCTTGAGATTAGCGTCCCACAAGTAACACATTCAGTTTTATCATTTTTACGATTGAAACTGGTGGTGGATGCCATTGCTTTCTCCAAAATCACAGAAATCAAAAAGTCTAGTATATAGCGACACAATTTTCAGGTATGTTATTTTATATAGAATTTCTTGGAGTGATTACAAAACTCAAAAATTCAATCTACTGTAAATAGAATTTCAGGTATGTTATTTATATAGAATTTCTTGTGTGCGAATACAAAAACTCAAGAATTCAATCTACTGTAAATACAATTTTCAGGTATGTTATTTTATATAGAATTTCTTGGGGTAATTACAAAACTCAAAAAATGAATCTACTGTGAATATAATTTTCAGGTATGTTATTTTATATAGAATTTTCTCGGGGGCGAATACAAAACTCAAAATCCGAGACAGTCCAGTTTAACGTGTTCATATTTGAAAAAAAATTGCAAAATACCCCGACAACGTTTCAGCTACTAGGACCTCATTACCATGAGCCTAATCCTAGTAAGCCACATACACACCTGTTCTTCGTATCGCATATGCTAGTAAGTCAGATGACATATTGGGAGAATCACATTTCCCCCAATGATCCCACCACAACAAACGTCGCACATGCTAGAAGCGTCACATCAAGCTTCAGGTATGCATCGTGGTAATCACCGAAAGTTCGGCAACCCAACTCGACCCACATAGACTGAGCATGCTTGTACTCCTCGTCGGTAATACCTGAACCTCTCAACTGGCTGTAGAACTTATCCTGGGGAGGCAGCAACTCTTCTTCGAACTTGGAAGGGTCTGTGACGTATTCGTAGGGGTAGACCCCTTTACGTCTGATGAGTGCGACATCTAAGTTCGGGAAACTTGATGTAGTAATGGCTAGTTGGTCGTCTCTGAGCTTCCCAGCAAGAGCATCGATGCTTGCCTGGAGGAACCTCAGAGAGTCGAGGAACCGAAGCTCGATGCTGTTGCTTGAGTTGGGGATCGGCACCCACTTGCTGATGCTAATATAACGCTCCTCGTTCTGCGCCAGGACATTGATTCTCGCATTGTCGTACCCTAGATGTGTAACCAAGTGATGGAAATCATATCCCGAGCCATTGTGAAAAAAGACCGGTATTTCATCAGACGGTTTCTTATACTTGCAGCATAGCACGGCATAGAATTTAGTGGAGTATGTAGCCAATGCATCGTTGAGGATGGATATTATCTTAGCTCGCTCGCTCTCCAGAAAACTACGCACATCGCAGAAGCTGTCTGATGTTATGTTAAAGTCTTCTAATAAATGCTCAAACGCAATTCGGTCTGCTTTCTTCGTCAGCTTGACGCATTTGGTAGGTGGCGATGCATCGAGGGAGGTTACTTCTACCTTTCGCTTGGAAGGTTGCGGTAGAGATGTTCCAGTGCTCTTGCAAGTAAGCTGGTGTCGCTTGAAGTAGTCAATAGAAAAATTGTTTCCACACTTAGAGCACAGTTTGGTTGCACATATTCGCTTTCCCGGCACACAAGTACGACAGTGCCTTTGAAAATGTTTACTTGACACAGTAATTTGGCACGTAGGGCAATTTTTTTCAGAACGCATAATGCAGAGATTTTTTGGGGGTATGTTATTTAATACCAAATGCTGTGCAATGCAAAATATAATTGCTCACTTTTTTTTTTAACTATTTTCTATGACCTTACTTTGGGTTTTTTTTTTCGCCAAATTATATGCTTCTAGTCTCCTATACAATACAATATACGTACAATATTGTCAACAGTATTATATTTCAGCAGGTCGCTTGTCGCCTAAACACTACAGCTCACAGGTCGGGAAAATCTGACATGAAAGCAGATAATACGCTTATGCCTTATTTATATATAATTTTCACGGGGCGTACAATATTGTCAACAGTATTATATTTCAGCAGGTCGCTTGTCCCCTAAACACTACAGCTCACAGGTCGGGAAAATCTGACATGAAAGCAGATAATACGCTTATGCCTTATTTATATATAATTTTCACGGGGCGTACAATATTGTCAACAGTATTATATTTGAGCGCGTCGCTTGTCGCCTAAACACTACAGCTCACAGGTCGGGAAAATCTGACATGAAAGCAGATAATACGCTTATGCCTTATTTATATATAATTTTCACGGGGCGTACAATATTGTCAACAGTATTATATTTGAGCGGGTCGGTTGTCGCCTAAACACTACAGCTCACAGGTTGGGAAAATCTGACATGAAAGTAGATAATACGCTTATGCCTTATTTATATATAATTTTCACGGGGCGTACAATATTGTCAACAGTATTATATTTGAGCGGGTCGGTTGTCGCCTAAACACTACAGCTCACAGGTTGGGAAAATCTGACATGAAAGTAGATAATACGCTTATGCCTTATTTATATATAATTTTCACGGGGCGTACAATATTGTTAAGAGCGTTAGTTTCCGTAGAGCTCTCTTTTTCCATCTTTCCTCTAAACAGTGAAGCTGTAGAAGACACAATTAGCTAACCTAGCATACGACATACCTTCCTAATTAATATGGATATTGTCACACATTCCTCTTATTTTATACTGTTGTAAATGGAAAAGATTATGTACGGTAAATGTTTTGTACATTATAGGAAAAAATGCAAAATATCCCCCAATTTTAATTCGAATCGAGTCGAATTTTTACATATTTCCACGCCGCTACATATTGTCCTATTTGCTTCTTTTACTTGCCTGGCTTAATTAACTCTCGCTAATTAGCATTTTTTTGGAAGAAGTCAACTAGAACAACATATGGCGGTATGAGAAATATGTAAATTAAAGAACATTTTAGCAATATATGGGCCCTAGCAATTAGCTTCGTCGACTAAGAGTACTCCTTCAAACATCTTCAGCTAGATCGTATTACTACGCGAGGACGTTTAAAATTTTTGGGTGTTGAAAAAGTTTGACCCTACTTTTTTATTTCTATTGTTTGCTAATAGATGGCGCTAATAGTACCCCCTCCCCTCCCCTCCCCCCCTCTTCTCCTCTGCTGTATGACAAATAGCACAAACATAAAAATCAAGATTTTGGAGAGCAAAACATAAAATTTGCATGCATCTGATGTCGAACCGGGAACTTTTATCTTTCTGGGAGTCAACATTATTTTTTTACTCAGTCGTCATATAACATGAACACACGCAAAGATTCACATGTGCTTTTTATTATTTTGTGTTCGGTAAGTACAAGTATATTCTTACATAAATTATTGTTTAATTTAATAAATTGTAAACTCAAAACCTGCTATACTAACACTCCTTCTGTATTTCATTAAACTATTGAAAGCGAATGTTGCGTGCATGCGGAAATAACACAGAAAAAAAAAAGCGGATGGAAGCAATTTAAAATCACTGGGGCAAGGTCAGTATTACGAGAGCGTAAAAACATGTGCTTCCATTCAACTTCGAAAAATAAGAATGAATGTGTGCATACAGAACACATATGCTTTCTTTTCACAGTTGTAAAATCATATAAATTGTGCATGAAGTAAGTTACGGGAAGGCTCTCTCTTTTATGTCTGTGTATATGTTGTACAATTAGGTACAAGTATTGTACAATTAGGTACAAATTGTTGTACAATTATTTTCCCCAGTTGCCCAGTTGGAGTTGGGGGGGGGGCATAACACTGGTATTATTTGTAATCACAGTGCTTACTCATGTATTTTGTTTAATATTTTATTTCAAATTCACTGTCAGAAACTAGTGTTGTTAGTTTCTGCATGTAGGTTTATTTACTCTGTTGGTTGTCACTGTCAAGTTTTTAGTATTCGTACAGCATAAAAAGCTATAACCCCCCTCTCAAAATATATACATTGTATACGCCAAGATGCCCAATAGCCTGGCAACACATCATGAAAAAACATGCCAAGAAGACCCAGTGGGTTTATAAGTCAGTGCTGCCAATTCCTATTTGTAGGTTAGCTTAGCCAGTGAAAGATCATATAGTAGAATTTTTGTAGAGTGGGTGTTTGCGAGTTCCACGATGCCTTGCCCGAGGATACCCTATGCAGTGTCATCCTGATTGCGGAGAAGTCCTTCGCCTACGACGTGAAGAACGAGAGGGTCACAGAGCAGTTTTAAAATTCATAAAAAATTGCCACATACTAAAAATCAACATCCAACACATTTTAGGTTATATAAAATTTGTGAAAACCTTATAATACTGAAATATTAAAACAAACAGAGTCCCTTGTAGGTTAGTTCGGTGCGTAAATAAAAAAAATGATAGGTTAAGTTATATCACTTAGGATCGTAAAAAAAATTAAAAAATCGTAAAAAAAAAGGATAGGTTAAGTTGTATCACGTAAGATCGTGATATACCTACCAAGTATAAATGGAAAAAAATGAGTGCAGTGAAAATTTGTACTAAAACATCGCTAAACGCTATAACATCGACAAAAAATTGTCAAAATATGTCAAAAACTTATATTCGATTGATAAAAAAAAAATACCTACAAAATATGATCCTCAAATGATGACGTTCAAACAGTGCATAAATAAAAAAATAATAGGTTAAGTTATATCACTTAGGATCGTAAAAAAAATTAAATAATCGTAAAAAAAAGGATAGGTTAAGTTGTATCACGTAAGATCATAATATACCTACCAAGTACGAGTGGGGGAAAAATGAGTATAGTGAAAATTTGTACTAAAACATCGCTAAACGCTAAAACATCGACAAAAAATTGTCAAAATATGTCAAAAAGTGATATTCAATTAGTAAAAAAAGAGGATACCTACTAAGTACTGCGTTGAAACAACTAATATACACTACTTACGCTGTTCCAATGAATGAGGAATAGGCATTTCATATTGGAATAGTGTTGTTGCAATTTTTCAATGTCTTGACTGTTTTCACAGAAACGTGGGTTCATTTCTACTACAAAATCGTTCAAAAATGGACAACAGTAAAGTTTCTACTATTAGTATATACGATTTCACAAGTCACCCTACTGAGTATTGATAATTTTCTGTCCATCTTGTTTCAAACAACTTGAGAACGTTACAGAACTTCCCTAGATATCTTGCACTGCATTTTGTACAACCAAATTACTTTGAGAAGATTGATTGATTTACTTGCATTATTTTACTTCGCTTTTTGTGCCATTTTTGGCTAATTTCCGAAGATCGGGATGAGTGATGACATGATGAAATTGATGAATGGACATCCACAAACGTCCATGACCATTCCGTGTTTCGAACCCGGGACCCACGATGTGCTAACCACGGGGGATGCTCCTTTGAGAAGACTCGAGGGGAAAAATTATAACTGATTTGACAGTCTCAATATCGCAGAAATTCCACAGAAATGGGCAATAGCCATGGTTAAAATATGTGCTGAGCAATCTAATATTGCTTCTGTACACTTCTCTGAAATTATCTATCTATCTCACCCCCTTAATTATACCACCCATTACATCAGAACCATCATATTCTTCACTAAGTATTTTTTTTTTCTAAATCCACGCCCACTCAACCTAGAGAGAGTAGCTGAAGCCAGGGGCGCCGACTTGTCATTGGGGGGGGGGGGGCTCTGATCACTGAAATAAATTAACGAATGACTCATTCTCTCCCTTTTTAAAGTTT
Source organism: Lepisma saccharinum (assembly GCF_977018435.1). Classification (NCBI taxonomy): domain Eukaryota; kingdom Metazoa; phylum Arthropoda; class Insecta; order Zygentoma; family Lepismatidae; genus Lepisma; species Lepisma saccharinum. The sequence goes on along the minus strand of NC_139248.1, from coordinate 3,402,044 downwards.
TGGCCTCAGAGTTCGGAATCTCATAAAAGCCCACGAATTCCTCAAAAATATCATTTTTTTTATTCACAGTTCTAATGCAGAATATTAATAGTCCACGGATGGATATGTCACAAGTTTCGTCAACCATAATAGCAAAATATTCCCGACTTTTAATATCTGCTATCACGGAGCGCAAAACAGATCTCCCTAATATATCAATTATCTCGTTCTGAATGTCACGTTAGAGCCATTTGTAGCCCAAACGTCCCATCCACTACCCTAGTTCATACACATCGTCTCTTGAAACTCTTTTTAGTAAAAATTTTAACAATACTCATAATTACATACTTAGTATACAGTAATAAGTCATGTGTTTTGCTGTCTCTGGTCATTTCCCCCCCAAAGTTGATGGTTTAGAGTAATAAGTCATGTGTTTTGCTGTCTCTGGTCATTTCCCCCCCAAAGTTGATGGTTTAGCGGCCTCAGACCCCCAAATTGATGGTGTAGAACATTTCAAATGTGTATTTAAAGTTAAGTTCGTGTGGCACAATTCACAGTAAACTTTACAAGAGAAGCAAAATAATACATTAGATCATCTAAAGCAAAATTATTTGGGGGCTCTGCCCTCACATCGTTAACATTGGGGGGTGGCTCGAGCCCCCCCCCCCACCCAAGCCCCATGGAGTCGGCGCCTATGGCTGAAGCTAACCCAGATGCTGTTACAATCTCCAATAGGGACAAGTTTCCCATTCCGATCTAGAGTTTGGAAAATGGTTTATCGACTTTCGGGATTATCAAACAGTTGGGAAATTTCAAATTATCAAAAAATTAGAACCTGAGGAATACTTAAATCTTGAATGGTAACAAACCATATCGGGAACTTCTAATGAAATTATAATGTTCGAATATAAGTTCACAAGCAGCTGCTTCGGGCAGAAATTACATGTGGTATTATAAAATTTTTTAAATGTCAGGAGCTTTCTGAGTATTTTCCAGATAAAGTCCTAAACTATCAGGAAATTGCAGACATTTGCTTTGCAGTCCCATCTGGTGTGTGGAATTAATTTCCCTTGCGTATCCTGTTCTGTACGCTTGTAATTTATGAGAACAACATAAGTCTGAAGAAATGTTTACGAACAAGTCCCTGCGCATAGCGGATAGAACAGGTATTCTGTTCATTTTACTGAACCTAAGGGGGGGGGGGGGTTGGACCCGTTGAACCCCCCCTTAAATACGCCCATGTATAATACACCCTCACATGTTCTTAGCCTCGGTAAATATTAACCCTGGCTCATCTTCGAGCCAACATATCTCAATTGCAAAACGTAGGCGATTCTGCCATACTGCGTCCTGTGAAATTCGAGAAAACGAAAGCAAGGTGGGAAGGGAGCAAGAGAGAGAGAGAGAGAGAGAGAGAGAGAGAGAGAGGAGAGAGAGAGAGAATCTTCCAAAAGAAAAAAACGCCGTTCTTTGGTGATCAGGATTTTCCCTCCCGTCAAAGAGTGTTTGCACGGCCCCTCCTTGGAAGACGACCATCTTTTCAGAAAATACCTCCCGTTATTGCTTTCGCTAACATTGCCAGTTCGTTAGCCATGCGTGCGTTCCTTAGGCGGGGCCCCGTTTAATTTCGTTTCTGCCTCGACGGGCAGGGAGTGCTTCGCGCTCTTCGCACCAGATGGTGCTGGCGACGCTTCCGAACCCCCTCCCTCAATCTAATCGTTCCGGCTGCTCGAAGACTTCGTGTGTCGAACTTGGAAATTGTGAAAAACCAACTTCCATCTTCTATACACGATTCTTCTGTTAAAACCAAGTCTCTGTCACTCTTAAACCCGAAGGTTCATCGCCGAAACAACATAAACCTTCCATTCAACCAACTCAACCCAATCATGGCCTTCAGATCCATTTCAACACTGTGTCCCCTTCGTTTCGGCTTTCCTAAGGCCCTGTTTCATATAACTAGAAGTAAGCAGTTATAACTGTGACGTAGTTACTTCTATCGCAATTGAAGTAACGTTATCTACAACTGAAACTGTGTAACGTGGGTGTATTGTTAAGTTTGCAACTAGTTTCCAACCATGTGACTTCTCTGGATGCTAAGGTGAAAGGATTTTGTGCAATCGCCTACTGCCAGAAAGTACACTTCGTTGCATGCTAATTCAGAACATCCACGCTTTGTTGCTGGCTGTACTGTTCGCGAGTGGGTTCATCAATGTGCTTGGGGTAAGGTTTAATCAGCTCAAGATTTATAAAGTTCTGATCACCCCACTAATGTTACCACCGTAGAAAACAATGCCTATGGTGAGGTCCTACTCATAAAGATAACAGAATGATATCTGTTGAGAATTTCTGGAACCTTTCAGCATTCTCCCATGGCTGTCGAAAGAATTTTCACGAAATACAAGGGTGAGGTAAATTCACATTGGTTGCAAGACAGATGGATGAAAGGAAGATGGCCTCACTTTCACAATTACCTGTAGTTTTCTGACAAGGAACTACACTACTAAAGAGTGATCACAACGAATGAAACATTTGTTCCTCTCATCAATACAAGAGAAAAAGACAGTCCAAATTGTGAAAACACTCCTCTTTCACTCTCTGATAAGAAACTTTACGAGGTCCCATCTAATTAAAAAGTTCCCTACGCCATCTTCTGGGATAAAATGGAACTAATTCTAGCTGATTCTTTACAAAGGGAACAAACGATCAATGGGCCGAACCGAATTCTGAATAAGTTATTACTTCCTGCAGTGTAGGAACGTCGGCCAAGCTTCTCATCAGTGGCGGCGATTAGAAAGGGGCGTGGGGGGAGTCGTGGCTGCCCACTTGTGCCCCCACACTATGCTAAACCTTATCTACAAAGGAAATAAACTGCCCTTGCCACCCCATTTTTGGAACCCAATCACCGCCACTGCCTTTGATTATCAGGTTGTATCACCATTGGGCTACTGCAATGCTTCACACGTCCGGAACTGAGGTGGGCTTCTTACAGGATAAGAGCATCGAAAGGCGCTCGCCCTGCCGCAGTCGTTAGAACCACGCACTACGAAGCCAAAGGTCCCGGGTATTCATCAATTTCCACATATGATCAGTCACCCTCATTATTTACTAACTCTTATTTCAGAGACTCTAACCTTAAATATCCTTCAAGAAATAACTCTCGTTCTACTCCCCCTGTAACAACACATTACTCCTTGTTCTACGAGGGTTTCTATTTATGTATCCGGAACTGGCAACACTAATGTTGGTAGGTAACATCTAATGTATCCATCGTAAAGTTGGACATTTCTATGGTATATGTACCCAGAACGTTGTGCTTACGGATGCTATTTCTGTTTGTTACAGGGACTTGAGGAAAATTCAAGTGGAATTCCAACAATGGAATTAACTCGAGAACATTTTCGAGCAATGATTTTCTACGACGTTCGACGTGGATTATCTCAACAACAGTGCACCGATCAACTCACTTCGACTTTTGGCGATGAAGCACCATCTAAAAGCACTGTATATCACTGGTTTAGTGAATTCAATCGTGGCCGTCGTTCGCTGACGGACGAATCTAAAGAGGGCCGTCCAAAATCGGTTGTTGTGCCAGAAAACATTGATGCAGTGCGAGAACTGATAATGCAAGATCGTCATGTGACATATCGTGAGATTGAGGCATCCCTGGGCATTAGTATGATTAGCATACATAAGATATTGCATGAACATTTAGCCGTGAAAAAGATTTGTTCGCGTTGGATCCCGCATAATGACAATCGCTAAAAAAAAAAAGGCTCGTGTCGATTGGTGCAAAGAAATACTCACAAAATACAATCGTGGTGCTTCAAAAGCCGTGTATGACATCTACACAGGTGACGAATCTCGGATCTATGCATATGAGCCCGAAAGCAAACAGCAGTCGACGGTGTGGGTGTTCCAAGATGAGCCAAACCCAACGAAAGTTGTTCGTGCAAGAAGCACTACGAAGCAAATGGTCGCCTGTTTTTTGGGGGGGAAATGGATATGTGGCTACAGTGCCACTAGAGAATCGTAGAACCGTCAATTCTGAATGGTACACAACCATTTGATTGCCAGAAGTATTTGTGGAAATCAGACAAAACAACTAGCGACACAGGATCATTCTTCACCATGACAATGTGAGTTCTCACACATCGGTCGAAACAACTCTTTATTTGACCGGTGAAAACATTGAATTGATAGGTCATCCGCCGTATAGCCCTGATTTAGCACCTGTTCCCGTACGTGAAGAATAAGCTACGTGGTCAACGATTTTCGACGCCAGAAGAAGCTATTGATGCGTTCAAAATGCATGTTTTCGAGATAACTCAATTGCAATGGACAAAGTGCTATGAGAATTGGTTCAAGCGTATGCAAAAGTGCATCGATCATCATGGAGAATATTTTGAAAAACAATAAAACCATTTTCAATTATACATATTTTTTTGTTTGTTATTCTGGATACATAAATAGCAACCCTCGTATTACTAACATACTGATAAATATATATACATTTTATTTTATTGCACTACTAGCAAGAAAATCTTAACTGTGAACCAAGCTCGTTTCTGGTACGCCGAAATAATCTTGGTCCACAATAGCCTCAAATATGTATAATTGAAAGCATCAATAAAGAAGGAGGAAAACAAAAACGGGGAAACCGAAATTCCGCGGATCTGACGCCCTTGTTTATTTTAAAGGCACCAGGGCACTAAGCGCCTATCCCTGTATGTATGAGGGTGGAGGTTGGGCGTCTTCAGGGCTCCCCCTTATTTCTTCGCTTTCTACTGTTTCTGTAGTCATCCTCATCTTTGCGATTAGCCGAAAGTGCCAGAAGAGTGAAGTAAAATAAAGCAAGTCAGTCAAGCAATCAATCAAACATCGGAGTGCTCCCCATCCTGCCTACTCACCTGACCTTGCCCCAAGCGCTTTCTTTGCAGCGCGTTGTAGACTTAGACAGGAATTATGTTGAAAAGTAACTGGAAGATATCACTCCAAACTTAACAACTTTGAGGGATTTGGTAAAATGGTACGGACTTTTGGTATGCACCTCGTACATAGAGGAAGATAAATCTGTGGCACGATGTCAGTGTTCATACATCAATTTGGTGAAACCGACAGAGCTTATATATGCCGCATTGGTAGTTCTATCCGTCCATCAATCTTCGTCTGTACAGTTGTAGTACTTCCTCAGAGACCAATGGTTTACCGAAGATGTCGCTAGGGAGACGTTGCCAGATTGCTACGCTTGCCAAAGCGGTAACCAAGGAAACGCGGACAGGTCGAGTGAATCAGCGGATGGCGAGATATTTTGCAGATTAATGGGATAAATGGGAAGGAAATGGTTTGCGATAGGCTCTCCGGCAGATATACGATTTCAAACACAGCATCGTCGATCACATTAACGCCTTACATACGTTATAGCCGTTACGCTACGAGCGAGGGGAAGGATTGGTGGAGGGAGACGTAACGTAACGGCAAGCGGCGCAGAAAAATATGAGCGACGAGGCATGAACCAATGATCGCTCACTTGGAAAACTTGGAATTCTGCAGGAGACAGTCGCTCGATCTCCAGACCTGCGAAATCTGAAAAAACGAAATGGTTTCCGAGAAACAACAAGGAGATCAGACCATGGTCGGAGTTTGAGCTTTTGCTTTGGGGGGGGGGGGGGCAGACTCTGGGAGAAGCATATGATATTATAAACTAGGGGATATTCAATAACCCTCAGGTATTGAATATACCCTAGTTTATAACGGGTTCGGAGGCCTTCCCCGGAAATATAAAAAAAAACAACTTAAAAGCACTGAGTTTTATGCCTGTTAGATTTGAAAATGTTAAATTTCCTAAACAAATATTAATTAGTGTATTGGTTGTCAGTTTTAAAAGAAGCAAAACACTACGATTATTGCATTTCATTAATTTTTTATTGATACAATACTCGTATTACTTTAAAAAAAAGTTACGGTACAATAGTAAGCTTCAGAAATTTTAGAAAAATTAAATTGAGAAGTTCTTTTGATGCCTCAGCAGTAACTGTTGACTCAACACAGTCATTTCACGATTTTCTTTCTTCAAACTGTACACATCAATCAAATCGCCTAAGACCCGCTATTGCGGCACAATTACCGCACATGCCATCATGCCAAACGTCAAGATTTGCGGTATGGCTCCATAACAAAAATGTAGTAACTGAACTTAATCATGTGTTATTTTTAAGTATTTTTTAAGTTGGGGGCCAGGGCCCCCCTGGCCCCTCCAGGACTCCGCCTATGGATCAGACGTGGGGTGAATAAAAGTGGGTCTTGTAATACGTGTCCGTCGATATCAATGAAGGTCTCAGAAATACTAACTGTCGATGTTTGATGAAGAGACATTCCCAAAGAACACCCATGTCTGGGGCCGTGACGTCATAGGGTGCTGTACTAAGCGCTCCGACATGTTGGTTGGCGAAATGTTGTTGGAGTATTAGATGTAACCATCTACGCTATGGTAGTGTTGCATCCATAGTGTGTCTCGACCTTAAAAGTCAGTATGGAAGTAAATGCAGTACTTCTCTCTCTCTCTAATACATGAGCTCTGTCCTTCTCTACCACCGCTGCGTTGCGAGATGTTACAAAATTTACAAAATGTAAAAGTCAAAAATTTGAAACAGTGAAATCATTATCCTGTAGAGTTTTTAATGCTCTATTTACTGACGTCATTATATAACCTGTCATAAATTCATGTGATCTGATTTTTTCATAATTATGCAATTTTGCAAAACGCTTATTTTTTTTCTAGTAAATACTTCAAAAGCCATAAATACCAAACCGCTTGAACAACTTCGCCAATTTTTTTTTCTACGGGATCTATGATGTTTGTAAATATGATATTCTTCGCCTGAGTGAATTAATTTGCTTACGAGAAGAGAGAGATATAGTATATATACATTGGATATTTTGTATAAATCATCAGACCGTAACACGAAAAAGTTGGTTAGCGAGAAACTTTTCTGTTTGTCGCGATACACATGCAGACCAAGCGAGAAAAGTGTTGGTCATTGTTTGAAGTTATTTTTATAATGCATTGTTACTCCACAGCACCGTTATTTATTCCACAATCGTAGCTTGTTTATGCGGGCTGTCTCGCGTATCAAATTCATTGCGCGCCACCAAGGTTACAATTCAGTTGCAGGCAGGTGCCCCGGTTCGTAGGAGTGCAGTGTGCTTTATTTTCCGTAAAAAATGTATCTTAATGTTTGTTTTTGCATTTATTTAATTCTGTTTATGTAAAGGATACAACATTCAACGAAAGAAGTGACAATAGTTGCGTCGTGTATTACACATATAATGCAAATGTAAAATAGTACTAAATAGTTACGTCGAAATATAAACATTTACATGCAAATCTTGAGGCAACTATCGTTTTTCCCAAAATGCATCAAATACGTAGATTTTGATGATTTGCTATACGATATTAAGGAAGTAAATTTGTCGCAATCATTAGCGATTAACAGCGACTCGATGCGACTCAGTTTGTTGATCTGGCAACGCCGCGCTCCAGTTAACCCGTACTGACTTTTAAGGTTGAGACGCTCTATAGAGCTAAGCAATTAGAGAGTTGCAATGTTATGGAACGGAAAGAGATCAAGTATCACCGACACAAGAGCAGCAACACAGTCGCTCGTAGACAAAGATTGTCAAACGGCGTAAACGCACGGTGCTCATTGTCTTCTCAGAAGTATTGGAATAATACTGTGATCATACTATCACCATTGAACAGCCATGATAATTCCATGTTTAGAAAATAATATATTTATAAATTAAATTATATGTGTTAGTAATGATTAGGGTTAGGATTTTCATGACAGCATATTTTTTTGAGTAAGGGTGATGTATTCCCTAAATATATAGAAATTCATATTGTGAAGAAACTAGTTAAGTTAAGGTGCCTTTTAAAGGCATATTTTGGCATATTTGGCCATTTCTACGTGATAGAGCATATTTTGATGAATTTTCGGTCATATTCAGCATATGTTTTTCATTTTCAAGAAATATACAGTCATTTTCCAAGTGGATTCGTTGCACTGTAGCAAAATCTTTTCCATCTTTATTTGAAAATTTAGAGAAAGTATTCATTGCGCATTGCAACTCAGGGCCTATAAAATGAACTAAAATTAGTACGTATGTGAAAATATCTCGGCATTTAGATATTGATGTTCGAAACAGTCCAGTTATTAAGGGCATATTTTGTAAAACTTTAGGTCATAAGAGCATATTTTATTTTGCATATTTTGGTGATTTTTAGGTCATAAAAATCTTTGCCCTAGTAATGATTATTAAAAATTGAATTTACTGACCAAGGCAGAAATTTATTTTATTATAAAACAAACTAAACCTAACATTTCAACCTTCTAGCAAGGTCTTCTTCAGACTCTGTACCAAGTACAAATGAAGCAGGGGTATTCTGCCACAAAAGAAGTAATGTAAGTGAGGTGACAAAAAGAAATTTTATAAAGAATATGGACGACAGAATCAAGAAAATATGCACGAAAGAATGTGAAAAAGAAGGCAAAATAAATAGCCTATGGAAACAGCTGGAAAAGAATGGCTATGAGAAGAAGGATAGACTGGACATAAACAGAAGAAGTGGCAGGGGAGAATTGGAAGAGAAGGAAAAAGAGCAAGAGAAAGAAAAAGAGAGGAGGTTTGGAATAAGGAATAGGGAGAAGTATCTTAAGAATAGTGAAGAATGCAAACAAGAAAAAGGAAAACAGAGAAGAGGAAGAGGAAGGGATTATCTACGAAGTGAAATTTAAAGAATGTCAGTGTGTGTGTACATAGGAGAAACGAAAAACAGGCTGAAAGACAGGTTGAAACAACATAGGGATGATGTACGACTTAAGAGAGAGAGAAATGCGATATTTAAGAACACGAGAGAAACAGGACATGACACAGAGTGGGATGAGGCTAAGCAGATAGGAAGGGAGAAGAGAGTACTAGTGAGAAAATGGAAGGAGGCCAAGGAAATAGAGAAGAAAGTTGAAGAAGACACAATGAACTGGAATGGGGGACCGAAGATAAACAAAGAATGGAAGAAGGTGTTAGAAACAGTGGAAAGGACAAGAGAGAAAGAGGAGAGAAGGAAGAGGAATGAAGAAAGAAAGGAAAAAGAGCGTGAGATAAAGAGTCCAACCACTTTCCAGATGGAAGAAAATGTTTAGCTAAATCGTCTGTTAGGTGAAAGTACAGTTGACAAGGGAAGACCACCTGCTGGAATATTCCAAAAAAAAAGAACTTTCTAATACTCTTGTGTCTGGAGGAAAGTGATTTTTGTGTATACATATCTTCCTGTTTCATTTGTGCTTGGTACAGAGTCTGAAGAAGACCTTGCTAGAAGATTGAAACGTTACGTTTAGTTTATGTTTTATAATAAAATTAATTTCTGCCTTGGTCAGCATATTGAGTTTTTCATATCATAGAAACAAGGCTTAATGGTGTTATGATTATTAAAATAAAAAACGTGTCAAAATGTGTTAACAAAAAACATTTTCGCAACACTACAGCAGTTAAAAAAAGTCGGGAAGGGTTTAAAAAGAATGGGCTGTCTGGCAGACATGCATGAATGCCTATGAAACAAAATTACTCATTGTTGCAGACTTCAGACTTCTGAAGCGTGCCTCTCTCCACAACAAACCCATTCATTGTGCAAGTGCAAATTGAAAATTATTGCACAATCTGAAAAAAATCATCAATGTTATTTTCGTGTTTTTATAGGTTCGAAGTGGGAGTCATGGCCCCTCCGCTGGGTACGCGCCTGGTCTAAAGATAACAATCGCTTATATATTTAACTTTCGATTCAAGCAACTCTCTAAAAGGCAACTTTAATGCTGTAAGCGCTGCGTACCGTTTTAGCAGCATATCACAGCAGTAACTATCAAATCTCACAGCTTCTCTTCCCCCCTCGACACGCAGATTTCAAACTGAATACTGAAAATAACTGACATCCGCAACGTGACATTCGCGTTGTGTCAGCAATGACGCAATTAAATATCTGAAACGGGGAACATGTAAACGATACTTACGCCAACATTAACATATCGCGAATTATAGGAAATCCCCGCAACTTCTGACCACTTGTCCGTCATTCCATAATTCATCTCGATGTCCCCTCTAAAAAAAACGATCCGCGCGCCATCTCTCGCTGCCGGGATGAAACCCATCAGTCATGTTCTAGATTTCGCCACCAATCACCGGAGCGGTCAAGCCAATTTGTGTCACTCGAGCGACGGTCTGATGCAGGCATCTGTAAATAATGAATCGTCTGGAGCGAGCAAAGCGAAAATTACGCGCGGACGAAATGAGTTTTTACATCTCCATAAGTGGCAGGCTGGTCATTATTGAAGAAACTTGTGACTTGAGTTGCTCTCATGCTTGTAGTGCAAAGTTTGTAGTTGTGAATTATGAGCGTTCGGTTGCGTCGCAGAGAATTTTGTTTGGGTGGGAACTGATTCAGTGGTTATGCCTCTGTCCGTTATCCTTGGTTTCATCTTCCTTCTTTACTTCTTCGTTTCTCTATTCTCCCATTCTCTGTTTCTATCTTTCGCTTTTCAAATTTATTTCTCCTGTTTCTCTTTCTCTTTATTTCCTTACATTTATCGTTACTCTATACTTTTGTTGTTTGTTTCTTTCTTTTCTCCATCTCATTGTCTCTTTCTTCCTCTTCTTCTGTTTCTGTCTTTCTTTCTTTCTTTATATTTATATATATTATATCCTTATTATACCTCTCTCTCTCTCTCTCTCTCTCTCTCTCTCTCTCTCTCTCTCTCTCTACTTCTTCCTCAGTTTCATTCTTTCTCTTTTGTTATCTATTTTTCCTGTTTCTCTCTCTTTTCTCCTCCTCTCGTTCTCTATATTTCTACTGTTTCTATCTCATTCTTTCTCCCTATTTCTCTCTATCCTTCCTCATATTTATCTATTTCTATCTCTCCTTCTCCTTTCTATGTTTCTCTCTTCCTTTCCCCGCCCCTCTTTAACTTTTCCTGTTTCTTTCTCTCCTCCTAACTCAATTTCTTCATCTGTTTCTCTCCTTACACTATTCATTTCTCTATTGATATCATTCACTCTATGTTTTCTGTACGTCCTCTTGTTTCCCTCTTTCCACTCCTACCTGTTTCTCTCTATCTTTTACTTTTCCTGTCTGCCTCTTTCTTTTCTATATTTAGATGTATTTTTCATTTCTTCCCTCTTTATCTACCTTTTCCATTTCCTCATTTCCCTTTCCCTATCTCGTTTTATTTATTCCTATTTTTTTCTATTTTTTCCTAGCTTTCTCTCTTTCTGTATCATTCTCTCAATTCTATCTAACTCCTTCTTTCTGTATCTTTGCTATCTACTTTATACATCTCTTTCTTTTTCATTCCATTTCTCTCTCTCCCTCCCTCCCTCCCTCTCTTTGTGTCTCCGTTCATCTCTTTCTCTATAGATTTATCCATTTTCTTTCTTATTCTAGCTTCATGAATCTATCTCCTTTTCTGTGTAATTCTAACTCGACAAATGAATCTTTCTAGGAAATTGCTCATGCAAGCTTTAGGTGAGCAAGATGTGAGTCACGACTATTTCACAGTGTACTTGGTGTCCATGGTCCAGGAGGCAATTTAACGTGCTTGCATGTTTTTTTTTAAGTGCTCAGAGGTTGGCAACGTTGGGAAGCCTTTATCGGATTTCTTCAGTCGAAAATTTCTACTTGTGTCTTTTTCACTCCGAGGATTTCAATCATTTCCTATCCTTCAATTTCCCCTTCCTCTAGTTTTCGTCTGTCAGCGATAATTACTTTTTCATTTATCATGTCAGGAGAGTGGCGGTTTTAAACCAATTAAGAGAAAAGATTAATTGTCTCAGCTTTTCCTTATTTCTTCCGCGAATTCCCTCTCGAAGACTGCTAAAAACGGCGTGTGTAGAGTGCTGTATCCGCAGATCGCCAAAAGATGTCGCCTGTTTCGTTTCGCATATAAAAGAGCAACTTTAGAAAGATGTGACGATGTACTTGACGGGACATACGCACTTAATTGTACAGTGTTATGACAAAAAATATCGTATATTTAATATAGCCATTGTTTGAACCTCATCGGCAAATGCCCATAACCAACACCATTGATGGTGAAAGTTCTATGAAGTTTATATCATAGATGAAGCAACCCACTTCCTGTAGTAAGACAATGTAATATGAATAGAGAGTGGTGGTAAGCCTACTGAAGTTTCGATATCATCATATAACATAACAGTGAGGAATATTCTTGAGATTCGGAAAGCAAGGGCAGATGGAATTACAGAAATATTAATTGTGTTTATTTTCCTTTCTAAAATTTTTATTGCATAATTGGCAAGTGTTCTGTAAGACCTGTTCGTGATGCTCATTGGCTTGAATTCAAAATAGAATTCATGTATTTTATTTATCTACCGCATAAATAGTGTTATAAATGTATTATTTTTAATCACAAAGTATGTTGATAGTACAGTAATGTAAGTATAAATAAATAAATTATAAATATTGTGAGAATGAATTTGAAGCCAACATCTTTCCTATTTTTAACTGTAGGAAAATTGAAAGGTATAGATTGGTTCGGTTAAAATGGGCGAGAGTAATCATGTGGTGAATCCAGCACCGTGTTCTCCTGAGATTTCGGCCAGTGTATGGGATCCCACCAGGAAATTAGGGAGCAACGAAAGAGTAACGTAACCCAGTCACGGAAACCTACAAATGACTACTGGGGGTTCGTCGTGCTGATCACACGTCACCCCGTAACAGGTTGGATCATCTCCTACCGCCGGTAGGTAGGTAGGTAGACCTGGCTGTTGCGCCACGGATTATTCATGGATGAAATTGGTGAAGGTTCGAACACGTCGTCGTAACGCACTGTGCTAACAACTACATCACAGAGGTCGGCCGCACGCTGGTTGGTAAAGAGGAATTGCGCTAAGAGATAGAACATGCTACGACCCACCATCATTCTGCTACACGTGTAAGCTACTCGTGGAAGGCACGCGCTTACTCTGAAGAATCCTAGATGGCGCCGCTGGTTTCTATAGAAGTCCGGCGCATGCAAATTTTCCGTGGTGCATATTACATCGAGAGAATCAACCGGATTTTCCGCATAAATCGGGGAGACAAGAGGCTGCAGTCTGGCCGGGAAGTCACTGTCTCTGGTGTTTTCTTTGATAACCTCATATCTTCTTTCCTGCTTGTGAGGATGAATAAAAGATGACGAAGACAAACAAAGTACTCGAGCAAAATGGGGCCTGGCTGGGAAGAACAAAAAGAAGAAGCGGAGAAGAAGCATCTGTGAGTTCTTCGGGATTACGTGGCGAGAGGAAAGGATCAAAGGCGGTCTTTGTGTACAACTAGGTGAGTGGAATGATATGGTATTGTTCCGGTTAGGAAGGTAGGAGGTCTGGTAAGTAGATGAAACTATATTCGCATGTGAACGAGCTGAAGACGTTCGGAAAAGAGGAAAATTACAGTAAAGAGTTTTTAATCACGTCTTCAAAATGCTTAGAGGTATGTTTCCTGCATGTTAATGAGCCTTGGTTTGTATGTGTGTGTCTCATTATGTCTTAATATGTTAACTATGAATCCCTATATCTCTCCAACATTTTTTTTAACTGTCATGTATTTTGGGATTGATCCTTCTGGTGACTGTAATGCTTTGATTGACTCTCTGAATTTTCATACTTCGCTTTCCAACCAATTTTGGTTAATCATGAAGACGGGGTGAATAATAAAAAAGATGAAATTGATGCAAAGACAAAAAAACACACAAGTTACACAGAGGATTATGCTGGCAGTGGTTCTAGGCTCCAGAACCTCGGTAGCCTGCAAAGTATAGTCTTGGCGCTTACCGACTGAAAGTACGCCCTGCCCCGAAATTTGCAGGCTAATGAGGCTCTGGTGTCTGGAGTCACAGCCAGTATAATTTCCTGTGTGACTTGTGGCGTGTGTGCTGTCCGTACGTTTGTAATTGATTGAGATACTGTTTTCATTCCCATTACCACGATATGAAGCATTTGTCATCTGACAGTGTATGGAAAGATTGATTTGTTTGGTTTATTTTATTTCGCTTTTCTGTCACTTTTGGCTAATCGCGAATATCAGGATGAGTGTGATGTGATGAAAATGATAAAGGGACACTCAGAAAGAACACACATGTCCAGGCCGGGATTTGAACCCGGGATACCTTGGGTAGAGTGAATGGAAAGAAACATGCAGGATGATACGACAGAAAGGAAGTAAATAAAATATGATTTCGCTTCACAAGTGGCCCAAAACAAATTGGAAAGATGAAAAATGAATCAGGGAGATCCAAAAATATGTGGGGCAACTAGAAGATTTTTAAAAATTAAATAATTAACTAGTGCCTGTTTCCATACGTAACAGAATAGAATTAGAATGATTCAGTGTTAATTTTACGAAATAAAATTTGTAATTCCCTTTTAATCCCTCTGCACTCCTTTGTGACGTGTAATATGATTGAAGCCGTTTAATGCTTTCTATATTAGAGACATTTCTATTTCACATGAATCCTGACTAATCGGTCTCGACTTTTGTGTTGACGTTTCGCACGGAGCAAAATACCCAGGTTGTAAGAGACGAAGTTGAGAGTTACACGGTGTCAGAGAGATGACAGATCGTCCAACTAACGACCTGGCAGGAGCCAAAAGAAAGAAGAGCCATTTGTACACAAAAGAAGAACCCAAGCCGCTGGATTCCAGTTTTTCTCTCCATTTAACATCCTTTAGTTCTCACTGCCTCTGCTTCTTTTTCATCCGCTGCATTCACCAGCCGTCAGTGCGGGAAAACAAGCGCTGTTGTCCTCCAAGACCTTTACTCCATTTGTTCATAGGATGTGGTCCTCGTAAACAACAGCACGTGGTTTGTATCTGTGCCTCTATTGGTTAAGGACCATAGGTTACGTTCGGAACTAAATCTATCTTCGTGCTTGATCAATGTTGAGTTATTTAGACAACCTCGTAGCTAGATATTTTGTCGCCCTAGGCAGGATTGTGTGCCCCCCTCCACTACAAAGCACCGACATCAATATTTTCTTTTTATGCCATTGTTTGTGAACTTTTACATCATATAAATTTTGAAATGAAGAAACAAAGAAAACTCTTCAAAAAATTAGTTTGAAGATTCGTAGTTTGCATTTCCGATTTTAAAAAGTTTACCATATTATCAGTTATGTCTTAGTGTGTGAAGGTATTACTACTACTTGGGGAAGAGATAATTCCAGTTGTGTGTTACCAGAATGTAAGGCAATAAGCAAAAGAAGACAAGGTTAAGAATAATAATTAAAATAAAGAATACAATGTGCAGTATGTTCTCAGTAGAAAGAATTGTAATTTAAAATTATGCAACTCTGCTTGAAACTATGTATCGCACATTATTCTAAGAAAAATATACAAAATGTTTATAAAACCCGACCGATACATTTATACAAAATAATCAGAATTTAACTTTTCTTGCTTTCAATTATTCAAAATTGTCAATTATAAAAATCAACCATTTTTACAATCTCTCTTAAACTGACAATATTTAGAGATTATTTAACCTCTCATGATCATGTCACGTACCGAGTTCAATGGTGACATCTATTTTCACGTGGTGACCCCTCGACCCCCCTCAAGGAAGTATCTACAGGTGTCACTTCATCACTTGAAAAATCTTCAATAGGAACAAAGGTCGAGTAACACCTTGTATGTTGTTATTTTCTCCACTTACCTCTACCAAGTGTACATTTCACGATCGCATATTCTGACCCTTTTTTTCTAAGAAGAAAAAGACAGGAAAAAGGCCTCAGCCCCCCTAGTCTACACCTGGTTACGGACTTACGTTTGAAACTTTAACCACTGTCCTTGGTTCATTACAGGCTGTTGTACAGTGTCTCTCAAAAGTTTTAGGACAACGACATTTTAAACTAGGAAACCCAATTTACACAAGCCGTTGGTGGGTTGCGTGCAGAGTTAGGCTCAATTTCAGGGTTGCCACATGCACTATATATATTTATAAAATACGCGAAAGAAATATAAACAAGTATTATTGTATAAAATTATTAAAAATATCACTATTATATCGCAAATGACAAAATTCTTTATGAAAGAAAAAAATAGGTTTTCTAGTATTTCATCGCTGATGAGTCTACAGTAAGGAAAAGAGGTGAGAGGAAACGAAAGGTTACAAAGGAGAAAAGAAAGAGAAAGCGAAAGGAGAAGAGGAAAAGTAGAGGAGAGAAGAAAGATAGGATAGACGAGGAGAGGAGATGTAGTGAGGAGAATGGAAAAAGATTCGAGGAGAGATGAGGAAAAAAGAACAAAGAAGAGAAAATAGGAGGAAAACGAGAGGAGAGGAGAGGAGGGGACGAGAAGAGGGAAGTGGAGAGTAGAGTAAAGGAGAGAAAATAGAGAAGAACGAAAAAAAGAGAGTGCAGTGGAGTCGGAAATCTAAGACAGGAAAGGAGATAAGAGGAGTGGAGAAGAGTGGGATGGAGATAAGATGCGAGAAAAGTAGGGAAGAGGATATGAGATAAAAGCAGAACAGAAAGAGGGGAGAGAAGAAGGAGAAGGAACTGGAGAGAAGAGGTAGTTGCAGAAAATATCGTCTGAGCGTCAAGAATGGATGCATTGGTCAAATTATCGACATGAAACATTCAATAACATTTTGAAATTTATTGGAGAATATATTAGATCGGTGCGAAATGCCTTTTGGCTGAGTTCAGAGCAATTTAAAATCTTCCATGTAAGATCCTTGATTTTACCTGCGATTACACCACTAAAAAAATGAACGTAATTTTTAATATTTATAAGAATTCTTCAATTTTTCTCCACTTCTCGGTTCGTTGAAATTGAGATTTTGTAATTCAATATTTCCCCTCACCCATCGTTAATTCCAAACTGAATCATTCCGTTTCAAACTGCGTGGACAATGAATACAATGGGATATGTCTAAAACTTACGAAAATTTTCTGCCACCGGAAGGGTTTGAACCTACGACCATCAGATTGACAATCCTGAACGGTAGCCACTACCCTACAAGCTTTCGCTGCTTAAACCAGGTAGAAGAACCACTACACCACGCCTTTACCTTCGAATGAAGCAACAATTTTTTTAAGTATTCTGTCCCTCCAATATTGTAAATGTCGTTTGGTATACGTGTAGTTGAACTTTTACTTTAATTTTGATTTGCTTTCTTCTAGTATAACCGATATCTTCGAGAAATAATTTTCGAAGTGATTAAAAACAAGAATATTGGTAGTTGTGAAAATGCGAGTTATTTCTTCTAACTTATTATTGTGATTAGACATTACTAATGGAAAATATCTAGAAGCTTGAACATTACAGGACGATGTTCTTTTCTTGTGATACTGTAACAGACAAAATGCTTGTTTACTGATGCAAGTCTTGTGTCCAGAACAGTCTTATGAAATGTATTTGCTGTTGCGTAAGGTAACACGAAATAATTACACCTTGTGCGAACTACCAAATCTGTGCAACGTTATACGTAAACAGGCCGAAAATTTTATTCATAAAATCATGTCACATTTGAGAGCATTAGTCAAGAGAGACTCGTGGGACACTGTGTTAAGGTGCTGGACTAAATCCTTCTAATTTTTCTTCCTCGAAGAACAACAATTTCTAAGGAAGAGCAACAGTGATGATCTTTCTTATTTCTTTTAAATTCTTACACTTTCCTTTAATTGGGTTAAAAATAAATAAGAATATTGCTTGCATTTCATTGACGTAGACCAGAGAGAGAGACAGACAGACAGACAGATATTACAAAATAGTTCAAATAGTGCGAGCGCCATTAAAAAGTCATGATAATTCTATGTTGCGTACTTAGAATTATTCATACAATAAAGAACATGTCTAATTGTGAGTTAACAAAAAAAACAATAATAAAGAGACATTTTCGCATCACGATTGCAGTTCGAAAAAGTCGGGACAGGGATTGAAAGTAACGCACTGTCCTGACTAAATCGGTGAATCGGACGTCTGGTAGCCTTGCATCAATGATTATAAAACTAAAACCACCCAGTATTGCAGCTTGAAGACTTTTGCGCAAGAAACAGATTCATTTATACAAGAGCAAAATTGAAATTTTTACACATTTCAAAAATCGAAGATGTTACTTTCGTATATATTTATTTATAGGTTCACATTTAAATATTTTAGGGTTCGAAGGGGGAGCATGGCCCACATGGACCCTCTCCTGGGTACTGACCTTACGTAGACAGTGGAAGAGAAATTTTGGAGAACCTTTCTATTAAATTTAGTATTTACATTCACCTTATGCTCAGATAGGTTAAACCGTTTATTGACAATCGTGAACTTTTCGTTTAATAGATAATATTTGGTTTTATACGACGGGAGAACATTGGTCGAATTTCCTTTCTTGCTCTTTTGAGAGAATATATACTTCTACAATAGCAATAGCGTTCGGAAACCGTGAAAAAAATGACTTGGTTTTCAAAGGCAGACAAGCTTGGTAGTCTAGCTTGCTCGCGATCAAAGTGACTCACTCACGCTATTCAAGGCCGCTTCTTATCGCAAAACACTGTGGTTCGATGCACAGTGTCTGCACCCAGCACGTTACAAGTGACCAGAGTCGAATTTTAAAGAGAATCTGAAGAATGGTAGATTTCATCAGAGGCGGCTAGGTAGGCACCAGCTCAACATGCAATAGTTTAAGTGATAATTCCTGATAAACAAAAAAACCGTATTGATTAATTATTGGGATATTAATACGTGTATCCGCTCCTGTTTAACAATGTAAGCTCGAAGACAATCTGTATTCCATTTATTTATATTGGCAACTTGGAGGTTATTTTATCGCCTTCGATAATCGAATTGTCTGATCGATTATTTCTTGTTTACCCAGGAACATGCCCCATATGTGATTTCCGAGACCGGGTTGCGCTACTCACTCCTAGCTCCCCAATTTCTTCACGATGGTGGGTTGCTACCGGTCCCATACACAGGCCGAGAACCTAGAGAGTGAGAATAAGCGGACTCGAATCCATGCCGTCCTGCAGTCGGAGTCCAAAGCACAGCTCCTTTGACCGCACGGTCACGGAGGAGGACTTTTCTTATTTTACCTTTGGCTAATCGCGACGATGAGGATGAATTATGAATAGAAAAATAAAGAAGGTCACGCACAAAGTAGAGGACGATCTTCAACCTCTTAGGTGACGAGTTCAAGCCCTAAATATGAGGATTTCAACCTTAGACGACCTCAATTTCAAAATTATAAACAAAATGCCTACTTACACTAAACTTCTCATCAAGGCCAAAATAGTTTGTAACTCTGAAACTACCCCTGAATACAAATTGACATTTTTTTCCATGTGAGTAAGAATTAAATGTGTGGCATACAAAGATAGATGATACCTTTTGAGAAACAATTAACTGTATTCTCCCCAGCATCTCTGGAACAAAGCCGCGCATAGCGGAAGAGAAGTGGAGAGAAGGGAGAGGGGATCGAGTGGACAGAGCGAATCAGTGCACGCTGCTGGGAAGGCTGGTAACAGCAGTGGATTTCCTCCCTCCACGCAATCCCATTCCTCTCACGTGTTCATCGCTTCTCAGATACTTGTTTTCGTTCACCTGCTCCAGAGATAAGTGGGAGAGAGTGTATTTCGCATACATGTAGCAAGTAAAGAAACTTATCCCAGAATGAAAATTCCACATAGTTTTAAAACGTTTGTTTAAGCAATAAATGACTGGAAATGGATGCCATATAATTCCTTTGCCAAAATCTAGTGGTCGAAAATTAATTTCAAGACATTTCATATCTATTCACCATATTCCAAGTTATAAGGAACTATTTCGTAGATGTTCATGAAACCGTTATAAAATTACAAATAAAATATATTCACAAGCTTAGATATACTAATACCAAGAAAGAAATTCAGAGTTAAATTTCAAATGCATTTGTATAAAGTAATTCTAGAAGTACAGAGCTATATCTGAGTATTTAACTTCTTTTTTGCAGATAACGTTTACAATATTGAGGCGACAGAGTAATTAGGAACTGTAGCTCCAAGAAAACAAAGGGCGTAGTGTATTGGTTAGAGTTCTTGAAAGCATTTCGGTCTCACGTTCGACCCTCCATACTAGATGTTCCTTAAAAAATAATCCCTCCCATTAAACAAGAGCATGGTAACATTATTTGTAATAGCAGTATATAGTGGCTACATTGTTCTGCATATGGAATTTATATAAAAAAAATAATAATAAATGAATTGACACACGTTCAACGGGATATTTTTATATATAAGATCGTGAATTATGATACTCTAACGATAATTGTGTACTGCTTCAAAGACATTGACAAATATTAATGAAATAACTATTTATATGTGTGGCAATTCAGGACATGCTAATTTTACCCCTTTTCCCACTTGAGTTCAATGCAAGGATACCTCCGCAAATATCGAATGAAAAGTTCTCACCATGTGCAATTCTCCATTAAATGTTTTCGCCGAGTCGTACTACTTTCGTTTTCTTTGTTACAAACAATACTTGTTTGCACGTTACATGCAGGAGAGTTACATCTACATTTCACATTGGTCAGCTCCTTCTACCTGGCTTAAGGAGCGAAGGCTTGTAGGGTAGTGGCTACCGTTCAGGATTGTCAATCTGATGGTCGTAGGTTCAAACCCTTCCGGTGGCAGAAAATTTTCGTAAGTTTTAAACATATCCCATTGTATTCATTGTCCACGCAATTTGAAACGGAATGATTCAGTTTGGAATTAACGATGGGTGAGGGGAAATATTGAATTACAAAATCTCAATTTCAACGAACCGAGAAGTGGAGAAAAATTGAAGAATTCTTATAAATATTAAAAATTACGTTCATTTTTTTAGTGGTGTAATCGCAGGTAAAATCAAGGATCTTACATGGAAGATTTTAAATTGCTCTGAACTCAGCCAAAAGGCATTTCGCACCGATCTAATATATTCTCCAATAAATTTCAAAATGTTATTGAATGTTTCATGTCGATAATTTGACCAATGCATCCATTCTTGACGCTCAGACGATATTTTCTGCAACTACCTCTTCTCTCCAGTTCCTTCTCCTTCTTCTCTCCCCTCTTTCTGTTCTGCTTTTATCTCATATCCTCTTCCCTACTTTTCTCGCATCGTATCTCCATCCCACTCTTCTCCACTCCTCTTATCTCCTTTCCTGTCTTAGATTTCCGACTCCACTGCACTCTCTATTTTCGTTCTTCTCTATTTTCGCTCCTTTACTCTACTCTCCACTTCCCTCTTCTCGTCCCCTCCTCTCCTCTCCTCTCGTTTTCCTCCTATTTTCTCTTCTTTGTTCTTTTTTCCTCATCTCTCCTCGAATCTTTTTCCATTCTCCTCACTACATCTCCTCTCCTCGTCTATCCTATCTTTCTTCTCTCCTCTACCTTTCCTCTTCTCCTTTCGCTTTCTCTTTCTTTTCTCCTTTGTAACCTTTCGTTTCCTCTCACCTCTTTTCCTTACTGTAGACTCATCAGCGATGAAATACTAGAAAACCTATTTTTTTCTTTCAGAAAGAATTTTGTCATTTGCGATATAATAGTGATATTTTTAATAATTTTATACAATAATACTTGTTTATATTTCTTTCGCGTATTTTATAAATATATATTGTGCATGTGGCAACCCTGAAATTGAGCCTAACTCTGCACGCAACCCACCAACGGCTTGTGTAAATTGGGTTGCCTAGTTTAAAATGTCGTTGTCCTAAAACTTTTGAGAGACACTGTACACCTATGTTTCAGTCTCTGGTTCTAACAAAGTCTTCAATTTGTAGTGCAGAGGGCAGTGGTATTTCTTCATTGAGTAAACCGACGTGCCACAGCGTGAGCAGCGTTCGTGTGTCAAAATAGCCATTCTTCGGGGAAGAAATGCCAGAGAATGCCCCAGGGAGCTGGTGGAAACTATGGGGAACGGTGTCCTATCGTAGTACGAGCATATTTTGTTCCTCCAATGCCAATCTATGGTTTCTGGATTGTAAACACATACGCCACATGTTATCTTTAAGGCTAGGCTGAACCTTTGGCCGCAGCCACGACAGATGTTTTCAAAATTTTCTCCCCTTTCAAAAAACCGCTGTTATATTCGAAAATACTAAAACGTACATCTGTTTAGAATTCCTTGTAGAGCATTCACGTTAATTTTGATGTGATTTGCTTTCACTGTTGTCAAGATATTCGCAATAGTTTCGTGGCTACGTAAATCCATTAAACAATTTGATAATATCTAGACAAAAGCGCAATCAAACCACACGAGGATTCGCGACAATGCTCTAGAAGGAATTCTAAGCAGATGTAATTTTTCGGATTTTGGAATACCATAGTGGTTTTTCGAAAGGAGAAGAAAATTCTAAAAAGCTTCTATGACGGCGCGGCCAAAGGTTTAGCCGAGTCTTAATTGATTGATTGAGTGATGATGCTAATTCTGGTGGTAACCTGATTTCCTATGAGTTGGCAACCTGATTTCTTATGGGTTGGCAACCTGATTTCTTATGGGTTGGCAACTTGATTTCTTATGAGTTGGCAACCTGATTTCTTAGGAGTTGGTAATTTTTTTTCTATTCATAGCCTAGGACCACGTGACATAGTGAGATACCCCAGATATTGGACTCAGTATACTCCACTGAGTATGATTGATTGATTAATTGATTTAGTTTATTTTACTTCGCGTTTTGTGCCTCTTGGCTAGATTGCGAAGATGGGGATGAGTGATAAAATTGATGAATGGGCATTCACAAACAACCAAGCCCGAGCAGGATTCGAACCCGAGACCCTTGGCGTCGCAGCGCGATGTGCTAACCACTCGGCCACAGGGTCCGGCAGCCGAGTCTTCAGAATGTTTTCCTCGCTTCTCTATCCTACACCTGTTCCACATGATCTGCATTGTTCATACATTTCACAATGCCATACACTGCCCCCTTCCATTTGTGTATTTCGGATTCTCGAGCAAAAATAGTTGCCATGACTTATGCGTCAACCCTCGTATAAAACCTAAAGTTAGAAAAAAGTATATTTTTATTCTGATATCCCTTACAGAATGATGTAGCCCGAGGTTAGTAACATCCTCTCTAGATGTTGGACCCTGTCCTCCGACTATATAAATCTAAGGATGCACGACAGTGGATCAAATTAGACAAAAGTTTCCCCAACTCTCCCACCCCTTCACGACAATTACAAAAAGAGAAAGAAGACACGGGGTAAGAAATCCGAAACGAGGGAGGATAGATAGTGTGCAGAGCCACCACCGCCAGTGTGTTTTGTGTTTCCTGCGAAGCGAGCTAATTCGGAGAAAGCGATCTTTGTCTTGATTTCAGACAGTGGAGGATTATGGGTAGGGATTCGCACAAATCCTGCATCGGGAGAAATCTAATTAAGGAAGGAAGCGAGATGAGAAGACAAGGCGGAGGAAGGAAAAAAAAGAGGGGAAGAAACTTTGAAGACATTGTGTTATTGGATCACCCTTCACTGCTTGCAACTTGTGAAAATGGCCTTTTATCGTTTCCAGAACGTAGAAGCAAATCAACTCCATTTGCTTGCAGTGCCATGTTCACGAAATTAAAAAAATATACATGGAATGTTCGTTGTACAATTTGTACAACAAATCAAGTAATCAAGAAAAATTAAAATCTAAACTGGTACTACAAGACATGGACGTATTTAAGAGGGGTGGGTTCAACGGGCCAACCCCCCTCCTCCTTTTTGGTTCAGTAAAATTACCAGATTACCTGTTCTATCCGCTTGTTAATAAAAATTTCTCCAAAATTCAAGACGTATTGGACGGGATACGGATGGGAAGGAAATTACGTAATTCCACACACCAGATGGGACTGTAGACAAAATGTCTGCAATTTCCTGATAGTTTCGGAATGTCTGCGACAAGAGACTGCATTGGGACTGTCAAATCACTTGTAATTTCTTTCCCTCGAGTCTTCTTAAAGGAATCTAGTTTATAAAAACGCAGTGCAAGAAAACCAGGTAAATATCGTAACATTCTCAAGTTGTTTGACATAAGATGGACAGAAAAGTATCAATACTCAGTAGCGTGACTTGGCGAGTACATACACACAACTTTGTTGGGTCCAGCACCCCCCTCCCTCCACAACAAGCTTCCGGTCAGCAGTGTCCTAGATTTTCACTTAAGAAGTAAAGCAACCCTAATCATACCACAAGTTGACCCCCCCTTTTTACAAGGGATAATCAATAAAATCTTGAAAATTGAATCGGTCTAGAGAACAATGTTGTATCAAACTAAAAACAAGCGACACAGAAACAGTAAAACAATCAAATTTGCTTTCTTTTCTACGTGTTTCGTCAAACAGGAAGTTCCACGGTGCAGAAAACTATCCCGTCTGTTCATACAAGGTGTCACTAGCCCCGTCTAGCTCACTGCGTCTAGTTGGTTACACGGTGCAACACCAACTTGTCTACTTCGTTCATTTGGTGTCAAGTAGTGTACTTGGCGTCTGCACCGGTTGCACTATGTTCTCGAGCGGTGTAATGTATGCTGTATGGTCACGTGGTGCGTGCTAACTAATCAAATGGACGTTTAAAGCAACAGACAGCATTTGTTGAATATTCTGAACAGTGGCGTAGCAACGTATCGCGAGGCCCTGGGCGATATTAGAATGCGAGGCCCCACCCGTTCTGGAAATTTGAAATCTCAATTTTGATACAAAGTCTTCAAGGATACGTCAGCATATCATATTTAAATAATAATAATAATAATAACAACAAATTAGTGTCGAAAATGATATTTAATAAATTCCCCCCCCCCTTCTAAAATGGCTTTCTTTATTTTTCAGGAAGCTGAAATCTGAAGCTGTAGAAAGGAAGGAAGAACTGCTATTATTATCCATGCGCTCCTTGAGTTGAAAATAAAAGCATTGAAATACCTCACACCTTGCTCCGTGGGAGTTGGAGGTGCTTTATTATTAACATATTAAAATTAGGAGTGCAAGGTCAAGAGGAAGAAGAAAAGACAAGACAAAGTGCCTTTATTCAACAAAATTTCTTCTCTATATTGAAGTGTGACTCTTATTGAACCTTGGAAATCGAGAGTCACCGGGATGTAGCAAATTATAAAGCGAGAGGTTTATGGTTCATAACTAATTCAAAAGGAAGGAATGTGTCGGTCAATGAAGGAAAAGATGAGTTATAGATGAGTGATAATGCTCTCTCCACACTATCATACCTGCCCGAAGTTCTCGTAGAGTCTTGTCCTAGACGAAGATGTATGTCGTGTCCATATCGTGTCAGAGTCCGTACTTCGACTCTGAGCAACTTGTCCTCCGTTATCCCGCGCTGAGTGTATCGAAGTAGATTCAGAGTAAAACTGTGAGCGAATGAGAGCGTTGTCCTTCCGGACTTCGCATTTATGCTCATGCCGGACTATAGGTAGTTACTCCTCTATTGGCGAGGCTACTTTCGTAACCTCCCGTATGACTTCAGTATTGAAGCAATATGAAATGCAGCGCATTCCTGGGATAACTTGGAGGCAATCGATGAAGGTGGCAGGTTAATGAACAATGGAAGTGAGCATTAAACGAGCCTCTTCTCATTATACTTCATCAATATACAGGGTGTCGCAAAACTCTTTCAACAACGCTTGGGTGCTGGTAGATATCATAAAAACAAGTAACTTTTCCCTATAAAGTTTACCTCGAAAGCGCTTAGTTTCCGCGTTATAAGCGCTTAAAATCTATCCTGTACGTATGCAACCCATCACAGCAAAAGCTTGATCTGACATAACTACCAGGGCGCATGGCAGGGTTGCCACTAGCATTGCTCATTAAGAAAGACGACTTGAAAACAACAACTTGGGAGTCTTGTCTCGGGTTTAAATCCTGGTCTAGACATTGGTGTTATTTGTTATTTCATCATATCATCCTCATCTTCGTGATTAGCCAAAGGTGGCAGAAAAGCGAATTAAAATAAACCAAATCAATCAATCAATTATGGAGATATTTTAGAATGAGTAATCTTGAATTTCAGACTGCCCATTATTTGTCTTGGTCAGTTTGTAAATACTGTCAATGCTTCTTATAACATCGCAAGTATCATTAATGTTTTGGATTTTGCTCAGGCAAGACTCCCAAGTTGTTGTTTTCAAGTCGTCTTTCTTAATGAGCAATGCTAGTGGCAACCCTGCCATGCGCCCTGGTAGTTATGTCAGAGCAAGCATTTGCTGTGATGGGTTGCATACGTACAGGATAGATTTTAAGCGCTTATAGCGCAGAAACTAAGCGCTTTCGAGGTAAACTTTATAGGGAAAAGATACTTGTCTTTATGATATCTACAAGCACCCAAGCGTTGTTGAAAGAGTTTAGCGACACCCTGTATATAAAAATGTATGTATGTATGTTTGTTCAGCAATAACTCTCGAACGCCTGGAGCGATTTCAACCAAATGTGGTACACGTATCACCTCGAAATAAATACTGTGGGGGTGAGACACCCCTGGCACCCCTAGGGGTGGAGTGGGAAGGGGTGACATGTAAAAATAATCGATAACCACCCATATTAAATTCCGCAAAGACAGACATCCGTGACTCTATGCAACCCGCACAACGATAATGTTTCTCGGGTTGTCTAACATTCAGGCTGTGTTGTGAATGGAATCCATAGTTTTCGTGACGCTCCCAACCCTATGCAGTTCAACTTCAAGTTCACCACCTATCGGCATGAGGGGTGAGAGGGGGTGAAAAATAAAATGCCACAAATGACCTAGATTAGTGTCGAATCCATAGTTTTCGGAGTCGCTGAGCTAATTGGTGACATTCACGATCACGTTTAAAATTAGTTACATTTTACACTTTAGTTAGAATCCATTATTTTCCTGTCTAATACAAGATTGGAATAAGTAAATACCCGGGCAACGCCGGGTATTCAGCTAGTAATAAGTAAGTGGGTAAAAATGTCCAATTATCGTGAATTTTTGCGTAAATGTTTTACATAAGAAATACCACAATAATTCTTACTTATTTCGAGTCCTCCTAAGGCTCTAGCCTGTCTGTATGTTACGCCCCTAATTTGATGTATTCTTTCAACTTGAATTTAAAGCCAGATACAAACAGAATATTTTATTTTTATTGCCCACAGAAATTAACCTCTTACATATTTTTTCTCACTTTTATTTATTACATCTTGCGTATGGCACGCGAGGTCTCAGCCGCCGCGAGGCCTCGGGCAGGCGCCCACTTCGTCCCCCCTAGCTACGTGCTTCAGAACTTGAACACCGCTATCTGTCTGATTGGTTGCACGTCATTTCCTTTCGCCAGCCTGACATCTGCACCACACCTATTGTCAAAAAGTGCAGCGAACTAAACGAAGCTGCTTCTATATTCTAGAAACCAAAAACAACTTTTCTCCAATTTTATGTGGAAAACGACATCAGAGCGCTGCAACACTGAAACTTCCTTCAACTTAAAGATGGCGTCTCCTCCACTCACTTGCACCAGTGAAGAGCAGTCAGTGGTTTCTTGTCCTCCGGAAGCCTCAAACTAACAGAAATTCTCCACCAAATTAAAATTCAATATCAGTATTAGAGTGCTGCAATGAGCGTTTCTCGCTCGAGCGGCAAATAGTTCGCACGGGCAACACAAGATGGCACACAGAATTGATAGCTCGAACGAGCGGAATACACTCGAACTCTCGAACCCTATTAGTATACGTATTTCCGTTATTTGTCTATTCGAATGGATACTCAAATATGGATCGTGAAGTAAAAGATGAAGTGAAATTGAAAAATAAGCAAACATAATCATCATCCCCATGTTAAAATGCAGTTTTGTATATCTTACCGAGATATGTGAAAACGAAATAGATGATTATGGGCTGAAACTACCCATGTTGCCATTTTATATTTCTACGATTATTGTCACGTTAAAATGATGTTCGATTGGATGTTATAACTGCATTTTTATTTTGTGCCATCAACTTCCTGCCAATACGAAGCTAATCAAACACTTAATCATTTATTTTTTGAATGTTCCTTAAGACAACCATACCGAGACTATCTATATAAAAACTTACAACATGCACTGGTGCCATTTCCGATATCCTTATCTATACTAATATCTTAACCTCGCACTGCAGTTATTTGGATTCTTTATAGTTTCTCTAGAAAACATAGGTTTACTATTTAAACAACCACGATGATTCACACTACAATTTAAATTAATAACCTCACAAAACTGTTATACCATAAGAACAGGAAGACAGCGTTTCGAAGAAAGTGAATGATATTCAAAAAAAGTTTGAAACATAGATATTAACAATAGGACCTGAACTCAGCAACTTTGGCTAGAAACTGCAAACGCGGTGTGAGCCATAAAAATAAAGGGACGAGGGTCGATTGCACCGCTACCATAACATGTCAATCAAATGACTGGGCGAATTGCACCCGACTTCCTCGTGACCAAACAAGCGAGTTGCACCGGTTCCGGATACATGACGTCGTAGCCAGTGTCCGCCTCTCTTCTAGTCAAACAGGCGTTTCATGTGCTGTGGTAACGTGTGTTGTCTGAAGGTACGTTAGTTAGTATCGAATGTCTTATCGTTTGTTTAAGTTTCTTAGTAATAATGGAATTCATGATGAGCGAAAAAGGACGTAGGCTTATGGTTCACGGTAGTCATAAATTTTACAGGCAGCATGAAACGCAAGAAGGACTTAAATGGAGATGCCTAAAAAGAAATTGCTTAGCAAGGATTTATAAAATTGAAATTCGATCCGAAGACTGTTGTCGCTGATTTTGAAATTGGCATTCATTCAGCAATTAAGAAGATCTGGCCTAGAAGCAACATTATAGGATGTCGTTTCCATGCATCTCAGTCATGGTGGAGAAATATCCAGGAACTAGGTTGATTATGAAGATAAGGATTCTGATATTGGTAAGTGGCTACGTTGGTCATTCGGTCTGCTATATTTCAATCATGAGGACGTTGCTGATTGTTTTGTAGAGGGGCTTCATGTCGGAAATTCCTCAGGATGAAAAGTTGGAAAATTTCACTGATTACTTGGTAGATACATACATTTCGGAAGATGCCAATTGTCCACCAATAGCTACTATGGGCTTCAGATAAAGTAGACGGAGAGCGAACAACTAATGTTGATGTATATGCTTTAGAAAATAATACAGATGTCACAAAAAAACTTAGTAAATTTCTGAAACAGAGAATGGAAAATATGGGGAAAATGAAGCAGAAATATAAGAATAAAGAACTAACAAGATTTGATTTCTTAAAAGCTATTTCCTACTACAGTTAAAAAAAAGGACAAGAACAAATAAAATTGAAACATAGAGGTAATATTAGACAAAGGAAATCCATCCGCAAATTTTTAAACACGCCATGAGCTTTTAGCCATGACAGTCCTAAGGCTGTGAAAAGTGTGAAGGGACAATTAGCGGAGAAAGGGTAAGCGGTGCAACTTACCCCTTGGTCTGAAGGGTTTAGCGGTGCATCTCGCCCATTTAGGTATTTTCGGGGTGCAACTAACCGTCACCCAAATAAAGAAGAAGAACTGCATTTTATTAATTCGCAGAATATGATTATCCTATTCGGTAAGTGAAAATGATGTACACGTATTTGTTACATTGTGATACGATATTTGTAATTGTTTAGGTAGATCTGTCAGCATGTGTATCGATTTTACGTTTCGGTCTGCATTCTTATTTGAGTCTTACATAATAATATGTGGTATTATTATTTAGAAATGTACTTGCATAGAGTGGTTTCCTTCCATGATATGGGTTTTCGGTGACAGTGCTGCTTATGAGGCTCTGAACTGAAATACGGGACGTTGCCATTCATTGCACTACATGTGGGAGACTGGAACGAGTTTGAACGAGCGAAAGTGGCCCCATGCGGCCGTAAGCCGGGAGCGCACAAACAAAAGGTTGCGTGCCTCGTGGTTAAAATGCATACCACGAGCGCACAGAATCCATGGTGATGTTGCCATGTTGTGTCAACTGTTTTTTTCCTTTCAAGAAACCCCGGCTGGGCCTAACCTAACCTAACCTTCTGAGGTCCAGGATGCATTTCTTGCGCTGATGTCTGTCACACCACATCCGGATGGGGAAATATTCTCGGATTACGTACTGGAAAACTACATAGAGGAGACAGCAAGGTAGGCCTATATATACTATAAATATGATAAAACCTTAAACTCATATATAATTATGAGTTATCTTTTTTAATTTTATTTCTTGATATTTCAATTTTATGCAATTAAATCATCCTCTGCACAGTCCGCATGTGGGACCTTTCATATGCCACGAGCGCACACTTTCACATTTTCGTGCGCTAGTGGACTGCACTCCCCCCATGCAGCACTCTAATCAGTATGAATGCTTACCACACCAACAAGTTTAAGAATGAAGGAGGGAGTTCGACCGTGAACCAAGTTCGCAGGCAAATGGGGCGTAGGCAAGGGTGCCCATCGAAATTTTTTGGGGGGGATTTTTTCCATAATGTAATATAAAATTCAACACTTATATATTTTTCCAAAATAAATGTAAAGACATTTACGCCTTAGGTACACCATACTTAATACATTAGATGAAGAAAATGAAGTATTTAGAGGTAGCGATGCCCACAGGTGGGTTTGTGGACTCACGTTATGTCCAAGCAACTTATTTTATTTTGGGTGGACGATTTTTTGTGATGGAAATTTCATGTGAAGCAGTACAGCATGTGGCACAAGTTGAATTACGTTATTAACTATCCATTGCTATTACATAAATAGCAAATTGTAGACTGCCAAGGAAATTGTAACGGGTAATATTATTATTAAGGAAGGGGGATATCCAACTCTTACACATTGGGTCTTAAATCGACACGTGTATTCTGGTGGGGGATTGAGGATTAAACGTTGGGGGAGGGGGGCAATATTCGACTATTGAATATCAGTGTTAAATCTTAGATTATCCTGGGAATTCTAGTTAGGGGGCTTAGCATTCAATTTGGGGTGATATCCAACTCTCGTTTATTAATATTACGTCTGAAATTGTAGCGGAAAATGTGGTTTGGGAACGGAGATTGTTTCTTTTGGAGAGGGTAATATCTAGGTACTCTTCCATATCAACAGTAAGTTCAAAATTTTGTTTGGATTATTAAATATTAAATTTGAGGGGAGGAGATATGGAGCTCTTAATAAAGTATAAAATCTTAGATTGTCAAGGGATTTCTTTAGGGTTAGAACATTATATTTGAGAACTATATTTAGCGATATGGTATGCGCACGTTTCGGCGCCGAACCGTGGGAAAAGAGAAGCTGGAAAGAGTAAATATCGAGGGATCCTATTAAAGTATTGACGTCCCATTAAATTAATATTCTTGCAAGCCTGCAAAGAAATTGATATAAACCTTTTCTTGCTCGCTTCGCTCCTAATATTGCGTTACAAAAATGCATGTCTGGCATTGTCATGAGACGATTGTGAAGAATTATACTGTAGCTGCATTACAAGACATAAACAATATTCTCGATATTTATTAATAATATAATTTCTTAAAATATGTTTAGTGCCGGTATACTGCTTAATTTAAAGCAGGTGAGTCATTTTGATGATACGGTTCTATTAGCAATATTATTGTATTATTGATTCCCTGTAGGCTATTCTGCAATAGTTGTACTAACTGTGTACTTCATAGTAACGCCTTGCACATTACTCGATACAACAGGAAAATTAATAGTGTCAAATTCGCATTTCTTACTTATTGTTGCAGGGTAATTTTGCTTTAGCAAGTGACATTTGAACTTAAGATGAAATCCATGTAATTATTGGTATGGATTACTAAAAAAATTGTAGTTACCCCAAGCAGAGGGGGTGAGTTCTTTGAAGGAGGAACCTTATTATATTCTCGTTCCAGCCTTAGGAATTTCTAGCTAGGGTTCTGTAATTCTCGACCTTAAGTTGTGTAAGACTTTGTGTTAAATACCCAAATTGTGGGTTATTAAATTCTTGTTCTCCAACCACAAACACTGTTTAAATACATATTTATATAATTGTGCCACTTGAGATTGCTAGCTTACAGTTATTTCGAAAATTTGAACCATTAAAAAATATAGACAGTAAACACGCTATTGTATTTAAAACAAATGAATTATTACGTATTCACCCACAATATTTTGGAGGGTAATGCATCCACGGTCTAGCTGGGGGATGGAAACCTCTGTTTAAGGAGGACGGACAGATCAAGAATCGTGTTCAATAAAGCTTAAAAAACGTTACTTCCAGTAGACACGCTATCGTAACTAAATAATTCATGTGGATTACCACATGATTTGGGGGGGATTGCGTCATTGGCCTTTCGGGGATGGGCACCCCTGCTCGTAGGTGATTTTCTTTTAGTTTGAATTTTTGTTTGAACAAGACCCTGTTAGATGAAAAACTCAATATGCTGACCAAGGCAGTAATTTATTTTATTTCAAAAACATAAACTAAACGTAACGTTTCAACCTTCTAGCAAGGTCTTCAAACTCTGCACCAAGTACAAATGTAACAAGGTACAATAACAGGACGACATATATACACAAACATTACTCCCCTCCAGACTATTAGAAAGTTCTAGCCACCTGCTAGAATGTTCCAGAACAACTTTCTAATAGTCTGGAGGGGAGTAATGTTTGTGTGTATATATATCGTCCTGTTTTGTACCTTGTTACATTTGTACTTGTGCTTTGGTCTGTATTTTGAGTGCTTTATTAAACATGGAAACGACTCTTACCTAATAGTGTTACCATTGGGCTCGTTCATCAGTTCGTCACAGATCTTCATCTTTAGGATAAACGGGAAAGGCAGAGAGAAGCAAGGTGAAGTAACACCAAAAATAAAGGTTTTTACTGCAAGAGGTAATTGTGACTGCCATGTCCTCTTCCAGCCGACGCCACAAGCGGGTTGCATAAAGTGCGAGCGAAACGTGAACTCCACGGGGGGATTCCAAACGCCATGTCACGTGACAGCTGTTCTCCGGCCGCGATTAGCCAACCGTGGCGCCATTGTTCTACATCTCGCGGGCTCAGACAGTGAGTGACGTCAGCTCCCTTTCCTTTCGTCCTCCTTGCTGCAGGCCACGTTCAACATATGCACGCATGACGTCACGTTAACAAAGCCTCGCTGCATATGAAGCAGAGGGGAGGAGTGCACTGTTGATACCAAAAATTGTATGTACGAGGGCTGGCGCATAAGTCATGGCAACTGTTTCTTTCTCGCGAGAATGCAGGACCGACACGAAAATCAGAAATATAGAAATAGAAGCGAGCGAGCAGTTCTGTGGAATGTATGAACGATGCAGATAATGTGTACCAGGTGTAGGATAGGGAAGCTAGCAAAACATCCGTAAAGATATAATCGTGTCACACGTGTTTACAAGCCGGAAAGCACAGGAACAAAAGTAGATCACACTGCGGTAGTTGCTCAACTCTCCTTTCCAGTATTTCAATATACTACTCACTTTTAACCTGAAAAATATGTCATGAACTTCTTCAGTGATAACATTCGTGTGCTAAAGTAGCCAGTGAACTCCACTGACATTAATCCTATAGAAAGCACGTGGGCTATTTGGAAAATGAGACTCATAAAACTTGACTGTTTCATAAAACCTCGCATGATAGTCTCTAACTCGAGCATGGTTTCATGATTATGAATCCATGCCAAATCTTATACTCCAAATTATAAAACTGAATGAAGGACATGTTACCTACTAAGAAAGATTACATGATTTAACTGATTGCTTTCCAATGACGTAATTGTTGAATATCAAAAATATATATAATGTGTAGTTCTGTCGTCTTTTAATTAATTCGCACGGCACGTTCGCGGGGAAGATGTTCATACTAGGGATGGCCAAACGGATCCGGATCCCAAAATTCCGGATCTGGATCCAAAAGTCCCGGATGTAGATCGGGATCAGAGAGTTTCGTATCTCAATCCCATTATAATATTACCACACCTTAAAAGGTACGCGTATTATGATCTTCGATTACAAAGAAAGTTTTCATTAGTTAGTCCTTCAAGATTTTTTTCAAGTGTTGTTCCTAAATACTTTGATACGCATCCGCTAACACACTCGTGCCCAAAAAATAATCTTACTTGTTTAACATAAAATGTCAGAGGTGATTTTGTAAATGCCATTGAAACTAATATGTATTCATTTGAACGTATTGGAAATGGAAACACACATAAATGTGAGACATTCCATTCCAGGATGAAACCTTTAACACATTTAACAAGATAGAAATGTTATACAAAAATTATAGAATTGTTCTACAGCTACAGTTTTACAAATTAAAATAAAATAAAACATTATAATATATAACTAATAACTAACTAACTCTCTAGCCTTCTTAAAGCCGAAGGTTCATGGCTTCCATCTTTCCCTATCTTGAGCAAAATCTATATACTCTTTTCCATCCCTACCGATTTCCCTTAGGTCCATCTCAACGTTGTCCCTCCATCTTCGTCTTGGCCTTCCTTCAGGTCTCTTACCATCAGGTTTCCCAACAAGAATCCTGTAAACTCCTCTTTCCTCTCCCATTCGTGCCACATGGCCTGCCCACCTAATTATTCTAATAATATCTGGACATGAATACAAATTATGTAGTTCTAAATTATGTAACCTTCTCCACTCACCTGTCTCCTCATCCCTTTTAGGTCCAAATATTTTTTTTCCTAAGGATCTTATTTTCAAATACTCTCAATTTATGTTCCTCTTTCAATGTAAGGGACCAAGTTTCACATCCATATATTATAATATATGCAGTGTTATATAATTACAAAGTGTAAGACTAACGTATGTATGTATATTAACATATATGTATGTATGTTTATTATATATATATATATATATATATATATATATATATATATAATGTTATAAACACATTCTTACTTCCCAGACAAGCGCTCATGTGGGATGACCAAACAGATCTGGATCCGAAAAATCCGGATCTGGATCCCCGGAACAAAAAATTCCGGATCCGCGGAACCGGACCCGAAAAATTTTAGGATCCGGATCCTAAGGATCCGCAACCAACCGGATCCGGATCTGGCCATCCCTACTACCGGTACATTATTGGAACAACACCGTATAACATTTACATTGTTTTTACATTTACCGTTAACAATACTACGATAAGAAAGTTTGTTAAGAGCGTTTTTTATCAATTCTGGTATTTGGAGGAACAAGCCTGATTTGAAAGACAAAAACTCCATTCTATGTAACACTAATGCTGTGGTATATTTATACATATGCCGGTCCCGTTGCGAAGTGGTTTAGCACATCGCGCTACAACGCCAGGGGTCCCGGGTTCGGATCCTGGCCTGATTATGGATGTTTGTGAGTGTCCATTCATCAATTTCATCATGCCATCACTCATCCCCGTCTTCGCAAATCAGCCAAAAGTGGCACTAAAAGCGAAGTAAAATAAAAGAAATGAATCAATCAATATTTATAGATATACACTCGAATTCAAGACGCCATCAAATCCAAGGCACACCTTCGTCTTGTAATCTAGGAGGCACATAGTGGTTCGGATTCCACTTTAAACTGTAGGTCCAGTCCCGATCAGCCTTACTGTGCATAAAGTGGGCTTAAATCACTAAATCAACCAACTAACCAAGGTTTTTTCACCTAAATTTTAAACATCCAAAACCCGATATAAAGGTGCGTCTCAGATCCGGAGAAATATGGTAGTTGCCACGACTTACGCAACAACCCTCGTACATACCAGCCCGAACTAATTTACCAATAAGAACCTCCTACTCACAGACTCAAGTCCCAAGGAGCCTTAAGCTAAGCTTTCGAAGGAGCAATCAATGCCAGGAAGGTAAATAGGTAGGGAAGCATCCTGAGTGGCTGGTGCTTTGAAGTGACACCGCGCGTCCTCACGTAGCGGTTAGCACTCGAGAGCTGGGAGGGAATCGAAGGGGAAGCCCCGTCTCCTTCCGTTAATTATTCTTTGCAGAAGACCGGAATTAGCTGTATCGGTTCCCGACTTCCTTCCTCTCTCGGGAAGAGAGTTTTCCTTTGCGGGAGGCTGTAATGGACCGGAAATGGTGCCGAGGAGAGCTCCTTGTCGCTGGCAATCGATAGCAGATTGGATTCCCGCCGGAAGTGGACGCCCGAAACAAACAGATGACGGGCTAGCAGCTGCCTCGCTTCCAGAGGAGAGGGCGTTTGGCGGAATAACAACGAAAAGCAACATCGGCGAAAAGGAACAACAAACAAACGAAGCATCGGTATAAAGGAACGTAAAACGAAAAGGAACAGAAAGAAGGAACAACAACGAAAATAATCATCGACGAAAAGGATCAACAACGAAAAGAACCATCGACGAAAAGGAACAGAACAAAGGAACAACATCGAAAAGAATCATCGCCGAAGAGGAACATAAAATGGAATGAAACAGTAAAAAAGAATAACAACGAAAGGAAACATCGGCGAATAGGAACAACGAAAAAAGTCATCGACAAAAAGGAACAGAAAAAAGAAACAACAATAAATTGTCAGCAACAACGAAAAGGAACATAAAATGAGATGATAAGAGTAAAAAAGAGGAACAACAATGCAATGCAAACATCAACGACAAGCAACAATATAGAAAAATACAAATTAACGAATACGAACAGAAAGTGTAAAGCAACAACAGCAAAAAGAAATAACAATAAAAACTAAAAATCAACGAAAAGGAATCAAATTAAAAGAAACAAGCAAAAAGGACCAACAATGAAAAAGAATCAAAAATGCAAAGAAACACGGGCGGAAAAGAATATAAAACGAAAAAGAACAGTGAAAAAAGAACTGAAAGAAAATATAGTTAGAAGGAACAGCAACGAAAACTAACATTAAATAGAACAAATGTCAAGGGGAACAGCTGAGAAAAGGAACAGCGAGAAGGAACTTGTAGCAAAAAAGAACAACAGTGGAGAGGAACAATAGCGAAAAGAATCAACAAAAGGAAAAGAACAGCAGCGAACAGTGGCGTGCCCAGGAGTTTCTAAGGGGGCTACGTATACTTTTTTAGTAGTCAGCCCTCATTTTCCCAACTTCTCCTGCCTTTGACTTTATTTTCTTCAGGAATAAAGGGCCAAAGAAGGGATTATGTCTCCCAAGAACCTTCCTTGGGCATGCCACTGGCAGCGAAGTGACATAGCAGAGAAAACGAAGGGAAGGTGAATTATACATGACGAAATGAAGTACAAATGGAGAACAAAGGCGGAAGGATTAAAGGTAAAAACGATAATTAACGAATAGACAAAACCTCGTAGCCCCAACCATGAAAAGAAGTAAGTGGATTCTGGGTTCGAAACACGGCCAGAAAATACCTCGTTTTGGAGGGGTGGTCTGGGAAATGGTGCTGCCATCTATTTGATTATAATCACGATTAGTGCAGAAAAACTCCTTCAAATAACAAGAAATACAGAAATAATTGTATATTTTCTATTATATACCCATTGGGGTCATGGATACGTTGCACTGTTGTAAGTACACACTCTTATTTCTAAAGGCTTAACTTATTCATCAACGGTGTGGCAAAGATAAACACAAAGTGCTTGGCAGCACACCAACTTATTGATCTACCCTCGTATATAACATCCGAGCCGAGGAAAATGTGCCAACGCCGTTGTTTGAGGAACTCCTGCTGCGTCGTGGAAAATTAGCGTCTTGCGGAGTATCGGCTGAGTTGATGTTATGTCGCCGGGTGATCACATGACACTGTTCCCCCTCCTCTTCAAACTTCCCCCCTACTTCATCTTCATCTTCATCTCCGCTCTCTCGATTCCCAGCAAAGCCCCCTTTCCTTGCCGGAGCGTGCCCGGAATTCCAAACGAGAGCTTTAGCAGTTTATCTCGCCTCGCCAGTGCCTCTCGCAGCAAACAAACTGGAGCTTCTGGATATGCTCGCTAGATGGCACTCTCGACGCAGTTCTACATTTCCCCTTCTACACGGCATTTCTCGCAACATTTAATGAGGTCTTAAGAAGTTGTTACGTTATGGATTACTACACGTAAAGTCAATTGGGTTTTTCACCTACAAGTTCATACATGTGTACACAAGTATTACTTGTAATTACCTTGACGTAATCGGTAAGTCTATTATCACCAATGAAAGTGAGATTTTTTTTTGCAAATCATGATTTTGAGTTGGATATGACAGTCACGCTTGATTGAATTTTGAAAAATATGTCGAAGATTAATAATCAGGAATAATTGAAAATATTATATATAAAAATGTAATCTAATCTTGAGTATTTCATAAATGGCAAGACGGATTGGTTGATTGTGTTGGTTTATTTTACTTAGATTTTCTGTCACTTTTGGCCAAGGTGGATAAAAACCATGATTATTATTTTTTTAAATCAGATTTGTTTATTTTTAAGGGCTGCCGAAATGAAAGTGAGACTCTTGGTTTTTTCTATAATGATTTATTGGTTGCAATATATGAACATACAGGAAGTAAAAGTGATCCATGGGTGACATATTCTCTACACATAGTCACCTTGTCTGTTCAAGCAAGTGTTCCAGCGCGTCACAAGGGTATGGATACCCTAAGCGAAGAACGTCCGAGGTTGACTGCGGAACCAATCTTCAACTGCGTCATGGACCTCAGCATCGTTGGCGAACCGGCGGCCCTTCAGATTTTTTTAGTGACCCGAAGATGTGGTAGTCGCAGGACGAGAGATCGGGGCTATAGGGAGGATGGTAGAGGACTTCCGCCACAGTAGATCACGGCACACCTGTGCAGCATGCGTTGTCGTGCAACAGAAGAACCCCATTGGACAACATGCCAGGTCGCTTACTCTTGAGGGCCGATTTCAGTTTATTTAGGGTAGCGCAGTATGTGGTTGAGTTGACAGTCCCGCCTGCGTCCAGACAATCCAAAAGCAACGGGCCCTTCTCGTCGAAGGTGTTAATGGAGGCAAGGATGCTGATGTCCGTGACGCCGCTGAAGATTGGTTCCGCAGTCAACCACGGACATTCATCGCTCAGGGTGTCCATACTCTTGTGACGCACTGAGACACTTGCTTGAACAGACAAGGTGACTATGTGTAGAGGATATGTCACCAATGGATCACTTATACTTCCTGTATGTTCATATATTGCAACCAATAAATCATTACAGAAAAAAAACCGAGTCTCACTTTCATTTGGGCAACCCTTATAGAATTAATAGCTGTCTCATAATGCACCCAAGAAAGAAATTTGATGATTCTAGGCGTTCAGAAACGTGGCAACAACCGGGAATTTAAAATACGGGACAATTGGCGTCCCCGAAGAGATTGTCGCGGGACAAATTACTTAAATAAGGGACTGTCCTTTAATATTGAACCGCTTGGCAACCCTGCTTGTAAAAATGCTTGAATTAATTCACGGAGTCTAAGAGGAACAACGATAAAATGCTATCGTGATACGTATCTGCAATTCCAGAAGCAAAACATAAGTCTATGACGATCCTTCCCGAAATATATTTTTAATGTGCCTGACCACACTGAAACAGCCATGCTTTCGAGATAATAACGCAGCATCTGGCAACAATGCAGGAGTGGCCAAGGCAGCCAAGATGGTGTTGGAAACGATGAAGTGGCTTCTTCTTGCCTCAGTCTAAGACAATCGCCGCCTCTTCAGCTCCACCGCACGGAGCACTTGGCATTAGGCATTCCCGACGACGGTTTCCACCTCGGACACCGAATTGGCGTTCCTCGCTCTGACGGAAGAACGCTCTCTCTCCCACAAAGAGCACGTCCTCCTCGCATCGACACGTCAGCACTTTACGCTTCCATGTTGTTCCGGACCACTTCGTTCCTCCGTTGAAGCAAGGGCCGCTGTCCAAGGAGCAGTAAAGTGGCTCTTTTAGTTCGTTGTGCGCATGACGTAATCGGAGAGCGTAAAATCCGTGCGTGAACTTAGCAACGGATAATATAGTTAACAGTGTTGCAATATGGATATTTAAAAAAAGCTGCAATTGATAACAAACGCACACATAAATAATGTGATCGATATGAAACATACAGGGCGAGTTAGAAATACTGCTACATGTTTGAATTAAATGAAGTGTGTTACTGTACAATGTAGAGGGAAATGATGAATGGTGTATTAAACTTGAGACGCAATTCTTTAAATTTCAGAAGAGAGTCACTCTCCCGAGCTTACATCATTAGGCGTTGAACATACAGCAGAAAGTTATGGTTCAGGTGAGCAATTGCATACCAGAATGATCGTTAGAGCACAGCATAGTCGTTTTCTCCACTTTCCCACAGTCGACGTTAAAATCACGTCTCGCCAGTCTCATTCTGGTATATGCAACTGTAACTTGCTGCTGCATGTTCAGCGCCATCGTGGCTACTAAAATGTACGTACAGTAAGTAACACGCTACATTTAATTCAAACGTGTAGCCGTATTTCTGACTCCCCTGCATATCACTCACGTTCAATGTAATTCAGGTCCATAACATTGGTGCTGATGGAAAGATTAACTCAAAAGTCCCGGACTATACGGAATAACTTTTGGGGAAATCGGAGAAGGCGAAAGAAAGAAACCCAGTGGTGGCAGTTGCCTCCCCCCCCCCCCCCACTTCTTGCCACTTTGCCCCCGCACTATGCTAAACTTTTTCTACCACGGGAAATTAAACTGTCCTTGCCCTCCCAGTTTTGGCACTTTACCCCCCTAGTTTTGTAACCCAATCGCCGCCACTGAAGAAACCAATATAAAAAAGAAACTACGGGATGTGAAAAATGGGATATACAGTATTATTATTAATATTGTACGTGGAGGAATCAAAAAGCAATGCCTCCTCGTATATGTTTTTGTAATGTGTAGCGCGTTGTTGATGTGTTATTACTATGTGCTATATTAGACCTTCACTAACACTTGTTGTAAGCCCATAGTGTAATATTACTCATGAATGACGTATTGAGACTCAATAGACAGGTGACTCAGGAAGGTTATGCCATTGGCTGGGCTTCTGCGCTGGGCGAGCGAGAAGTTTAGCGTGGCAGATTCTTGCCGACTGAGAGAGACTTTGGACGGACTGGACACAGGCTGGACAGGCTGAGTATACTGCATTACCGTCTATCACCCTTTTGGGGCCTGCATGGCCGGGTGTAATTTACCTAAAGATAATAGAGTTATTTTGAGTTCTTAACAGTGCAAGAAAAGGAATTTGTTTTTGTTTTAATTGTTTTAGGTGGATTGCTCCGGGTCATGTTGGCTGTGGGGGTTTTGGGCGGGGCTGCGGTTGGCTCAGACTCGTGTAGCCGTTACTTACTGACTGGTGACAATCAAATCGGACGAACTGTATTATTTGAACTGGGAGTTAATCCATAGAAATTACTGTTGAGTTAACTAAATTTGGAAAGTATAAGTAATAATATTATTTGTAATAAAGAATATGTGTTAAAGAATATTAAGTTTAAATTGTATAATTTAAGTACCTAATATATGATCATTACGTTCCACTGCGCCGATAAGACAATCCTCGTCTCACTTCTGTAGTATAAAAGGGGAAACAAGAGACGTAGAGGATTATATTGTGTACTTTATGTTTCAGATTGACTGAAAGAAGCCATGGATTTGAGGCATAAACAAAGAGCTGTGATTGAGTTCTTGGCAAAAGAGGGTTCATAGGAGGTTAACAAATGTCTATGGGGACACTGTAGTGGACGTGAGCAATGTCAGAAGTTGGGTGAAGAGGTTCAACGAAGGCTATTGCAAAAAAACCGCGCAGCGGACGTCAATCAACATCACTGACGGAGGACAAGAAACGCCCGGCAGATGAATTGATTCGTCAGGATCGGCGTACTTAACGTGTCTTCTCAGGCCTTAGTTTGTGACTTAGGATACCACAAAGTGTGTGCTAAGTGGGTTCCCAAAGAACTGACCGCAGACATGCGCACTAGGCGTGAGGAAGTGTCGCAAGAGCTCCTGGCCGCGTTTAAAGCACATCAGAACGACTTTTTCAAAGATTGGGTCACTCGAGATGAAACATGGGCGTATATGTATGACTCAGAGAGTAAAGTGCAATCGATGCAATGGCGCCATAGCGGTTCTCCACGTCCCAAAAAATTCAAGTCTGCAAGATCAACGCAGAAAGTGATAACATGGTGCAGACAGACAACAAACTCCAGAGTTTTGCCAACATGGATTTGACACTTGGGTTCAACGTTGGCGTAGATGCATGGAACTGAACGCTGATCATGTGGAACAGTAGGCATATGTAGAGGAGGCTTCAGGCTTCACTATGATGTATAGTTTAGGCTATCTTGATTGATGCATTATTAAAGATCTGCGATGGCAGGAGGCATTACTTTTTGATACCCCGTAGTACTTTGCTCAGTACAGTAATAACAATAATGTTCAGAAAAACAATAGATAAACATCTTGAACTTATACTTTAAATAAATGATCAGGTATCTTACACTTCTGGACGTTGCATCGTTTCTGCTCACAAACTTACTTATCTGAACTCCTATCAGATGGAAACCTGGATATTACGGAACATCCATCCGATTACCAATAATTTACTGTATAGACATCTTTTGCACTGATTTAGGTGTTGCGTTACACTACTATCTGCCACCTAATGTAAAAAAGGGGTAATAGCATGCATATTACTATAGTTGGCCTAGAGAAGTAACTAATATAACATTCATAGTAAAATAACTTACGGTTACTGATCTTCCGGTGGCAAACCCTTCATTTCTTTTCATACAACTTACCTGAAAAAAGAAAAGAACAAGATTATTTTAAGAATACAAATTACTATTTTTATCACATGTTATTTTTAAAACATATCCCACAAAAATATGCGTTTTGTTTTGCGTGAAAGTTTTTAACGACATCTAGGAATGAACTATGTAATGTATACTTTAAAAAAATACCGTGGCGCAACAGCCCGTGAGAGCCAGTGCCAACCTACCTATTGGCGGCCTCACTCGCGCCAAAGGTGGGAGATCATCCAACTAGTTACTGGGTGACGTGTGGTCAGCACGACGAACCCCTTGTCGTTGTTGTAGTTACGCTACTCATTCGTAGCTCCCAATTTCCTCACGACGGTAGGTGGCCACCGGGACCCATACACAGGCCGAAATCTCAGGATAAAAGTTGTTACGGTCTCTCCCCCCCCCACATCCCCCCAGGAGACTCGAAAGAAAAGGAGCGAATCCAGTTTCTATCTACATAGTAGATTTTAGTTTTATGAAATTAAATTGAAAATGCTTTAGTGTTGTTGACAGGTTTAGACTTGAATCCACTATTTAGATAGAAACTGGATTCGCCTTCCTTTCTTTCCATAAACATCTATCATTTTGTTCATGATCAAATCTTACTCTTTTTGTACTTTTTCACGATGTCCACAGATCAAACAGGGACTACTTAACCTGCTCCTCAAAATGCGCGCGCAGGTTCGAGTCTCCTGGTTGGGTGTGGGGGGAAGGGGTGTAACAACTTTTATCCTGAGATTTCGGCCTGTGTATGGGACCGGTGGCCATCCACCGTCGTGATGAAATTGGGGAAGCTACGAATGAGTAGGTAATACAAGGTAAAATATAAGTTTGCATGACCGAAAGGCAAGATGTGAAATATCTTAATCTACCCCCTCCCCCCCCCCCTGAGAAAAATCCTGCGGGAGCCTTTGCCAGAGCATAAAGTGGGCAACTAAACAGCAACGTGTGGATCTCAATCATGCAAAAGTCAAGGAAAGTCCAATTAGAGAAGAATTACAATCAGTCCAGCATTTATATCCCTTAAGGCGGGCCAATTTCCCGCTCAATAATAGACGTCAGTTCATCGTCCTGGCCCCCTCCGTCTGGCCACTCTGAGTTTTCAGCCAGGGCGAACGAACGAAGCAAGGCTGTTCGCTGGACATCGGGATTTTGCATGATTGATAGCCTTGTGATGGGAACAGTGGCTCCAATCCGTGGGTAGCGGCAGAGAAATAATTCACGTTATTTCCAACGGTGGGAATTTTGCATTATTGTGCCACGATATAACTTTCATGAGTCATTAATCAAAAATGGATGGCCACGTTCCTACACCGAATGAAAATTGCGTTTCGTAACA
The DNA here is from genome assembly GCF_977018435.1 of Lepisma saccharinum. Classification (NCBI taxonomy): domain Eukaryota; kingdom Metazoa; phylum Arthropoda; class Insecta; order Zygentoma; family Lepismatidae; genus Lepisma; species Lepisma saccharinum. Next base: position 3,357,952 of record NC_139248.1, on the reverse strand, counting down.
AGTTGGAATTAGTACGTCAATATTAGTTCCATTAATATGGGCGTTCAGTTCTCGTGTCAGCAGTCACTTCTCTCTCTCTCTCTCTCTCTCTCTCACACACACACACACAGACACAGACACACACACACACACGTGGGTTAAATCATAAGTCATGGCAACTATTTTTTTTTCTCGCGAACAGGGGACAATATGAAAAATCTAAGATATACGTTCGAAAGTGTATGGAATGTACTTTCGAAAGAAGCCACCAGATGGTGTATGTGAACAACGGTGGGGTAGTAAGCAAGCACCCAAGTTCAGTCTGTGAGTGACAGCGTTCGAAAATGGAGGTCATTAAGCTGGAGCAACGTTCGTACGTTAAAATAGCAGTTTTCCGCTGCTGAAATGCACAGGAATGCAATACAGAGCTACGGGAAGTTCTGGGTGTGCATGCCATGCCCTAAGAAACAGTGGCGAGGAGGGTGGAGGCTTTCAAACGTGGCAGAGTGTCAACTGCCGATCTGCCTCATAATAAAACACTGTTGTCCAATATCCTGTGTTCTGCCTCTTCCCTACGACAGTCTCCTGCATCCAGACTTCATCTGGTAGCTTCATTCGAAGGTACATTCCATACATTTTCAAACGTACATCTTAAATTTTTCTTGTTGTCCCCTGTTTGCGAGAAAAAAAAATAGTTGCCATGACTTATGACTTAACCCTCGTATATATATATATATCGTTTACATTAGGGCTGACCAATACCGATGCCAATGTTTCGGTATCGGCCGATACCAGTTGTATCGGCATCGGAAAATATCGGTTGAAATTCATCTACCGATACCAGCTGATACATGCGCAGAAAAGTGTACAAAACATTACCAACATGCTAAAAAGTATTTTAAAACTCGTACGAAATTAATATATATTTTATCAAGTAAGTATTTACCACATTTTCACAACTTACACTTTGGATGTGGCCTCCCAGATGGCGTTGAGGTAACGTCGTCGCGTTGTAATCAAGGTGTGCCGGGTTCGATACCCGGTGAAGACTCGTAGTGGTTCGTATAACAATTTAATCTGTACATCCAGTCCAGATTAGCCTATCTGTGAACAACGTGAACTTAAATAAACTCAACTCAAAGTTTGGGTCCTATTTTCATCGAGGAAATTAATTCCGAGGGGGTTCTGACTCCACCACTCACTTCAGTAGGCCCATGATGGTCAACGATGTTCTAGCCTGGGACGCCTTAATATTTCTCTCGAGAGAGGGCGCAACCATAGTATGCGTTCGAAATTTATTACAATGTTGATTTTGTTCTGTGTATTTGTAGAGTATTTTCGCAGTTAATACAATTCTTTTAAGTAATTTAATTCAGCATGGAAGAGTAATAATTGTGCCAGTTACCGCTGTCTTAAAAGCACTAAATATTCCTTCCTTCTGCAATTTTTACACCATTTTTCTTTTTGATTTCCTTATTCTTCTATTCTATAAACAACGGATAACTGGTTTTCTTTGTGCGATGAAAAATAGGTCACAACACTATTGCAAATACCACACGAAAATTCTCTGGAATACTTTAGAAGTAGTGTTAAGCAGATGTAATTTAATGTAATGTAATTTATCAGAATTTGGAATAAAATAGCTGTTTTTTGAAAGGAGAGGAAATTTTGAAAACGGTTTCGCTGGCGTCTGCCCAAGGTCTAGCGAAGTCTGTATGTGTTGAATGGTTAAAGGTTCAAGATACGAGTTTTTTGGTGAGCGTTCCCTCGTGAATGTTCTTCCATTATCTTTTCAGGTAAAACAGGAGATAAAACTAAAATTACAAGTTTGTCGCTTATGGAATGATCCTAAACTGTTTATATTAATGTAACTAGAATGCGGAAATTACATATATGGATTCGTCATTCGCCATTAAATTTCTAACCGGCGCAATATCCCTGTCCTGGCCGATTTTTGTCATGCCCATGCATCGGAACCTCTAAAAGATGAACAACCCTCGTACATGTGCAATGCCATTAATTTAATACGATCTCACTCTTCCGTGTCCATGGCAACGAGTTACTACTTTCACGTGATATTTTTTGTTTTTAAAAAAATGATAAAATAATATGCGCACCAAGCACCGCAAAGTTCTCAGAAGAGATGAGCCATCGGAAAATGATTAACAGTTCCCGTAAGAAAAAATCGTTAGGGCTGTAAAATACTATCCCGCTCGTCAAACACCAATGAATTCCCCTCTCGGCTGGCTACATATCCGTGGCGAATCATCAATATCTGTCCATTAGCGACTTCTGGGAAGATGAAAACGGGGGGGGGGGGGGGACTTGGCGGCTATCTCTAAACAGCGGTTTCTGGAACGGGAACATTTGCAGCGTCGATTGTGGGGAATCTATAAAAGCTGCAAATTACGCCCACAGATGGCAGCAGGTGTCGACACCGTACATTAATGGAAAAATGATTAGGAGCGTGATTTGAATTCGTCTCCTAGGCCCATCCGTTCCTGAAATTTAATAAAGTGATGCGTAACTTCAAGCATTGGCTAATTATATCTTCAATTTGCCTACTAGCGTTTCTTGCGATGGCTGTCTCTCGCGAAGTGAAATGTAAGAGGCCTTAATTCTAGAACGACGCATATAAAACATTGACGATTCCATAAAGCGTAACGTAACGTTTGTTGGGGTTGTAAACTTTGATGTACGAATTGAGGCGTTTTCTCAACCACCCATTTTGCCACAACCTGAGGGCAAAATTTTCCTCGCCCAACTGTTCCCTTCATTTAAAGAAATCATGTAATATTACAGTAAACAGTCGTTAACACAAACTCGCTTAAGACGAACACTCGGTTAACATGAACAAAATGTTGGTCCCGGCAGGGATGTATTATATCTTATAGAAAGTTTTATCGGTTAACGCGAATTTCGGTTACCACGAATTACGAACTGTTTTTTGGTCCGTTACGTCATTAGATCTCATTTAACACGAACTTTCAAAGTATTTCATATTTTCTTTTCTCTTGTTCCTCTGTCTTTCCATTGCTAGGTATGTAAGAAATCTCTCAACAATCTCTATCATCTTGTCAACCATCAACTTATACAGTGTTGTAACCAACAGATTCAGATCAACAATGTGTTCAAATGAATTTTTGTATTCTTTAAAACATAGCCAGTCCGAGTAACATCAAGATTAAAACTTGGGTGCAATTGCTCGACAATCACAATCACAAGAGCTTATACGTATTTAACCAACATATTCAGTTGTGTGTTCAGATGTGTTTTTCTATTCTTTATATCGTAGTACGAGTTTGCACAGTTGGCCGTGAAGTTACCAGGCATTTGCGTTCCCGTCTGCGACACCACAATATACAAGAATTTTTCACCAGAAAATGATATGCGAGTTCTTTTTTAAAAGTTAATTACTGTAGTAGAGTTGAATTACTTTTGGAACATCTCCAGCGGACTGAGCGAGTCTGTCTAGCGAGCCTACTGGGCGTGTAGAGCTTGAGCAAGGGGCTTAGCGATATGCTCTGGGTTGAGATGACATCAGCGGCTTGCTTAGTTGATTGGCTGCTTCGAGAGTTGTGACTCGTTTCGAAGCTTCAAATGCATAATAGTCAAATATGTTATGGAAATAATCTCCCTCTACTGTAGTAATGTTTTCTATGATGGCATACATAATACGTATTGTGAATGGTTAATGTGTAGAAAGAACTGTATTGCAACAATAAAATTTGAGTCCCCGGTAAGCACGATTTTTTTTTAACGCAAACTCTTGATTTTTGGGTCCCTTGGGATTCGTGTTAACGAGAGTTTACTGTAATAAGTAATAGTGCTAGTATTATTGACCCAATTTCATGTGTACCGTATTTCCCCGCGTGATGGTAGCACCATATTTCTTCAGTCCAAGAATTAGTTTGTAACTTTTCATCTCGTAATCTTCGCATCGGTGCGTCAGATAACAAAACACTTTAATGTTGCCGAGTGCTTGTTCGAACTTTCGCGGTCTTGTCGAATCAGTATGGTGAAGCACAATGGCGGCGCTTGGGTTCCAAAACGGGGAGGGAGGGGGCAAGGTGCCAAAACTGAGGGGGACAAGAACAGTTTACTTTCCCATTATACATAATGTTTAGCATAGTGCGAGATCAAATAGTGGGCGGGGGGGGGGCAATTGTCCCCTAATCGCCGCCACTGGAAGCACTTAAACACTGTTAGAAATGATAGTGTCCCATCGCTACAAGCTTGTACAAGTTCAACTTGCACTTGAAGCTTGAATTTTGATGAACGCAATTTGTTCCTTTCGCGAGAATATTGTTTGTTTTAGAGCGCACTACTCAATATGGCTACAGTCAGCGCAGTGCTGCCTCCACACGTCAATCTGTGAAACTACTACCTGGCACGTGTACAGGCGGAAAGAAAGCCACGATTAATTTTTCCTAACAATCATGGGCATATTGTATTGGTGAGTAATCACTTTTTTTTAAAAAAAAAAAATAATTCTCGTATTTATCGTCAGTTGCTGAACAAATTGAGTAATCGTCTGAGGCGCCGACTTCCAGATGGCGCCAAAATATGTAACAGTGATTCTTGAATAAGTATTGCCAGAAACAATAGTACAAAATAAAAGTAATTTCAAGACAAAATCATTACTCTCGATAATGTTATTAAAGCTAACAGGGCTTTCAATGATTCTTACTTACAGAAGGCTGGGGTAATGCAAATTTCCATGTCTCAGTGCAAATATGGTATTTGCGGGAATGACACTATTCAGTAGAGCAACAGACACGCAACACTTGGAGGGAGCTTCAAAGCTGTTTAGATGTCTGTAGGACAACTCAAGGGGCACACATCGAGTTGCATTGACCATTTTCCTAAACTCGGAGAGTTTCTACATCAAGGTGTTAAGAAGGTGTGTTAATAAACCATTATTTACACTTCAAATTATCAATCACTTCTCGATCCCTCTAAGCGGAACACACTGTATTTGATGACATCAAGGTTGACATTTACAGGGTGGTCAATTACAATTAGACAGCGGTCATTCGTTGAAACAAATGACGTCAATCGTTGGCACGTGAAATTATGAAGCACGAAAGGAGAAGCCCAAGCACGCACTCAGTGTTCATGGAATGGATAATATTAAATATGACGTCAGCGGCAGTGGGCTTATTTGTTTGTCGTACTCGTACCTTACGAAGTGCAAACGATCGCATTCCGTTTACCCCATGAAATCCGCCATTGCATGCGATTCGAAAACTTCTGGCAACTGTTTCAAATCCCGCCGACCAAGGACTCCAGAAGAAGAGCCACAATCTTTCTTCCCACTGCAGGAAACTTCGGATAAAGTTCACAGAAAATGGAAGATATCGTGGAGGGAACAGACAAGCAGTTTTATACATTGATTTCTTCCATGAGCCCCTGCAAATAGACAGAAGAAAGAGCTCCGATTCGAAAGAGTATGGTGGAGGATTTTTCTGCTTCTCAAAGAAAGATGGTGTGGTCGATATCTCTCGATGGAGTTTCAAGAGTCGAAATTCGATACCAATACTCTTAGGGGTGTCTCAAAGTACCAATATCCTTGATTCAGCCTTTTGTCGGTCTGACATGCATGAGGGTTCATACTACGGAGGGCCAAGTCTGGATAATATTTTATCCGGATATCGGATAATTTTCTGTCCTCCTCCGTGGCCGTGCGGTCTAAGGAGACTCAGACTGCGGGACGGCATAGGTTCGAGTCCGCCTGGGTTCAGTCTCTGGGTTTTTGGTCTGGGTGTAGGAGCGGTGGCAACCCACCATCGTGAGGAAATTGGTGAGCTACGAGTGAGTAGCGTAACCCGGTCTGGGAAATATTCTATAACGGCTGAGGGTTCGACGTGCTGACCCCACGTCACCCCATTACCGGTTGAAGAACTCCACACCTCTAGGTAGGATTGTGGGAGGGAGACCGGCAGTCGGGTGATAGGCCAAGACCATTCTAAGGCTGTCGAGCCACGGGTTATTATTAGTTATCAGATAACTTTCTATCCGAATTCCGGATATCGGATATTCTGATTTATGGATATCCAAATTCCCCGCATTATTCTTACATCCGTATTATTCGCATGTTCGGATTATCCGAAATGGCTGTATATCCGAATTTGCACATTATCCGGACAGTTTAATCGTTTATCCGTTTTACAGGCTATCCAAGTATTCTTTTATTTGTCATTTTCGTATTTCATTATACGTATTTTACACAAATCCTTCATAAAATCTGTTCTATCCGGATTAACCGTTGCATCCGAAACGGATATCGGATAATTTCATCATCCCCAGTTCATAAGGCCTTCTCAACGTAACGGAATATATTTGGTGGGACCAAAGTGGATATATACAGATTGGTCAGTTAGACATCGGTCATTCGTTGACAGGAATGACGTCAATCGTTGGCACGTGGAATTGTGAGACACGAAGGAGAAGCCCAAAGACGCGCTCTGTCTTTCAAGTCATCGGCAGTATGGGAAATCTGGCCGAAACAACAAGCGACGACAGCTGTAGTGGAGCGAGACATGAAAATAATCCCCTTGTTTAACACTTTTGATGGCTTCATTGAAGTAGGGATTTTAAAATGAAGTATCCTTTTAGTCAATTAATCTGTTGTGTGTGTGTATGTCTCCAGCTGATACAAATATTTCAGACGCATGCTCTTTGGTTGAACGAACAAGGAAACACTTTTAATGCCCCTACGCTTGCCATTTTTCCCCAATAGTATTATAAAACCTAATTTATTGTACGCGTGGAAAATATGTTCTTTCAATCATAGCAACACCAAGATCTGCTCTTTCTACCACACACTCCGAGGTGAAATCATTTCGTCAGCAAATGACCGTTCCACTGCTTTTATTCGACTCGCCCGCATGCATCATCATCTACCTTGGTGTAAGGCAGGGCGATAAAGCTTCATGATCCTGAACACATAGGCCACCTACAATGCGTTAAAATAAACCGGGTTGCATGTCCACAAGGCTGAACGGATTATTCACATAGTGAAAAGACAATCTAGAAAATTCAACGGACAATTAAGTTAGTTAGCAAATTTAAATACTACGAATAAGCAGTGCTCTTTTGCTGGTGGTACGCAACGGTATTTTCATATATGGTCACTTATGAATATACAGGGTGGCTACTCTAGGACGATGATAAAATTCAAGTGCGTATAATTCCCGATTTTCAAGGCGAACTTTCTAAAAATTCAAGAGTATAAAAGCAGATTATTTTTTTTCAATTTCAACTTGCCCGCCTCTCACCACCAAACACAAAAAAAAAACAATATAAAGGATCTGTGAGATTCCAATGTATCCAAAAATCTTAATTCAATTAAACGGTACATGTATTTAATTTTTTAATTTAAGGTTCAGAGATAACATTTTCCATTGCATATACTCAAGACTCGAAATACGTCTACAAACACGTCACAAATGTTACTGGATATATTAATCTACGAAAAATTGTTTAACTAACTAACTAACTAACTCCCTAGCCTTCTTAAACCCGAAGGTTCATGACTGCAGCAACACAGGCCTTCCATCTTTCCCTATCTTGAGCAAGTTCTATATACTCTTTTCCATCCCTACCGATTTCCCTTAGGTCCATCTCAACGTTGTCCCTCCATCTTCGTCTTGGCCTTCCTTCAGGTCTCTTACCATCAGGTTTCCCAACAAGAATCCTGTAAACTCCTCTTTCCTCTCCCATTCGTGCCACATGGCCTGCCCACCTAATTATTCTAATAATATCTGGATATGAATACAAATTATGTAGATCTAAATCATGTAACCTTCTCCACTCACCTGTCTTCTCATCCCTTTTAGGTCCAAAGATTTTCCAAAGGATCTTATTTTCAAATACGCTCAATTTATGTTCCTCTTTCAATGTAAAAGACAAACGAAAAATTGTTTATTGCATAAAAATATCAAACTCAAATTTACTTAATCAATTTCAAGCTATCTTATCTTGCAATAATCTTGCGTCTGTCAAGATTGTTCTGCGAACGACACTAACAAAGTAAACAGATTGATAGAATTCTGTTTTATTTTCCATGCAGCTTTGTTATCCATCCAAGCTAAGCTGTGAAAAACTTGCCTCAGGCCATTTATAAATGCGTGTAAATTAAATAGGATTTGGATAAATAAAAGTTGCAATTTTTCACGTCTACGGAGAAAAATTCCCGCAGAATTCCCGCAATTCAAGGAATTCCCGGTGAGTAGTCACCCTAATATACTACAGTATTTTGAGCAGATCTTATGATGAATACAAGAACAAACCAAATTGAAGAGTACTTGAACCTTTCTTCCCAGAAAAAAGCGCTGCGAATAAGTATTTGTTTTGGGTTATTCTTGAAGCGTGAGAGTTCATTTCTGTCATCTCATCTGTTCCTTTGGAGTCATGTCCGTACATAACCGGCTCTGGGGTAAAGACGATCAGAGCGTGGTGCTAATCAAATCACATCTAATTTAACTCAAATCTTGAATGTGCTGAGCCCTACTTCTCAACCCCTTCGTGCCTACATGGCTATGAACAGGGCAGAAATTGACCACACAGCAGAGAGAAGATTACACGAAGACAAGAGTTAGAGAGAAGGCCTGAAGTCTCGCACAGGCATCTAGCAATCTCGGCTTCTGACGTCAGCGTCTTCGTTGCTACGATAGGTTTATATTTCTTACCAAAAATACACTTAAAATGTATTATTTATGCTAAGAGAACTAAATCTACCAAGCCTAACCTAACAAAGGCATTTAACCTAACAATGAAAGCGTTCCACTAAGCCAGAACGACATACTTGTACATACTTGAAACACTTACTCTCATACGTGAAACATAATCGAAGTATCCAAAGAACATAGACACTCACAATTACAATACCAGACAAAAATATAACTTCCACATTCCCAAAATTCGGCTAACTGCGTACTAAACAGGACCTTTTTACACAGGCATCCAGTTATACAATATGTTATCAAATAGTTACAAAAATGTTTGAAAGAACCACGATCTTTAAAAGCAAGGTGAAAAATTGCTATTGGAATATACATTATATTCAGTTAAAGAATTTCAGGAATTAAATAACATTATAAAATAAATTTAAGATTGTATACACTATATAATATTGTACTTTTGCAGCACTAGTCCACTTAAAGATATAATTTGTCATTGTATGATTTTACTCATGTTGCCCAATTGATGAACAAATATACAGGGTGTCGCAAAACTCTTTCAACAACGCTTGGGTGCTGGTAGATATCATAAAAACAAGTAACTTTTCCCTATAAAGTTTACCTCGAAAGCGCTTAGTTTCTGACATTGGTGTCATTTGTTATTTCATCATATCATCCTCATCTTCGCGATTAGCCAAAGGTGGCAGAAAAGCGAATTAAAATAAATCAAATCAATCAATCAATCAATTATAGAGATATTTTAGAATAAGTAATCTTTAATTTCAGTCTGCCCATTATTTGTCTTGGTAAGTTTATAAATACTGTCAATGCTTCTTACAACATCGCAAGTATCATTAATGTTTTGGATTTTGCTCAGGCAAGACTCCAAAGTTGTTGGTTTCAAGTCGTCTCTCTTAACGAGGAACGCTAGTGGCAACCCTGCCACGCGCTCCTGGCAGTTATGTCAGAGCAAGCGTTTGCTGTGTTGGGTTGCATACGTACAGGATAGAATTTAAGCGCTTATAGCGCAGAAACTAAGCGCTTTCGAGGTAAACTTTATAGGGAAAGGTTACTTGTTTTTATGATATCTACCAGCACCCAAGCGTTGTTGAAAGAGTTTTGCGACACCCTGTATATTATGTGCGATGTCAACATATATATATAATAATGTACATCCACCAATGCCCCTCAGGGGTACTTTAGGTGTGAAAATTACTCAATAAACAAAAGAGAGCATGCCAGGTGGGAAATAGATAGGTCGCGGGATCGAGTCAGGAAACGGTCCCTCTGTACAGATGCATATATATGACGACAAAAGGTCAGGTTGGTAGAGGCTTGTGCGATAAGTGAGACGCGTTAAAGACAAATGCAGCTGAGGAAAAAGTGCGCACGCAGCGAGACAGCTTCCTCGCTATACCGCAGCCATTGTGCACGTCAACAAGGTGGCGCAGGTCATTGTTACGAAATCAACTTCCAACTCAAACCACAACTTCTCAACTGGAAACGGAATTTGAGACTCCACAACACCTCCTGTTGGGCTAAGAGCAAATCCAATGAAACGTTCTAGTCTATCCACACCTACAAACTGTAAATCGCGTGCTCAGGATGGCTGTCTGAACCCTAGATTACCCAAGGGGGAGCTGTTGGTCTCACCACTTTTCTATTTTTCAACTGTTAGCATTTTTATAAAAACTGAAAATAAATTACAGTGTTTCCCTGGATGTTCTCAATGTTTCTGTACTACTTTTGTTCATAAAATCATAAAGGTAACACACATATGAGACAAAATTCACGTGGTGCACCTGTCTCCCCTCCACCCCACCCTTGGGATATGTGTTCCGACATGTCATCCATGCCTGTAACAGTGTACAATTAGTTTTTAATTATGGTAATTCTTATAATGATTATCATTACGATATAGCTGAACCTACATAAACAAAAAGAGCATTGATGCAATATTAATATTTTTTAGTTTTAATAATAATATATGTGTGCGATATTAATGCAATAATTAGATCTTATTCTTTATTAATATTGAATTTTTGTAACTATTATAATAATTATATAACTGCACCTATATAAATAACAAAGAAAGCAGTGATTCAATACCAAATGTTTTCTTTAATTTTAGTGATAAGAAATGTGTGGGGCTCAGGTAATCACATTTCTTAAGTAAGCTAGGGTTAAGACCAAGATATGACTCCAGGTTTTTGAGGTGGAAATTCCACAATTTCAAGGCTACAAACAGAATAACGAGCCAAATATTCTTCCTATTTGGATATTATTTCGTATGTAAATATCAACACTACAAAGGTTTTTGGCTGTTTCCTGGGGATCCAAAAACTCTAAAGCCACACTGTTAAGGCGCGTCCCCCTCGACTCCCACATGTCTCGCCTTGTAATAAAGGGGTTTCGGATCCCACATTAAACTGCAGGTCCAGTCTCGATTAGCCTTCCTGTGCATAAACTGGACTTAAACAAAAAAAAGTCCCACATGCCTCAGCAGAGGTGGGAGATTATAGCCATTTTTGTAGGTTTGGATGACCTGTACTCAATCAGTATGACATCACCACATGCTCGCTTCCGATTACAACAATGAAACGGATAAAGGAGTAACTTAATTTTTGACATGACCTCGTATGGCCTCTCTAATCCTAGTGGTAACGCTGTTGCCATGCAATCAAGAGGTCCCAGGTTCGATCCCCGTGGAGACCCTTATAAACAATAGGTCCAGTCCAGATGAATCTACCTCAGAATAAAGTGGACTTTAAAAAATCGACTTTCCCTTTTGGTACGAGCTCGTAGATGGGAAAATCTGTGATAAATGACAGAGTGAGAGATGGTCCTGAGGATTGTACAATGACGCGTAACGTTGAAGAATCAATCCTCGGCATTTAATCCGAGGGTGAAAGCCAAAATCCACCTAAATCCCTCTCCCTGGCTGACGCTGGCTCAACCTCTCTTCGGCGGACTGAAGACCTTTGAAAGTCCTCAAAGTCGGAAAGGCAGAAAGAAGCAAGTACAACAGCTGAGGTGGAGGAGAATTCCAAGAAGCATATTCTCCATTGAACTAATTGGGTACACTTCAATACAATACCACAATGAATCGACTTTGAAGTTATGAACAAAAGACTGTCCATGTTGGGTGCATTAATCGCACTTGTTTGATTAAAATAGCGGCACAGGAGCATTACTGATTCCTAATAGCCCAGTCAATGAAGGACAAGAAACTTTCAATGTCGGGATTAATTCCATAAAAGCTGAATTTTGGTCAGTTGTTAGAAAGCCACCAGCAGTGCAAAATCCCAAAAGTCCCCGTCCCTTCCCCCTATAAAAACATTAATTTCGTATACTCTCAGTTGAAGACCTATATCTCCATAACCAACGGTCGTAGGCAGATAATCTTTCTTTGTCTTAATCCTCATTAGATGGGCTACAAAAAAGTTATTTTTAATTCTCCACTAATGTCAGTGATTTTACCGTAATTCAAAGCATAATAATTAAAAAATGTAGCTTTTGTACTACTTTTTTAAGTTTTTGCCTTGGAACTTTTGAATAAATTAAATGACAGGAAATTCTTCGAAATAAAAGTTGTAACCTAATTTATAAGCTTTAAAACGATATAAGTTTTGATGTATTTTAATGATAAATACAGCCACAGTCCGGGAGCTGTCTCGAATCATTGACTTTTTGATAAAAGCAAGAGACTTGGTAGGAATAATTGTTATATCATTATAAAAAATTTAAGCCGAGTAGCCAATCGCTATCTGCACGCTGGCAGCCGCCATCTTGAAAATAGTTCGACATATTGTATATTTTTTGATTTGATATAATTGTCACCTGTCATCGTCACGTTCTTTTCTCATAAATGCTCCAAATAGTGTAAACTTAATAAAATATCAATAAATCTAGTTTAAAAAAATAGAAAAATAGTATTTGTAACATTTTACGAAAATAACTGAGAGTTGAAAGCCTTAACAATTGTCGAACGAAACAATAATATTTTACATTTTTGTAAAGTTACTAATTGTTAGAATCTCCATCGCTCGATATAGACTGCAGGCCCTCGTAAACGTACACAGTAATACTCCAGAATCTAGTAGATACATTGCAGATATGAAATTACTAAGATCATTGATGGAAACCTAAGATGCAGCATCCCACTCCACGAACTCTCTCTCTCTCTCTCTCTCAGAGTGCCCAGACATAAAACACGGAGCAAGGAAAATTTCCACACTGCAACTCCCAGACTATCACTCGTTGAACGTTCACTATTCCATAGGTTACCGGATCAGTTGAACAACATCTCAAACAAGTAAATATATACTTCATATATGTCATTTATAACCAACTTAGAAAAAATTGTACATAAGTAGCGCTATTGTGAAACTGATCTGTTTACCTTGCTACGGTTTTGGCTTGTTTATTCTGTTTATTTCATTTTATCATATTTTTGTGTTCTTTTTAAACACTAGTGTACGGTTTTACTATTGTTTCTTTCCGGTTTAAAATGGATCTGCTGTGCTGGAAATTTCAATAAATAAATATTTGTTACAAAATGTTAGATCACGTTGCTTACTCAGCGCTCAGATACTCGATGCGCCGCAGGAAATGCCATAAAACCGCGCTTTGCTCCAACGTTGAGCGTAACTGAAGGCACCCAGTTTGAACAGTGTTTAATAGCAGTCAGCGCATTACAAAATATTGTCCTTTACGGCGCAAGTTTCCTCATGAGAACAATTTAAACATAGATACAGTGGCCGCGGTGGCTCAGTCGGTAACGCGTCTGACTACCATGCTAAAGGTCCCGGGTTCGATCCCCGGCCGGTTCAAGTCCGGGAACTTTTCTAACGGTGGAAGCGGCCCCGGCGCCTACCCAGCGTCGAATAACATGGGTACCTGGGGGAAACCCTGGGGGGTAAAGGCGGTCAAGGGCGTGATGCTGATCACATCACCCCTACTCACGACCGGATCAAGAAAGTGTGGGGCGTTACCCCCACACCCCCTATACGCCTTCATGGCGTGGTGCTAAGCACAGGGGAACACTTTACCTTTACCTTTTACAGTTCTTTCTAAACAAGGAATTCTGTCGAATCGTCATATTAGGGGATTCGGCCCGATTTGAAAACCTCCCTGCCACCGTGATTGTGCGAGAACAAGCGCCGGTAACACCAAAGGCTCGGAAAGAGCCGGAATTTGCGGAAGGAATTTTGGCGCCGCGTTTTCCCATTGGAGCACAAAGAAAACAAACGTCGCGTATGAATGAACAATGCGAACGCATTCCACAGGGTGATCGAAAGCACATACACGCAGATTGGAAATCGATACTTTCTACAGAAACTCCAAGTAGAAATATACGCGTGCAGTTGGGGCATTGTTTTGACACAAGAACAAACGTTGATACGCCAAGGTTAAAGAACAAAGAGCAAACATGTGCGTGCGTGTGTGTGTGTATGTAGAGAGATAGAGACAGACGCGATAGAATAGTCTGTAAGGCTACGTGAGGAAGAGGCTCTGAGGTTCACTCGGCTTCCAATAAAAGAAAATTTGGGGGCAGCCCTGGAAGTAAATGATTAATTTATTTGATTTATTTTACTTCGCTTTTCTTCCACTTTTGGCTAATCGCGAAGATGAGGATGAATAGTGATAAGTAGGGAAAGGATTTTAAGGTGCAAAATTATGGTCGGGAAAGGAAAAAAAATGTTCTGAAAATGTTTTCAAAAAGGTTCAATAGATGGTGTTGATAAAATACTCTCTTTATTCTGCGCCTTTTATATATAATGCGCGCGGACCGCAGAGAGAACTGTGAATCTGACGAATAGGTTTTGTTGAAGTTTGTGTTTTCTCTCGCGGGTTTTGCTACATTATCTTGGGAACTATTTGGGCTGCAATGATTATATTATACCATTTTATAGCTCTCGTTCTGCTCTACAAAATGAGACTATACAATTTTATGTAGTTTCTCAAGAAGAGTGAAAATCATTTATTTCTCTGTTCATTTCTTTTTAACAAAACTAGAATGAAAAGAAAGGAAAAGGGTGCTGAAGCATCAAAGAGGGGTAAAAAGGGGATAACTATGCTAATATCTCGAAAAGGTGCAACAAAGTGTGTTCATTTTATTTGATTTCATGTCCTAAAATACATATCTCAAACGATCGGCATGAAAAGAGCTATAATTTTGGAAGGGTGCTGCACCTTAAAATCCATTCCCTAGTGATAAGATGCGGTAGACGAAGGAACAATCATGAACATACAGGGGCAACACAACACGAGTCCGTGAGCCCAGACGCCAGAGCCTCGTTAGTCTGCTAATGCTGTTGATTGGCTCGCTTGGGTCTGAAATCTCCCTAAGACGGTCAGTTTCCTCTGCTACCACAGTACCGTTAACAAGTGAACATGGTAGTTATTAAAATAGTATGATAGCCATGTCAAGTCACGTGAAACGCGTCAGAAATTCAAAATAACAGAACAGCTAATTTACAGTTCAAAATCAAAACAGCGGCCTGATAGAACCCTCCATAGTATAGTTTCGTGATTATCAACGTTCGTACCACTTAAGGCTGAAGTCCCTGTCTTCAGTCTAGCTAAGGGGCTTATCCCTGTTTGTGTGACAGGCAAAAAATATGTACTGATACATACTATGTCATACTCAATAGCGTATACTGAGTCCCAGATCTGGGCTATTTCACTATGTACTTGGTCCTAGGCTATGAATAGAAAATTTACCAACTTCTAAGAAATCAGGTTGCCAACTCATACGAAATCAGGTTGCCAACTCATATGAAAGCAGGTTGCCAACTCATAAGAAATCAGGTTGCCAACCCATAGGAAATCAGGTTGCCAACTCATAGGAAATCAGGTTGCCAACTCATAGGAAATCAGGTTGCCAACTCATAAGAAATCAGGTTGCCAACTCATAAGAAATCAGGTTGCCAACCCATAGGAAATCAGGTTGCCAACTCATAGGAAATCAGGTTGCCAACTCCAGAATTAGCATCATCATCCCACTAATATGAATGATAATAGTTACAATTTCTGATCGATTATTCTCATGAATTTTATTCTCTAGACTTCAGGCTTCGCAGATAGCCTAGAATAAACGCTCCTGGTCATACTATAAAAACCAGGCTTGTTAAAGGTCCAGGATAAGTAAATTTAATTCCGGTCCAGGAGAGAAATTCAGCAAGCGTAAATGGGTTCTGGACCGTAAAGAACCTTTTTATCTGTCAAGTATTTCAATTCGGTCCAGGAACATCAAGTCAAGTCAGTATCTTGGCGGGTTGTGTTTGCTTTGGAGTGTGAGCCCTTGTTGGGCTCTGACTGACTATTCATTGCACTGACGACAGCGGACAAAAGCAAAGAATAGGCTTAGCAAGACGACATGGCAGGATTTTCTTTATGTTATTTTAGTCCCCCCCGGTTTGGATTTCCTTGCTCCCCCCCCCCCCTTCCCAATGGCAGGATCTCGACAGTTCTAGATGTTTTGTTATTAGTCATCCATCCTTGGTGGCTTGTATATGTGTCGCCGTGGACTTTGCAATTCAATTTCACTAATGGTCGGATTGGGGTGGTATAGTCCTCCCGTTCTTGTTCTGATTCGGAAATTGCATCTTAAGATTTTAGTTTTAATTGGGCTAGAAAGTACCCTTCCGAAAATACAGGTGAATGATAGCTAAGAACCAGCGAAACTGGTATACCAAAGGTACGTGTTACACTAAGTTAACAAGTATATTAATTAATTTCATCAATTGAAGAGTACAATTGGTAAACGCTGTAAGTGCCAAAATAGTTCAAACACCGTTTTCCACGTTAAACTGTGAAATGTGCCATGCTTTATAATGTGGTAAACGTGGTACCCCTCTAAGTAGTTCAAAGGGCGTGTAAAGAGGTCACTAGTGTGCACGTTCTTACGGGATGATGTGCGGAACGATGCGATTTCCCAACACTTTCGCTTTTGGCACTTTATATATATATATATATATATATATATATATATATATATATATATATATATATATATATATTAGGTTAGTCAAAAAGTGAATGCAATGTTTTTCTTTTCTTCCGTAGGTTGGCTCTACAGCTTTCTGCGCTCGCAAGCCGATAGATAGTGTCGTTGTCTTCGCCTGTGGCAGGTTACAGCGTCATCACTTCAGTTCGCTCTGCAGTGTTGCCAAGTAAACATGGCTGCGCCACTGTCCGTGTGCACCACAGGAGAACAGCGTTCTGTAATCCGTTTTTTTGTGATCTGAAGGTGTACCAGGAGCTGAAATCCATAGAAGTCTTTCAGCACAATACGGTGACAATGTTTTACCGCTGCGAAGTGTTTACCAGTTGATTGAAAAGTTCAAAAGCGGTCGAACAAATGTGAAGGACGAGGAAAGAGCAGGTCGTCCAGCCACATCCACTACTGATGACAACATTGAGCAAGTCCGTGAGCTGGTTCTGAATAACCGACGAGACTGTTGATGAAGTTGAAAACCATATGCACGTTAGTCATGGTTCTGCATATGAAATTATCCATAACAGGCTCAACTTCCATAAAGTCTGTGCGAGATGGGTCCCTAAAGATCTCACTGACGAGAACAAGCGAAATCGTGTGACAATCTGTCAGCAATTATTGGACAGACATGCTAACGAAGGTGAAGCCTTTTTGAAACGAATCATCACTGGAGATGAAACATGAATCCATCACTTCGAACGTGAAAGCAAACGCCAGAGCATGGAATGGAAACACCCTGAATCTCCAGTGAAGAGAAAACTCAAGCGTCAACACTCTGCAGGAAAAGTGATGCTCACACTTTTTTGGGACTTAGAATGGGTAATTATGGAACATTATGTGGAAAAGGGAACAACAATAAACAGTGAACGATACAGTGATATGCTTTCGAACAAGTTGAAGACTGCAATTCGAAACAAACGACGAGGTCGATTGTCGGAAGGCATTCTTTTGTTGCATGACAACGCGCGTCCCCATGCCGCCGCCAACACCGCTCAAACTCTTCAGAATCTGGGCTTCGAGGTGTTAGAGCATCCTGCATACAGTCCCGATCTCGCCCCGTCGGATTAACATCTGTTCGGTCCACTTAAAGATGCTTTAAGAGGCCGTCGATTTGACACAGATCAACAGGTGAAGGAAGCGGTGCACACGTGGCTTTCTGCTCAACCGAAAACCTTTTTTTCTCAGGTATCGGAAAGCTTGTGGAACGTTGGACCAAGTGCATTGAAGTGCAGGGGGACTATGTTGGAAGATGATATCATTGTAAGTTTTCTATTGTTGCTGTGACAAATAAAAAAAAATGATTGCATTTACTTTTTGACTGACCTAATATATATATATATATATATATATATATATATATATATATATATATACTGTCACTGAATAATTACAATAAACATCCAGAATAATTAAATTGATGCTTTCTTTACGCAACATGAACATTCATGTAACAATGACAATCAAATTGTTTCTAAATAACAATTGATTCTGTCTCTGCTGATTATTTTAGAGGCTATCATTATCAATCCACACTGTACTTTATTGCATGAGGCATTATCTGTGATTATCCTGTGTTGATTCCCCCTCCCCCACCCCATTTGTCTGAATTGGTGATCACTCGGGTAAGAACTCAACACGTAAAATCAATGTAATAATACTAATTCTACCAAAAACTAAACAAAATAGTGTTAAGCAAATTATCTTCTAAAGAAATTAAACCTTCACCACTACGTGCATCTAATTCCAATCCCTTGTTGAACCTTTCCGTCACGTCGGGTGTCCGGTTCGACTAGGAGCTAAACGTTGTGCCAGCTGGAAGTGGAGTGAAGTGATTCAGAATACCTACACTGATATCGGTAGACTGAGTGACGTAATACCTGCACTGTGCCATCTATCGGCCTTTAGATTAACCAAACCTTTCTTACTTTCAACGAGAGAGAAGTCAAAATTCTACACAGGGCTATAGTGGTGTGGCTGAATTGACAAGAACTTTACTTTGATTCGACGCACGAGTGTTTCCTCACCAAGAGCATCTCTAATTTCAACGTTTGGAGTAATAATCCTCACTCTTGTTTCGTGACCGATTACTTTGTGTCACGTATAACAAGTTACACGTAAGACGAAAGGATGTTTTGTTTCGATAAGAACTTGATATCGCGGAACAGAAAGTGTGCGTAGGAAGAGTGTTAGGCTTCAGTGAGCGTGTTTAGTTGCATGTGCTGAGCCATGATCCTAGCAAAGAAAAACAACTAGGACAATGGATTGCATAGTGTCGCAATAGGAGCTGTATCCAGGTGAGTAAGAGACTGAATGCCATTGGAGAACATTGCATGGCGTGATTGTGTTAAGACCAATCATAGTCTTGGAGTTGTAATGGGATGCGTGGTGAAAAAGGACGTGAACAGTTCAGTTCGGGACACAAAAAGCTTAACGTCAACTTCCTCGGTTGGCAGTAGTGCCATAAGACGTCGCGTTGCGAGATTCCCGCGGTTGACCAAAGTTTATCCGGGCGTCGTGAAAATAAGTTAGACGGTAGCGTAAATCGCAAGTGGAAGTAGACTACTATAGTTTCACACCATACTCTCAGACAAAGAAAGAAGACAAGAGAGCAGCATAAGAAGAAAGGTATATATTGGTTAGTGGAAATACTACGATTTATAGTGTAAAATCTACTGTGATGTCAATCTTATTAATTGTTCACTACTTAACTAACTAAAGAGTTGCGAGTGACTAGTCGGTCTGGTACCAGAGGCGTCTCCTGAACGCATGCGGTGCATGCTGCGCATGCGTCAATTGTGGGGAAAAGGACAGCTTGCTCTGCGACAACATTAATGAGCATTTCTACATTCTAATTTCTTCATATACGAGAAGTATTTATTTACACGAGAACGCTCAACTAAGCTTATATTACATTTCTTGGATCTGAAGTGAAAGAAAGTAATAATTCTTTTCCCATAATAGACGCATGCGTCACTTCAGATCCAAGAAATGTAATATAATCTTAGTTGAGCGCTATCGTGTAAAATAAATACTTCTCCTATATGAAGAAATTTGAATGTAGAAATGCTCATTAATGTCGTCGCAGAGGAAGCTGTCCTTTTATCCCACAATTGGCGCATGCGTAGCATGCACCGCATGCATTCAGGAGACGCCTCTGTCTGGTACTATAAACACAGAACTCGCAAGCCGAATCAGGTTAATACACTCAAAGCAACAGTAAAATGTCACGTCTAAATAAGAAATTAAAGTAATAAAAAAAAACGGTTGCATTTTGTGCAACCTGAAGTCTTTTTAAACGACTTGGAGCACTGTGCATCCATATTATACATGCATAGGTGATCAGTGTCCGAATGGGCAGCCTGTATATATTAAGTCTATTCTTCCATGTGAGCGCCGAAGTCTTCAGGATGGAAGAAAGTTGCCCGATGCATCTGTTACCTCCATCAGCAAGTTCCTTCATGTGATCTCCAAAGGTCATGCTTCTGTCGAAGAGGACTCCACGCAGGGCGATTCCTCCATGTAGGAAGTGAGGAACTTCCTACAGTTCATTTATACTTGCTTCCAGTTCTCTACATCTTAGGAGTTTCATAATAATGTGTGTTAGGGGAGAGTTGCTGAAATAGGATCTTTGCCTACGTTGGACCGACTTTGTTTTTGCCTATAGACGAGTATTTGAAACAGGTGAGTTGGCAATACTGGTTGTAGTCAGTGCCATGTACAAATGATTGAACGGTCAGTCAACTAGAGACGTTCGAGGAAGTAGGAATACTGTTATTGTGTTTCCATTGTTCGTGTTGCAATTATTGTGCTTCGGATCTTAAGCTCTTGTGTAGACTAGGGGTAAGTAATCAAATGTCCTGTAGTGTATTATAAAAGTGCAATTCATAAACCACTAACTACATGTGGTAAATCTATGGTTTAGTTGCGTATGTTCGTGTAGCGTCATTTTTTTATTAATGGGGTATAATTGCCTAAGTTGGACCACCACGTGTTTCCCAAATTGGACCGTGGAAAGTATGGGCTGTGGACAGAGATGGAATTGCAAATGGCTATAGCAGCATACAATAATGGGGACTATGGCTTGAGCGAGTGTAGTAGAAGGTATGTTTTTTTTGGTTTTAAAGCTGACCGAATATTCAACGTGGATGAGTCAGGTTTCACCACAGTCCAGAAACGTCCACAAGAAATTGTAGCAAAGAGAGGAAATTCACAGGTAGGTGCTGTTCCAAGCTGCGAACGTGGAGTAAATACCACAATGGTGTGTGTGCAGTGAGTGCTGCAGGTGTCTAGATACCGTAGGCATACATACGTACATGCCTTTTGTGAGCGGTCCAACCTAAGCAACGTGTGGTCCAAGTTACGAAACCAGTTGCCTATAATTGACGGATGTCACTTCTTTCGTTTATGTACGCTATTATATTGGTTCCTGCATTTTTTTTGTTGAAATACATATATGAAGTGAAAGCTAATAGTTTGTGCTTCCCATACCTACAATTTCGTTCTTTTTCTGTGTCTTGTTCTTGATGCAGAAGCAAAATAGTGCCAACTGGTCCAATTTCGGCAACTCTCCCGTATAAAATTATGAGCTCAGTGTACGTAGGTTAGCTACTGTCAAGAGTTGACTGTTGTCGCTCGCTCCAGCTGCAACCCAAATCCGATGGAATCACGTAGGTAGCACTACAAACAGATGGGTTTTAAGGCATCCAGCGAGGAAGAATCGAGGGTTTCCTCAATCAGTGATGCAAACCCCAGCAAAATGGTACTAAACCTAGCACAGTTTGATCTTTGTTGGCACAAAGCACTATTTATTTTGGCATAATGGTAAAATATAGCATAATCTGCAAACGTGAGTCTCTGGGAGAGGGAAAATCTAATTCAAAGGAATATGTTTTCAGGAAATAAAAGTAAAATTAGGTCCAAATCTTATTTTGACTTCACCAGCGGAAGTGTTTCAAATAAACGGGAGTATGCTTACACAGCGACACGCTTTTTACAACCATGCCACGATCCATCCTCTTCTATCTTTTCTTTATCCTGCCAGATTTTGTTCGTGAGGAAATTTCATGGCAGGAAATCGGTAGAAGGTTGGGGGTAAACAAAGAATTCTCTAAAACCGTTTCAAATTTTCAAACCTTCCTCGGTTTACCATAATTTCTTCCTACACCCCAGGTAGCGGACTCGTTGCGCTGGTGGAATCCTGTTGCCATGAAGGCTTAGTGCCGGTTGGAAATGTGGTCCTCTTCTTGTAAAAATAACGAATGAGCTTTTTCTCTGCGTTGACACGGAATGAAACAATACGCGACTTGGACCGAATTTAAATTGTGGGAGAAAAAAGTTTCCGGTCCTGTTGCCAATAGAATTGATGGGTTCCTGGACCTGGTAAAAATCAACCAATCAATGTTGGAGATCTTACGGCAGCGTCTAGCAGTGTGAAGGAAAATACAAAATGCTCCAGCATTCGGTGTAATATAAATTCAGTGTACTTGGCTATGGAATAAGTACGTTTCTCTCGTTGAAACGGTTACAGCCTCTTTATCATCTCTTTGAGCCGCTTGTCTCCTCCGCTTCCTGCGGCTTCCACCGTGAGCTACGGCCATTCTCCGCTCCGATTGTCTGTCTGACAAGCCGCCGTAACTCACGTGACGTCTATACGTCGGGCGGAATAGGGTGAGTAATGGGGAAAGCGGGGATGTACATCGTCCCCCGCCAGGTTCCGGCGTTTTGTCACGTGACACAGAAACTTAGAGGCGGACATAACTCAAAATTCGCGAAAGAATTGAGATGTGTTGCCCCTGTTGGGACAGGCAGGAGACTAGAGACAACAAAACAATGTCGTAAAAGTTGATATGGGGATCAGATAGGGATGGTAGCAAAGTTTATCCAGAATTTCCCATCTAGGGATGTAAGGGTACATTTAGAGCGAAAATGACATTCGTTAAAATTTTATAGGGTGTTGAGGATATGTTGGAGGTTTTAGAAAATGGTTCTGCCTCCGTTGATAAAATACTAACTGGGACAATTCTTAAGGCCGAATCACACCGAACTGGATTTCCAGTACGAATACCCTAGTTGGCGCTGAACTGGATGGAAATGACCGAGATTAACGTTTAAAAATTGAAAAAACAAGAAAACAGAAACTTGTGTAAATTACAGTATACGTAGAGGAAAGTCACCAAA
Source organism: Lepisma saccharinum (assembly GCF_977018435.1). Lineage (NCBI taxonomy): Eukaryota > Metazoa > Arthropoda > Insecta > Zygentoma > Lepismatidae > Lepisma > Lepisma saccharinum. The sequence goes on along the minus strand of NC_139248.1, from coordinate 3,335,110 downwards.
ACTGACATAGAGCTCCTAAACCGACACACCCCTATTTCACAGCCGAGATATTGTGCAACCAGCGAAACAAACGTTCGTGACGATTTTCTTTGTGTAGGGAGAGTTTTTTTTGTTTTGGGGTGATTTCAATATTTTTGTTTGTCTGTCCATAGTGCTGTATTATTCATACTGGAGGAATGAGAAAAGTTTTATAGTTTTAATCACGTTATTGTAGATAGAATAACGATTCCAATCATATATTTATTTTAGTTGTGAAGATGTGGTGTTTGTAGACTTTTGAGGTTATTGTTGTTGATGGCGTCGTTCCCTAAACCGACAAACGTCAACAATTGACAATTAAATCGTTGCGCCAGATGAAAATGCCATAGATGCTAAATGTATTTTTTGTGAAGGACTTGATTCTGAGGTGAATGTGTATCATGTTCAATCTGCAGGTGCAGAATATGACATGTCCTCTGTGATTTCTGAAAAAGACTATTTGTGTCGCCATTAAATAGGCCAAAAAATTACATTTCTTTTCATGTTGATGAAAGGAATTGATTTATTGTCTGATAGAAGCCATTAAAATATTATCAGATACATTCGTTTGTGTTGCTTTGTAATTTAATTCCTTATTCAAACAGGTATGTCGGTTTAGAAACCGATTTCCTCAGATGGCATGATTGTACCTTTCGTGAAAAAACTATTTTGTGAAACAAAATGTTTTTGTAATAAGATCTTGCTACGCAGCTTATACTTGGGCATGGAATTGATGTTCACATTGGTGTATTCTACTTCAGAAAATTCCTTCTCTACTCTGAGTTAAGGTTATAAAACAAAACGGTATGTCGGTTTTGGTGACTTTCCTCTATATGAATTTTAGGTGAATTACAGTGTAAATAAACGAAATGTAGGTAAATTACTGTCACGGTATCCAGTGACATTTGAAACGCAGTTCGATATAAATTATTTTTTGTTTATTGATTCATTTTATGTTCAAATATAAAAGTGTGAGGTTTGATTTATTTTGTGGATAAACTTGTATCCGAGCCAGACGTCGGGAGATGGGAGACGGGTTTTTCCTGAGTGACAGCCGAACTGTCATTGCTGCTTACAACATGGCATATTTGCACCAACACGGAGAAAAGGAAGGATTTTTTTCGTCAGGACCGGGCTAGGAGTCGCAGCGGGTGGGCGAACCCATTCTTCACGGATGACCAGGAAAATCAGCTGGAGCCCAAGCCTGCAAGAATCGAGGACGCGCCGGTGACCGCTTTTCGAGACAATGGACAGAGGTCATTTCCATCTCCTCGGAAACCGAAGCCAAGCCACTTTAGCGTGCTTCTCAACGGACAAAATTCGAAAGTGATATAAAAACAAGAGTACTACGAGTCCAGACACAGTTTTTACCCGGATTTCATAGAGAGAGCATCTCCGCGCTACACTCTCGCGTGGCTATTGTTTTGTGTCCGTGGACTTCGTTTTCTTACGTACCGTGAGCGAGTTGCAGATAGAGTTACCAGTGTGCGCCTTATTTTGGTGAAGTATTACGCGGTGATTTGTTTTTCCCACGTGTGGACTACATAATAATGGGCGGCTAAAGGAGATAGAGAAGGGAGTCCGTCGACTTCCCTGACACCTGCAACGATGCATCGCCATCATCCGGCGAAGCCAGCCAGCCAGCGCCAAAAACGACGCCAAAGCCAACCACTGCCCAAAGCCCGAAGAACATTTCCAGTTCGACGTTCCAATCGAAGCCCGTTACCCGAGAGAGAGAGATTAGGATGACTCCAGATCGACGTCTAACTGAAGCCCGTTACCAGAGAGAGAGAGAGAGAGAGGGGGGGGGGGAAGGACGACCCCAGATCGACGTCCAATCGAAGCCCGTTACCAGAGAGAGATGATTCCAGATCGACGTCCAATTGATGCCCGAGTCTAGAGAGATTCCGGACCGGCGCGTGACCACGTACACCCGACGCTAGTGACAAGAGGAACGCCCGAAGTGCTAATGAGGTGCAAGTACACCATATCGTCGCAATCAACCTTCGTCGCGATCGACCTCGGAGAACAATTTCGCCACAAAGGAACCGTGTGCAAGTCCCGCGTTCAGGAGAGATGAATGACCACGCAATGTAGCAGAGTCCGGTAGAGTATTCTTCAGATGATATATGTCCATGTAAACGTGCATTGTTTGTATCAACGCCGTAACGCTAACGCCGAAGTCTCAGTTACTTGCAAAGTGACTCAGGAACCCCGAACCTAACTTCCGTGTCTGATAATTTTTGATATTGTTATAAAAAAGGGTAATTTCATGTTCAGATGTTCTAATTTAATTGTCTGCATTCAGAGTTAGAAGCTCCATTCCATTACTTTAATTTTTAGTGTAAATTGTCAAAGTGTGCTCCATTTTTGTGTAACCGACCGCCCCGTCGCGCCATTTAATTTGTCAATAGTTGACTGATGAGTCCTTTTTAATTGTGCAAAGCATATTTTATATTACAAGGTCGTGCGCGTGAAGTAGTATTATTTATTGCATAGTGGTTATTGATGTAATTTTTGCTCGCGCCGACGATTGATTTGTGTATTCCGGCAGCTGGAGCCGATTAAGTTTTGCAGCACTATGTAATGGTGTAGTTGTTCTCATTGGACGAGAGAGGCTTATGTGTATTACCCCTGTCCGAGAAACTTGTTAAATGTCGTGCTTACTACTGGATGCATACGTTCATTCGAACGAAAGATTTGACCACGCCGACCCAATTGTTTTAGATAACTGCTTTCTGAGGACTGGCACATAAATTAATTTAAAAGAGTACAGGAGCTGGCAGACAAATACCCTAAATTCACATAAAGGTTTAAAATTAAAAAGGAATGATATGTTAATGAGATCCATGATTTGTATCTATACTTCACATGTAAAAATACCTCAGATGTGTGAAAGAGAGAGAGAGTGAATGAGTGAGAGATTGAGGAGGCTTTGTAAACAGTTGTTGATTGCAATATTTTTTTGTTGTTACAATATATATTCACTTGTTACCGTTCGTCAGTGTTGTTATTTCATGTATTTCAGGTATCTGATATTATGCTATTAGTGAGTTATGATTGTTCGAATCTACATATCAAAGGTAAACAAAGCAGTGTAACATTTCAAGGTATTTATCCCCGCCTCGCAATAGTACGACAATAAACGACCGTCTCAGTACCGAACTTGAAAACCTGGACCGTAAGAGTCACGACCGGTTTCCCGTACACACAACGACGTTTAGCCCCGTGCCGGGGTATGAATGACACGCCATTTCGGGGACCGTGAGTGCACTCGTTACATTACAATGTTGATTTTTGATATCACATGCACTGTTAGAAGGTGACGTACCGCAGTAGCCGTGCGGTCATGCTCTGGACTCCGGTTACGGGACGCCCACAGGTTCGAGTCTCCTGGGGGAAGCGTAACAACTTTTCTGCTGAGATTTCGGCCAGTGTATGGGATCGGTGGCCATCCACCATCGTGAGGAAATTGGGGAGCTACGAGTGAGTAGCGTAACCCAGTCATGGGAAACCTACAATAACAACTTGGGGTTCATCGTACTGACCACACGTCACTCCTTAACAGGTTGGATGATCTCCCACTCTTTGTGGGAGTGAGGTAGGTAGGCCCTGGCCCTCACGGGGGTTAGGAGGTTACTGAATGGTAACTAAAATTGGCGGTTTTAGACCATCATTTCTCCAGTCAGCTGTTTACAGTGTAGCGGAACTTTTTCTTATCGTTAAACGATCCATCTTTTCAAAACTCATATGCGAATGAAAGATATAGATAACAAACTGAAGTTTAAAAGCATTCACTCATTCATTCCTTTATTTTGGACCTAACAGCTCTCGATCCTTTTTTGTCCATTATAATATACATATAAAATATACATAATTGCTTTACATTAAAAATATACGTCTTTCCTCCCTATTTAACAGACATAGATTCAAAAAGAAAAACGTGCCCCTTTACAATGGTATGTTACACTTTCTTAAAAATGTTAACATCCGAACATCTGGATTGACAACCAAGTTGACAAATTTATTGGAAACTAAACCTTTAAGTTACATAAAGTTTTATATAATATATTTCTCTCTATTATATTTTTAGCATCCCAGTATTACATGTTGCGCGTCTGCGCTTTCCCAGCCACATTCGCACCTCTTTTATTGTTCGTTATTCCAATTCTGCATAAATGTTGCCTAGTGCATAAACGACCTGATCTCAGTCTTTTAATTAACTGATTGATTTGGTGTTTTAAGTCCACTTTACGCACAGTAAGGCTAATCGGGATTGGACTTCCAGGTTAAAGTGGGATCCGAACCACTATGTGCCTCCACCGAGAATGAACCCGAGACCCCTGATTACAAGGCGACAATGCTACCTACCACTGCGCCATCGGGGAGGCCCTCTTTTAATAAATACAATTAAATTCACTGTTGATAGAGTTTATTGTTAGACGTCAACAAAGATAAGTCTGGGACATATAAGAACATCTTTGTCCGTCTATGCTGCTCCTAAAAATCAATGTACGTTCTGCATAAGGGAAAAAAATTACGGAACCCTTTCTTTGCATGTCAAAATTTCCCTCACGAAGGGAAAAGGGAGGGAAATTCTCCCTTTGTTCCTCAGAAAATCCCGCGCAACACTTGTATTAATATTATGCTGTAAGCTTCTTAACGCGGGGGAAGGGGGAGCAAGGCTTGCATTTGTGCTTCGGAGACAGAAAATTAAGTCCGAGATAAGAAGTTTTGGATTCATCTGCGAGGAGATTTTCTTCAGCTTTGTTTCTCCGTTTCCTTTCCTCTTCTGCGGAGAACACAAAGGCCCCTCTTCCTTCCAATCCCTTATCTCCCCTAAATACTTTCCCTCCTTTGTTTGAATAATGCTCGGAAGAGTTATCCCTTTACATAACCTTCTAATGCACGAGTGGTTATTGGTTGGTCCCGAGGAAGGAACATTTGCTATTGAATAGGATAACAGACCTATAAGCAGTTTTCCAATGCAATAACGTCTTCGAATCCTGGTTTGAGGTTCTACAGTGGAAATAGCAGCTACTTTCTTCGATATATTATTATGCCAAGGGTTATAAAAGAAATTAAAATAATTCAGGCTGCAGCACCTTTTTCGTACAAATAGGGTGTTAGAATGCCATAAATGCAACTAAGAAAGAGCTACATATTATGAAATCTCTATATATATCAAAATGGGTGTATGTGTGTGTTTGTTTGTTCAGCAATAACTCTCGAACGCCTGGAGCAATTTCAACCAAACTTGGTACACGTATCACTTGCAATCTGGAAAGAAATACTGTGGGGGTAAGACACCCCTGGTACCCCTAGGAGTGGAGTGGGAAGGGGTGACATGTAAAAATAATCGAGAACCACCCATATTAAATTCCGCACAAACAGTCATTCGTGACTCTATGCAATCCGCACAACGATAATGTTTCTCGGGTTGTCTAACATTCAGGCTGTGTTGCGAATGGAATCCATAGCTTTCGTGATACTCCCAATGTGTACACGTTCATCACCTATCGGCATGGGGGGTGAGAGGGGGTGAAAAATAAAATGCCACAAATGACCTAGATTGGTGTCGAATCCATAGTTTTCGGAGTCGCTAAGCTAATTCACGATCACATTTAAAATTAGTTACATTTTACACTATAGTTAGAATCCATTATTTTCTTGTCTAATACAAGATTGGGATAAATAAATACCCGGGCAACGCCGGGTATTCAGCTAGTATCTAAAAAAAAATAATTTATTAATTAATACAAGCTTGGATGAAATGTAATTAATTCTTTGCGTCGGTGTGGTCTTCCCTACCACATCACCGCAGATTTTGAAATGCGGCTAGCAACATTGCAGAAATTTATAATACCAAGTTTATTATTGTGCTTTGATTATACACGTGATTCAGAAAACACAAAGACATCAAAAAACACTGTGCTTGTTATTTAAAAAAAGTAATGGAAATTTCGAAAATCGAAATCTAAATATTAAAAAAAAACATTTTTTTTAGAACTGTATTTGAAAATTCAAGCGCCGGGTAAAAATTTTCAGGCGCCCTATATTTTTCTACCTCTGATTATACTTAATATTTTTGAAGACTCAAATAAGCTGTCGTAGCTCTGTGCACTAGCGGCGATTGGCTGCCAAAACTGGAGGGGAAAGTAAAGTTTAATTTATCTTGGTAGACAAGGCTTATCTTTAAGACACCATGGGGGGAGGGGGAAGGGGCAACTGCCTCCCACGTCCCTCCTAATAGTCACCACTGTCCGTGAGATGAGTACCCGACTGAATTTTTTCTATCCGAACTATAACATCTGGATCTGCCACTGGCCATTTGATTAAAAGGTCACGACGTTACCACTACGCTATCTCGGAGGCCCTGTAATGACTGTTGAAGCTACTACATGTGTGTACTGTTAGAAGTTAGCATAAAACTTACTGCATTCTACCATCAAGATATAACCATCCGCCTGTTGGTTTACAAAAACTGAAAAGTAACAGTTTTTTTTTATAAATTTCAATATTATATCTTGCAAGAGTCTCACTTATCGTACACTTTCCAAGTACACATTTAACAACTGAATCACTAAAATTACATTAATTAAGTCTACAATGAGATGGTCGTTAATACTTTAAAAACTGAGATAGTAGTCACACGGTCATTTCTCCTGTCAAGTACTTACAGTGTGCGTATTACTGCTCTGCAATCCTTTCTACTTCAAGAGTTAATCTAAAGATGAAAACGCCGCAGAAATAATTAAAATATAGACAATATTGATACAGATACTCAAATTTCCCGCCCAAGAGGAGTGCTCTGCTGTGACAGGTGCGCAACGACGCATGCGCTCTCAGTAACTCCTACGATTGGCTGTAAACGCCCACGTCACGGTCGACGCTAGCGCCAGACTGGAAGAAGCGGCCGATTGCAAAACTAACTTCAAGTTTCAAGTCCCGTTCCCTGGATGCGTCGCCTCGAGAAGTTCGAAAACCTTTAGAAGCGAGTCTGTTTACTCGCGAGATATTGCAGGAGTCACTGGCGGACCAAACGGTGCCCCGTTTCCATGGGAACTCATCAGAGACCTCCACGTTTGCCCAGAGGGGAGGTCCTCTCCCTTTGAAGCCTGGCGATGCGAGGGGGCGGAAATATCCAGCTCACCGGAAATTGAAATGCATGACGGGAGAAGGAGGAAACCAGCTCAAATAACTGTAGGGATCTTATTTGTTTCTTCAGCCGGGAGAAAACAAACCTTCCTACGGGAACTTTGGTTTAACTTGTCTTCCTACCAAGGTATCTCCTTCGTTGGTGGACTTTGTGCTCCGTGAAGAAACATCGCAGAAACTGCCAGACTTCATTGGAAAAGTGGATCTTTGTACAAAAGAAACGATGTCTTTGGCGGAATGGTTAGCATAGCGCGCTGCGACGTCAGGAGTCTCATGTTCGAATCCCAGCCTGGGTGTTCTTTGTGACAGTCCGTTCATCAGTTTCATCACGTCATCACTCATCCTCATCGTTGCGATGATCCAAAAGGAGCAGAGATGCGACGCTAGATATCAAATCAAACCCTATTTATGTGGAGGTGTGCACAAATTTACAGCATATTATGTTCGTACGTTCGTACGTACGTACCCGGTGGTGCAGTGGTAGCGGCATCTCCTTGTAATCAAGGGGTCCCGGGTTCGATACTCTGTGGATGCACGTAGTGGTTCGAATCCCACTTTATACTGTAGGTCCAGTCCCGATTAGCCTTACTGTGTATAAAGTGGTTTTAGAACACCAATTCGTACGTTTGATTTTTTATTAACTTGTTATTTGGCGCCGCTTTTCTGCCACTTTTGGCTAACCTTTGCGATGAAGATGAATTATAAAATTGATGAAGGGGCAATCACGTAGAACACGCATGCCTTGCAGTAATGTGCGTCTACGCGTAAACAACGATAGTCTACATTCTACACATAGACTATTTTATACACGTAGATTACGTAATCTATGTAAACAACATGGCGAAAGGTGATAACTTAGCAAAGGGCGCCGTGGAAGTAAAACAAAAGTATACTGCGTATCAGTTGTTGATTTGCAAAAAAAATTTTCATACTCTTGCTTCCAAATTCGAACAATTTCTCACCTAGGAAGAGACCTAATATAGGAAATATTCTAGTGTTTTATGGGAAAAAGACCACTGTTGGCTCACGACTGCCATCTGTTGTTGTTTTTGCATACTATTTAATTCTAGAAGATACATTTTGTTGTAAATAGGATTTATTTCATTTCGTTCGGAACCAATATAGTTGAAAATGTCACTTTCCTTTTATGAAAGCCTTGAAAATTAATTTTAATGCACGTTAGATTGTCTACGTAGTCTATGTAAACTTCAACCCAATGTAATCTACGCGTAGATTACGTGTAGATAACGCATGTAGACGTAAACTTATAGTCTACGGCACATCACTGATCCCTTCACCGGGATTTCAACCCAGGAGTCCCAAGTCGTAGCGCGGTATGCTAACCATTCCGCCACGGAAGTGGGCAAACGTGCTTGTGTGTGCGTGTCGCCCTTCTCTCTCATCTAGCCTCCCCCGCGGAGGACGCATCTGCTCGTGGTGCAGGTGGTGGCGGAGAATGCTTCTCTCCCCCAACGAGGCACCTGCTACAAGGAAACCGCATTCCCTGCCCGTCGCAGCGAGGAATACTGACCCACATTTTGATTTTATACTTCTTCGGCGGAGGCTTATTGATCGCCCTCACCGCCAGAGGGACTCTTGCCAACTCCTTTGCTGTCATCCGCTCCTCACCATCTCCTTCTTTCCTTTCCCTTTCTCGCCACACGGACACTTCTTCAACCACCCGTCTTCTAGGCTCATTCTTTACACTTCTGTTTCACTTTTTGTTGCACTTTTGCATGTTTCATTTAGCGGTGCCGATTTCATGACTTTTGGGGTATCAAGATTAAAAACCTTTATTCAAAAATGTAGTCCGGGCGCCCTTCATATGTTTTTTTTAGTGTGCATGTGTGTGTCAGGGTGTCTACAGTTTCATTAAAAAAAAATCCGTGATTTTTATAAAACAAGTCATGAGGGTAATTCACGTATTTATACATTTGTGGGAGTCGGACATTTTGGTGCCAGGAAATTTTGATGATCGGACATTTTGGTGCCAGGACATTTTGACGCCAGAACATTTAGGTGCCAGGACATTTTGGTACTAGGACATTTTGGTGCCAGGACAGTTTGGTACTAGGACATTTTGGTACTAGGACATTTTGGTGCCAGGACAGTTTGGTGCTAGGGCATTTTGGTACTAGGACATTTTGGTACTAGGACATTTTGATACCAGGACATTTTGATGCCAGGACATTTTGGTACTAGGACATTTTGGTACTAGGACATTTTGGTGCCAGGACAGTTTGGTGCTAGGGCATTTTCGTTCCAGGACATTTTGAGGCTGACACTAGGACATTTTGGTGCTAGGATATTGTTGTGCCAGGACGTTTTGGTACCAGGGCATTTTGGTGCCAGGGCATTTTGGTGCAATGACATTTTGGTGCTAGGACATTTTGGTGCAAGGACATTTTAATGCAGGACATTTTGGTGCTAGGGCATTTTCGTTCCAGGACATTTTGAGGCTGACACTAGGACATTTTGGTGCTAGGATATTGTTGTGCCAGGACATTTTGGTACCAGGGCATTTTGGTGCCAGGGCATTTTGGTGCAATGACATTTTGGTGCTAGGACATTTTGGTGCAAGGACATTTTGATGCAAGGACATTTTAATGCAGGACATTTTGGTGCTAGGGCATTTTCGTTCCAGGACATTTTGAGGCTGACACTAGGACATTTTGGTGCTAGGATATTGTTGTGCCAGGACATTTTGGTACCAGGGCATTTTGGTGCCAGGGCAGTTTGGTGCAATGACATTTTGGTGCTAGGACATTTTGGTGCAAGGACATTTTAATGCAGGACATTTTGGTGCTAGGGCATTTTCGTTCCAGGACATTTTGAGGCTGACACTAGGACATTTTGGTGCTAGGATATTGTTGTGCCAGGACATTTTGGTACCAGGGCATTTTGGTGCCAGGGCATTTTGGTGCAATGACATTTTGGTGCTAGGACATTTTGGTGCAAGGACATTTTGATGCAAGGACATTTTAATGCAGGACATTTTGGTGCTAGGGCATTTTCGTTCCAGGACATTTTGAGGCTGACACTAGGACATTTTGGTGCTAGGATATTGTTGTGCCAGGACATTTTGGTACCAGGGCATTTTGGTGCCAGGGCATTTTGGTGCAATGACATTTTGGTGCTAGGACATTTTGGTGCAAGGACATTTTAATGCAGGACATTTTGGTGCTAGGGCATTTTCGTTCCAGGACATTTTGAGGCTGACACTAGGACATTTTGGTGCTAGGATATTGTTGTGCCAGGACATTTTGGTACCAGGGCATTTTGGTGCCAGGGCATTTTGGTGCAATGACATTTTGGTGCTAGGACATTTTGGTGCAAGGACATTTTGATGCAAGGACATTTTAATGCAGGACATTTTGGTGCTAGGGCATTTTCGTTCCAGGACATTTTGAGGCTGACACTAGGACATTTTGGTGCTAGGATATTGTTGTGCCAGGACATTTTGGTACCAGGGCATTTTGGTGCCAGGGCATTTTGGTGCAATGACATTTTGGTGCTAGGACATTTTGGTGCAAGGACATTTTAATGCAGGACATTTTGGTGCTAGGGCATTTTCGTTCCAGGACATTTTGAGGCTGACACTAGGACATTTTGGTGCTAGGATATTGTTGTGCCAGGACATTTTGGTACCAGGGCATTTTGGTGCCAGGGCATTTTGGTGCAATGACATTTTGGTGCTAGGACATTTTGGTGCAAGGACATTTTGATGCAAGGACATTTTAATGCAGGACATTTTGGTGCTAGGGCATTTTCGTTCCAGGACATTTTGAGGCTGACACTAGGACATTTTGGTGCTAGGATATTGTTGTGCCAGGACATTTTGGTACCAGGGCGTTTTGGTGCCAGGGCATTTTGGTACTAGGACATTTTGGTACTAGGACATTTTGATGCCAGGACATTTTGGTACTAGGACATTTTGGTACTAGGACATTTTGATACCAGGACATTTTGATGCCAGGACATTTTGGTACTAGGACATTTTGGTACTAGGACATTTTGATACCAGGACATTTTGATGCCAGGACATTTTGGTACTAGGACATTTTGGTACTAGGACATTTTGGTGCCAGGACAGTTTGGTGCTAGGGCATTTTCGTTCCAGGACATTTTGAGGCTGACACTAGGACATTTTGGTGCTAGGATATTGTTGTGCCAGGACATTTTGGTACCAGGGCATTTTGGTGCCAGGGCATTTTGGTGCAATGACATTTTGGTGCTAGGACATTTTGGTGCAAGGACATTTTGATGCAAGGACATTTTAATGCAGGACATTTTGGTGCTAGGGCATTTTCGTTCCAGGACATTTTGAGACTATGACACTAGGACATTTTGGTGCTAGGATATTGTTGTGCCAGGACATTTTGGTGCCAGGGCATTTTGGTGCTAGGGTATTTTGGTGCAATGACATTTTGGTGCCAGGACATTTTGGTGCAAGGACATTTTGATGCAAGGACATTTTAATGCAGGACATTTTGGTGCTAGGACATTTTGATACCAGGACATTTTGATGCCAGGACATTTTGGTACTAGGACATTTTGGTACTAGGACATTTTGATACCAGGACATTTTGATGCCAGGACATTTTGGTACTAGGACATTTTGGTACTAGGACATTTTGATACCAGGACATTTTGATGCCAGGACATTTTGGTACTAGGACATTTTGGTACTAGGACATTTTGATACCAGGACATTTTGATGCCAGGACATTTTGGTACTAGGACATTTTGGTACTAGGACATTTTGGTGCCAGGACAGTTTGGTGCTAGGGCATTTTCGTTCCAGGACATTTTGAGGCTGACACTAGGACATTTTGGTGCTAGGATATTGTTGTGCCAGGACATTTTGGTACCAGGGCATTTTGGTGCCAGGGCATTTTGGTGCAATGACATTTTGGTGCTAGGACATTTTGGTGCAAGGACATTTTGATGCAAGGACATTTTAATGCAGGACATTTTGGTGCTAGGGCATTTTCGTTCCAGGACATTTTGAGACTATGACACTAGGACATTTTGGTGCTAGGATATTGTTGTGCCAGGACATTTTGGTGCCAGGGCATTTTGGTGCCAGGGCATTTTGGTGCCAGGGCATTTTGGTGCAATGACATTTTGGTGCTAGGACATTTTGGTGCAAGGACATTTTGATGCAAGGACATTTTAATGCAGGACATTTTGGTGCTAGGGCATTTTCGTTCCAGGACATTTTGAGACTATGACACTAGGACATTTTGGTGCTAGGATATTGTTGTGCCAGGACATTTTGGTGCCAGGGCATTTTGGTGCTAGGGTATTTTGGTGCAATGACATTTTGGTGCCAGGACATTTTGGTGCAAGGACATTTTGATGCAAGGACATTTTAATGCAGGACAATTTGGTGCTAGGACATTTTGATACCAGGACATTTTGATGCCAGGACATTTTGGTACTAGGACATTTTGGTACTAGGACATTTTGATACCAGGACATTTTGATGCCAGGACATTTTGGTACTAGGACATTTTGGTACTAGGACATTTTGATACCAGGACATTTTGATGCCAGGACATTTTGGTACTAGGACATTTTGGTACTAGGACATTTTGATACCAGGACATTTTGATGCCAGGGCATTTTGATGCCAGGACATTTTGGTACTAGGACATTTTGGTACTAGGACATTTTGATACCAGGACATTTTGATGCCAGGACATTTTGGTACTAGGACATTTTGGTACTAGGACATTTTGATACCAGGACATTTTGATGCCAGGACATTTTGGTACTAGGACATTTTGGTACTAGGACATTTTGGTACCAGGACAGTTTGGTGCTAGGGCATTTTCGTTCCAGGACATTTTGAGGCTGACACTAGGACATTTTGGTGCTAGGATATTGTTGTGCCAGGACATTTTGGTACCAGGGCATTTTGGTGCCAGGGCATTTTGGTGCAATGACATTTTGGTGCTAGGACATTTTGGTGCAAGGACATTTTGATGCAAGGACATTTTAATGCAGGACATTTTGGTGCTAGGGCATTTTCGTTCCAGGACATTTTGAGACTATGACACTAGGACATTTTGGTGCTAGGATATTGTTGTGCCAGGACATTTTGGTGCCAGGGCATTTTGGTGCTAGGGTATTTTGGTGCAATGACATTTTGGTGCCAGGACATTTTGGTGCAAGGACATTTTGATGCAAGGACATTTTAATGCAGGACATTTTGGTGCTAGGACATTTTGATACCAGGACATTTTGATGCCAGGACATTTTGGTACTAGGACATTTTGGTACTAGGACATTTTGATACCAGGACATTTTGATGCCAGGACATTTTGGTACTAGGACATTTTGGTACTAGGACATTTTGGTGCCAGGACAGTTTGGTGCTAGGGCATTTTCGTTCCAGGACATTTTGAGGCTGACACTAGGACATTTTGGTGCTAGGATATTGTTGTGCCAGGACATTTTGGTACCAGGGCATTTTGGTGCCAGGGCATTTTGGTGCAATGACATTTTGGTGCTAGGACATTTTGGTGCAAGGACATTTTGATGCAAGGACATTTTAATGCAGGACATTTTGGTGCTAGGGCATTTTCGTTCCAGGACATTTTGAGACTATGACACTAGGACATTTTGGTGCTAGGATATTGTTGTGCCAGGACATTTTGGTGCCAGGGCATTTTGGTGCTAGGGTATTTTGGTGCAATGACATTTTGGTGCCAGGACATTTTGGTGCAAGGACATTTTGATGCAAGGACATTTTAATGCAGGACATTTTGGTGCTAGGACATTTTGATACCAGGACATTTTGATGCCAGGACATTTTGGTACTAGGACATTTTGGTACTAGGACATTTTGGTGCCAGGACAGTTTGGTGCTAGGGCATTTTCGTTCCAGGACATTTTGAGGCTGACACTAGGACATTTTGGTGCTAGGATATTGTTGTGCCAGTACATTTTGGTACCAGGGCATTTTGGTGCCAGGACATTTTGGTGCAAGGACATTTTGATGCAAGGACATTTTAATGCAGGACATTTTGGTGCTAGGACATTTTGATACCAGGACATTTTGATGCCAGGACATTTTGGTACTAGGACATTTTGGTACTAGGACATTTTGATACCAGGACATTTTGATGCCAGGACATTTTGGTACTAGGACATTTTGGTACTAGGACATTTTGGTGCCAGGACAGTTTGGTGCTAGGGCATTTTCGTTCCAGGACATTTTGAGGCTGACACTAGGACATTTTGGTGCTAGGATATTGTTGTGCCAGGACATTTTGGTAAAAGGGCATTTTGGTGCAATGACATTTTGGTGCTAGGACATTTTGGTGCAAGGACATTTTGATGCAAGGACATTTTAATGCAGGACATTTTGGTGCTAGGGCATTTTCGTTCCAGGACATTTTGAGACTATGACACTAGGACATTTTGGTGCTAGGATATTGTTGTGCCAGGACATTTTGGTGCCAGGGCATTTTGGTGCTAGGGTATTTTGGTGCAATGACATTTTGGTGCCAGGACATTTTGGTGCAAGGACATTTTGATGCAAGGACATTTTAATGCAGGACATTTTGGTGCTAGGACATTTTGATACCAGGACATTTTGATGCCAGGACATTTTGGTACTAGGACATTTTGGTACTAGGACATTTTGGTGCCAGGACAGTTTGGTGCTAGGGCATTTTCGTTCCAGGACATTTTGAGGCTGACACTAGGACATTTTGGTGCTAGGATATTGTTGTGCCAGGACATTTTGGTACCAGGGCATTTTGGTGCCAGGACATTTTGGTGCAAGGACATTTTGATGCAAGGACATTTTAATGCAGGACATTTTGGTGCTAGGACATTTTGATACCAGGACATTTTGATGCCAGGACATTTTGGTACTAGGACATTTTGGTACTAGGACATTTTGATACCAGGACATTTTGATGCCAGGACATTTTGGTACTAGGACATTTTGGTACTAGGACATTTTGGTGCCAGGACAGTTTGGTGCTAGGGCATTTTCGTTCCAGGACATTTTGAGGCTGACACTAGGACATTTTGGTGCTAGGATATTGTTGTGCCAGGACATTTTGGTACCAGGGCATTTTGGTGCCAGGACATTTTGGTGCAAGGACATTTTGATGCAAGGACATTTTAATGCAGGACATTTTGGTGCTAGGACATTTTGATACCAGGACATTTTGATGCCAGGACATTTTGGTACTAGGACATTTTGGTACTAGGACATTTTGATACCAGGACATTTTGATGCCAGGACATTTTGGTACTAGGACATTTTGGTACTAGGACATTTTGGTGCCAGGACAGTTTGGTGCTAGGGCATTTTCGTTCCAGGACATTTTGAGGCTGACACTAGGACATTTTGGTGCTAGGATATTGTTGTGCCAGGACATTTTGGTACCAGGGCATTTTGGTGCCAGGACATTTTGGTGCAAGGACATTTTGATGCAAGGACATTTTAATGCAGGACATTTTGGTGCTAGGACATTTTGATACCAGGACATTTTGATGCCAGGACATTTTGGTACTAGGACATTTTGGTACTAGGACATTTTGATACCAGGACATTTTGATGCCAGGACATTTTGGTACTAGGACATTTTGGTACTAGGACATTTTGGTGCCAGGACAGTTTGGTGCTAGGGCATTTTCGTTCCAGGACATTTTGAGGCTGACACTAGGACATTTTGGTGCTAGGATATTGTTGTGCCAGGACATTTTGGTACCAGGGCATTTTGGTGCCAGGACATTTTGGTGCAAGGACATTTTGATGCAAGGACATTTTAATGCAGGACATTTTGGTGCTAGGACATTTTGATACCAGGACATTTAGATGCCAGGACATTTTGGTACTAGGACATTTTGGTACTAGGACATTTTGATACCAGGACATTTTGATGCCAGGACATTTTGGTACTAGGACATTTTGGTACTAGGACATTTTGGTGCCAGGACAGTTTGGTGCTAGGGCATTTTCGTTCCAGGACATTTTGAGGCTGACACTAGGACATTTTGGTGCTAGGATATTGTTGTGCCAGGACATTTTGGTACCAGGGCATTTTGGTGCCAGGACATTTTGGTGCAAGGACATTTTGATGCAAGGACATTTTAATGCAGGACATTTTGGTGCTAGGACATTTTGATACCAGGACATTTTGATGCCAGGACATTTTGGTACTAGGACATTTTGGTACTAGGACATTTTGATACCAGGACATTTTGATGCCAGGACATTTTGGTACTAGGACATTTTGGTACTAGGACATTTTGGTGCCAGGACAGTTTGGTGCTAGGGCATTTTCGTTCCAGGACATTTTGAGGCTGACACTAGGACATTTTGGTGCTAGGATATTGTTGTGCCAGGACATTTTGGTACCAGGGCATTTTGGTGCCAGGACATTTTGGTGCAAGGACATTTTGATGCAAGGACATTTTAATGCAGGACATTTTGGTGCTAGGACATTTTGATACCAGGACATTTTGATGCCAGGACATTTTGGTACTAGGACATTTTGGTACTAGGACATTTTGATACCAGGACATTTTGATGCCAGGACATTTTGGTACTAGGACATTTTGGTACTAGGACATTTTGGTGCCAGGACAGTTTGGTGCTAGGGCATTTTCGTTCCAGGACATTTTGAGGCTGACACTAGGACATTTTGGTGCTAGGATATTGTTGTGCCAGGACATTTTGGTACCAGGGCATTTTGGTGCCAGGACATTTTGGTGCAAGGACATTTTGATGCAAGGACATTTTAATGCAGGACATTTTGGTGCTAGGACATTTTGATACCAGGACATTTTGATGCCAGGACATTTTGGTACTAGGACATTTTGGTACTAGGACATTTTGATACCAGGACATTTTGATGCCAGGACATTTTGGTACTAGGACATTTTGGTACTAGGACATTTTGGTGCCAGGACAGTTTGGTGCTAGGGCATTTTCGTTCCAGGACATTTTGAGGCTGACACTAGGACATTTTGGTGCTAGGATATTGTTGTGCCAGGACATTTTGGTACCAGGGCATTTTGGTGCCAGGACATTTTGGTGCAAGGACATTTTGATGCAAGGACATTTTAATGCAGGACATTTTGGTGCTAGGACATTTTGATACCAGGACATTTTGATGCCAGGACATTTTGGTACTAGGACATTTTGGTACTAGGACATTTTGATACCAGGACATTTTGATGCCAGGACATTTTGGTACTAGGACATTTTGGTACTAGGACATTTTGGTGCCAGGACAGTTTGGTGCTAGGGCATTTTCGTTCCAGGACATTTTGAGGCTGACACTAGGACATTTTGGTGCTAGGATATTGTTGTGCCAGGACATTTTGGTACCAGGGCATTTTGGTGCCAGGACATTTTGGTGCAAGGACATTTTGATGCAAGGACATTTTAATGCAGGACATTTTGGTGCTAGGACATTTTGATACCAGGACATTTTGATGCCAGGACATTTTGGTACTAGGACATTTTGGTACTAGGACATTTTGATACCAGGACATTTTGATGCCAGGACATTTTGGTACTAGGACATTTTGGTACTAGGACATTTTGGTGCCAGGACAGTTTGGTGCTAGGGCATTTTCGTTCCAGGACATTTTGAGGCTGACACTAGGACATTTTGGTGCTAGGATATTGTTGTGCCAGGACATTTTGGTACCAGGGCATTTTGGTGCCAGGACATTTTGGTGCAAGGACATTTTGATGCAAGGACATTTTAATGCAGGACATTTTGGTGCTAGGACATTTTGATACCAGGACATTTTGATGCCAGGACATTTTGGTACTAGGACATTTTGGTACTAGGACATTTTGATACCAGGACATTTTGATGCCAGGACATTTTGGTACTAGGACATTTTGGTACTAGGACATTTTGATACCAGGACATTTTGATGCCAGGACATTTTGGTACTAGGACATTTTGGTACTAGGACATTTTGGTGCCAGGACAGTTTGGTGCTAGGGCATTTTCGTTCCAGGACATTTTGAGGCTGACACTAGGACATTTTGGTGCTAGGATATTGTTGTGCCAGGACATTTTGGTACCAGGGCATTTTGGTGCCAGGACATTTTGGTGCAAGGACATTTTG
Organism: Lepisma saccharinum; assembly: GCF_977018435.1. NCBI lineage: Eukaryota > Metazoa > Arthropoda > Insecta > Zygentoma > Lepismatidae > Lepisma > Lepisma saccharinum. The sequence continues at coordinate 3,316,813 of NC_139248.1, read as the reverse complement.
ATGCAAGGACATTTTAATGCAGGACATTTTGTGCTAGGACATTTTGATACCAGGACATTTTGATGCCAGGACATTTTGGTACTAGGACATTTTGGTACTAGGACATTTTGGTGCCAGGACATTTTGATGCAAGGACATTTTAATGCAGGACATTTTGGTGCTAGGGCATTTTCGTTCCAGGACATTTTGAGACTATGACACTAGGACATTTTGGTGCTAGGATATTGTTGTGCCAGGACATTTTGGTGCCAGGGCATTTTGGTGCTAGGGTATTTTGGTGCAATGACATTTTGGTGCCAGGGCATTTTGGTGCTAGGGTATTTTGGTGCAATGACATTTTGGTGCCAGGACATTTTGGTGCAAGGACATTTTGATGCAAGGACATTTTAATGCAGGACATTTTGGTGCTAGGACATTTTGATACCAGGACATTTTGGTGCCAGGACAGTTTGGTGCTAGGGCATTTTCGTTCCAGGACATTTTGAGGCTGACACTAGGACATTTTGGTGCTAGGATATTGTTGTGCCAGGACATTTTGGTACCAGGGCATTTTGGTGCCAGGACATTTTGGTGCTAGGACATTTTGGTGCAAGGACATTTTGATGCAAGGACATTTTAATGCAGGACATTTTGGTGCTAGGACATTTTGATACCAGGACATTTTGATGCCAGGACATTTTGGTACTAGGACATTTTGGTACTAGGACATTTTGGTGCCAGGACAGTTTGGTGCTAGGGCATTTTCGTTCCAGGACATTTTGAGGCTGACACTAGGACATTTTGGTACTAGGACATTTTGGTGCCAGGACATTTTGGTGCAATGACATTTTGGTGCCAGGACATTTTGGTGCAAGGACATTTTGATGCAAGGACATTTTAATGCAGGACATTTTGGTACTAGGACATTTTGGTACTAGGACATTTTGGTGCCAGGACAGTTTGGTGCTAGGGCATTTTCGTTCCAGGACATTTTGAGGCTGACACTAGGACATTTTGGTGCTAGGATATTGTTGTGCCAGGACATTTTGGTACCAGGGCATTTTGGTGCCAGGACATTTTGGTGCTAGGACATTTTGGTGCAAGGACATTTTGATGCAAGGACATTTTAATGCAGGACATTTTGGTGCTAGGACATTTTGATACCAGGACATTTTGATGCCAGGACATTTTGGTACTAGGACATTTTGGTACTAGGACATTTTGGTGCCAGGACAGTTTGGTGCTAGGGCATTTTCGTTCCAGGACATTTTGAGGCTGACACTAGGACATTTTGGTACTAGGACATTTTGGTGCCAGGACATTTTGGTGCAATGACATTTTGGTGCCAGGACATTTTGGTGCAAGGACATTTTGATGCAAGGACATTTTAATGCAGGACATTTTGGTACCAGGGCATTTTGGTGCAATGACATTTTGGTGCTAGGACATTTTGGTGCAAGGACATTTTGATGCAAGGACATTTTAATGCAGGACATTTTGGTGCTAGGGCATTTTCGTTCCAGGACATTTTGAGACTATGACACTAGGACATTTTGGTGCTAGGATATTGTTGTGCCAGGACATTTTGGTGCCAGGGCATTTTGGTGCTAGGGTATTTTGGTGCAATGACATTTTGGTGCCAGGGCATTTTGGTGCTAGGGTATTTTGGTGAGAGGACATTTATGACATTTTGATGCTTGGACATTTTGTTGTCAGGAAATACAGGGCTACTATAAATAATTCATTCGATTTGAAAGCATTGTACTTTCCAAAGTATTGCTCATACAGATATGAATGATACATGAAAATAACTATAAACTCGCCAAGTTTTCCTCACATTCTGCAAATGTTCTGTGTGTGCCCCCTAGCCACACGATACACATCCAAGCTGTAGTCGAATTCTACAGACACATTTACACAGACAACCAGAGTCCATAAACTGCCGATACCATCACAAAATGCTTTGTTTACATGGTGGTTCTTCTCTGTACTCTCTTCTGAAAGCACGCTGCACTGCAATCACGGATGAACATCTCGCATATTCCAACACACAAAAACTCTTCTCTCGGTTTGTCGCCATTTTGTACAGGCCCTGCACTCGTGCTGCCAACTCATATCTGTATGTGCAATACTTTGGAAAATACAGTGTTTTCAAATCGAATGAATCATTTATAGTAACCCTGTATTGGTGCCAGTAATTTGTGGTGCTAGGAAATTTAGGTGCCACACTCTATGGTGGCTGGGCATTTTGATGCTTAACATTTGGTGCGGTTACCTTTACACGCCTTACAAGGATTGAGATTTTGTCGTGGTTTTTCGTTTTAAAAAAAGATTGCAAAATGGTTCGAAAGATTAGTCATTTTCACAAGTCGAAATCCTCACTTTCACGAGCTAGAAGGAAGAAATTCCACCTACTTGGTTGCCTATAATATTATATACGTATATCATATCCTATGTTTGCCATAACATGTTTGCCATCAAGACGTATAACGTTGGAAGTACCCAGCTCTGTATCTGCTCATTCATTGTATGCAGCTGATAAAATAAAGTAGGTGCAACATTAAATGTCCCATCCGGAAACCATCTTGAAGAAGTCATGTTAAGTTTTAGGCTAGTGTTAGTGGGTAATTCCATGTCCAATCAACCAGTGCATAAACCCTTCATGTCATAGATTTGAATAATTTTTGATATACATGTTTCTTATCATCTGAAATATAGAAAATATTTTTTTCATGTTGCAGGTTTTTGAGTTAATGAAATTTGAAAATTTACAAAATTGCCCAAAACACGCTCACTGCTGAAACTTTAAATAAAATTTGCAAAAGACCTTTTTCAACTACAGGGCTGGGCATGGTCTCATTTTGAAGCTTATGAAGAGGGCTTTCATTTGATATACAACATGCTTGGCTTTTTGTTTTGCGAAAAACAAATTTTGAAAGTCTTATCAAAGTTTCATTTTACAATTTCTAAAAAACTAAAATTTCAAAAATTTTACACATCTACTGAAGGTTGAGACAAAATTTCAAGATGGTAATTGTAAAATAAAATTTTTGAAGGATTTTCAAAATTTGGTTTTCGCAAAACACCAAACATGCCCTCTTCATAAGCTTCAAAATGAGACCATGCCCAGCCCTGTAGTTGAAATAGGTCTCTTGCAAATTGTATTTAAAGTTTCAGCGGTGAGCGGTTTTTGGGCAATTTTGTCAATTTTCAAATTTCAATAACTCAAAAACCTGCAACATGAAAAAAATAATATTTTCTATATTTCAGATGATAAGAAACATGTATGTATATCAAAAATTAGTCAAATCTATGACATCAAATTCCAAAATTTATTTTTTCTTTGTTGATTTGACATCGAATTACCCTAGTCCCAAATACAGGGTGGGGCAGAAAAACCTGATGATTTTTAGAATGATATACTAATACAGTAAAGTAAATAAGAAGAGTGTAAGTACAAAAATGCTCCGACACCAAAATGTCCTAAGGGCTAAACACTACACTTACATGGATTGATTAATTGAGTTGGTGTTTGAAGTCCACTTTATGCACAGTAAGACAAATTGGAACTGGACCTACAGTTTAAAGTGGGATCCGAACCACTATGTGCCTCCACCGGGTATCGAACACGCAATCCCTTGATTACAAGGCGACGACGCTACCCCTGCGCCATCGTGAAGGCCCACCACACTTAGAAATCCACTAAATGAACTTAAACGTAGTAACTAGAAATGACTGTTCATTATGGCCATCAGGGATGAGCTTTACATAATTTTTGCCACGTATTGACTAATGATAAACAGATAATTATTTTTTTATAAAAATCATTCAGTTATAGCATAAGTAATAATACATTACAGAATTTTTTTTTAAAATATATCTATTAATAGAAAGATCATTCAAACACAACCCAAAAATTGCAACAAGAAAGTAGTAAATGCGAATAGCCACTTACTGTAATAGATTTCTAGTAAAACATGGCCCCTTTCCTACAGTATTCAATATGCAATTTCCACTGTAACCGTCAGCAATAGTCAGTGTATCAAACTGTAGTTATCCTTTGTCCACAACAAATTTAAAAGTGACCCCTGTGGAGGAGTGGTTAGCACATCGCGCTACGACGTCAGGGGTCCCTGGTTCGAATCCCGGCCTGGACATGGATGTCTGTGAATGTTCATTCATCAATTTCATCATATCATCACTCATCCCCATCTTCGCAGTTAGTCAAAAGTGGCTCAAAAGCGAAGTAAAATAAAGCAAATCACTCAAAAATTTAAAATTGCTTGCTTGAGCTTTTCTTCTTACTTCTAGGGCACTCCGACAAAAAATATTGATTTTCCAGAAAAACAGAAAATTTCCCTGACTGGTTCACACCCTGGTGTGTGTGTATAGTTGGGTGCTGCAATGAGCTTTTTTCGCTCGAGCGGCAAATAGTTCGAACGGGCAACGATAGATGGCACACAGAATTGATAGCTCTACTGCTCCGAGCGAAAAACGACCGAACGAGCGAAATACACTCGAATTCTCGAAACCTATTAGTATGTTAATTTCCATCATTTGTCTATGGTAGTGGAGCCTCAAATATGCATCGTGAAGTAAAAGACGAAGTGAAATTGAAAAATAAGTTAGCATAGTCATCATCTCCGTGTTAAAATGCTGTTTTGTGAACTTACAGAGATATGTGAAAATGAAATAGATGATTATGGGCTGAAACTGCTTAGGCTAACATTTTATGTTTTTCTTATGTTATCTTACTGTCACATTGAAATGATGTTGGATTGAGTCATGGGCGAAGTTTGAACTTTTGCTTTGGGGGTGGGCAGACGCTGGGAGAAGCATATGATGTACCTCAGGGTTGTTGAATATCCCCTAGCTTATAAGGGGTCCGGAGACCTTCCCCCGGAAATTAGAAAAACAACAATTTAAAAACACTGAGTTCTAGGCCTTTTAGATTTGAAAATGTTAAATTTCCTCGCTTAAGTAAACAAATATTAATTAGTATATTGGTTGTCAGTTTTAAAAGAAGCAAAACAGTACGATTATTGCATTTTGCATTTCATTATTTTTTTATTGATACAATAGTCGCATCGCAGAATATGATTATCCCTTTCGGTAAGTGAACAATGATGTGCACGTACTTCTTGGAATGTGATACAATATTTGTAATTGCTTAGCAGGCCTGTCAGCATGTGTATCCATATCACGTTTCGTCTGTAAATAATGCATACTTTCATGTGTGTTAAATTTGAGTCTTACTTAATAATATAGGGAATTATGATTTAGAATTGTAATTGCATAGTGTGTTTTCCTTCCATGTATCTGTTTTAGGTGACAGTGCTGCTTATTTGGCTCCGAAATACGGGAAAAACATTAATTTATATAATTGTTCTAACAAATAAACCTTAGTGTAAATGGTTTTCTTATCTTGTTGGGATGGATATCTGAAATCTACACTGTTAATTTGAAACCTGCCATCTAGCGTTAACTCAAAGGAACGCTGCATCAACTTCCGGAATGGCAGCCAATCAGAAGCCAAATATCGCTGAAGGTTCTGCAGTACTATAGGGTTTGTAAATACGCATACGGGACGTTGCCAATCATTCCACTACGAGTGCAGTATGACCGAGCATGGCACGCTCGAGCGTGAGAAATTCGAACGAGTTTGAGCGAGCGAAAGTGGTCCAATACTGTGTACACACACACACACACACTTCAATTCGAGAGAGAGAGTTTTATTCGAAGCAAATTTCCAAGGGAAGAGACGGAAGCGCGGCAATCAAAGTACTGACCCTTGCGGCCGGCAAGGCTTTGATGTCATTTACGTGTCTCCGCCTGGGACGCCGCCCGCCAATTGCATCCCCTTTGACGCAGACTCCGAGGCAATAATGAGCCCCTTTTTTTTTTTCCAGCGCGCCGTCGATAATTAAAGACTGGAAAGTGAACTGTTTCCTGATAGCCCGACAAATGCGTGTTCCCAGGCGATAAAAGCGCACGGAACTCTCGGAGAATTTCTAAGCGGAGAGAATAAATACAGTAAAACGTGTGTAATACGAACTTCGTTTTCTTTGCCTCCCAGTTCACGATGCGAGTAGCTGCCTGCTTTCCTGCTCTGTCGTTAGACGGCTTTAACTGACGGCACGCTTCTCCATCACCTTTATGATCAAGCACCGCCCATTGTCTTCTGACATCACACTACATGCCTTCGTTACGTTAGGCACAGGGTGGATTTATAAAATTTAAGCCCGGCTTTTATTATTATTAACAGTTTCGTTATTACACAGACTTGCACTCTGGTTAAAATACAGTACTGATTTGATTTGCTTTATTTTACTTCGCCTTTTGTGCCACTTTTGGCTAATTTGGGAAGATGGGGATGAGTGATGATATGATGAAATTTATGAAAATACACTCACAAACATCCATGACCTGACCAGGATTCGAACCCGAGACCCCATGCGTCGTAGCGCGATGTGCTAACCACCCCGCCACAAGGGCGGGCAAAATACAGTACTGAAAATAGGGTTATGTTATAAGAAGTTATTTAAACTCTAGAAACTCCTTCCTTCTACATTCATTCATGAAATAAGGAAGGAAAGAACTTGTTCTTTTATTCTACTATTATCACAACATTAAGGAATTTCAAGAGTCGATATCTTTGTATGGACCGTAGTGCGCGCGGAACCGTCGTTTTGTTTATCTCGCTTTCATTTCTGGCAGTTTGATGGAATATTTAATATTGCCACCAGAGGTCAATAAAATGGATTAGGCAATGACGTAATAACGAAGCATCTGTGCAAACTCGCAGCCCTTCAGGCAGAGCATTTTGGATTCTGACCCAGGAAGCGGAAGTGCTATTTCCTCCAGGTAGACACGTTGTTAAGGTGTCCGAGCATCCACGATATGGAGAAGGCCAAGCTCATTCTATACTGCACGCTCACATAATTATATTTAGTTCATGAACTTTCTCTTCCATACTACGCGGAGAAGTGATTTAATATTTATTTAATTATTTTACCTAAAGTTTCAGATACAGTGAATAGAATACAGAATAGTGAATCATTGTTGTTTTAGTTATATTTAAAAGGCGAGAGGTCCGTTTAGTTTATTTGTCTCGTTGAAATCAAACTGGCAAGTTGAGAAGAGAAAATGTTTTTCTTTCAGCGAGTTTATCTTAAAAGCTATGTAGCAGTAGCGGCTCGTGCCTAAAATAACAGGTGAAGAAGTATATTTATAGGCAATGAAAAACAAATAGTAAGTGCCAGTGCCCCCCCCCCCCCCCAATTTAAAACGTCTTTTTTGTCTTCATCCGTCCATCTGGAAAATGGTGTCTGCAACAAATTACACACTAAGTCATTTACTGGGTTGATTGTAGAAACCACAGCTCAACACATGAACACAACACACGATAGGAAACGCGAAACACACACGCGGAACAAGATCTCGCGAGAACGCAAAGATTTTGCCACAACCACTGGATGCAATGTTTTCTCCGACGAGAGAACTGCTTCATCTAGAAGGCGACACCCGTTCAAGGCCAACGCTAGGTGACGTCACCGTTGCCATGACTACCGGCTAAGTTTTCCGCAACCTGGCGGTGTTTGCTCTTGGGTTGGGACGAACTCTTCACGTGCGTAGCGCCGAGCGGCGTGTTATTTGAGTATTATTGTGTGCGTTCTGCTGGGAAATAGTTTAATTTAACAAGCAAATGAAAAATGTCAATATTAATTTGAAAATTAGGTGAAAACATCTGCACTTGTTGCACTTGGCCAGCTGCCACTGCTATGTAGGCTTGTGGTGCTTTCACATTATGTAAATAAACTTGCATCAACTGGAACAGTGTTGTATCTGTACATTCGTACAGCATAGCTGTCTCATACCAATTAAGTAGACTTCAAGGCGTGAATCTTCTACTAAACAAGCCAGTTTAACGTGCATATTTGTCAATTCTGCCCCTTCAGCATCTCATATAGACTAGGATGAAAAATTTTTAACCAAACTTCAAAATGCAGGGTAGCGCAAAAGTCAGTTTACTCAAAAAGCACATTGATAATAGTATTATGATAGTGTATTTGCTTCTTGTGCAGAGTAATATTTTTGAGGTATACGGTTGGAAACATTGTCGTGTAACACTGGCAACAGTGCACTCGTTATTCTTTTGTCGACAGTTGAGTTTCTGGCTTGTTGTAGTGTGGATAATTTGCTGCAAGGAACAATTGACGATGGTAGGTCATACATATAGATGGCTGGCGGAATTTGATGCAAGTCAACCATGGTTCCACAGGTGTCCTCTTCCAATACAGGTTATAATTTTTATTAATAGATTACGAACTGGTCACGTACGTACACCAGCACATTTAGCGAAAATAGGTATTATACATCAACAAAATTGTACATGTGGTAAAGATAATCCAGATGCCCAACATTTATTTTTGGAATGCGATCAATTCAATCACCAACGAAATATATTATATAAAAATCTGATACGATTAAAATTCCATTTCTTATATCTTTACTTTCTCTTTTATCTGATTTATCAATACCAATTATTTGGATTTTATATGGATACGCACGAAAATGTCAAATCGAAATATAAACAGAACATGGAATGTAAAAGTGTAAAAATGAAGATTTATTAGTGTCATCTGTCGTGCATCGTATTCGTATTACACGGGAACTGGAAAAGTTGTGTAACTGAAATCCCATACCACAGATTACTACTGTCCCATACTACAAATACAAGAACGTTGGCCAAAGTCGTGTTTTGTCTGGCAGGGTCAGAAAAAGAAGAAGAAATTGTAGTGTGGTTGTTTGTTGTTAGATGGCACGTTTGAAGAGTGGATAGGACGCCGTGGTCCCATTGATTGGCCCGCGCGTTCTTGTGATTTGACGCCATGCGATTTGGCTTTGTGGGGAATTGTTAAGGATATGGTATACTCATCATCACCGGCAGATTTGGATGCACTGAAAGACTCGATTATCAATGCGTTTCATGTCATCAACAATGATACAAGTTTACTGCATCGTATTGCAATTCTGTTGTTGATCGTTGCCCACAATGCATTGCAAACAATGGAGGACACTTTGAACAAAACCACTGAAACTGAAATTTTGTGTATCTACTTGTATTTTGTATGTACACTTGAATTTTGTGTATAAACTTGAATTTGTGTATGGGTAAACTGACTTTTGCGCCACCTGGTATAAACCTTGAACTACTAAAAAGTCATTTCTTTTGAATCTTAATGTTGGATCATTAATATCAACCCTCTCCCGGTTAGACATGTTAGGTTCTTAGCATTCTTTTAAATTTTAATCTTAATTTTTGTTACGTCACAAGTCGAAGGGCGGGGCTTCACCAAGAAGGTGGTTGAGAAGTGTGCTATAAGTGAGACCCGTCGTCGGACACCCTCGCCGATCCTCCAACTCTATGGCTGCTGAAAAGAAATGACGAATACGTTCAACCAAGTAGACCAAAACCTCTGGCACTGTCGTCGAATTTTTAACCGTAAGGGACCTCAGACATGGCGGAGTGGTAACGTTGTCGCCATGTGATTTAGGGGTCCAGTGTTGGATATCCGTCGGAGGCACTGGTCCAGCCCCATCAGCCTACCTGAGCATAAAGTCGCCAGCATAACAAGCTTTGTTCGTAATTAATTGGGTACCTTGAAAATATTAACATAGGAGGAAACATATCGATCGAATAGAGCTTAACTGAAGAAGTTACGGCTGTAGTGAAAATGGTAAGAGCGAAACCAGATCAAATCACGGAGTGTGCAAAAAAACCGTCGACTTCTTGAAAAGTCCTATGCAAATCCCATAGCACAAAGTTCTCAAAATGCCCCTTCTGGTTTATGTATTGACTCCCCCTTCCACCAGCATGGCTTAAGACTTGGGCGCTCCTACAAAAAAATTCCAAAGGGAGTAATAACCTAAAAGTTTTATCCGGGTCAATCCATACGAAGTGGTATGTGCTTGACCATTTTTTAAAAAGTATATTTTTTGTGTGGTGTTAGCCTCATATGTTGACAGTTCAGAACCACTGTTATTTTATTTTCACTATCACCGATTTGAAGATGGCGGTGATTTTTTATCATGGCGCGCGTCATTTTCTCCATTCGTAAGCATCAGCGGCAACTTTTTTATCTCAGCTCTGGTAAGTCCTAGGACAATGAGACAAAATCTGTGATGTTAAGCATATTATAGGCTACAATTATATTTGTGTATATCCTCAACATTATTCATTCATAATACATTTTAAGGTCAAAGTTGTGTATCCTAATAGATCAAAATGTCATTTTTTGACATTTTTTCTTAGGGGGAAGGCAGTTTGTACCTTTAGTACGCCGCGCGGTCTGACGAAAGTAAGCCCAGTGTAGCCGAGGCTTTGAGCGCGAAATTTGAATTCGTATACATAATGGAGAAAAATCGTAATAACTCTGGCACTATGAGACCAATCTACTTCGGATAACTTTTGTTTTGAAGGTAATACATCGGTGCATGCAACCATGTAAACTTTGGATGCCCCAACCGCGGGGGGGGGGGGGGTTACGGGCGGGTGCTGCATCCCCCGAATTTCAATGAAAAAAACATAAAAATGAGGAGTTTGCCCCCTCTTCTCCAACTACTTTGGGGAGAAAACCGGAACTTTTGCTTTTTTTCAAAGAATGGACCTTCCACAACAGAATGAAACTTGATTCATGTTCGTGGGTGCAATACAATCTGAATAATAAGGCAAAACGTAAAACTCTGTTTTTTTCCTCAAAACAGCGAATTTGCATATTATTTATAAAATTGTTATAACTCGGACACTATGGGACCAATCTACTTCGGATAACTTTTGTTTTGCAGGTAGAACATCAGTGCATGCAACCATGTAAAATTTGGATGCCCCAACCGCGGGGGGTTACGGGCGGGAGCTGCATCCCCCGAATTTCAATGAAAAAACATAAAATGTGGAGTTTGCCCCCTCTTCTCCAGCTACTTTGGGTAAAAACCGGAACTTTTGCTTTTTTGGATCACCAGGTCTAAACACAAAGAAGAATGTGTGCCTTATCAGTACTAAATCACAGCGTTGGAAGCTTGGAGGAAAACAACATCGTAAATTCCAAGCATTCATTGTGTCTATCAAGTGTGAGCCCAAACACGTGACATATTCCGAGAAAGGAGGGGGGGGGGATTTGGAATTTTCGTAAACACATGTTCCCGAACCGAACTGTCAGTGTTTCAACCTCAATATACAAATATAAGTGTGGCAAACCCTCGATAATTGTATCTAAAGCTGTTTGTTCCATATATGCAACCGCGGCTGACAGGGACATACTTTTTTTGTTCCACATATGGAACGGCGGGGGACTAAAGGTTAACACTTGAATTTTTTGTGCCGACCTGGTGGGTGAGATGAGTCAAGGCAAGAGCTTATAAAACCTTTTCCTGCTCCCCAAAAATAGGCGATAGTTACGCTGGAGAGTTCGATGAACTAGGCGATCTCTAACCAGGTCAATCTTCTGGACACTTATGACATCCACGCGCAGTCCGTGATTCGACCGTCGTAGCACGATACGATAACCACTCCGCCACGGAGGAAAGCGCTCGAGAATAAGGTTTTCTGAAACTCGCAGTTAAAGATTTCGCTCCAAGGAAACCAGACTAAGTTTCTTCGTCCTCCATCTTGACTTGTTTAAATAAAGCTGGCAACTTGGAAGTAATTTCTCCGGCGGAAGTCTTAAGACGCAATGAGAGCCCTGGCCCTTTGATGTGGCCGATTTAGAACTTGGCGCTGGCGCAGAGGGAGGGGAGATGATGAGTAGGGGGGCTGCGACCCTCCGGAAATTGCTCCGTTCTAATGAAAAATGTCGCAAACTCAAAGAAGACAGAAGAGAAGTGGCGCTCGGGGTTGGGAGGAGGGAGGAGGAAAGAAAATGTTGGAGAGGATTTATAGTAAGTCGGTTAATAGCACTGACGGAGAGATATGGATGCCGTGCTAAAGCTACCAGCTCTCTTCAAGATTTTATTTGTTCTGTGAGCCTTGGAAGTCTTGTCTAGCGATTGGTTTAGAGGACTTATCAGATGGAAATCGAGAAAAAGCCTCAACACACACACACACACACATACATGTATGTATATATATATTGATTGAACTATTGCTTTAAGTCCACCTTATGCACAGAAAGGCTAATCGTGACTACAGTTTAAAGTGGGATACGAACCACTGTGCCTCGACCGGGTATCGAACCCGGGATCCCTTGATTACAAGGCGACGACGTTGCCACTACGCCATCAGGGAGGCCTTATATATGGGGTGTGAGGGGATGACACCAAAATGCCAACCTCCCATATACGTAGCACACCCTGAACTGCATTTTGCAGACTAGCGAGGCTGTGGCGTCGGAACTCGGGCCAGAATAATCCTCAGTGGGGTGCATGTTGTGGCGTCCATATCTGTTAGTGATCCATCTCATCACCATTCATCCTCATCTTCATCAAAAGTATCAGAAAAGCGAACTAAAATAAATAATATATAAGTGCAGGGCGGGCAATTTAAGTTCATAACTCGAAATACCTGACAAACGAAGCGTTTTCAAAAAGAGTTTCAAATAAAAGTTGATCGACTTGAAGGGGTTAGGAATTTCGTTTCATTTGAGATACCCTCCTTCTTCTCCAAAACAACGTGATGTTGTTTACTGTAATAATTAGTAATCACGTAGTACAAAAGATGATATTTACTTACAAATCGCAGAGATCTCCTCCACAAATCGGCACTTATCCTTCTCCCGGGAACAGCCTCCACAACTCGACAACAACAATGCAACTTATTTGTTTATTTACATTTATAGATATATAACAAGATTGCAATAGCAATCGAAACACAAAGAAATGAAGTAGCGTGTGACTGAAACCAGACGCTGAAAGCACCTAACCTCTGTATAACCTACTCAAGCAAGCAGGAGGTAATTTCTCACGTGGAAAATGTGCGTGGGAGTAGGTTAGGTTGGAGCGAGGCCCCGGAAAAGGCATAAAATCAGTTTCCGACAGAAAGGGGCAGAATTATGCAGTCGAGAACCAGTGGCATGCCCGACATTTTCGAAAGGGGTTTACGTATACTTTTTCTAGTAGTCAGTCCTCATTGTGCCATCTTTTCATGCCTTTGACGTTATTTTTGGGCCAAAGGGTACACCACTGTCAAAAACTGTTCCTTCCAAACCGAATTCCAACCAGGACACGGAAAAGCAGAGGGGACTGAGAAGAGCCACTCTTAAGCTTCCCACTAAGTCACCGGCCGAGAGTCGACCCTTAAGGATTACAGCTAGAAGAAGAGCCGGTCCGGTGGTGAACCTACAAAACTTTTCAACTTTCTTCCAATTAAGATAACGAAACACAAACCGAAGAAGAAAGTTCTGAAGACTTTCCACTTAGTCTCTCTGCTTGGTTGGTTCAACTCTTCTTTGTCCTCCATCCTGACCACATATCAAGTGTGAGGAGCCAGAGGGCGTCGGACGAAATTGCCTTCGAGAGGGACAGACCCCAAAGAGGACAAGGACAAGAGTAAGATGACTGTCACTAACTGTCGTAAAACGCTAAGTCTTTCTTCCTTTATGATCATTTGCCTGGTAAGCTTAAAATGCAATGGAAACTTAAATTCCTGGGTTCGTTTAGGTTTCATTATCACAGACAAATTATGGTTATACGTGTACTACTGGGCTTCGAGCGTATATCGATCGTTTTGCTTGTTCGAGCGAAGAAGCTCTCGATTCCGTACGCTAAATTTTCCACACAACTAGTCAATTGACGTCTTTGAGACATATTTTTCTCAAAAAATTATAAGGGGTGTTTTTGAGATTTTTTAAAAAACAACAACTTTATTTTGGAATTTCTGAAAAATTACAAAATTCGAATACCACAGTCGTGTTCCATTTAAAATTAAAGCTAATTAAAAGAAGAAGAATGACACCAATTTGAGCTCTCTAGGTCAAATAGTTTCTGATTTACAACTGTCTAAAGATTTGTGATTGTTGCCTTTTTTTAAAGTCAATAGCTCAAAAATTAAGAGCCCAAAAAAATCTGAATTTGTACAGTTTATGTCAACTTTATGGGCACTACCATTGTATCAAAAAATTATCAATTATTTAGATGTCAAGGTTCAGGTCATTGGTTGATTTCACACGGAGACTGACTTGTATTATTTGGTGGAATAATGATGATTGGACTTTCTGTGTGTCTTGTACATTCCTAAACTTTTAACCACCACACCCACGCTGTATTTCCGGAAATGCTACCAATGCCGATAATGCACTTTGTTTTGCCTTTGTAGACAATACTTCCTGTTAATGATATGCAAGCGCGACCAAGCACGACCCTCTCTTGTTTCTAACACAAGGCTCCCCTGAACGGGCTTAAAACCTATCTGCATTCAGTTGTTCACCGAACGCACTTCCATGCGGCTCGAACAGAATGCAAGTGAAGGCTAAGTTTAAAGACAAAACTGAGGAGAATAACCATAAATGTCCTTTGTACTGCGCAGCTGATAAACCCCCTTCGTGATCGCCTCGAACGAGGAGCTCTGGTTGTTATTCAGCCGGAGTCAGCGGATGTGGTGCTTTAAGCAAAGAATGGCCGTTCACGGAGCTAAGCATGTAGATGTGCCCGACAGAGGTCGAAATACTTTCATGCAAAAGTCAAACAACTTTCCTCTTTTGCGGTAAGTTCCTGCTGGAACATTTTCGAAGCGAAAGTATCAACGATATTGCCTTTTCAAAGACTAGCCTTTCGCTAGATGCAAATCAACATCCGCTGGTAATTTCTGTGCTATTCTTTTGTAAATCTTCTAGAATCATTTTCAATTCGCTGTTTTTACCTGCTGTTCAAAATATTCGTGCTCAGTTAGAGATTGGATAGTTCACAGAACTCGTCATCCTAACTATTGCCTATTTTGGGGGGAGCAGGAAAAGGTTTATATAGTCCTTGCCTTGACCCAATCTCACCCAACAGGTCGGTAGGTGCCGGGGCTTGCCTCGAATACGCAACAAAACGTACCTACCACCTGGGCGGCTACCTGCGAAGGGTCTTCTAATAAGTCTTAAAATATTTGCGATGCGACAAAACGTACCACTTGATGGGACGGCATCAAAAATCATTTACCGAAATTACGGTTTTCTCTAGTTTTGCTGATTTCAATCCAGGCTTTGGACAGTTCCACACTGTTATTGGAATTTCCACGTTTTGCAACCAACTATTTTACAAAATAATCAAAGAAAAGGGTTAGCTTCGCTGATTCTGGGGCTTGAGAGTGTATTTCAAGCTATTCATCAGAGCGGCACGCATGCGGATTCCTCATTCTCTCGATACTCGACCGAACCTAACCTAACCTAAGAGATCAAAGTCGTAATGACTAATGAGGTAAAACGAATATCCTAGCTGGGTGCTGGATAGTGCACCATGTTGTAATGTCTGACATGTCAAGGGCAAGATCAAGCGTTTTCCTTGAAGTGGTACGTTTTGTCGCGGAGTAAACATTTTGAAATTATTAGTGGAAACTTCACAGGTAGCTGTTTATCTGAATGGTACGTTTCGTCGCGAAAACCCAAGTGGTACGTTTTGTCGCGACACCCTTTCCTCGAGTTGATGCCTTCCTGGAGATGAGGCCTGCTCTGTTAAGCTTGTTAATTTTCTGTCCACAGATTCCCCAAGGACGAACTATTGTTTTACACAGGTATAATAATAATGATGATGACGATAAAAAAAAAGTTTCTATGAGTGAAGGGCAAGATATGAAATCTTACGCTGCCCCTCCTGAGAAAAAATCCTGCAGGAGACCTTGACTGGAACTCGGTTATTTTAAGGAAGTAACTTTCGGAACAATGACTGGAACTTATGTACTTGACCAGGGCTCGAGCCGGGATCCTCTGGTTTCGGAACGGGTTACGGGGAATGGCGACAAATTAAGTACCCGAAACAAACTCTCTCTAAAAAAATTAACAACTGAAGAAGCTTCCGCTAGAAGCAAGCACGTATCTAGAAATTTATTTCGGGGGGGTCCGAACGAAATGTCTTAGGAATAATAATAATAATGTTAGAATTAAAATAATTATAACATAATAAATACTAATTAAATATATAAGTAATTAATATATTTTTATTACTTGAGTAGGTAAAACGACGGTATATAAATGGAGATATAACTGCACGTATTCTTTATCTACATACTTTTAGTTAATATCACCAAAATTTGCATTAAAACAAGTGCCCTGGCAAAGAAATTAATGTGAAATAGATGCAGAATTCAATATTTATTGAATAACAAAAAAGGATGTTAGATCCAGTTGGCGAAAAGTAAAGTTCGTGCTTTTATGCATATTATTATAAGTAGTGTGCAAGCATACATTTTTGATACTGTTCTTCAAAGCCGTATGATCCGAATATAAGTTCAAAAGAAATTAATAACCATCAATTATACAATAAATGATAAACAAGCATATTTTCGTTATTTAATTTTAATGGTAAGTCTATCGGGTAGGTTCCTGACCCCCTGGAAACCCCCCCCCCTCCCTAAATGCGTCCTTGCCTAGAAAATTATCCCTGAGATGAACATGAAGAATATAATTTTACCCTGTCGTCCGTGGCGCAACGTAGTACGAGGCATCTCCAAAGGGGGGCCAAACGGTTTCGGAACAGCCCCCCGCACGTAGCGCCGAGCGAGGCGGTGCGTTTTGGGTCCTCGTGGCACTGGAGAGAGTATCGATTGGGTCTGGGCGTGGTCAAATAAGAACAGGCACGGGGAGAACTTGGCGATATTAGCGGGATCTATTTCATTTCCGCGATACGGGAGGCATAAATTTACTTATGGGCATTATTTCAAAGGAAACGGCCGACATAATTAACATTTAGACATCGTTTCAGCCTCAACAGAAAAAAGTAGCCATGTGATTTTGAAGGCTGATCATTCTTGTAATCGTTATTTTTCCACAATATAAAGAAATTACTGCCAACCTTCGTGGCGAAGTGGTTAGCACATCTCGCTACGACGCCAGGGGTCCCGGGGTCGAATCCTGGCCTGGACATGGATAGTTGTGAGTGTCCATTCATCAATGTCATCATATCATCATTCATTTCCATCTTCGCTAATTAGCCAAAAGTGGCACAAAAGGCTAAGTAATAAAGCAAACCAATGAATCCATCAATCAATATCATCACTCATCCATCTTCGCGATTAGCTAAAAGTGGCTGGAAAGCAATGTAAAATAAACTAAATCAATCAATTATACAGTATAATTCACTTATACACATTAATTCCGCAACTGACAGAAGAGAGAGAGAGATTGGTTGTACTATTACATGTCCAGATAGTAAATGCTTGGTGGCTGTGGCCAAATCTGGAACTAACGTTGGCGTGATAAATTATTTGCAACATGTGACAATGCCACTTCACATTTACATTACGTGAGTTTTGTCACAGTAATGTAGACGGGAGAGAATAAGTTGCCACAGAAGTCTAGTTCTGAGTTGCAGACTTTGTCTATTCCAGCTTGTAAAAATAAACTAGTGTAGCTGAACAAAGTTTGCAAGATTGCTGACGACTCTTAAGACAAAATTACAAGTTAGTTTGTTGGAGTGGTAAAGTGGGAAAGTGGTCAAGGCCTGGTCTAGTTGTCTGAAGATCGCAGGTTCGAATCTCTTTTAGAGCCGATTATTTTTTTATTAAGTAGAATTAGTGTATTGTCGACATTTATCAGAAGCAAAATACGATAAATCTAATTCCTTGTCGATGCCACTTAGGATGTGTTTTTCGTGTAGTTTCTCCAATAGTAAATTACTTCTAACAGGGGGCAATAGGGTGGACAGAGAGATATTGGTGAAAATCTTAACCCTTTGAGGCCCACCCTGTGAGGTAAAATATAAGTTGATTGTTTTTTTTAAAATAAAATAGAAGAACAATGACAACCCATATACCCAGTGGCGTAGCAACATATCGCGAGGCCCCATCCGTTTTTAAATTTGAAATCTTAACGTGGATCGATACAAGATCTTCAGAGAAACGTCAGCAAATTATCATATTTAAATAATAAATTATTGAAGAAAATAATATTTAATAATTTCACTCACCCTAAAAATGTCTTTCTTTGATTTCCTACAGCTAAAGTATGAAAGCTGCAGGAAGTAAATAAAAACTGCTTATATTATCCATTGCCTTCGCACTTGCTTCATGCCAGTTGGAGGTGCTTTATTGTTAACATATTAAAATCGGGAGTGCAAGGTCGAGCGAAAGAAGAAAATAAAAGACAAATTTATTTTATTCGAGAAATGAATAAATGGGTAAAAATGTCCACGTGAGCTATCGTGAATTTTTGCGAAAATGTTACACATGAGAAATATGACAATAATTTTAAATTTTTAATTTTATTCCCTACAAAAATTAGCTTTTTCTTTTTTTTCCTCACTTCTATTTAATACATTTCTCGTATTAAACCCATGAGACGCGAGGCGCCGGGCGCTCGCCCACCCATTGATACGCCATTGCATATACCTCCTTTTCAAATTCTTGGGCACCCCGCCGAAAAACAACCACCAAGGATGACGTCATGCTGCTGAGAACCTTCGCGTTCACTGTGTGAATTGTGGGCTCAGACAGAGATCACGAAGCTTGCCAATCGTAGAACTGCGCATGCTCAGCTCGCTTAGGTAGACTGTTGAATCATACACGACATGACCGAATTCTAAATGTGCTCGTTTACAATATGTAGAGTTAACAAGGAGACATTATGTTTCGTAGTTTCCAGGAACACTAATTTAATTGTAATATACTTTCTTATGAATAGCAGATAGAATAGTGCAATATTGTTTCAACACATGAGTAGGAGCATATAAGCGATAAATCAAGAAGGACGGTGTGGTCCGGTTACTATGATACCTGCTCATCACACGAAGGGTCCCCGGTTCGAGCAGTGTTTTTTTAAATGCCAACTAATGCAAGCCTGTAAAAAAATTTCTTGCGTATTTGATGACAAATGTATTTATTTTTAATAGAAATTGCAAATAGTTTTGAAACTGACGCTAACGTTAATTATGTAATTGTTAGTAGCCTCGTGGGAAGCTGTCATTTCATAAAGTGATGTCTCTTGTAATTTCCCATTTATATTTCTTCACTTTCTATTAAAATAATAAATTATTTATGTTGTTTTATACCTTGAAAAGTTATGTAGTTTCAGGCATTGTATGCATGCAGTGAGCGAATAAGATATCGACTTTGTATCACTGCATTCATCATTCCCTATCCACATACAAACTTTTCTTAAAAATAGAAAGAATATCAATTCTCCCCCCCCCCCCCTTCGCCCGACAAAAACAACCATTGCTTACAAAATTACTCGTCTCTCTCCTGCACGGAGGTTTCGATTGTGGATCCACGTGATTGAACCAAGGTGTGACGTCATATATTCATATATCTTATCGTGGATGCTACACATTGAGGCAGAGATCACACTTCCACGACCCTTTGGGTAACGTCCCATTGCAGAGCGATCAAGGAACTAACTTCCTGTGTGAATTCCATCCCGGGCAAAATAGACTTTTCTGTGCATAATCCCTACTTCCCTTAAATACTTAAACTAGCATTCATTGTCGAATAACATATAAAGTCGTCCTGTAGTTTATTTTTACAGAAACCAAAGTGAACAAATGAAATACAGTGAACGTGACATTGTGGTTAAGTCGGTATGATAACTTCCCAACATATCAATGGTCCTGGGTTCGCCTCTCGTCAAAGGCAATTTTTTTTTTTTACAGTGCAGTGCCAACTAGTGTATACCTACGATGGAATTAATTAGACATATCGGCACGACCGTTATTTTTTAATAAAAATGTAATGCGTTTCTGAGTAACTACTCGATATTAATCTTCTTACAAAATGTGGAAATGCATGTGAAGGAGCCATACAGATCAAGAAACAGTGGAACGTTAATGTGGAAATTCTTTGCAGCCACGTCAAAAATTGGAGCTTTTATTGAATAGAATTTCAATTTTTAAAACGAAAAGTAGCTAAGAACATATTAGGTTATATGAGTCGACAGAATTAGTTCAGATCTTAACATTATAATTGTGTTGTAAAATCTGTAGCTGTATATAAGAATCCGACTGAGGGACGGCATGGGTTCGAGTCCGCGTCGGCTCAATATCTGGGTTCTCGGCCTGTGTATAGGACCGGTAGCAACCCACCATCGTGAGGAAATTGTGGAGCTACGAGTGAGTAGCGTAAGCCGGTTTCGAAAATTTCCTATAACGGCTGAGGGTTCGACGTGCTGACCCAATGTCACCCCAATACCGGTTAAAGTTCTCCACACCTCTAGGTAGGATTGTGGAAGGGAGACTGGCAGTCGGGAGATAGGCCAAGGCCCTTCGAGGTCTGTCGCGCCATGGGTTATTTATTATTTATTTATTTAAGACGGGAAAATCTAAGGTGCTTTTCGAAATTAGCAGGTGAAATCATAGATTTAAAATGCATGTGGTATGCACTTCCCACATCCCATGTATTCGAGAATCTGTGGTTACAGATTTTAAAAAATCACTGTCTAAATGCGGATTCGAACACACATATTTTGGTGCCTCATTGGCAACTAAAAAAAAAATCTGTAACCGCTCTCGAACACGCATCCTTCAGAATGTGAAGCGGTAACACTAACCACTCACCTACAACTTCTACTGGTAGGTACTTATTTACTTACCATGTAAGTTTTCGAATTGTTTCCCTACTGGCGACGCGTATTTCTTCTCACTTATTTTTTCAAGTAGTTGTTTTCCAGACAGCTACAATTTTTTACCTTCTGCCACCCACGGAGATCCTTATAGAATACATTATTGGGACGCAGTTCCCAGAAAAGAGAATATCTCAGTTTCAAATAAACTTGAAGTGGAAATGATGTGACCTTAAAATTTTTCATATTTGAAGTTCTGCTTGCAACGCCACCATCACCGAGCATTTTATTTCTTCATACATAGTAGCTACATATCACATTTCTAAAATTCAACTCTTCATATTAATTGGCGTACAGTACAGCCTCCTCGGAAATATTGAGAAAATCAACATTTTCAAATAAAAGCAGTGAAGAACTCGTGCAAGACCAGAGTTTTAAATGCAAACCCACTTAAAATGACCCCGGATTGGCATTTTTGAGGGTGGAAAGTTATAAATATACAAAACTAACTAACTAACTCCCTAGCCTTCTTAAACCCGAAGGTTCATGGCTGCAGCAACACAGACCTTCCATCTTTCCCTATCCTCAGCAAGATCTATATACTCTTTTCCATCCCTACCGATTTCCTTTAGATCCATCTCAACGTTGTCCCTCCATCTTCGTCTTGGCCTTCCTATAGGTATCTTACCATCAGGTTTCCCAACAAGGATCCTGTGAACTCCTCTTTCCTCTCCCATTCGTGCCACATGGCCTGCCCACCTAAGTCTTCTTGATTTAATCATTCTAATAATATCTGGACATGAATACAAATTATGTAGTTCTAAATTATGTAACCTTCTCCACTCACCTGTCTCCTCATCCCTTTTAGGTCCAAAGATTCTCCTAAGGATCTTATTTTCAAATACTCTCAATTTATGTTCCTCTTTCAATGTAAGGGACCAAGTTTCACATCCATATAATACTACAGGCAAAATTACTGTTTTGTATATTTGAACTTTTAGTTTCTTAGATATATATACAAAACATTGAGTATTTCGCTCCCTTAGAAAGCAGCTATGTACTATTCACCTTTACAATTGCAGCACTCCCACTCCAAGAAAAGAAAAATACCTACGACCTAATACAAGATATTTTGTGTACAGTCCACTTTGTATTGCCACATTTGGTGGCACGTATTCAGCATCTAATCAGATTTCCAACTCTCTGCACAGTCGATATGCAGCCCTGCCAACAGTGGTGAACTTTCGAAGTAGCCCCATAAAAAAAAGTTAGTTTACGTCGTAACATATCCCATCGGTACGAGTAGAATCTTGTCCAGACTTGTCAGAATCTGCTTCTAGATTTTGTTGAGAAAGAGGTTTTACACAGGAAGCGGCCGTGGCTCACCTGGTGGAAGGTGAATGAAGATCGGGGCAACATGCACAAAACCAGGGACTCTTTTGATTGCCATCGCTGAGAGGAGTAACACTGCTAGGAGAGAGGCTATTCGTACCGAACGGGGTAAGTTATCCCTTTTCCTGTAATCTGCCATTCACAGTCAGAAGTATTGGGACTTAAACATGTCATGTCATTTACTTAAATATTAGCTTAGTTACCTCACATCTGGGCCTTTTAGGGCTGTCGCAGCAAGCGAGTGTTATTAAATGGGGAATGAGATACAACCCCATTGGTTCGATCCCAAGTTCTACAGGGTAGAACGTTACGTAGCGAGATCCTTGGACTTTTCATCCATTTTTACGGAAATGCGATGAAAAATTAGAGCGTTACGTGGCTACGCGCCACATAGCTAAGGTCAAGTAATTTGACTATCTCTGCCAATACAGTGTCGACATGCTGACATACTGACATGCTCTACATGCAACGAAAGGAGCACATGACAAAGCTGACTGTACACAAAATACCTTGAGTTTCCATGTCAATCGAAAGTAATTTTCTTACATTGAGAAGTTGTAAATAGCCTTTATGGACACCCTGTAAGGTACCTGAACCCAATATGGCCTATTTGATGTTTCCAAGCAGTTACATGGTTATTTCAACAGATGGCGTTAGTGTCATTTAGACTGACGTGATTGAACCTATTGGCTTTACCTATTGTTACAAACAGTATTTGTTTTCTTATGTGTTTGTGTATAATTCTGTATGCTTGGGCTTCTTCCATGGTTCAGTGTAGTTTAAAAGAGCCAATAAGATTTGAACTTTCAGCCCTCTCCCATGCGACGACGGAGGAAGTATAAATATGGCCTCTTTGACAGAGGGCAGGACACAGTGTGTGTGAAACGGATAGCAGAAGGGAGAGTGATCTTTCGGTCTTCAGCGGCCTCCCATCAGAAAAAGCATCCCGAGGCGGTTCCGCCGTGGGGCTCAAATTAGAGAAATGTAATTAATGTAAATTAGAGAATTGATGGAAGAATCCGAGCCATGTTTGATGTAAATAAATATATAGAGCAGGGTTCTTGAAGGTCCTAGAACCCATAAATTCTAATGGGTTATATTGGGTTCTGTTGCAGAACCGGAACCATTTTTCTCGCAGAATTTAAATTCGGTCCAAGTTGCGAATTGTTTCGTTGAAAAAAGGTCCCTGGACCGTATTTAAATTGATCGGCAAAAAAAAGTTCCTGGACCGAATTTAAATACTTTACAGACAAAAGGTTTTTTACGGTCCATGTCCTTGCTGATTTTCTCTCCTGGACCGGAATTGAATTTATTTAAAATTCCTGGACCTTCAACAAACCTGGTATAAAACCCATTTCTGCGAGTTTTCAGCAATCACCCTGCAACATTAATTCAGTAAGTTCATGCCTGTGGTTAATTCTTTGGTTTCGAGCGCTCTGGTGAGGAACTCTATGGGAACCCAGGACTACGAGCCATTCACTTGTTTATTTGGGTTTTTCCTGCCAGAAGCGACCCGCTAAGGGTGGAGTGTTGCGGAACAGAATAGTGCTGTAACTTGAGGACAAAGAAGGCAAATATATGGACCTCGTGATTGTGTTCTACGTGATCTAATATTGCATAGATAAGTTATTACTTACATCTTCCAACTGATACGTGTTTATATCTCTAGTACATATTATGGTAGCTCATAGTTTGTACTTTATAACAATATACTTAGTTCAGACTTTAATCCAAAGTCCTGTTTATAACGAAGGAAAACAGAACCCTGTGTAAGTTAGACTCAATATGGCCTACATGGGAATATATCGTGAAGGACATGCAAAATTTAGTGCAAATGTGATATTCGTTACTCTTATGTTCACGTAGTGTGTGAAGAACAAAATATATGAGTAGGCCATATTGGGTACATATGTACTCCATATGGCCTAAACGTAACTTTTTAAAAAATCTTTCCTGCGTCTATATTATTATTTTTAACTGGCTCCCATTTTTAGTAAACGTCTAGAAATGTTCCCTCTTTTGAATCCTGCGATTAGTTTTACCTTTCTGACTTTGTACACCATTAGAAACAATCTCAAACCTTAGGTACGCTATATTGGGTTCAGGTTCCTTATATTAGGCTACTTTATGATGTAACCCACACACATTTTCCAGAACAGGCCACTGCCGAAAAAATGAGTGGAAAGTTTCAAGACAGAAGTTTTCCTTCTAAATCGAATCTACCACTGACATCCTACATTCGAGTCTTAGGAGTTTAACCGAGTTTGTTCCTCCGTGGATTTCATAATTCACCATGCGCATTGTCGCGGATAACCCAGAGAGGTGAAAATGTGTCGCAAAATACAAAACATATTCCATATCCCGCCATTTTGTTCAGTTGCCGTTACAAGAAAATGCAGGCAATACGCCATTTTGTTCAGTTACGTTCACTCTTGCAGGAAATGTACACAATACATTCACTAGATGTGGCTGAAACGATGTGCGAAAATTATGCGTACAGGTCTCATTTGCAAGCATGCCCACGTGCCTTGATATATACAGGCAGCCCTGGAAAAGAATCCACAAAATCTGGCTCTATTACGCATGCGCTTCACGATTCTCATAGAGCTTAGCCGAGGATTCCTGTCCGCCATATTGCCTCACGAAATAGCCACTCTGTGGATTGTTTCCGAGAGATATTCCTTCTCTGTTTGAGATTCGTCTTTCACCTCTTCCTCTCCTCTTGTCCCTACTTTCGTATTCCTGCAGCGAACGGTGGATTTCCTGCAGCATCCTGCATTGTAAATCGCACAAGATTTCGGTTGCTGTTTTAACCGAAGATGTGTGGTTTGCCGGGCAGAGTCATCTGGTGAGAAGCGCGCCAGTTGTTCTTCAGTCAGCCCCTATATATTATTCTTCCGGCGGCTGACAAAGTTGAACACGCATTTCGCCAGTAGAAAATGTGTATAAATCAACAGATTGTGGTCCCTCCGTTATCCAGGATAATTCCATTATCCCTATCGCCACCCCCCGACTTACAGTGGGGTGAAAGAACTGATATTCGCATCAAGAAGATTTTCAGGAAAGATTTTCCCGTCATGATCTCTATCAATGTGGGAATTACACTTCCTTGTTTCTAAGAGAAAGGGGGTGACTAACGCTTTAGATACGTGGCCCGACACAAGCAGGGGAGGGGGTGAGGAACTCACAGCCTCTCTGTTGTGTTAAAACTCTTGAGAGGAGTAATAGTAGAGACAGCCATTTTGGAGGATATTAAATGCATATTTTAAAACTTTATTTCGCGTTATCGTCATCTCGAACCTAAATACATGGTTACTAAAGAACCGGAACCCATGGGACCGGCACCTTTTATCTCGCACAATTTAGATTCGGTCCAAATTGCGTATTGTTTCACTTCAATATCGAACTTTGACCCTATTTAAACTGATCCGGAAAAAGGTTCCTGGACCGAATTGAATACCTTAAAGATAGAAAGATTCTTTATGGTCTAGAACCCGTTTACATTTGCTGATCTTCTCTCCAGGACCGGAATTGAACTTATTTAAAATTCCTGGTCCTTTAACAACCCTGCCTAATTAAAGTTCATCAACAACCACATTCTCCAAGGATCCTCTGACACATTCAATGGCGCCGCTTTATAAGAAGCGTCGGTAGGGCGTCTGAGACCCAGGTTCGATTCCCTGGGTGGATGATCTTAGGTCGGAAGTTAGGGCACCCCGCGAAAAGCGACTCTGGGGCTCACCCAGCTTCAAATCAATAGGCACCTGTGGGCAAATGTGTGTGTGGGGGGGGGTAAATGCGGCCGGAGCGTGGTGCTGGTCACATCACCTCGAGAATGTCCCATATCCCTTCAATGTGCCTTCATGGCACGGTGCTATGTGCACGGGGAACTTGACGTTACCTTCACCTTTCTGCCAGTTTTGGCAAATCGCGAAGATCAGGATAACTGGTGATAAGACGAAATGGATGAATGGACAATCACAAAGACACAAGGACAGTACACACCCATGGACGTCTGCAGGATCTTTTCCAGGGAGGGGCAAGGAAGGTATTTTTTTCCAGGGGGGCAAACAAGGCACATTTTCCCCAATAATAGTATTGTTCCCTCAAAAAACATTGCTTAAATTTGAATTTATCATATTCAAACAATAATTAATAAATATTGTTGAGGCTGAAATGAAATTATATGTCAAAAATATATAATGTTTGGTTGACTTTCATTTTCCAGGGGGGCGCACGGGTCCTCCCCTTGCCCCCCCCCCCTTCCGGACGCCCATGCACACACCAAGAGCACCACATAGGATTACACTGGCCGTGAGTTGAGACGCAAAAGCCCCGCTAGTACAGTAATTCTTGGAAGGGAAGTTGGCATTTGGGTATCCGTAGAAACAGCCACCCCTTTCATCCCACTCTCGACAATGAGGATGAGTGATGAAATTGATGAAGAGACACTCACGAACAACACCCATACCTAGGCAGGGATTCGAACCAGGTATGGGCCTCCCCGATGGCGTAGAGGTAAAGTCGTCGCCTCGTACCTGGTGGAGGCACCACATAGTGATTCGATTACCACTTCAAACTGTACGTCCAGTTCCGATTAGCCTTCCTGTGGACTCCAAACCAAGACTTTCCCACTCGAACCCGGTACACCTGGCCTCGTAGTTCACCGTGGTAACCAATAATAGATCGATTACCGACATCCAATTAAAATATATACAGGGTGATTCAGAATTCCTATTACACACTTCTAGGGGTTGTAGAGAGGACTTAGTAGATCAAGTTTTGATAAGGAACCCATGTCCGGAAACGTACCGTTTTGATACTACACAGATGACAAGATCACAAAATTTCACATCTCCATCATCACCTAATCGGGCAAAAATGGTATGTGATGGAGTGACACGATGCGGAAAAAAAACTTTGCATACAGACGTTGCGCAGCTCTACCATTACGTCTAGCTTCGCTGTAAATTAACAACATGTCGGTGTTCTCGGCAAACGTGTATTCAATCATACTGTACTGTCTTCCGTAACGACTGGATAGCAACTGTCGTGAAGGTCAAACCACACCGGATTGTAAACAGAGGAGGTTGGAAGCAGCACACATGACATCAGGTGACTGAAGACGTCGCCCTCCGTCAATGTGGGTTGACTACCCCTCTAAAACCCCTAGAAGTGTGTAATAGGAAATCTGAATCACCCTGTATATAACACCATTAAGCCTTGTTTCCATGATATAAAAACTAAATATGCTGACCAATGCAGAAATTTATTTTATTATAAAACATGAACTAAACGTAACATTTCAACCTTCTATCAAGGTCTTCTTCAGACTCTGTACCAAGTACAAATGTAACAAGGTACACAACAGGACGATATATATATACACACACAAATACTCCCCTCCAGACTATTAGAAAGTAGTTCTGGAACAATCTAGCAGGTGGCTTTCCCTTGTCAACTGTACTTTCACCTGAAAGAGAATGTCGCTGGACTCTTTATCTCACGCTCTATTTCCTTCATTCTTCTTCCTTCTTCTCTCCTTTTTCTCTCTTGTCCTTTCCACTCTTTCTAACACCTTCTTCCATTCTTTCTTCCAAACATCATAGGGATGATGTACGACTTAAGAGAGAGAGAAATGCGATATTTAAACACATGAGAGAAACAGGACATGACATAGAGTGGGATGAGGCTAAGCAGATAGAAAGGGAGAAGAGAATACTAGTGAGAAAATGAAAGGAGTCCAAGGAAATAGAGAAGAAAGGTGAAGAAGACACAATGAACTGGAATGGGGGACTGAAGTTAAACAAAGAATGGAAGAAGATGTTAGAAAGAGTGGAAAGGACAAGAGAGAAAAAGGAGAGAAGCGTAACGCAACTCCCATGCTGCGTTTGGGATCGAACGTAGAACCTCTAGATTTAATTGGGTGATGTAGTTATTTGTTATTCATCTCTCAGATGGTTATCACTCGCTTGGCCTAAATGTGACAAATGCAAGAGGTTACCTTTTAAAGGAATGGCGATAGAAATTAGCATAGATTAGATATGGGTTTTATACTCTCCGTGACTGAACCGATATGGATTGGTTAAGGAAAGGATATTACTTGCCTTACAAATATATGGAGATTGTTCCTAGCTTGTCCTCTCAACTATCACTTGTCTCTTGTCACACACCATCGTCCAATAGTCGTTCCCCACTTTGCTCCTCTCTCACAATCCGTAGTCCTTACTCTCTCTCCTATTCTCGCCAACTCATCACACCTCCTGACAATTCCAATACTCATGCCACATACGCCTTCCAAGTCAATCACCCGACCTTTGCCTGATTACTTATTCAGCATTCCTTTCTCTGATACCTGCTATGCTAAGACTTTATACTTCTTGCCCAATACCTTGGGTACGATACGCTCCTCTACCCCCTAAAGAAAATCTTTCGATTTTCACTTAAATATGAAAGATTTAAAGTTGCATTCCATATCGATCCTTTCTATGGAGAGATTTTTTTTTATTATAAAATATAGTATACTAAAAATATTGTAATAACATACCATTACCCAGAATATATGTAAATGGAATAATATAGGTCCTGAAAATATAGATATATCACAAGTCTCGATAGAAAAAAAAGAGAAGAAATAAAATACATGTCTGCGTAAAGCATATAAAAGGTAAACACTGGCACGTGAGTTTGTTATGCTAACTCGACAATCTGCTCGTGCGCGTATTCATTGAGAGGCTTACGCTACACATCTGAGTTCCAATACTACATGATGACGTAGCGAAGTCCGTGCATAAGCATGCAACACTCTGACACCACGTGAGAAAATTATAAAAGCATTGTTCCACAAGAATGGATCTTGTCAAAATTTATGTCTCAATGACACACTAGCGAAGTAGTGTAATCGATCCTGCAAGCACTGACACTGTACAACACTGTTATGTATTTGGAAGTTAATATTTACAAAATTAGCAACGTTTGTGATACTCATCCGAGTTACACTTGCACACATATGTCATTATCGATGTAAATTTCACCGTCTCTTATTTTATTGTATCATTTAAAGATCGCTGTCGTTTTTATTTATAATATATGTGAACTATCACAATAAATATTTAGTTAGAAAATTTGAAGTTAATCAAAATATATACACTGTATCAATAACTGTCCTTGAATAATAATATATGTATATGAATTTATGTATTTGAAAATAAGAATATAATAGTGTTCGATAGATAAAATCACAGCACTAACATTTGTCCATAAAATAATCCTTGAGTTATCCTGATTCTCATAAAGAGTTCAAGTAAAATACCATAATTTTACTCTTGTTATCGTCACATAATAGTCTTTGCGTATAGCAATGAAGTTTCTTCTTGAACCAAACCACGTATATATGTATATATTAGTTCCTTGTGGCCGTGAAAAATGTTTTCCACTTTGATGCATTAACTTTGCAGCTACAAATATTGTCATTGATGAAAAACGTATAGTAGAGAACTGCATATCGTCGAATTGTGAATGTGAAGTATTGAGTTGTATGTAAATATTCCTTCAAATCGATGTATGTATTATCAGCGTTGAATGTCAGGTCTCACTACTACTTGACTTCAGTAGGAGTTAATTAAAATAGAATAAGGGAGATCCGTGTTAAACGATTTGGTGCTTATCGACTGATTTCGCTGAACTGCGTAATTAAAATTAATGAAAGGTCTAATTGTAATTCATGTTTCCACGTGTCGAAAAAATAAAAGAAAAATCTCAGAAATAAAAATCTTGAGAAATTATCAAAAATGTTCGTAGATCAAAATAATTTCTCTGCGTCCTTCAGGTGTAAATCGTGTTGATTTCTTATTTCTCCAAGCTTTTAGCTGGTGACCATCTCTAGACTTTGACATCTGTGAAAAAGCTGAACTGAGGACTGTTAACATGGTTTCATAATATTGTTAAAATGTTCATTTCACCGTTAAAATTTGAGTTATCTGTGAGGCAATTCAGGTAGGTTTTGGAAAGGAAATTTGCTTCATATACCGAACAGGCATTTCCTCCTGATCGTTAGTGTAATGTTGTTTGTGTGAGAGAACTTAATATATCGGTATGTGTAGAGGTTTTGTTGAGACAAGGGCGCCTCTAAGTCACCCTTATTTTAAAAAATAGTGCTTGTAAATATTACAAGTATGAAAAATCTTGTAGTTGAGGGTTGTTACATTTTAGGAAATGGAATTTGAAAAGGAGTACCGATTCAGTCATAACATTTACTCTTAATATAAATTACCCAAATTCTGATGAATGCCATCCTTTACACACCAAATATAATTAGAATCTTGAAAAGAGAAAAAAATATAACTACTAATAATTACTGAAAACAAATTGAACTTTACATATGAATAGAATGTAATGCTGTAAATACTCTTAAAGATGTTATGAGTGTATACTGACTGTATACTACTGCAAATTTAAATTACGTATAATTGATTTCTGAAAATATATGAACTCTTAAATTAACTGAAAATATCTATAAATAACAATTGAATGAAATGAAATACTTCAAATATTACCTAAAAAAATAATGTGTCGAACGATCGTCCTTCTGTTAGTATAATATTGTTAAAAATAACGTCATTAATAAAGATTAATTGTAAAATATCCTGTGCACTTGCTAATATTGTCCACATAAATTGAAATACGTAAAATAATATTCTAAGAATTCGAAATCTCGTTGTCCATTATTGACTCTTTCCCCCCTAATGATATTGTTATCAGTCTAAGAATATTAAAGATATATATACAATTGTGTATACAAAAAAATATGGAGACAAAAAAAATGAAAGTTGACAATAGGTAGTGTTTAACTATATATATATAATCACCTAAAATTAAATGACAAAATGAAAACTTAATTACAATTTATATTCTAAATGTTGCCAGATGAAGAAATATTGTTCCGAACGGACGTAAGGTTGCATGTTCTTTTGTATCCTTGAAGTCGGTAGCCTGAGTTGAAAGAATGCTCTGTCGGCAGTTTATTCAGTTCGCCGGCTAATGTGGAATGTGAGATATCTGCTGTTTAATTTGCAACGTGTTGGTTACTTCATGTCAAGAGAGAATGTTGCTCCTGCCGATGTAGGTAGATATCGTTGCCGCAAGAAACGAATAGAATGCCTAACTTGCATATTTCTTCAGTTGTTCGGTCTCTCTGAATGTAACTCAAGTTTCCCCATTGCTTAAGGAGGAAGGATTTCCGTTGCATCCGAGTTGAACTTTATCCTTTTGCTGACGAAAGACATTTTACCATGAAGGCATTTGAAGTTGACTTTGGATATCGCTTCGAGAAGTGTGAAATACATGTGAGGGAAATTTTATGGTAGTGGGATTTTACAATACGGGAAAATATCTTAGGAAGTACTCTAAGCAACTTGATTATAACATTCAATAATTGTAGAGTGATATTTAGAATGAAATATCCCAAATTAGATGGATCAATGTAATGTACATGTTTAATGAAAGATACTTTACTTCTTCAAGACTGTCGTAAATATCAAAGAACTCAATATGTTTACTATTATCTTCGTTATTATTATTATCTATATTATAATTCTTATTATCGCAATTCTTATTTAGTTATTATTGATCTGTAACTTGTTTAATTGAATAATTTACTGGCTGTATGCCTAGTCAGCTCTTATTATAACTGTTCTCTTTATTTAACGTTATTTAAATCTTATAAAACTGATAATCTCATATTTCTGTCATTTATCTAGTTATTAAAATTATAAATGTAATTATTACTTAAATTTAACGATTAAAATATTAAAATGTGTACTTGTTTAAACCCTATTTTGACTAACCACGCTAAATCATAGAGAATTTTAATTCTCATTTTCCTTACCTAATGTGTTTAACACATTTTATTCATAAAAAAAATACTAAAGTCTATTATTGACTTACACTATTTATCTTTTGTAGTTCACAAAAGATTATTTCCATCAGTTCTCTGCAGGCCTACAAAAATCTGAGGAAAATTCCTTGCGCGCAATTTATATTCATCACCATTCCCTTTGTTCACTATCCGTGAATACAATAATATTAATTATTATTATTATTGCGCGTTACTGTACTTGTTGTTCATTATTATGAAACCTCGATGTCTACGTGTTATAACTAATGATTTTAGTGTGGTAATAACTAGTTTTACACTTCCGTGCAATTATTAAGGGCTAAACAATAATATTTCACATAATTTTAGTGTTTGTTCGTTTAAAAAAATATTTGCAAGACGTAAAATTTATTTAGTGCATCAGAGTACTGAAAAGTAAGTTACGTACAGGGTAAAAGGTATGTTCTCACTCATTCACTCCTGACTGTTCCTGTTCTTCAGTCTCATCTTCACCCTTTACATTCTCATCGCCGCTACCGTGTTCCGAAGCATAGTATTTCTTCAATCTCTGGACCGAAATTGAGTCTACGACTGTCTGTCCCCGTTTTGTCTTATATTCCACTTTGTACACATTGGGATTTTCTTTTGCTATAATTTTACAAGGTCCTTTATATACTCCCGAAAAGCATTTAGCGGTGTGTACACGATGACTGCCATCGTATACTAGAACCAATTCTCCTGGTGTAAATTCAATGGACTGATGACGTTTATCGTAGTACTTTTTTGCTTGTCGGTGGCGTTTCTGTAGAGACTCATAAGATGCTTCTCGTGCTTTTTCGAGAATCTTGAATCTCATCTCGTTGTTTACATTCACACTGGGCGTTAAATGTAGTCCGCTCTCCCAGACTAATCTAGGCGTAAATCCATGAAGAAGAAAAAATGGACTGTTCTTCAAATTCTCCTGGTAATTAACATTGTACGACCATACTGCCGATTGCAAGTATAAAAGCCAATCTGTGTGTTTTGAGTTCACGAAGTTTTTCATAAGTCCCTGTAAAATAGCATGTGATCGTTCCAATAATCCAATTAAATTGTGATTAGCTGCTGGAGCGAATTTCAGATGGATTCCACATTTCTCCGATAGTTCTTTAAATAAACTAGCTGTGAATGAAGTACCTCTGTCCGTATCTATACGAGAAGGACATCCAAAGCGTAGAATTACATTTTCAAAAAGGAAGTTAGCTGCTGTCTCACTTGAAGTATCTGCTACTGATTGAGCAATTAAAAATCGAGTACCATGATCGATTGCACTTAGTATATATTTATGGCAGACCAAACCACTTTGTGGATACGGTACGCTAAAATCTAAAGCGATTCTATCGAATGGTTTCTGTGAGTTGAACGTTAAAAGTTCTCCATATGGCGCTCCTTTTATGCGCTTATTCTGCTGACAAATTACACACTCCTTGACCATTTTCTGAATATGGTTCTTCATAAATGGAAAGTAAATCCTATCCAGTGCATTTTTGTATGTTTTTGTGAAGCCGTAATGCGCTCCTCCAGCTGGTAAACTATGTAATGTCTCAATAACAGTGTTGCGAAGTGACTTCGGTATACATAATAATTTTTTAGTCGTAGCTCCCAGTTTATGTTGTCTATAAAGAAGTCCATTTTCCATAACATAATAGCAAGCTTGCCTCTGCAGGGAGGGGTTGGGTGGGTTGTTGCCCCCCTCGTCTTCTTTTCCTTCCAAAATATTGATGATATGTCCAAAAAAAGAATCCTCTCGTTGGTGTATAGCAACATCAATTGTCTCATCTAACAATAACAATGTACGTGGCTCTGGAAGCTCCTCATCTTCATCCTTTGGATCATGTTCTGTTTCTCTGCTGATAGCATCCGCCATATTTTGTGTAGTTTTGCAGTGAATTGGCGTAAAATCGAACTCGGCCATCAACGTGTACCATCTAAATAATTTGTTTGAAAGTTGCGTTGAGGAGCGAATGAATGTGATTGCTTGGTTGTCGGTAAATAATTCGAAATGTCTCCCAAGTAAAAAGAATCTGAATGACTTAAATGCGTATATGATTGCCAACAATTCTTGCTCGATGGTTGAAAGTCGAGTTTCATGGTCTTTTAAAACTCTACTGCAATAGGAAATAGGCTGAAAATCACCGTTCGCATTCGGTTGTAAAATCACCGCGCCAATAGCCTTACTACTTGCATCCGTATATACCCTTACTTCTTTTGATGGATCATATGCCATTAATACAGGAGCTGTAAGTAAAGCTTCTTTCAACCTCTCAAACGCAGTTTGCTGTTCTTCCCCCCAGAGAAATTTCTTCTTTTTTCCTATCAATTTTTGCAAGGGAAGTGCCATCTCGGAATATGATTTTAAAAACTTCCTGACATAAGATGTTAATCCGAGAAATGTGCGAACTTGTTTCACAGTTGTCGGTGTCTTATATTTCTTGATAGAATCAATGATTTTGTCATTGATCCGATAGCCAAATTTTGAAATTTTATGTCGTAAAGCAATAACCTCAGTGTAGCCGAAGTGACATTTTTCTATCGCAAGTTTTAATCCCGCGGCCTGTAAACATTGTAACATTTTCTCCAGAGTTACGAGCATTTCTTCAAAGGTATTTCCAAAGCAAAACAAATCGTCCACATAATGGGCAAAGTGATTGGGATCCAAGTTTGAGCACGCTAGGTGAATGCAACGAGTCATCGCACTTGATGAACTGACGTGGCCCTGTGGCACGACGTTCATTTGATACTGTGACATTCCTGGTATTGTAAATGCTGTATATTTCTTACTGTCCTCGGTGAGAGGAATATTAAAGAATCCGCTCTTCAAGTCTGCCGTACAGTAGTATTTCTTGCCCCCCATATTGTATAATATTTCATTGATGATATTCACACCCAGAGCGTCAAATACAGACGAAACATTCAATCTGCGATAATCCTGGCATAATCTATAACCCCCCTTTGCCTTCTTTACAAGGATAACTGGAGAGTTAAAGGGTGATTTTGTAGGAGAAATAACACCTTGCTTTAATAAAGTCTCAATCTGATCTTTAATTTCATCACGAAGGTGAACTGGAATTGGGTAGGATTTTAAGTGAAATTCTGTGTCATCTTTTAGTTGAATTCTATGTTTATAATTCGTGGCTCTACCTATATCATCCTTTGACCACGCAAAAACATGTGGATATTTCATTAAAACAGCCAAAAGTTGCTCCTTTTGCTGGGGTTCTAAATTCGGATTCACATCAAACCGACTAGGGTCCGCCCGTGCGTCACTGACGTTCCCTAACTCTTCCGTCGCAAAAACCTGTGCCTGTTCACCAATTTCATCCTTATTCTCATCATTATTGTTACTCATGATTGGCCTATCCCATGTTTCAGCT
This sequence comes from Lepisma saccharinum, assembly GCF_977018435.1. Classification (NCBI taxonomy): domain Eukaryota; kingdom Metazoa; phylum Arthropoda; class Insecta; order Zygentoma; family Lepismatidae; genus Lepisma; species Lepisma saccharinum. Next base: position 3,281,474 of record NC_139248.1, on the reverse strand, counting down.
TTCCCGATAATAGTGCCTTTCTTAATTGTAACATTATAATTTAAAGGATTTGTGATCCAAATGAGATTCGAATCCGGATTAATAATTGCTCTGGCAACCATCAATCCCGTTTTCTCTTGAAACTGTAGGTCCGGTTCCAAGAGTGTTCTATCCTTGTCATATGAATTAGCCAATTTCAATGGAATGCACAAATGCGTCCTGGGTTTCACTTTTATCTTTTTAGCAGCTACAAATTCTGGTTGCAAAACATGCTGTAATAAATGGGAAACTTTGATTGACACGTCAAAAGCTTTCTTATTCTCATTTTTAATTTGGTTTCTTGGAGGTGTGCCGAATCTATGCAATGTAAGCTTATTTTCCTCAAAATCTAACTTAGCCTTTTGTCCCTTCAAGAAATCATTTCCTAATATAGTAACTTGATTAAAATCCTTAACGATTCTAAATGGATGAACAAATGTTTGGTTATGTATAGAAAATGGTAGTAACACAATTTCCTTAACCGTCAGTTGACTATTAGTGACCCCTCTAATCGCAGTATTTATATTAAATCGCTTGGCATTGACTGGTATGTTCTTATCTCCCGTTACTGAAATTTGACTTCCACTATCCAGGATGAACTGTCGAATTTCCCCATCTACTTTCACATTGATGTAAATCAGATCTTCAGAAGGAAAAGTAGAGACCGTTAGAGTTTTTCCCGAAGGTCCTACACCTAGGTCCCCGTCATATGCAGGTCTTACTCGTTTAAAATTGCTTCTGTTCTGACGAAAAGTAGAATGATTTGTATTTACAACCTGATTAGTATGGTTATTTGGATCTTCGCGTCCCTGTTGTTGCTCCAAAAATGTTCGCGGAGATGAAGATGAAAAATGCGAACGCTGAAATCGAGGGTTACCGCCATTGCGCCATCGCCCCCGATGCGAGCTTTGCGACTGTGTGTCGAGATTATTATTGTGGTTATTATGCCATGTATTTCTATTCTGAGCTCTATGATTACTATTATGATAATAGGTTCTTCTATTGTTTCTATCTCTATGTTCATATTCTCTAACTGGATATGAGAATGATGACTCAGTGAATGAATGTTTTTTCCGATGTTCTGCAAGTGCATTTACTTTAGCCTCAAGATTCTGAAATTGCGAAACTAAATCTGACTCATGAGACTGGAGTCCCGCGTTCGACTGTAATTGATCAAGGTCTTGTTGTAGTGCATTTAATCTTTCCTCGATCTCCCGATTAGCCTGAGAATAACTTATGTCAACATGACCATTGACCGTGCGCTGCAACGTGATAGCTTGCTGAGTCGGCATGTATGCTCGACTCGATTCAGAAAATGACAGAGCTTTCATTGTCTCACATTCAGTTTCTAGAATTTTACGTCTTTTCACAAGATATTTGAATTGTTCAACATGTTTCAGGTCTCGTAACATTTCATGCACTGAATCATATTCCCTGTTATAAACTTCTTTCATAAAGTTAGGTTGTAAACCCCCGCTTATTTGCTTAATTTGCTCACAAATGTCCATGGCAGGATCTAATTTTAATAACAATAACTGTTTTTCTCTCACATATTTTGAAACAGGTTCATTTTCCTGATGGAAGCGTAATCTGATTTGTTCTTCTAATTGAAAAGTGTCCCCCGGTTCCGTAAATTCTTCCACAATTTTAGTTTTTAAAGTTACAAAATCTATATCCTGTGCTTCCTGAGTTCGACTCCAAGTATTGAACCATTCCAATGCTGAATCACTCAAAAATGCCGGTAGCATTTGCCTTTTCTTTAAGTCATTCCACTCATTAAGAATAGCTAAACTTTCAAATTTGTCAATGAATTTTAATACATCCTCGTGAATGTTACCTTGAAACTGGATAGTTTTGAAAATGTCGGGGTGGATAAATCTAGATTGCGCCATGATTCTATGATTAGCCTATGCGCAGGAAAAATGCTTGATTAGCTTAAAATTAGCACTAAGTTGCTTGTTTACATTTCTCATCCCCCCGTGGCTTTGACAGGACATTATCAGCAATTCAATTGTTTACTCTCCCAAAAATTTGATAAGTTAGGTTCAACAATCGCGTAACAGAGTGACGACAGTACCGAACACATCTTTAAAATATTTAACCAACCTTTATGTAACATCCTAATGTCAATTCTCATGTTTTCACAAGCCAATCGCCGAATAACCTAGTTAAAACTCTACTCTTATTTATTTGCGCCTTACCGCGTAGCATATTGCTAGGCCTACCTTTTGCTTTCTTTTCTTGATCTTTGGTAACAATTGATAATTAACACAACGTGAAGCGCTAACAAGTGAAAATTCCGGCGCCATATCGCACGTACGTAATTTGAAAAGGTAGAAGGCTCTATTATTTTCATCATATTTCGGGATGAATTAGATGAAACTCGCAGTATTTCACGTACTGCAGTGTTTTCGCATCCCATTTGCAAAAAAATTTATGAGAAGCCCTAAGCAGCCTCCACCACGTAACGCAACTCCCATGCTGCGTTTGGGATCGAACGTAGAACCTCTAGATTTAATTGGGTGATGTAGTTATTTGTTATTCATCTCTCAGATGGTTATCACTCGCTTGGCCTAAATGTGACAAATGCAAGAGGTTACCTTTTAAAGGAATGGCGATAGAAATTAGCATAGATTAGATATGGGTTTTATACTCTCCGTGACTGAACCGATATGGATTGGTTAAGGAAAGGATATTACTTGCCTTACAAATATATGGAGATTGTTCCTAGCTTGTCCTCTCAACTATCACTTGTCTCTTGTCACACACCATCGTCCAATAGTCGTTCCCCACTTTGCTCCTCTCTCACAATCCGTAGTCCTTACTCTCTCTCCTATTCTCGCCAACTCATCACACCTCCTGACAATTCCAATACTCATGCCACATACGCCTTCCAAGTCAATCACCCGACCTTTGCCTGATTACTTATTCAGCATTCCTTTCTCTGATATCTGCTATGCTAAGACTTTATACTTCTTGCCCAATACCTTGGGTACGATACGGAAGGAAGAAGAATGAAGGAAAAAGAGCGTGAGATAAAAAGTCCAGCGACATTCTCTTTCAGGTGAAAGGACATTTGACAAGGGAAAACCACCTGCTAGATTGGTCCAGAACTAATTTCTAATAGACTGGAGGGGAGTATTTTTGTGTATATATATATATCGTCCTGTTGTGTACCTGGTTACATTTGTACTTGGTACAGAGTCTGAAGAAGACATTGCTAGAAGGTTGAAACGTTACGTTTAGTTTATGTTTTATAATAAAATAAAGTTCTGCCTTGGTCAGCATATTTAGTTTTTACACCATGTATATATATTTTTGCAAGTAGCCTACTACCTGTTGATGGTGTGCCATCAGAAAACACGTCATATTTGCACTATTATCACGATGGGCACTTTCCAATGCAAGTATTTTCAGCCTTCGTCGCGTAATTAATCTCCCCCGCCCCTTCCCCTTCCCTACGCGGATAAATAAACAGGACTCTTTCTGCCGGGACAACAAAACGCAGGTTTCGTCGAAAAGCAAACAATTAGATTGAACGTTATACGCCAACTAGCCCACCTCAATACAACTAAAACAGTAGCATTCGCTCCAAATACCCATTTTACTCACTAGGCCATGCTGTGTGTTATGGTGTCAACTTTCTTGCTACAGGATGACATTGTACATCGAGAACATTGTTGAAAATTTACAGGGGGGTGCCAAAGACCCTCCACCTAATATACCTAGGTATCCCTGACATATGAGGTAAATTGTTGTCCCCGCGAGGAATGATTTTGAAGCCCCTCTACAGCCGCCGTCTTTTGGTACAGTCACGGTCACTTCTGGGTTGTAATGATCCCATTGAAAGTCAATAGCGTTGCTACAACCCAGACGTGTCCGTGACTGTACAAGCAAGACTTCTGTTGTAGGACAAAGCATATGAAAATGTCCATGAAGCAATAACAGGGTGTCTACCAAAATAAATCCAAAATTCTTGACTTTTTCTTGGCGTTTCTATTCTTTCATTTTTCTTGACTTTCCCCCTTTTTTCTTTAACATCAATTTAATGGCCCCTCACTTGGGTACAGTTGAAAATTAAGAAAATGTATATACCGGGTGGTCCAAAAGTCCCGGAACGGTCACATATCGTGAGAAATACAGATCGAATCGGAAAACGAAAAAATACGTGTTTAATAAGTGAAAGAAAGCTATTCAATGATATCACACTTAATAGCCCACCCCCGCCCCATGTAGAATCGGAAAGAGGACTTCATTCCGAGTCCAACGAGCTATCAACGATCCTCCTAGCTCAATTAGGAACGGAGATATGGCCATTTAAAATTTTCGGGGAAAAAAATTCAAAGGGGCGCTCTCTGCCCCTAATTGAGCTAGAGTGAATCTGCAATCGCTTTCACTCTAGCTCAATTAGGGGCAGAGAGCGCCCCTTTGATTTTTTTCCCCGAAAATTTAGAATCGCCATATCTCCGTTCCTAATTGAGCTAGAGAGATGGGTGATAGCTCGTTGGACTCGGAATGAAGTCCTCTTTCCAATTTTACAATACAAAATGGGGTTTCCATTTAAAATTTCACAGTTGCCCCCCGCCCCACCTCCAGGGGGCGGGGGTGGGGAATCAAGTGTGATATCATTGAATAGCTTTCTTTCACTTATTAAACACGTATTTTTTCGTTTTCCGATTCGATGTGTATTTCTCACGATATGTGACCGTTCCGGGACTTTTGGACCACCCGGTATATTCCTTTAATGAAAACCCCCGCCACAAGCCCGGATAAGATGAAAACTGAAGCTGTACTTTAAGAAGAGATTTAGACTTGCTTTGTAAAAATTAATGCTTCAGACTTCATCCTGGATGGGGAATGGCCACATTACTTTATTTAATAATTTTGCAACACTTCAGCATACAAGAATGTAATTCTTAAGGAACAAAGTGAACAAATCTTAACCACAACTCAATACAATTTTAGATTTCCAAATATTCAATTTTATGAAATCCCAGTACAGGTATATAACAATGTAAATTCACTATACTGTAAAAAAAATTAGCAAAAATTCTTCACCACAAGCATAATTCCTTGACTTTTTTCTTGACTTTCTTGGCTGGTAGACACCCTGAATAACTGTTACGAACGACACTTGTAAAATTGTTTAAAAGGCAAGAATCGATTCGTAAAAGGACATAATTGGACAAGAGTAGCGGATCATGGCGGTTTATATTAGATGTGGAGTTTCAGCTTCACAGCTTTGCCTCCGGGCGTCTACGTTAGTATTGTAGCTGGAGGTTCTTATTAACATTGTTCTTCTGTTGACGCCGTGCAGCTGTCGCAGGCGAGGAGTGGTTTCCAAGGTTTTGCACTTCTTGATGGTCTGAAGGGAAGAGCCGTCGCGCTCCTTCGAAACGGTCACCCATCCAAGTACTGTCCCAGAGTAACGCTACTTGACTTTGAAGATCGCTGAAAAAGTCCAGTCCCTTACTGGAGACGGGGCAGCTTGCGAGTTCTTCTAGCCGGTTGGATGTGTCCTAGCATCTGGATTGTTGGGTTACGATGATGAGGCTGCATGGCCCAAAACTTGGTTTTTTTCTCGCATCTTCGTGGATCTGCGCTGTAGAGGTGAAACGATCCGCTGCATATATGATGCGGAGAGCTCTGTTTTGGACACGTTGAACATACGTATAATTATTCGCGAAACAAGCAGCTGAAGCTCCACACTGTTCGTCCCAAAATGTCAGGAGTGATAGAGGCACAATAATCAATAATTCGTTGCCTCATGTTTTCTGGCGTTTTTGGAACTTCGTGGTAGCACTTTTCTTTAAGTAGTCCCCAAAGGCAGAAATCAGGCGACGTGAGATCGGGTGAACGAGCTGGCCAAGAAACGGGTCCTCATCCTATCCATCGACCAGGAAACTTTGTGTTCAACATGGCTCGAGCCTGAATAGAGTAGTGAGTAGTGTTGTTCATATGAAATTGTTCCTTGAAACGAAAGAGTTGGAACAAATTAATATTATTTATTGTTACACAAAAACATAAATTGCAAACAATTTTCTTTTGCCGAATTCTTTGCACACATTTTTTTAATAAAATTCGTTTATGCAATGTTCTCAACGGAAACCAAAACCGTTATTACATAAAGGGAACAAAATGAACCTGAAACTACCAAATGTTTATAAATGTTCGAAGTTTGCAATTTTTTTACAAAATTTTTCAAACAAAAAATTCTTCTTTTTCAACACGGAATCCAAATATGTAAAACGAATGGGGGTATTCCATTTGAAATTTCAAATTTACGCCCTCCTCCAAGGGGTGTGTGGCGGCGACGAAATTTTTGCGGCATTGACTTACCCCCTCAATAGTATCAAACGTTTATTCTGTGCAATTTTTCGATTGGATGCATTCTGTATGCGATATTCCATACTATCATTATAAATGGACCACTCGGTATACACACACACACACACACACACACACACACATACACACACAATGAAACTAAAACAGTGAGATAAAATGAGGTTTATCTTTCCCGAATTAACTTGCATGAAGGCTTTTGCCCCCCCCCTAATCAGAGGGTCTGCGCACGCCTATGCTGGCAAGGAAAGTGAGGAGAGGGGAAGCTAACAATCCAGAGCGATAAGAAACACAACAGCCTGTAGAACCTCCTCCCGCGACATCGTAACTCGTGGCGCCACAGCTGTTGTCTGGTTGGTCTGCTGCGTATTACCCGCCCCCCACTTCCCTTGCCAGCATGAGGGCCGCCCGCCGTGAGAGTAGAAAACCTGAAGTTGACGATCTTAGTACCAGATGGTGAAAGAACCTACAAAGCCCTTTAAGTACGAAAAGAAAATATATTGAACTGGAAAGAGAACTAAGAAAGTACAGGTTATTTGAGAATATTATAATATAGTAAATACCATCACTAACGCCCTACATGTAGCAACCTCTGTACCACGTGAAAAAATTCACACTCGCCTCCCACGTTGTGACTCTTGCGTTTCGATTGGAAAGTTATTGACGAGGAAACTTGAATGAAGGGTTAGGTATACACAGTGGGGCCAAAAAAGGTATCCGAAACATGGAAATGAGACAGTGGTTACCTTTTTCTTCCCCCACCCTGTACTAAAAGATTATAGGATTTCACCGTCCCTCTGTTACTTGACCCCTGGAGAAACGGGGGACTGTGTCTCCACCCCCGCAAACGACTTCTCAATTATACAGTGCAAACAAACCGCCGATAGGCTCGCCGAAGATCATTCGAGTGGAACGAAGCATATAGCGTTCCATCAACGGTTTTTCAAATGCCAAAATGAGGAGGGGCGGGTCGCTTTAAAGCGCGCGTTTTATTCACCATAACTAGCATGCTATCGCAGACAGAGGGGGAGTTGCCACCAGGCTGTCTTAGGCTATAGCCTAGGGGGCGCACTAAAATGAGTGACAAAGACCATTAATATTGTGAAAATAGCGGAATGAAACAACATGCCAAGTTCTTTGACTTGCCTATTTTATAAAAGAAGGTAGCAGGAAGGAGTCTCTAGTAGGGATGGACGCTACCGAAAATTTGATATCGCGATATATCGTCAATATAATATCGTCACAAACGATACACGATATTTTTTTCCGTATCGTGATATCGGCGATTTATCGTCTCCACGATATATATTTATATCGCCAAATATCGTGACGATATATCGTCTAGTAGATATCGCCTGGACTATATATTGCCCAACACTAGCTTCTAGCGTTTAAATAACTGTTTACATCTAACCCTATTTTCAGTCTGTATGGAAAACTGCAAAGGAAGCCGCGCTAGGTTACGTAACTATATAGCTCTTAATAGGTTTAAAAACAATGTACAGTTAAGGAACAGACAAACTGTGAGTTTCATTCCGTCGATTTGCACTCATTTAAACAATTTCCACTTCCTTATAAAGTTTTGCAATAGCAAGACACATAATGCACAAATCAATAAGAACTAATGTGTTAACTTCTTTTTCAGTCGATATAAATGTTTGCAAAACAATCACGAAGAAATGATGTGCTTCGATTTGGACGTGGTTATATTCATGCCTATTCCTTACATTAGTGCTGTAAGTAAGGGGGGATGCGGGGGATTCGGGGGATGGTATTCCACCCAGCTAACAAAATTTTTGCAAAGCATCCCCCCGATTGTCTCATTGCCCCCACAGATACTAACATTTCCCACGTAAGGTGCTGCCTTGCATCCTAATCTTGCACCCCACGACACTTTAGTAGTAAAGTTTTTAAGTATCATTAATACCAGCATCTAGAAAGAAAAGCTTCACATAATTGTCGCACCTTACCTTTTTGCAGAAATATTTGGCATAAAATCTACGACGATTATGCAGTGGAATACTGTACTTCCAATTTAAAATTTCTAAAACAAAAAAATCTCGAGATGGCGTGACGAATGGTAACGCACATTTCGTAAAATTTTTACACAAGGTACAAAAGGTGCCAGGATGTATAGTAGGGTATTATTAGGGAATTATTACGTGTTACAATAAAATCAGTAAAACACGAGGAATCTTGTTGCCAAGTCCTTGTTGCAAAAATAAATTAAACCCCTTCACACACTCACCTAACAAGCAACTTGTCATACATTGACGTTCCGACCCTCATCGGACACTTACCTGGATAGCAAAGAAACCATAATTATTTTGTGTCAATGATTAACTACATTAGTAAACGTAAAATTTGAGTATAAAATATAAGTATCAGTATGTTTTTATCTTATTCTATGATTTAAATTTAATTCATGAAATAAATGGTTCCACAGTTTACTAAATTCTAAAAGTTAGAGGTTTATGTGAGACGTCAGAAAACATGAACTTTACGACTAAAATTTCACCTTAACTTGTAAGGTTCTCTTAAACGAGGTATGCAAAACTTAATAACAAAACAGAATAACTATGCATTTCAGTACACTAACTGAGTGAAATGTTTACACTTGAAACGTCTCTCCAAGAATATAATAATAATAATAATAATAATAATAATATAAACTTGGGATAAAATTGATTTTATTATATTTATTATTGTATAATAATGATCACAACTATGATAACAATATTTTTTCGTTATTAATTTATACTCCTCAAGTTCTATCAATGGTATGACCCCCAACCCGCACCAAAGTTGCATCGTATAAATAAGTGCGGACTTCTTAAACACCATGGAACGTCTGCACGACACGAAACCTTTCGCCAAATGGTGTCGCCACGGGGCGATTCTTGTTGCACTGAGGGAACTCCCAAAGAAAGCGAAAGTGCTCAGTGCCAAAATTGATCCTAGAGTGGGGGGTGGCGCCAACGGGTGGGCAAGGGTGGGCTCAAGCGCCCCCGTGAAATGGTCTTAGCGCCCACTGAAGCAGCCTACGTGAGAAACCTTCGCTATCATTTGTAGTAGAGATAGAAGCTCACCTACACACAGAGGGAGGGGGGACAGAGAGTGAAATATATAGAAAGATCGAGTGGGACAGAGACAAAGAAAGAAAATGGAAAGTAGAGATTGGGGAGGAAAAGAAAAAACGAAAGCAAGAAAGAAAGGATTCAGAAAGGAGATGGAGTGAGAATGATAGAATAAACGCAAGAAAGAAAAAATGTAGGTAGAGATTGCGAAAAGGAGGAAAGTAAAGAAGGAAAGTGAAAGAAAAGAGAATTCAGAAAGGAAAAAGAGAGAGAAGGAAGGATAAAGGAAGGTAGAGATTGCGAAAGGGAGGAAGGGAAAGAAGGAAAGTGAAAGAAAAGAGGATTGAGAAAGGAAAAAGAGAGAGAAGGAAGGATAAAGAAAGGTAGAGATTACGAAAGGGAGGAAAAGAAAGAAGGAAAGCATAAAAGAGGATTCAGAAAGGAAAAAGAGAGAGAAGGAAGGATAAAGGAAGGTAGAGATTACGAAAGGGAGGAAAGGAAAGAAGGAAAGCAAGTAAGAGAGAATTCAGAAAGGACAAAGAGAGAGAGAAGGATAGCAGGAAAGAAAAGAAAGATTAGGAAACAGAGCAAAAGAGGAGAAGCAAGATAGGAAACAAAGATAGAGATTAGGGAACGGAGGAAGAGAGGGAATGAAATCAAGAATAAAGAGATTGAGAAACGGAGGAAGAGATAGAAAGAAAAAGAAAGAAACCGATAAAGAGGGAGAATGAAGGAAGGAGATTTAAGACATTTAGAAACGGAGGAAAAGAGAAAAAGAAAGAGAAGGTAAGATAGGGATTTGGAAATGGAGGAAGAGAGAGAAAGATAATGATTTAGAAACAGGGGGAGAGACAGAAGGCAAGAAAGAAGGAGGAGGATAGGAATTGGGAACCGAGGGAGAGAGAAAGAAAGCAACATAAAAGAAATACTGAGAAACCGAGGAAGAGAGAGAAAAAGAGAAAGACATTGAGAAATCATGGGTAGTTGGAACTCTCTGTCTACACAAGAAGTCTCTGGATAAATTTGACACTTTCTCTAGTTTCATGGCCATCTTTATAGCACCACCACAAAGTACAGATATAGAATATTCTAGTGAATGCAATCTCTTATATTACACTCTTCTTGTAGCTCGGCCGATCATCCAGTCAGCGAATCTATATATTCCTTCTTCGACTACAGTGTGACTGTATTTGATCATCTATGTATCAATTAATGTATCATTAATTGTATCCATACATTAGCAATTACGTCACAGTTTCGTTACGGATGCCAAATGTGTCAGATTAGTACACGACTAGGTGGAACTGTATTCTGGGCGTACGCGCTTGCCAATGCCTTCTTGTAATAAGGCCTGTGCACTTGTCTACATGAAACGTCATCATTGATAGGTAACGGATCGGTTCAACATATAAGCAGCATCAAGCCGTACGTACTGAGAATACCATATTCAAACAATACAAATTATCCGTCGTTTCAACACACACATTGTTATATCTGTTATATATATATCTCATTTTGGAAGCTCATCTTCATAAAGAAAGATCAAATGTTAATACCATCTAATTATTCTGCATTCTACTAAATTTATTGGAAAATGTGAAAGTAACTTTCGCTGTAAAACAATCAGGACTGCTATTTCCTCTGTGTAACAATACATACTTTCACTATAAAACAATCAGGACTACTATTTCCTCTGTGAAACAATATGTCCTTTCACTGTAAAATAATCAGGACTGCTATTACCTTTGGGAAACAATATGTCCTTTCGCTGTAAAACAACCAGGGCTCCTATTCCCTTTGTGTAACAATATGTACTTTTGCTGTAAAACAATCAGGACTACTATTTCCTCTGTGAAACAATTTGTCCTTTCACTGTAAAATAATCAGGACTGCTATTACCTTTGGGAAACAATATGTCCTTTCGCTGTAAAACAACCAGGGCTCCTATTCCCTTTGTGTAACAATATGTACTTTTGCTGTAAAACAATCAGGACTACTATTTCCTCTGTGAAACAATTTGTCCTTTCACTGTAAAATAATCAGGACTGCTATTACCTTTGGGAAACAATATGTCCTTTCGCTGTAAAACAACCAGGGCTCCTATTCTCTTTGTGTAACAATATGTACTTTTGCTGTAAAACAATCAGGACTACTATTTCCTCTGTGAAACAATTTGTCCTTTCACTGTAAAATAATCAGGACTGCTATTACCTTTGGGAAACAATATGTCCTTTCGCTGTAAAACAACCAGGGCTCCTATTCCCTTTGTGTAACAATATGTACTTTTGCTGTAAAACAATCAGGACTACTATTTCCTCTGTGAAACAATTTGTCCTTTCACTGTAAAATAATCAGGACTGCTATTACCTTTGGGAAACAATATGTCCTTTCGCTGTAAAACAACCAGGGCTCCTATTCCCTTTGTGTAACAATATGTACTTTTGTTGTAAAACAATCAGGACTACTATTTCCTCTGTGAAACAATTTGTCCTTTCACTGTAAAATAATCAGGACTGCTATTACCTTTGGGAAACAATATGTCCTTTCGCTGTAAAACAACCAGGGCTCCTATTCCCTTTGTGTAACAATATGTACTTTTGCTGTAAAACAATCAGGACTACTATTTCCTCTGTGAAACAATTTGTCCTTTCACTGTAAAATAATCAGGACTGCTATTACCTTTGGGAAACAATATGTCCTTTCGCTGTAAAACAACCAGGGCTCCTATTCCCTTTGTGTAACAATATGTACTTTTGCTGTAAAACAATCAGGACTACTATTTCCTCTGTGAAACAATTTGTCCTTTCACTGTAAAATAATCAGGACTGCTATTACCTTTGGGAAACAATATGTCCTTTCGCTGTAAAACAATCAAGACTGCTATTTTCTTTGTGATTCAATATATCCCTTCGTTGTAAAACGATCGGAACAGCTATTTCCTTCCTGAAACAAAGCGTACTTTAGCTGTACAACAATCTGGTACAGCATTTACTTTGCGAAACAATCTACGGCACAACTTTTGTGCAACGCAGTTATTATAAATCGCCTGATTAAGGAATCCCTCCGTGCGATCGTTTTTCTTTATTAAGATTCAAAAAATCCTCATCCTTAAAACTGAATTCCTGCCCGGAGGATCTCGTTCCGGTGACCATCCTCTCCCGGATTCCTCCTCATCTCGTTTCCCCGTCCCTGCAGAGCCATTGAGGTGAATTACAGAAGTAGGCTCTGCGGCCACACCACGAGTCCCAGAAGACTCGCACCCGTGTTCTTATCTAGTTTCCAACTCGCCGCCGGCGGAAGGGGTTATAATTATAGGGGAAAAATTCGGAGATGAACCAAGAGGGTAAGCGGGAAGCTGACTAACTTTCTCTTACGTTTCACACACTTGGAAAACGTATTTTCCTGAATGTTAGCGACGCTGGTGCTTCGTTAGTGAGCAGTCTTAAGTAAATATAATCAGCGTTCGAATGGAGGGGGGCATTGGCCCCACCCAGGACTAGGAGTGGGTGTTATTTGTGAGTGTCTCTTCATCAATCTCATCATCATCTTCGCGATTAGCCAAAAGTAACAGAGAAGCTAAGTAAAATATGCCAAATTAATCTGTCAATCTTGTTACCCGTGATTAATTGCTCATTACCAGAAGTTAATTTTTAAGGTAAGGAAATGACAGTTGTGAGACACCATTCGGGTTACCTCGAGGAAGACACATTCACGTTGGTTTTGCTATGGTGGTCTTGGCTAAAAATATATTTCTTTCTATCTTTCTCCCTTCTCTTCTATTTTCTTCAGGTCCTGTATTTCCTTCTTTATTTATTTATCTAAAGACATGACACTACAGGCAAATGCCCATTTACAGTGTCTTGTATTATAACACTGTTTGGTACACAAAATATGCAATCAGAAGAATTCAAAAAGTACAATAATATGATAATATTTGTGTTACAGTAATATAAAAATTAATATAAGATTAGATATGAAAGAGAAGTATAAAGTATTAACCTGACAGTTTGGGTTAGAACTTACACATGATAACCAAGAAAATAACCAAGGAAAAACATATGTACTTCACCTTACATTTAAAAACGATGATATATAGATGTAATGACAGTAATTAGTTAATAACACAAAAGAAAAAGAAAAATAGGATGGACTCTACGCCTGTACATAAAGAGACTGAACTAATAAACAAAGTTAAGTCTGGCTTTGGAAATAAGTTTCTGTTTCCCTTTTGAATTTTCGAAAACTTTGGAAGATGTCTATCTTATCATATGTCTTTGCAATTTCGTTATATAACCTACACATTCTCCGACTGGATGCCGCATTGGCTGACTTTGTTTGAGCCCTCGGTACTTGAAACAGCTCTTTCCGTGGTCTTACCTTATTATATGGTACATAAAAAGGGATTTCTGAGAGCAGCTGAGAGGAGTCTAATGAGTTTCTTGGTTTTCCTCTATTTCTCTAATACTTTAATTCTCTTCTTTCACATTTTTCAGTTTATTTCTTTCCTTTCTTTCATCCTCGTTTTCAATCATTTTTCTCTTTTTCTCTCTCTCCCATTCTCTTCCTATGCATTTATCTATCAATTTCAAATTCTTCCTTCGCTCCTTCTTTATAAAGTTCTTTCCCTCTTTTCTTCCTTCTCTTCCTCTACTTCATTAACACTTCCCGCCATGTCTCTTTCTCTCTCTCCATTCCTTCGGAATTCTCTGTCTACTGGCATTCTATCACTTTCATTTTTTGTATCTTTGCATAACTCTTCTTCTCTGTTCATTTCTTTCTCTCTTTCGTTCTTTTCTTGCCATCTTCCTGTGTTTTTTTTAATTTTTCTTTCATTTCTCTCTCTCTCTCTCTCTCTCTCTCTCTCTCTCTCTCTCTCACTCACTCTCTACCTCTCATCACTTATATTGATGTTTTCCATATCTCCCCATCATTTCCCAGCTTTCGTTGTTTCTTTGAATAGTAATTTTTCTCTTTATTTCGGTCTTCCTCTGTTTGCTTAAATCTCTCTTTGATCTCTTCTCCTTCTCTCTATCTCTCTCTTCTCCTTTGAAATTCTCTATTTTCGTAATTGCCAGCCATTCCATTATTTCTCTTTACATAGCTCCTTCCCCTCTTTCTTTTCTTTAGTTTATTTCTCTGCCTCCCTCCCTGTCTATCCTTGCCTTCTTCCTACGTTTCCTAAATTTATCTTTTATTTTTCTCCCTCTGTCCATCTCTTCCCTTACATTTATGTTTTCTATATTTCTCTATCATTTTCCATCTCTATTTCGCTGTTTCCTTACATAGTACTTTTCCTATTTGTTTGTTCGTTATTTATTTCTCTCATTCTCCGTTTCATTAACTTTCTTCCCGATGGCGTAGTGGTAACGTCGTCGCCTTGTAATCAAAGGTTCCCGGGTTCGCTACCCGGTGGAGGCCCATTGCACAGTGGTTCGAATCCCACTTTAAACTGCAGGCCCAGTCCCGATTAACCTTTCTGTGAATAAAGTGGACTTAACAATTCAATTCAATTGAACTATTTCTGTCATCATAGAGAAAATGGAGTGAAACAAGCGGCATTTATGCACGGGTCAAGGGGATCGTTACACCCCAGGTCTCCCCGTGACTGTACCACTGGGCAGGTTGTAAGGATAGAGTCTAAAGGATGATGGTCTCCTCAAGAAATGTGCCTCAGTTCCTCCCAAAAAAATTGAATTTCTGCCTCCTCCTCGTGGGAGGACTCTCCCAGATGCCTGTTACTGCCTCCCCGCTGAATTATTCACAGTGGGCCTCTCCTCGGGGAGTCCCCGGATCCGATACCTCTCCAGGAATGCAACCGCCAGCTGGAGGAAGTCCACACATGGTGCCCTCCCGTCTCCGCAAGTCTGGGTTTCCAGAATGCCCTGACGTTTCTGCGGCTTTGTATGGAACTTTGTGTTTCTGTGCAAATTCCACGCATTTAAATGTTACTTCTCAGCAAATTCATGAAGCCGACCTACGTGGCGGAGTGGTTAGCACTAGGGATGGTCACAAAATCCGGATATCAAACCCGGGGCCCCTTTATTACAAAGCGACCACGTTACCACTACGCTAAATCCGGATTTCAAATTATCCGATATCGGTTTTGCATGCAACGGATAATCCGAATATTCGGATAATTCGAATGTCCAGATAGAATAGATTTTATGAACGATTTGAAGAAAATCCGTACAGTGAAGCCCGAAAATGACGAATAGAAGAATATGTTGATAGGCCGTAAAACGGATAAACGATAACGCTGTCCGGATAATGCACACATTCGGATATCCGGATAACCCGATCATCCAATATCCTGATATCAGTATATCCGCTATCCTGATATTTGAAATGCGGAAAAAAATTATCCGATATCCGGATTTAGCAATCCCTCGTTAGCACAGCACCCTACGATGCCAGGGGTCCCGGGTTCAAATCCCGGCCAGGACATGGGTGTTCTCTGTAAGCGTCCGCTTCATCAATTTCATCTAATCACCACTGAACCTTATCGTCGCGATTGGTCAAAAGTGGCAGAAAAGTGACGTAAAATAAAATACAAGACAGCCATATTACGTGTTATTTATTTTAAAATTTTTTGCCCGCCCACTTGCCTTGATACTTCCCCCGGAAATACACGGCTTTATAGACATCATACGCTCGAGTACTGTCTATTCAAATGTTTTGGTTTGTCTCAACTCTCGGATGTTTCAAGGGGTGGCAACCCCGCTGCTAAAAGACAAGTAGAAGCTCAATCACGCAGGAAATTTTAATGAATTTGAGTACAGACACTGGCGTACGCAGGGGGGAACTGATGGGCTACAGCCCCTTCAGAAATTGTGAAAATCAACACTTTCAAATTTTTTTGTCTCGTCTCATCTCTCGGATGTTTCAAGGGGTGGCAACCCTGTCTCACCAGGATGGCCGTCTTCGCACAGGAGCATCCATCAAGAGATTATCAGGGGATCCCCCTTCCTCCCCCGTTCTTCAAGTAAGGAATAATACCACTCCGCGAAGCCTTTTTAAATTTATAATAAGACCAGGTGTTGGTGCGTGTTGGGGAGGGGTCCCCACGGCGAGACAGAGAGGGGAGGCTGTTTTTTTCAGAGGGGGTGGGCGGAACTAGGTGGCAAAAATAAAACGCCAAGCAATTCCTTCAGAGCGGTTCTAAAAGTCATTCCTGGCGAAATTATGTTTCCGTGGGGAAGCAAAAAGGACGGCTTCCGCTGTACATAATGTCCAATAGTCCTCGGATGTTGCAAGTGTACGATGCACGGGGAAGCGTTCTCTTTCAAAAATCCAGAGTAGGAACTTTGGGTGAGTTGTCAATAAGGTGGCTCGATAACAGGTTAGTCATTGATTGGCAGCGAATGCCCATTGGCTGACGAGAGATGACATCATACACTGAGCGGTTAACGCGTAGGTGCTGGTAAAAGGCAAGTAGAAGCTCAATCACGCAGTAAATTTTAATGAATTTGAGTACAGACACTGGCGTACGCAGGGAGGAACTGATGGGGCTATAGCCCCTCCAGAAATGTTGTGAAAATCAACACTTTCAAATGAAACAATAAAGAACTCAGAAGATACAAAGTAATAAATACAAACACGCCTTTAATTGACAACTTTTAAAACGAAGGTTAACAATGGTAATTACGACATACAGAGTGTTCCGTTCAAATCTTCCTAATTTCAATTAATTACTGTGAACGAAATACGATGGATTGTGAAATAACTGTAACACCAAATGAAAGGCCTGATCTCCAAGTTTTGTTTTCATGACTTGAAGTTGTCCATTTGCTCACTACGCAGCGCCACGGTCGCATAAATAAATATGGCGACTGTTCAACAACGCGCGCAGGCAGTGGTGTGGTATGCTGAGACAAAATCTGTGATTGCAACGCAACGAAATTTCAGACGAGTGTACGGAGGAGTTGCACCTGATGCTAAATCAATTAGGCTGTGGTTTAGTAAGTTTCTAACAACCGGCAGTGTCCTAAAACAATCTGGTGGAGATCGCCGTGTGTCGGAGGGAAAGGTGGAAGAAATTCGAGCGGGGTTTCAGCATAGACTATGGTTTCAGAGAAGCCCGAGTAAATCCATCCGCCAGGCATCTAGGAAATTCAATGTGCCTCCAACAACAATGCATCTTGTTCTGCACAAGCGGCTTTGGTTGATCCGTATAAAGTGCAGATTGTGCAACAATTGAAGCCAGATGATAAGCCGCGCCGCAAAGAATTTGGAATGGAAATGCTGCAGCGTATCGACATGAATCCTCACTTCCTTGACAACGTCCTGTTTTCACACAAAGCAACGTTTCACGAGTCGGGGATTGTCAACTGGCATAACGTACGGATCTATGGATCTGAAATCCCACTTGTGTACAGAGAACATGTCCGCGATAGCCCATAATTGAATGTTTGGTGTGGTCTAATGAAGGACAGGGTAATCGGTCCGTTTGTTTTCAATCAAGATACAGTAACAGGCTCTGTGTACTTGGACATGTTGGTGCAGTTTGTGTACCCCCAGGTAGTTGCTCTACAACCGGACATCATCTTCCAACAAGATGGTGCTCCCCCACACTGGAGTCTGGATGTTCGGAGGTCTCCCAATTCGACATTTCCTAATCGCTGGATCAGACGCGATGGACCGATACGGTGGCCGCCACGTTCACCTGACCTCACTCTGTTGAACTTCTTCCTCTGGGGTTACGTCAACGATCGTGTGTTTGCGACTCCAGTGAATAACATCCCAGAGTTACGATTGCAACAGTAACAGGCGACATGTTGGAGAGAACATGGCAAGAAGTTGAATACAGACCGGATATTGTTCGCGCTACCAATGGGGCACATGTGGACGTGTATTAGTGTGTATTAGTGCGTGAAAAATAAAATTTATGAGTTTTTCTTTAATTCTCTGAAATTTCATTGCTCTATCATTCATACTTTCTTTTCTACGATTAATTGAAATTAGGGAGATTTGAACGGAACACCCGGTATTTCATAATGTTTGAATTATTGCTGTTGTTTTTTAAGTCCACTTTATGCAACATATAGGCTGATCGGGACTGGACCTACAGTTTAAAGTGGGATCAGAACCACTGTGCAATGTGCCTCCACCGGGTATAGAAAACGGGATTCCTTGCTTACAAGGCAACGATGATACCACTACGCCATCGGGGAGGCCGAATATTGTATAGTGTGAAATGCCATCTGGATCCACAGGCGTCAATGATTTGTGTCATTCGTGTAGCCTATGTTGGTGTTTATTGATTTGGTTAATCGCGAAGATGAGGATGAGTGATGACGTGATGAAATTGATGAAGGAACAGTTACAAGGAGCACCCATGACACGCCCTAGTAGTACCAAAGGGAGCTGTCAACAACAAAAGTACTAATACAGGGTGGTGACTCTAGGACCATGATAAAATTCAAGTATAATTCCCGGTTTTCAAGGCGAACTTTCCAAGAATTTAAGGGTACAAGCTGTCGTTTTCTCTATTCAAGCCTTAGGTATTAACGCCTCTAAACCCCCCCCCCCCACACACACACAAATATATTAATAACATATAGGATCTCTGTGATTTCAATTCTATTGCAAATTCTAATAATAATTCAATTCAATTAAACGGTATACACTGTGTGTATATATATATTTAATTTAAGGTACGGAGTGTTTAAGTAACGTTAAATTTGCCATTTCACATATTCAGGCTCGAAATCTTCTACAATCACAAGTCATTATTGTTACGGAATATACTAATCTACGAAAAATTGTTAATATAAAAGGATTTCACTCTGAAATTTAACAAATCAACTTCAAGATTATCTTCCAATAATCTTTCGTTTGTCTAATGTATTATTCTGCGAAGGACACTAAAAAAGTAAACGGATTGAATTCTGTTTTATTTCCCACGCAGCTTTATGTTCCTTCCTCGATACAAATAAATGCTAAACTGTGAAAAGCTGGCCTCATGGGCATTTATAAATGTGTATAAATTCAATGCGATTTGGATTAATAAAAGTTACAATTTTTCACGTCTACGGAGAAAAATTCCCGGAATTCGCTACCCTGTAATATGTCAAACGATTGAATAAGTATATTTTTGAACACAATTCACCTGGACATTGAATATGATGCCCCACCAAAACATGCGTTTACACCAATAGTGTACCGAGGAGGATGTTTTCTCGGAAAGGGCTGGAATTTCAACAGTGAATATTACACACCTGGGGTGTATTTAGGGGCGTGATACGCTATAAAATATTTCGCAATTACCATTTTCAACCTGCGTTTCAAAAGTTGTTCAAAAACACACACACACAACCACAAACGTGTAAATTGACAAATGTTGACTGAAATAACACATTTACGTGCATAAACTGCAAATGATGCAATTTTTGGTGCGTGAAAATCACGCAGAAATGCATAAAGGGGACTTTTACCAGATTCTGTACCGTATTATAGGCGAGTTGTGATTGTCTCTTCATTGGTATTATCCCATCAGCATTCATCCCCTTCATTATCAAAACGATGCAGGAAAGTGACGCAAAATGAACTAAATAAATAAACGGTACACGAGTGGATGGACTGTGTGTGTTGCTCATCTGAGATAATTGACGATTCCCCCCTACGGAAAAAAAATTAACTGACAATACCCAGCCCCTCCCTTCCCCCACAACGTTCTGTTATTGCGTATCTCTACAGGCTGTTGCAAAAGCAGTGGCGCAACTACAGGGGGGGGGGCAGGGGGAATTGCCTCCAACCTTCGACGGAAGCCAATTCGGGCAAACGTTGACGGCCAAGGGCACCTCAGGAGGGCACAGAGGAGTAATTGCTCCCCGTAATTCAAATTTTATGCAAATAAAATTACATGTAAAATTTTCTTGCGCGCTTCGCTCGCAATGCCTCATTTTCTCAGTATTGCAAAGTTCAGAGATGTAGTAAGTAGGGGGCGGCGGGAGTCGGCCATGGGCGCCGAGCGACCTAAATGTAAAGAGTTGCAAAAATTGGATCTAAATTCTTTCTCGCTTCGCTCGCAATGTAAATGTTTTCTGTAATGTATTTAAATAATATGTGTTCTATATATGTATTGAATAAACTTTTGAATACGTACACAATTTAGTGTTGCCACGTTGCATATGTATTTTCTTATTTTATGTCGCTTCATATTGCGTGTGTAAAACATACCTTCGGAAAACATTTATCATTCATTTTCTGCTATTCAAATATACAGTTTGTGTCCTTGTTTTCCATTATTAGCTAATGTGTTAAAAAATATTTCAAATAGTTTGTTCCAAACAAATGCTTTAGCACCAACTTCTACCTCCTATTTGCGTAATTTATGAGGATAATAACATCTTTGAAAGTACTACTACACTAATAATAATAATGTCATTATTATTATTATTATTGGTACGTTTATCCTGGTATTTGCCCCCCCCCCCGCAGACAAAATTTCTTGGTTCCGCCTCTGTACAAAAGTACCTTGGATCGCTTATATTGTCTTCTTCACGTGTTGCAGTCTCCAGCTGGGTACAATATAAATCTTTACCTTTTTCCGTCGCCTTGTCCCTATTTAGGTTAGTCGCAGCCATGATTACCAACAATGGCGAAAGAAAATCATGATTCACACATGACACCTTCAGCCGAGACAACACCAGCTCCAAAGTGTAGTGTGAAGTGTACGTACCGGGAGAAGTATACGTAGGTATATATCAGGAACGTGATATCGTAGACGTTCAGCAAGTTCCCGCTAATCCCGTGTAGATGGAGCTGAGAGCGCTGTGCTCGAAAATCGATTTCCACGTTATGCATGTATGTCCGCGTGTGCTCACACCATTGTATACATCTGCCCGGCGGAACGGAAAGATCGAAAAATGACATTAATAACCCATTTCTCGCAGCCGACGATGCCGAAAGTGCCGACATGGCCAAGAAGCCGAATGGCGCGTTATGTAACTACACCAGCGCCAACGCGGAGATTGATTGAAACTCGAACGAAAAAAAAAACGTGTGCCAGTATTTCTTCCCACCTCTCGTTCGTTTGGACAATTTCGCATTTCCAAACACGTTTTCATCCTGCGAGAAGAGATTTTTTTTTGGTCGTGTCGTCCGAATTATGGAGCGCGAGCATGGTGATTTTTTTTTTTTATGCACCGTGAGTGTATTCAACCGGCATGTTTTGCCAACACTGCGTTGAGAATCGCCAGTCCATTTGCGAATCGCTTCCGCGTGATAATGCCGGTGCCAAATGAAGCAGAAAATACATTTCGGTTTTGAAGTGAACAATGTACGGTCGAAATATGCCGATAAGTGCACGTTTCGGATAGGCAGTACGAGCATACGCATTTGAGGGGCAAATGCTCTCCCACAAAATACGAGGAAGTGACAGAAACTGTTCAGTGGCGTGCCCAAGAGGGGTTGGTTGGAGTCATAAGCCCCTTTGGCCCAGTAGTCCCAAAAAAAGAAGCGCAAAGGTAGGAAAAGATGACAAAATGAAGGTTGACTATTAAAAATAGGAAACGTAACCCTCCTTTTCGAAATTCCTTGGCTCGCAAAAGAAACAAAACTTATTGCGAGTGGCGATTCTCAGCGGGAGGTCGGTGCATCGGTTTTCCCGCCTCTTTCCATATCTGTATAGCCTTATCTGCGGTATTATACTTAATGGGGCCCATAAGCGTTGGCACCGGCAGAATTACTTGCAGGGGTGTGCACCCAGTTTATAGGGGCCCCGATTTTAATGACATAAAAATCTTTAAAAAATGACCATTAAAATGACTACAAAAGTCCTGTAAAATGACCCAAAATCTTTGAAAAATGACCCAAAAATTCGTACAAAACTTAATCTGCTTATTGAAAATAATATATATATTCCAAGACAAACAATTTAACGATTGCTTCTTCACGTTGGTATGTTGTATAGTCGACGCGCTAGCTACGTTAACGACCGGCTGGCTTTGAAGTCAACGAAGCGCGCCCACCAGCTCCAACAATGTGACTGAGACTCCACGTGGAGTAGACGAGCACAATGACAGCTGCGCCCATTGGCTGAAGGTTGAGTATCATTGGACGAAAACAACTCAACTGCTATTTATCCCCACCCACGTTTGTGGCGGCAGCTTTCCTTTGTTCTTCGACGTTAATGAAGTAAACGCGTGTACTATACGGACTGTGAATAAGAAATGTTGCATTTCGCGATTTTCAGACAGGCTTTGTTGCGCTGCTAGTTAAAGACAGAGTACGTACCGCAAGATAACATTCAGGCAAAACAGAGATTGTTGAACTTCTTATGTTTCAGCATGCAATGACACAATTTTTTTAAAAAATGACCTTAAAATGACGCAAACTTTTTAAAAATGACCTAAAAATGACGCAACATTTTTTAAAAAAGACCTAAAAATGACGCACAATTTCTAAAAATACCGAAAAATGACGTAGAAATGACGCAAAATTTTAAAAATGACCTAAAAATGACGCAAAATTTTAAAAAATGACCTAAAAATGACGTACAATTTTTAAAAATGACCTAAAAATGACGCAAACTTTTAAAAAATGAACTAAAAATGATTCAAAATTTTTAAAATGACCTAAAAATGACGCATTTTTTTAAAAAAAAATTCCTAAGAATGACGCAAAATTTTTGAAAATGGCCTAAAAAAGACGCAAAATTTTTGAAAATGGCCTTAAAATGACGCATAATTTTAAAAATGACCTAAAAATGACGCTTTTTTTTTTTTTTTTAAAAAATGACCTAAAACTGACGCAATTTTTTTTAAAATGACCTAAAAATGACGCATAATTTTTAAAAATGACCGACAAATAAAAAATGACCGAAAAAAATTACATTTCTTCAACCTGAGGAGGGTGTTCAGGATTTCTGTACTAGTTAGCAATGTCTACGTTGCACCAGTTAAAAGATGAATTGTCATCAAAATCCGGGTCCATGCTAACATCAAGCACTTTAAGAAGCCCTGTCTTACGCTTGCGTAAGCAAATTACAGAACAACACACACACAGGTTATTAAGAACTTATTGCGGCGACCGGAACGAAAATGAAATATCCGATTTACCTTGGTTAAACATGCCGGTAAAAAGCAATGGTAGAGCGTGAATAACAGATAAGTAGAGTTTGGACTACGTTGAATTGTTAAAACAATATATCTTAGTAACTTAAATGAAATAGGTTTTTAAGACACCGTAAATAAAATGTCGACCCATCGAAACCTTCCTCGGGACCCACCAGTGGGTCGCGCCCCATAGGTTGAGAAACGATGTTCTAGACAGAGGGAGAAATCCTTCCCATGCCCCCTTCAAATCGCACTCTGTTAAACAATGAATAGATGCACGTTTAGTCGCTATTTTCACGTGACAAACTTCTAATTTTCCATTCCATCACATTCGAAATGAGCCCAGGAGATCCAGAACTTTATGTATAGGACATAAATCCATTATTTCTCTTAATATTGTATTAAATGAAATATTGTATGACTTAATTGTAACCCTATTAAGATAATTATTATTAATGATAATAATATGTTTCGGAACTATAACTATAAATTCTTAAAAATTGAGAAATAAAATTTATTTTTTTAAACTTTCTATTAAAAGACAGGAAATCTGTGAGTGCTATTCTAAAACTGAATTTTCATGCCGTCGCATTATATATATATATATATATATATATATATGTGTGTGTGTGTGTGTGTGTGTGTGTGTGTGTGTGTGTGTGTGTGTGTATAGAGAGAGAGAGAGAGAGAAAGGGGGAAGGGGTAGGTTGAATTTTGTACCACTGCGTCACTGAACGCAGTTATGTGTCATGCAATTCTTCAAGTCCACCCCCCCCCGAAAGAATCCTGCGTACGCCAATGATTTACATAATATATACTCGTATAGTATAGTATAGTATAGTATAGTAAAGAAACTTTGAATGCGTACACAATTTAGTGTTAAGCATGTTGCATATGTATGCTTATTTTACGTTACTCCATGTTGCATATGTGTAAAACATATGTTGTACATGAACGTTACACATATCATAATTATAATCGGAATGCTGTTATCATGCATTTTCTGCCATTCAAAGATACAGTTTGTCTGACTGTTTTCCATTACTATTAGTTAATGTGAAATTGAACGTTTTGAAAAAAATATTTAAAATAGTTTGTTCCAACCAAATGCTTTAGCACAGACTACTATCCCCTTTTTGCGTAATTTACGAGGAGGATAACGTTTTTGGTACTACTACTACTACTACTATTGATAATAATATTAATAACAATAACAGGCAAATAACTTGCCTGTGCTAATAATAATAATAATGTCATTATTATTATTATTATTGGTACGCTTATCCTGGTACTTGGCCCTCCCCAGACAAAAAATCGTGGTTGCGCTTTTGGATTCATGTTTCAGCACAAAAAAGTTTGATAATCCATTGTTTTGGTAACACAAGATAAAACACATTTTGTATTTGAATTTTCCATTGCAACTGTAAAATAAACCCAGTGCACTCCATTTGGCTTGGTGAGACGTTTTCCTAATGAAAATTCCCACTTTTACAATTGTTAAGTCCATATTAAATTCCGTATTTTGATTATAATAACTAAATACATGTATAAAAGGTAAAGGTAAAGTGTTCCCCTGTGCTTAGCACCACGCCATGAAGGCGTATAGGGGGTGTGGGGGTAACGCCCCACACTTTCTCGATCCGGTCGTGAGTGGGAGTGATGTGATCAGCATCACGCCCCTGACCGCCTTTACCCCCCAGGGTTTCTCCCAGGTACCCATGTTATCGGACGCTGGGTGGACGCCGAGGCCGCTTTCACCGTTAGAAAAGTTCCCGGATTTGAACCGGCCGGGGATCGAACCCGGGACCTTTAGCATGGTAGTCAGACGCGTTACCGACTGAGCCACCGCGGCCACCTAAATATATATGCTAGGTCATTCAAATATGACCCGGACTTTTTTTTTTTTTTCAAACAACCTGCCATGCACAGCAGTTGTGGGTCCTTGGGAGAATAGCGCCACAACCCCCACCCTCCCTCCCGCGCAGGTTAGAACCTGTTCAGTGGTGTCTGAGTGTTGCTAGAGTGATGAGCGAACAGAAAATGCCGCGGAGCGTTGAACAACGAATTGTGATCAAATTTCTCGTTAGACAATACGTCCAGCCATCTGAAATTTTGCAGACACTCAAACAACAGTATGGGGAGGTAGGCCCGTACCCAAGGAGGGACAAGGGGGCCATGCCCTCCCCCCCTCAAGCCATGAAATATTTCAATGCGAACCTATAAAAATACCACAAAAATAATATGGACGATTTTTCAGATTTTCCAAAAGAATTTCAATTTTCTTCTTGCATAAATGGATGGGTTGTTTATGGAGAGAGGCAGACTCCACAAATCTGCAGTGTAGTATATTTAGCAATTTTAGTTTTATGACCATTGATGTAAAGTAATAATCAAAATCTAATTATTGATAACAACTCGTTTGAACCAGTTTCCAAATTCAAATACTTAGGAGTAATATTAACAAATGAAAATTATATTAAAGAGGAAATAAAAAGTAGGCTTAATTCAGGAAATGCATGTTACTTCTCTCTTCATAAACTTTTGTCTTCTCGTTTAATATCTAAGAAACTAAAAGTTAAAATATACAAGACAGTAATTTTGTCTGTAGTATATATATGGATGTGAAACTTGGTCCCTTACATTGAAAGAGGAACATAAATTGAGAGTATTTGAAAATAAGATCCTTAGGAAAATATTTGGACCTAAAAGGGATGAGGAGACAGGTGAGTGGAGAAGGTTACATAATTTAGAACTACATAATTTGTATTCATGTCCAGATATTATTAGAATAATTAAATCAAGAAGACTTAGGTGGGCAGGCCATGTGGCACGAATGGGAGAGGAAAGAGGAGTTTACAGGATTCTTGTTGGGAAACCTGATGGTAAGAGACCTGTAGGAAGGCCAAGACGAAGATGGAGGGACAACGTTGAGATTGACCTAAGGGAAATCGGTAGGGATGGAAAAGAGTATATAGAACGTGCTCAAGATAGGGAAAGATGGAAGGCCTGTGTTACTGCAGCCATGAACCTTCGGGTTTAAGAAGGCTAGTTAGTTAGTTGATGTAAAGTTACCAAACCGCTCAATTTCGTACGGACAGATCACTATTTTTAATCCCTGTCCTGATTCTTTTTGAACTGCAGTCTTGATGAGAAAATGTCCTGTTATTTTGTTAATTCACATTCAGGCATGTTCTTCATTATAAGAATCATTCCTAATATATGTCATTTAACTTATAAATATATTACTTTGTAAACATAGATTATCTTTATTACAAATCAAATCATGGCTGTTCAATGGTGATGGTATAAGAAAATTGAAAACATTGTTAATTTGGGGATATTGTATTATTCGAATGAGAATGAAATGTAAGCAATAAGCACAGAGCTGTACGCCATGTGACAGCCGTTCTCTGTAAGCGACTGTACTGTTGATTATCGGGTCAGGAAGAGAATGAGAGGGCGTTGATTTTTTCGGTCACTTTGGTCCATGATATGGCAACACTACAATTGTACATCCAGCTGCAATACTACCATAGCGATGGTGATGACGTCCAGGGTACGAATCCCCATGGCGGAGGGGGGATCTCCCTCCCATCTTCCCACCAAGAATCTTGTTCTATTAAAATTCACCCCCCATCAAAATTTTCCGAGGTGAAGAGTTTGTGTTATAAAAATTAAAATAAGGAATTTGTTTTGACTTCATACATACCTTACTCAGAATAATATCAGAAACACATACAAGGAAGGAATAGCAAAGAAAAATGTCTTTCTGTGTGTGAATGTTGCATACATCTCTTGCTCTCTCTGTCTGTCTGTTTCCTTCTTTACAGCTGGTAACAGCATGCGGTTAAAACGCACTTCTATAGTCATTGATAAGATTTTATAATTATTCAAAATGGACTAACTGAACGGAGCCGTAGCTGCGGAGGGGGTTGTCATTATAGTCACCCTGGACCCCTGGAACACAGAAATTAAACCGACCTACTATTTCTCCTCCATTTCTCACCTCCTCTCGTCGGAAATAAAATATAGCGCTTAAATTTAATAGGAAACTAGTGTGTTCTTGAAGTCTCTTATTTTTTACCCCTCCACCTAGTTATCAGATCGTTAATTTGCAACCCAATTTGCAGATGTGAACAATAACACACACTGCTTCAATGAAGATGAGGTGGGATGCACAACCGACTGTCCTTTCATTAACCACATTTCTTGAATGCTAAGTTTTCTTTCATCGGATTCAGCGGAAAAGAGTATATACATAAAATTTCTTCAATGTCTAAGTATGCGAGCTACATCTAGGCAGGGGAGGGGGTGCGAAAAACTATTCTCGTCCTGGGTGCTGAAATCTTTAGCTACAGCTCTGATAAGGAAATATTTCCTTTCGAGAGATCATTAACAGATTTACACTATTATAGAAACATAATAGAATAAAAGTATCAAATTTTATTGATCATTTTTAATAGAAAGCAATAATTAAATAAAATCTAACACTTATTAAAAACGTTTCACCTATTGTCTAATTTCTTGGCATTTTGAGCCAGTTGTTAAAGGAATTAATTTGCTGGTTTATATATGTACCAAATTTATTTATTTGTACATGTTTAATGATAGTAATTAATGATTTAATAATTGAAATATATATATATATACACACACACACACACACACACCACACAGCCAGAGAGAGATGGGAGAAATAAATGAAATAGGAAAAACAATGCAAATCACGTATGTAGAGATATAGATGGAAGAATGCAGATACAGAGATTGGCGAGAAGGAGAAAGAATGAAATAGAGAAGTGAGACAGACAGAGAGAGAGAGAGAGAGAGAGAGAGAGAGAGAGAATACTAAAAATATACAAACGAGAGAGACGAGATAAAGAAAGGAAGAAATAGAGATGCGAGGTAGATACATAGATAGAGTAAGAAAGAAAAGGAGAAACCAGAGAGAAAAGTTAAATAAATAGAGAAGCAGGAAAAGAAAATACAAAAGAAATAGAGAAAGAAGAGAGAAGAGATGCGAGAGAGACAGAGAATAAGAATGAAATAAAGAAGCAAAAGAGAGAGAGAGAAAGAAAAATAGAAAAGCTTGAGAAAGATATAGAGGTGCGAAAGATAGAGAGAAAGACAGAATACGAAATAAATAGAGAATGAGAAAGAAATAGCCAAGTGAGAGACAAGAGAGAAGGAAAGAAAGAAAGAAAAGCGAGAGAGAGAGAGAGAGAAGCATGGCAGTGGAAAGAAGCAGAGAAGAAAGAAGAACATCAGATAAGGGAGAGAAAGAAGAAAGGGACCGAAAATAGTAGGGAAAACATAAAAAAAGGAATGCTCAAGAAGACAGTAAGTAAAAAAGAACGAAAAAGTACTAAAATAGAAAAGGTCGAGATTAGAAAGATTGATTGATTTGGTGTATTTTACTTTTGCCACTTTTGGTTAATCGCGAAGATGAGGATGAGTGATGATACGATGAAATTGATGAAAGGACACATTTCAAGTTTTCTAATGACAGCGTTACTCAATGTCTTTCGTATACTGATTTCATTGTGTCTTTAATTTTATTTTTTCAATGTACAAGATTGAATCCTGTTCTGAGGTAGTCATACCCGCCAAAGGAAAGAGATCTCTATAAATAAGTTGTGTTTGATGTAACGGAATGTTAAACCGGATTACAAAATAAGAGGGTAGGAATGAGATGCCCAGAGGCTCAAATCGAAACGATGACACGGATACCTCTGAATCTTTACAAGACGAAGAACGGGACCATCCTTGATCAACATTGATAAATCATTCTTGTTGATGCATCAGGCATCACTTCTAACAATGCGAGGTGCAAGTAACAATGCTTCCACTGTTGTAACGTTGCGTGAAAGCGCAGAAAGCTTTCGATTGAGATCCAGAACAGTTAGATTTTTAACGATCGCAGTTTTCTAAATAGAAACAACACCATTCAACAATGCAGTGCCCAGTGACAGCACGCAGGCAGACCCCAGGTCTCTTGCGAGCTATGACGAGAGGACGACTGCTAAGCCCTGTTATGCAGGAAGCTATGAGAACAACCCCTCGATCCCTCGTACGAAGATCAGTGCGTAGGATGATATTCATCGAGGCGTATGAATCTTCGTGCAGTCTTCAGTTGTACAGGATTAAAGTTTTAGATATAGCAGAATTAGCAGCAGAGTATTATCTCTCGCATGGTGGTGATATTACTGGTATCACCGAGAGCCAGGATCTTACTATGTGGACAGAGCAAGAAGCATGCGATAGACTTCTTCAAATTTCAAGTGATGAGTTTCTTCAGCCAATACAAATTGTAGAGAAGCAGTTAGTAGTTACACAGAGAACATTTGGACGAAACAAACTAGTGGAGAAACGTTTAAATCTTAGGGAGTTGGATAAAAGATTTCACAGTCTTAGTTTCTGCAAGTTGACACACTGGTACATGAGAGAAATGTTACCAGCATACGGTACTTATAAGTTAAAGTATGTTGGAGTACTTGTTATGTACTTTTTCAAGTGTCCCGAGCAAGGTATTAGTAAGCAAAGAGCATATTGCGTGCAGGATGAAACAACAGGAAAGATTCGTTATTTTCCTATTAGGCATACAGCTCAAAAAAACAAACGTCGTTCGTATTCCCAAAAAGCCGACAAAATGCAATATGTGCGAGAGCAGAACTTGATAGCTTCAACACAAAAACTCAGAGAAACGAGTTGCAATGTAGAACTGTATGCAATGTCGTATAGCCCAATCGACCATTTCATTGGAAAATTTACCTCTGCGTTGAAATATTTTGGAACGAATGCTATCCACTCCAGAGAACGACAGCAGAGGAAGTTGAGTATAAATTCGGGAAAATGTGAGGCAAGCATTAAGAACAAATATCGTAAAAGAAGAGAATTCGAAAGATTGGATACTTTCATGCTAAAAGGCCTTGATAGAGAATCCGAGGACAAATATCAGGCAGACGATGAACTAGAACGTACAGGAATGTGGGATGCAATGACGAAAGAAAGAAAAGCTGATTGCAGAAGTGAAGAAGAAGACATCCCCATTCCAAACTACATAACTACCCAAACGGACTTCACAAAACGAGAGAAATTTTTCTTAGAATGTGACTACCTGAGCACAAACTTTAAAAGCATGAAAAAGACGGCACATAATTTAAATGTTACGGAGGAATTAGGATCTAAGGAAAGGTGGGATCTGGTGCAGAAATTGGATACTGAACACCAGAGTAAGGAGCCAAGACTGAAGAAGATAAGGGAAGCGGCGGCGGAACTGATCGGGGAGTCTGAAAGCATCAAAGACACGGTCACAATTTTTGGGAAGATAGTCGAAGATCAGTTTCACATGATTGGGGCAAAGATCGAAGAAAGCACCGAAGATGTGAGGTGGTCAGATCTTCCAGGCGATGAAGGGCTCAAGTGGAATTTTTCTAGACTCGAACACCAGAGAGACATTTCTGAACGCTCGCGAAGCTTTGTGGAGATACGCAAAGATCTGACATTATTTTACCACCCCAAGTCCGAAGGAGAAAAAAGAGATATGACAGTGCAGGCTGAAGATATTTCGCAAGATGACCTTTGGGACTTCTATACCTGGACCATAGGAACGCTCAGGAATATGGAGGACAGCGTAAATAAAGTTGAGGCCCATGAGATAACGCCCGGTGAAAAATTAAGAATAATGTACGACGTGCGAGACCAGTACTACAACGTTATAAAGAATGTTGTGTTGAAATTCAAGAAGGTCGCGTCGGACAAAGTGAAAGAAAAGGAACTTCTTTGTCGAAAAGTCAGTAAGCTTCTTGACGAGGCAGAAGAGGATTACAATGAAATAAGAACGCAAATAAACATCAGATACAAACAAAAACTGCTAGCAAAGAAAAAGCTTGAGGCTCAGAAACGTTCAAAGGTTAAGAGAGACTCATATGAGAGGCAGCAAGAAGTAAAGGATGGAAATTGTCCGAAAGATGACAAGCCTTGCAAGATAAGGGGAAACCCATTATACCGGAAGCATGATGACGCTCAGGTCGATGAGACATTTTTCATTGAATACAGTGATCTGAGCAAATACTTCCAAGGCATGAAGGAAAATGCGACCAACTTATATAGTACGGAGGAATTAAAATTGGATATGTTGCGGAAGTTCCACACTGACCACCGTAGTAATGAGCCAAGAATGAAAAAGATGAAGGAAGCGGCCGCGAAACTGATCAAGGAGTCTGCCACCATCACAGACACGGTGTCGGACAAAGTGGAAGAAAAGGAAATTCTTTGTCGAAAAGTCAAAAAGCTTCTTGACGAGGCAGAAGAGGATTATAATGAAATAAGAACGCAAATAAACAACAGATATAAACACAATCTTCTGGCAAAGAAAAGGCTTGAGGCTCAGAAACGTTCTAAGGTTAAGGGAGACTCATTAGAGAGGCAACAAGAAGTTAATGATGGAAATTGCCCGAAATATGACAAGTCTTGCAAAATAAGGGGAAACCTATTAGACCGAAAGCATGATGAAGCTCAGGTGGATGAGGCCTTTTCCGATGCGAAGAGGCACTCTTTTGATAGGCAGCAGGAAGTAGAGAATGAAAATAGCCCGAAAGATCACAAGACATGGAATAATATAAGGGAAAACCCATTAGACAGGATGCATGATGACGCTGAGGAAGAAGATACATTTTCCGATGCGAGGAGGTACTCTTTTGATAGGCAGCAGGAAGTAAAGGATGGAAAATGCCCGAGAGATCACAAGACATGGAATATAGACCGGAAGCATGATGACTCTCAGGCCGATGAGACATTTTTCATTGAATACAGTGCTCTGAGCGAATACTTCCAACGCATGAAGGAAAATGCGACCAACTTACATGGTACGGAGGAATTAAAATTGGATATATTGCGGAAGTTCCACACTGACCACCGTAGAAATGAGCCAAAAATGAAGAGGATGAAGGAAGCGGCCGCGATACTGATCAAGGAGTCTGCCACCATCACAGACACGGTGTCGGACAAAGTGGAAGAAAAGGAAATTCTTTGTCGAAAAGTCAAAAAGCTTCTTGACGAGGCAGAAGAGGATTATAATGAAATAAGAACGCAAATAAACAACAGATACAAACACAATCTTCTGGCAAAGAAAAGGCTTGAGGCTCAGAAACGTTCTAAGGTTAAGGGAGACTCATTAGAGAGGCAACAAGAAGTTAATGATGGAAATTGCCCGAAATATGACAAGTCTTGCAAAATAAGGGGAAACCTATTAGACCGAAAGCATGATGAAGCTCAGGTGGATGAGGTCTTTTCCGATGCGAAGAGGCACTCTTTTCATAGGCAGCAGGAAGTAGAGAATGAAAATAGCCCGAAGGATCACAAGACATGGAATATAAGGGAAAACCCATTAGACAGGATGCATGATGACGCTGAGGAAGAAGATACATTTTCCGATGCGAGGAGGTACTCTTTTGATAGGCAGCAGGAAGTAAAGGATGGAAAATGCCCGAGAGATCACAAGACATGGAATATAGACCGGAAGCATGATGACTCTCAGGCCGATGAGACATTTTTCATTGAATACAGTGATCTGAGCGAATACTTCCAACGCATGAAGGAAAATGCGACCAACTTACATGGTACGGAGGAATTACAATTGGATATATTGCGGAAGTTCCACACTGACCACCGTAGAAATGAGCCAAAAATGAAGAGGATGAAGGAAGCGGCCGCGATACTGATCAAGGAGTCTGCCACCATCACAGACACGGTGTCGGACAAAGTGGAAGAAAAGGAAATTCTTTGTCGAAAAGTCAAAAAGCTTCTTGACGAGGCAGAAGAGGATTATAATGAAATAAGAACGCAAATAAACAACAGATATAAACACAATCTTCTGGCAAAGAAAAGGCTTGAGGCTCAGAAACGTTCTAAGGTTAAGGGAGACTCATTAGAGAGGCAACAAGAAGTTAATGATGGAAATTGCCCGAAATATGACAAGTCTTGCAAAATAAGGGGAAACCTATTAGACCGAAAGCATGATGAAGCTCAGGTGGATGAGGCCTTTTCCGATGCGAAGAGGCACTCTTTTGATAGGCAGCAGGAAGTAGAGAATGAAAATAGCCCGAAAGATCACAAGACATGGAATATAAGGGAAAACCCATTAGACAGGATGCATGATGACGCTGAGGAAGAAGATACATTTTCCGATGCGAGGAGGTACTCTTTTGATAGGCAGCAGGAAGTAAAGGATGGAAAATGCCCGAGAGATCACAAGACATGGAATATAGACCGGAAGCATGATGACTCTCAGGCCGATGAGACATTTTTCATTGAATACAGTGATCTGAGCAAATACTTCCAACGCATGAAGGAAAATGCGACCAACTTACATGGTACGGAGGAATTAAAATTGGATATATTGCGGAAGTTCCACACTGACCACCGTAGTAATGAGCCAAGAATGAAGAAGATGAAGGAAGCGGCCGCGGAACTGATGAAGGAGTCTGCCACCATCACAGACACGGTGTCGGACAAAGTGGAAGAAAAGGAACTTCTTTGTCGAGAAGTCAAAAAGCTTCTTCACGAGGCAGAAGAGGATTATAATAAAATAAGAACGCAAATAAACATCAGATACAAACAAAAACTGCTAGCAAAGAAGAAGCTTGAGGCTCGAAAACGTTCAAAGGTGAAGACAGACTTATTGGAAACACATCAGGACACTTGCCTAAACGCAAAACCTTGCCAAGAAGAAGAATCTTTCAAGGAGGACCAAGATCCAGTGAAAGACGACCAACCAAACATTATTAGCAGATTTCTAAGACTGTTTTACATAATTAATAAAAACTAGAAGCGTGTATTAATATAGTTGATTTAAAATAAATTACAGTACAAATGCAGTATTAAAATGTTAATTCTATCAGTAATGAGCAAAACTTTTAAATTCAGTAATACCTTTGTTAGCTGATGTGATATAAATACTTAAAGTGTGTGGTTGGGTTTTTGTTCTTCAGGCAATTTCAGTTGCCTTATGGTGATTTTATGCCTCTTGAGTTAATCGCCATAATGATGATGATTGATGAACTGATGTAATAAAGAGTGCAAGTGAGTGGTGCTTTTGCATACTACGAGGGCACAACATTGGCCAGTCACTTGTCATTTATAGAAAAGCGAAACGCATTTTCAGAAGAGGTTATATTTCCTTACAACTTCGATTCATTTGCGCCACTAATGAGAACATTTAAAAAAGAGAAACAACTTAGTCTCCCAATTGTACCTCAATAAAAAGAAAAAATACCTATGTGAGAAAGACATAAACATTACTTTTAAATTTGGTTGGGTTAAATATTCTACAATAATTATGTTAAATTCCGTAGTAGTTTGCAAAACACTTCATTTTAAACAAATTCTCCTCTTTTGATTTTTAAATAAGATGGACAATGCCATGTCGAAGAATTGAAGAATATATAATATTTTAATGTCTAATTAATTTTGTATAAAAATTAATGGAAAATGAGTTGGAATTTCTAACAAATACTACTCCTTCGGTTTCTGTAAGATCCATAATTGAGCCATTTCACATGTCTTCCATACTTCCCTATCTCACCAATATCGACCGGTGGGGATACATGGTGCTTTTCATTCCACTTTAAACTGTGCATAAAAGTGTACTCAAAACTCAATTCAAACTCAAAGTCTGTTTTTAAAAGGGGAGACTTAAAAAATTTACATAGCGGCAAAAACCAAAAATTCTAGTCATATCTCGCGACTTGCAAAATTGCTACTTTCAATAGTTGGCCCCCCTCTTTCCCTTAAGACGTTCATACTAGATTTGCACAGCACAGTTAAAGCAACAAATAAATACAAATTACAATTTTACACACATAATTAATAAATCCAACAGGTGCCTGCAATCAACAGCACTATTGTACTAATTTACACAACATTAATATGCAATACACATGTGTTGACAAACACAAAAAACGACAGTTGATAAAATCACATGAAATGGATACTGCGCCGGCGCGATAACCTTTCGTGGCTGGTGGGAAGGGGAACGGTAGAGAGGAGACCATACAGTCAGTCGCAATGGAGGATTGGAGATTTCAACAACGTGCTACTTGTGTTTGCAGTTATTACGAAACGAAGTCTGTGACAGGAGAGCAGCAGACGACCATCCATTGGTCGGCAGGGACACGGGATTCGAACCCGGGACCTCTGGCGTAGTAGTGTAGTGTGCTAATCACTCCGCAACAGAGGCCGGTGAAAACTAGAAAGAAGATACAAGGAAAAGAAGTAGAGAAAAATAGTTACAAGAAAAATAGAGAGAGAAAGAAGAGTAAAGTAGGTAATCTCTTGTTATTCTAGGGCGGCAAGTGCCCCCCCCCCCCCACTTGATTCTCCCTGTGGGCAGCATTTTCATCTTTGAATCTCAGAGATCCATGCAATCCCAGGGTAATTGGTAGATGATTTATTTAATTAATAGATGATTTACATGAAGTTCATTAGAAAATAAATAGAGCAGAATAGACTATACCAGAACATTCATAGCCTTCAGTGAACTACCACATTTAAGATTAAACACGCCGATATCTCTGTTCTATTACTCCTTAATCAAATGTTTGAATTAGATATTACTGCAGCTAAAATCCTCGTATTAAGAGCTGCGAGAGTTTATGAAAATTGAACTCGAATATCCTCAAAATGCATATTAAATTTTGCATTCTAAAGTGCGAAAGGAAGCCAGTCAATATGAAAATTTCATGAATTATTGATGATGGTTATTTACGAGGAGGCATCGTAAAGATTTCGTTATCACCACGAACTAAATGAAACAGAAATTTTATTTCAAGTTGTAGTCGTCCAACATGTGTGTCGTACATTTAGAATTTACGTAGTAGTAGTAACGCATGTTTCAAAAAATGTTCTTCACAGCTTAGAAAAATTGTTAAATATGGTATACTTCTATTTTAAATCAGAAATGCAAACTATGACTCTTTAAATATAACTTATATAACACACACACACATTACCTTTTATGGTCGGCAGCTAGTGCGGCGGGAAATATAATCGCGTCTACAGGCAAACTGTGAGAAGTAAGTGGAACCGCTAGCTACGTAATGAAATAATCTCGTACAATTACATTAACAGTTACAATTGAAATAAGCATGTACACACAACGGCGTAA
Source organism: Lepisma saccharinum (assembly GCF_977018435.1). Lineage (NCBI taxonomy): Eukaryota > Metazoa > Arthropoda > Insecta > Zygentoma > Lepismatidae > Lepisma > Lepisma saccharinum. The sequence continues at coordinate 3,244,812 of NC_139248.1, read as the reverse complement.
GAAACAGTAGGCGAATTGTCCACCACCATTTTCATTCGGTCTGAATTACACAATGTGATGACAATGAATTGAAATAAAGACGTCAAAAAGCAGAGAACAATGCCTGCTTCCAACGAACATTGTTTCATTCCTTAAAACAACACAGGATGTAGAATAATAAAGTAGTGAAAATAGCGGTGGACAATTTGCCTACCATTATCTTTGCCGTTGACTGTACCCTGTTAAAAGAGGTGTTGGAAATGATGTCCTCCTGCATCCACACATTTACGGCATTTTGAAAGGAAATTTTCACTAATACGTATCAGTTCCTCTTCCGAAATCGCTTCAACTACTCTCCTGATATTTTCGTTCAATTATTTGTACTCTAATATCTGGCTTCAGGTTTAAAAGCTTGGTAACTCGCTACGCAGACATCATAAAAATGTATGTTTCTAATGCAAGGCCAACGGAGGGATTTTCGATTCTAGATTCTCCTCATTAAGCACACGCCCGTTTTACCCTTCGCTTCTTATCAAGAACATACCCCGATTACTTAAGTTTGATCACAAGTATCCGAACACTGTATCTGTGTGAAAAAGGAACATCTGGGAATTCCAACTTCCCTACAATAATTCGTAATCACGTAAGAGTCCTACATAAAAATAGATTGTTTCAAATTGTACGCATAGCGTGGCATTATTAGACTGTAGAAAAGAGCCAGTAATAGGCAAACTAACACAAAACAATCTAAAACATTTGTAAACACCTTAACACTTCACAAACACGTGCAAACCGGACACCAGCTAACTGGATACTGAAGCACTGACGCGTGCAGTGCCAAGGTCAGCGTACAGCTGTGGGTCTAAATGCCGGCAGATGCGATCTTACTTCCCGCCACGCTAGCAGCCGCTCCACGGACCCCTCGACCATAAAAGGCACTACACACACACACACACACACACACACACACACACACTGCTGGACAAAATAAACCGGACACTTGCATTTTTTTTTATGATAACGCAATGGGTCGATAAAAGCTCTGATTCGAAGGCTAACTAAATGTTGCAGAAACTGAATTAAGTACGAATGCATAAACAAAGTCCGAGCCTATGAATGGTGCATATGGTACTACATGATCTGCCGAACATTCTGTAATATACCTGCGAGCTGTCATTGCAATTCAGATGTCAAAATAAGGTGTCCGGTTTTCTTTGTCCAGCAGTATATATAAATATATACATATAAATAATCAACGGTTTCGGGCTTGCCCCCTCCCCCATCAAAAAAATCCTGGGTACGGGCCTGTGGGGAAGAGTGTGGTTTGTTTGTTTGAGTAGTGTAAGTACTTCAGAGAGGGAAGACAACGCGTGGAGAATGAACCGCATGATCGTCGGCCGCACACACCCGTTACCCAGGTAGACTTTCTTACAGATGCCAGAACAGTCACTGCAGATTATTACTCAGAACTCCTGACAACGGAAGTGAAGGAACAGATCCGATCCAAGCGGAAGGGGGGGGGGGAGCGGTTAGCCTTCCTTCAAAACAATGCACGGCCTCATACAGCCAAAACAACTATGGCAACCCTCAGCAAATTGAAATGGGACCTTCTGCCACACCCGCCATACAGTTCCGATTTCGCCCCAAGTGATTTCTACCTGTTTGGAAGGCTTAAATCAGACTTGGAAGGCATGCGGTTTGCAAAACTAAATATGCTGACCAAGGTAGAATTTATTTTATTTTAAAACATAAACTAAACGTAACGTTTCAACCTTTTAGCAAGGTCTTCTTCAGACTCTGTACCATGTACAAATGAAACAAGGTACAAAACAGGAGGATATATATATACACAGAAATCACTACCTCCAGGCACAAGAATATTTCATCTGGAAAGTGGTTGGTCTCTTTATCTCACGTTCTATTTCCTTATCCTTTCTTTCTTCATTTCTCTTCCTTCTTCTCTCCTCTTTCGCTCCTGTCCTTTTCCACTCTTTCTAATACCTTCTTCCATTCTTTGTTTATCTTCAGTCCCCCATTCCAGTTGATTGTGTCTTCTCCCCTTTCCTCTCTATTTCCTTGGCCTCCTTCAATTTTTTTTACTAGTACTCTCCTCTCCCTTCCTATCTGCTTGGCTTCATCCCACTCAATGCCATATCCTGTTTTATCCGGATTTCAAATTTTCGGATATCGGATATTCGGATTATCCGAATATCCGATATCCAGATATTCGAATTATCCGAATGTGTGAATTATCTGCAAAGTTCGTTCGTTTTACGGACTATCCGCGTATTTTTTTATTCGTCATGTTTGTATTTCACTGTACGGATTATCTACAAACCCTTCAGCAAATCTGTACTACCCGGATATCCGAATTATCCGTTGCATCCGAAACGGATATCGGATAATTTGAAATCCGGTTATCCGTTATCCGGACTTTGTGGACATCCTATTCTGTGGAAGAAGAGGTTAGGTTAGGTTGCAGGCACTAACCCTTTACGTCATAGAGTCTATCAAAAAAGATGCACACTTGTGTTTTAATGTTGTGGATCTGGTTCACCCTGTGTAGATAGTTACTACATCCTATGGTTATTACACAAAACGCCCGCATCGTAACCAATAACTGTCTCGAGGCAACCAGGCCGATCGCCATTGGCGGGAAATTACTTGTTGGCTTCATCGCACGCGTTAAGTGATTACGACACCTCTGCATGGAGCCACATCAGCTCCAAAATGGCGATCAACTGTTATAAAACGCCATCGCTTCGACTCTCGAACGACCGCTTCTCTGAAAACCAATATCGCTCCGTTTCGCCGCCATGTTTATCCCGCGCGAAGCCATTCAGAACTTTTTTTTTCTCTCGTCGCCTCCGAAGATCCTGCGATGGGTTAAATTTAAACTCGCACTCAACGGTTAGGGTAGGCCGCTTGCCAGCCGCGCTGCACAATGGGTCCCGTGATTGGTCCATTAAGTGTGTACAAGCGAGTATCGACAGCCATTTGCAGAGGGCGCTGGAGACTGGCTCGCGGTTCGAATGACCGGTAATTGCTCGGCGGGAGATCAAAGAGAAGATGTGTTTACGCGGAAAGATTTGCCTGGCCTTTTTAAGTACCTGTTAAAGCAATCGTTCTCCAATTGCAGTTGCCTAGGGGTAGCAGACAAGAGGGTGGAAGGGCACGATAAGAGGCAAGGGGTTGGGGAGGCTGTACCTTGGACATGGGCGTATGCAGACTAATTTATTTGGGGGTGCTATCTAAGCATGTATTTTTCTTAGGTAACAACTACATTTCATAATAATTTTCTGGACACGAGACTTTCGTCTAAACACATGCATTTCGCCTGTAAGGGAGAATTCACACCGAAGAGACACGCGACATGCGACAGGAGACACGTGTCGCTTGGAAGCCAACACTCAGTAATCAATGCAACCTTTCGAACCGAAGAGACACGGTAAGATGCACGTGTCGCTTACGTGTCTCTCGGACTGTGCCGTTTTCTCAATGCCGTGCATCTTGTTGCTTCAGTTTGTTTTTTGCGCATGCGCAGTGAATGCTTCACTCCAACGAGCTATATTTAGACTCTGGAAGATAGCCAAGCCGGGATCATATTTGAACCTCTAATTTGCTGATATAATAAAGTATCGATATGTACAATGTTTTAAGATTTAAACACAGCGTTCTTTTCGCTTTAACAAGTTTTTTGATACACTTATCGGCTGTAATTTGCAATCAAGATAGTGTAAAGACGCCGTGTTTTGGCCATTTACCTGACTGCTTATATTTGAAAAAGTGAGCTTATGGAGGCACTTTAGTCCAAAATATATTAGTCAACATGGTAAAAGTACTCTAGTGCATTGCTTCTCAACTGCTGGGCCGCGACCCGATACCGTGCTCTGGTATCAACTATACTGAGCTGCGAAAGGTTCCACTGAAAGTGGTTGACAACTATCATAATCCCAATATCATATTTGAGTTGTGAATTTTCGTTTTTTAAGTCCATTTTATCCACAAATAGACTAAACAGAACTGGATCTGCCCGGTGCCTCCACCGGTTATCGAACCCGGGATCACTTAATTACAAGGAGACGACGTTACCACTTTGTCTTCCAAATTTTTATATTTGTCAACAATCCTACACTTAATCAAACTATTATTGCTCTTTATGATTATGCTAGAATTTATTTATCAATATTTAATTTCATAGGTACATGTTCATTCATGCATAAAATTTTAAATACTGTAAAGATTTACGAGGAAAATTCTTCGGCTAAGGGCATTGACTTTAAAAAAATACCGTGAGATGGTTTCACGAAGGTTGAGAACCATTCCTCTAGTTTTTAGGTATTCGCTTTATTCAGGCTGAAAAGTCTAGCGTATATAGTTTGAGGTCAGAGCATACTATTATTTCTTAGTTTTCTCATGCACAACATGCCTCTCCCTAGTTTCAATAACTTGCACAAATTTTACAACGCAATTTACATGTCAGAATGTCTCTTGTTACTTTTTTTCTGGTGACTAATAAACTGATTAATGCAATTATATCGGTACCATCATGCAAACTGAGCAAAGAAACCAGTGTCGCTTGCCGTGTGTCGCGTGCATCTTGTCTCTTCGGTGTGAATTCTTCCTTACAGTACCATAAAAAGATAAAATTGTCCTGCAGTGTTGAAACCTCTCAAATGTTTCCTATAATAATGTCTATCGAACGACATTTACATATTAGGGAGATAGAACATTGAAAATTGTTGCTCCAGCAAACGCTAAAGGCATGGTGTAGTGGTTAGAGTTCTTGACTGAACTGTAAGCGGTCCCAGGTTCGATTCTCGCTAGGAGATGTCTATTTTTAAAGATCTTTCTCCGTTTATTAAACAAGAACATTGTAATAGTATTTAAAGTAACAGTGTAAAATTACCACTGTGTTCTCCATCTAGAACTTCCTAAAAAATAAACAAGTAAATGAGTTGATACACGTTCAGAAGGACATTTTTATGTGGAAAATAAAGGTTAGAAGAAAGCTCCAAGTACACGAGCAATCGAGACCACAGCTCGGAGCACGGATCGTTGCAGGCTTGATCACGTGGCTTCTGCACTCGTTGTTCATTTGTTTGAAATCACGGAGGTAGAAAGCCAGCAATACAGGATTAGGCCAGCAAGTTGTTGGTTGAAGTTCTTCTAATGTGTGGAAATGTATGTGTACGAGCATTTGAAAATGCTATGTGATTTCTATTGTGAAAAACAAGTGTTTAAAACGACGGGAAATCACGTGTCCTCAGTTTTATCTACTGATCGTTTTTGGCGCTGCAGTCGAAGTGCAATTCGAAAGACATTCACTTCCAGTCCACGACTTGAAGACCGCACTGCAAGACCATGCTCGGAGAATGCTCGCTTCAAGTACGGTCTTGGACACTGCCTGAAGTAAACAGTATCAAACTGTTTTGCAGAGACACAGCAGTGCATGTCAAATGAAACGAAATTCCGTACTTTTTTAACACTGATATTATTTTCATTATTTTAATCGTACTTTCTACATTTTTTATTTATGGGGGCACATTAGGGGATGTCCCGACACCTCCCGTGTGCAAACTTAGAGCTCCAACGTATGCAGTTCTTAAGATGTGGCCGGACACATTCTCAACTGATGAAGAAGTACAATGTTCTGCGTAAATTACGGCTGCTTGCAATCTTCATGTTTAAAGACAATATGCAAGTCATGTTTAGGAACTTTCCGGTATGAAATATGTTAAGACCGTAAAAAACATTGAACACTATTTCCAGTTAGTTACTCTGTCAAGCGACCCCAATACAATTGATTAATCTTGCAAAAATTCACACAGTTCCTCTGTTCTGGATCTGCTCGTTTTAAGACCAATCAAATAAATCAATAAATTCGCTTGACCTGGTTTCTTCAAAATCTGTTTAATTTATAACTACAAGTATATTTATATTCTTCTTTGTGTATAGTAGTCCTTGGAAATAAGACTTAAAGATGAAGCATATACACATTACAGCCTGTTTGGTTCATATTACATAAACGCACGGATGAGTGATGATATGATGAAGGGGCACTCACAAAAAAGCCCACACCCACACCCGGATTCGAACCTGACACCCCTGGCATCGTAGCGAGCTATGATAACGGAAGTCAGCAATAATGGTATGCAGCATATATTTATTTATTTACTTAATGATTCAGATAAGTACTAGCAGATATTTATTTATTCACTTAATGTTTCAGATAAGAACTAGCAGATATTTATTCATTTACTTAATGATTCAAATAAGTACTAGCAGATATTTATTTATTTACTTAATGATTCAAATAAGTACTAGCAGATATTTATTTATTCACTTAATGTTTCAGATAAGAACTAGCAGATATTTATTTATTTACTTAAAGATTCAGATAAGTACTAGCAGATATTTATTTATTTACTTAATGATTCAAATAAGTACTAGCAGATATTTATTTATTCACTTAATGTTTCAGATAAGAACTAGCAGATATTTATTTATTTACTTAAAGATTCAGGTAAGTACTAGCAGATATTTATTTATTTACTTAATGATTCAGATAAGTACTAGCAGATATTTATTTATTTACTTAATGATTCAGATAAGTACTAGCAGATATTATTTATTTACTTAATGATTCAGATAAGTACCAGATATTATTTATTTACTTAAAAAAAAAAAAAAAGGTAAAGTGTTCCCCTGTGCATAGCACCACGCCATGAAGGCGTATAGGGGGTGTGGGGGTAACGCCCCACACTTTCTTGATCCGGTCGTGAGTGGGGGTGATGTGATCAGCATCACGCCCCTGACCGCCTTTACCCCCCAGGGTTTCCCCCAGGTACCCATGTTATTCGACGCTGGGTAGGCGCCGGGGCCGCTTCCACCGTTAGAAAAGTTCCCGGATTTGAACCGGCCGGGGATCGAACCCGGGACCTTTAGCATGGTAGTCAGACGCGTTACCGACTGAGCCACCGCGGCCTATTTATTTACTTAATGATTCAAAAAAGTACTAGCATATATTTATTTACTTAATGATTCAGAAAAGTACTAGCAGATATTTATTTATTTACTTAATGATTCAGAAAAGTACTAGCAGATATTTATTTATTTACTTAATGATTTAGATATGTACTAGCAGATATTTATTTATTTACTTATTTTTTAAGATAAGTACTAGCAGATATTTATTTACTTAATGATTCAAATAAGTACTAGCAGATATTTATTTATTCACTTAATATTTCAGATAAGAACTAGCAGATATTTATTTATTTACTTAAAGATTCAGATAAGTACTAGCAGATATTTATTTATTTACTTAATGATTCAGATAAGTACTAGCAGATATTTATTTATTTACTTAATGATTCAGATAAGTACCAGATATTATTTATTTACTTAATGATTCAAAAAAGTACTAGCATATATTTATTTACTTAATGATTCAGAAAAGTACTAGCAGATATTTATTTATTTACTTAATGATTCAGAAAAGTACTAGCAGATATTTATTTATTCGTTTAATGTTTCAGATAAGTACTAGCAGATATTTATTTATTTACTTAATGATTTAGATATGTACTAGCAGATATTTATTTATTTACTTATTTTTTAAGATAAGTACTAGCAGATATTTATTTATTTACTTAATGATTCAGATATGTACTAGCAGATATTTATTTATTTACTTAATGATTCAGATAAGTACTAGCAGATATTTATTTATTTACTTAATGTTTCAGATAAGTACTAGCAGATATTTATTTATTTACTTAATGATTCAGATAAGTACTAGCAGATATTTATTTATTTACTTAATGTTTCAGATAAGTACTAGCAGATATTTATTTATTTACTTAATGTTTCAGATAAGTACTAGCAGATATTTATTTATTTACTTAATGATTCAGATAAGTACTAGCATATATTTATTTATTTACTTAATGTTTTAGATAGGTACTGAAAGACCAGTTCATACTGAAGCTGTAGCAACAGGAAAACAACAACAACTAAACAAAACAATACAAGATGGCACAGAAAATAATCAAGTTACACGTATATTCTTAACGAGTGTCGGAAATTGCGATTTGACAAGAAAATATCAATATTTGGAGCCAGTTTATTATATAAACGGAGAAGCTTATAGAAAAGAGACCGCTGTAGGAGGGATAGCCTTGTAGTGAGAGCTTTACGTTCTGGGTTGGTCGATTGGGTACTCGTAGAAGAAATTGACTGATTAGTAATTCGTTTTTAATTTGCCATTGATGATTTTATGCAAGAATTTTGATAGGGCAGAATAGAATCAATGAATTGGAGGAATTTTGCTATCTTGGAGGTCCTCCCGATGGCGTACTGGTAACGTCGTCGCCTTTAATGAAGGGGTCCCGGGTTCGATACTCGGTTCGGGTCCCACTTTAAACTGTAGGTCCAGTCCCGATTAGCCTATGTTTGCACAAAGTGAACTTCAAACAAACTCCAAGGAAGATGCAGGAAAAAAACACATGTAGGATAATGCAGGCAAAGGAAAGTTTTGCCAGAAGAAACAATTAGTAACCTGCAGGAACATAAGTAAAATATATGTAATTGCAATTCTGTGATGAGGTATGCACCTGTTGAAATCAACAAATAAGTATACTGAGACATACAAAAAGGGGAACTCCCAAAAATACCCTCTCCACCCGCATACATTCGGGGGTATGCGCTATTGTCCCGGTGCCTTAAATTATACCGCAACGTCAGTTACGCGAGATATTTACCGGATTCCACATTTTTCTTTGTTCTTTATCCTTTACTAGCTGATATACCCGGCGTTGCCCAGGTATATATTTATCCCAATCTTGTATTACACAGGAAAATAATGAATTCTAACTATACTGTAAAATAACTAATTTTAAATGTGATCGTGAATGTCACCAATTAGCTTAGCGACTCCGAAAATTATGGATTCGACACTAATCTAGGTCATTTGTGGCATTTTATTTTTCACCCCCTCTTTCCCCCCTCCCCCTCCCATGCCGATAGGTGATGAACTTGGAGTTGAACCGCATTGGGAGTGTCACGAAAACTATGGATTCCATTCGAAACACAGCCTGAATGTTAGACAACCCGAGAAACACTATCGTTGTGTGGATTGCATAGAGTCACGGATGTCTGTTTGTGCAGAATTTAATATGGGTGGTTCTCAATTATTTTTACATGTCACCCCTTCCCACCCCACCCCTAGGGGTGCCAGGGGTGTCTTACCCCCACAGTATTTATTTCAAGATTGCAAGTGATACGTGTACCAAGTTTGGTTGAAATTGCTCCAGGCGTTCGAGAGTTATGCCGGAACAAACAAATATACACACCCACACACACACACATATATCAATTTTTATATATATAGAAGATAGATAGATTTATAATCCAAGTAATCATATCAAGTAATCCAACTTGGTACGCCCACTTTGTGACCACCCTGTACATGATGGTATGATTTAATATCATACCAGAACGAGGATCAATGATTATTCGGTGTCCAGAATCATCATTGGTTTACATATAAAAGTGTTAGTAGGGTTAAGAATTTTGCATTTAGTCTTGGTTACTGCGTAATCGAAACTAAAGTTTGGAAGTATTCTTGTCTAAAGTTTATTAATCATTAGATCTTAAAGTTAGAGAGGACAAGTTAGCAAAATTAAGGTCAATAAGAGTATTGTGGATATGATATTAAATAAATGATACTAGTTTAGAGGTTGAAGGTTAATATAAAGTTACTAATGGGGTGTGATATGTATTGTACAAGCCTATATTAGTTGCTAATTTATAACTGTTCAAAGTTCTGCATTACAATGTTTGTAAAGGGTCTAGAAAGAAGTGTAGAGATAAGTGATTGCGAGGCGAATAAACATAAAAAGAAGGTGTCTTACTGGTATCGCAGTTGGAGAGTTTGGTACTGGAGGGCGTTAGTGTGAGAAGAACCTTCTGGAGGTCAGAGGAATGGGAATTCTTGAATACGTCAGGACAGAGTCTCGCAAAAAGTATTACGAGGTGTTACAAGTGTTATGTGAGACATGGAGAAATAAGGGAAACTTATTAACTGAACGAAGAATACTTAGAAGAAGAAAAATACATTGGCAACCCCAGAATGGAGTACAAAGCCGAAACCTCTCCATTGTTCAAGATTTCAACGCCAGATCTTCCACCCCAGCATGGGGTTAAGAAACCTTCCCAAAAAGGAGAAAATTCAGGGATCTCCGTCTTACAAAGCCTCGGGAGAGAGAAACTCATCCAAGATCAAACAAATCGCTCAACATGCGAATTGCGAAAGCTACAGCGGAAGACGGGAACAAGTGGAGAAACGCACAGAGTAAGAACATAATATAAACAAGTTCCCAGCTCCCTTCTGTAAATACTAAGGCTCAGAAAACAAAGAATAGGAGGACGTAAAGATGAAGTGAACACAGAGATGAAGGCGGGAGTAAAATTCTCTAATGTAAAGAAGATCTTGAGCAAGGATGAGCACTTCAGAAGAATAATAATTATCTGCTACTAGGCTATCCGCGACGATAGACTGGTTCGATGAATGAACAAAATGATTAAGAACTTTCATCCAATTTAAGGTTGGGGTAGTCTTTTATCCTCATCACTGAGGTTATATCCAGTGACGTGCGGTGACGTCGACACTTGGGGTAGCAGTCAGTGGCGTGCTCAAGGGGGGGGGGGGTTCGTGTGAGTCACACCCCTCCTCTCTTTAGGGCCAGTATTTCTTCAAAAAAGAAGAATGTCAATAACAGGAAAAGATTTTAAAATTATGAATGAGTACTAGAAAAAAGTACACGTAACCCCCACCCACATTCGAAAATAAAAAAACTATTTGATTTGACTCTAAGCCAGAGATCCTGGGTTCGAATCTCGGATTGGCCATTTGTGTTCTTTGTGTGTGTTCCTTCATCTATTTTGTTGTACCAAAGGTGGCGGAAAAGCGAAGTAAAATAAACCAATTTGAGCAATCAATCAATGATTTGATTTCATTTTTGTTACTTAGCGTCGCTTTTTTGTCACATTTGGTTAATTGTGAAGATGATACGATGAAACTGATGAAGGGACTAGCACAGGGAACGCCCATGCCCGGGTCGGGGTTCGAATCCGGAACGCCTGGTGTCGTAGCGCGCTGTGATAACCACTCCCCCGCGCTTGGTTGATTTGGTGACAGGAAACAAAACACAACACACTTTTTTGTAGTTTCTTCAATGATATTCATTTGACTTTTTGAGTTCTGAGATACATTTTTCATTCCAAATTATTTCATTATTCACTGCAACACATAGGACAAGAATGCGCACTCATCACGGATTCCGATCCTGGCCTGGATTGTTCATATGAGGTCCCTTGATCAATTTCATCATATCATCACTCAATCCTCATTTTCGCGATAACCAAATGTGGCAGAAAAGCGAAGTAAAATAAACCAAACCAACCACAATATGAACACGCGTTCTCTTGCCCAAATAAATACATCCGTATTTATGACTGTTACAGGCCAATATATTAGTATATTTAAATAAAACACTACTAAAACGAGAGTCAGAGAGAGCCTGAGCACATATTTGTAATTTAATCATTATATATTCCATATTTGAAAAACATTATTGTCTGCACATAACACGTTCCCATTTTATAAATAATAAAACTACATCCCATATTATACATACACACATATGCACAACGTGTAAAAGGTTGTGTAAATACAGAGAACATAAGTACTGCAGAAAATTTTACCCTGTGTTCTTTAGAGGATTTACAAAAAAAAATATGAGAAACCAATCCCCTATCTGTCCTATAGGAGATAGACTGGGGGACCTGAAAGCCTGGGCTTTCAACCATTGCAGCGGGGGGCGTGGGGGCAAGGGAAGTAGAGGTCGAAATCTTCCTTTTCCTTGGGCCGGCCGTTTCTACCTGGAAACTGGCCTGGCTGAAGAAGAGCGAGCTAGGGTATCCAGCCAGCTTTGCCCGCGGAGAACACCGATGGACGAGAAGCGCGTGGAAAAGAAAATGTTGCATATGAGCTGTGGTGGTTTAAACAAGACAATAAATATTGTGATTTGAATATAATTCGAGATGTGAGATTGATTGATCTATCTCTGCTAGACTAGCTACTCCTCAGTGCACGTCACTGGTTATATCAGTGGTTTAAATACTATCATCAAATACTAAAAAAAAAACTACTTTACACTGTCAATTAATAATCTTCAGAAACCAATATCTAAACTCTCTATACATCTAATTGTAAATATCTGTCCCATAGTCTATAATAATACTAGATGTCGGTCCCCGTGACGGAGTGGTTATCACATCGTGCTACAAAGCCATGGGTCCCGGGTTCGAATCCCGGTCTGAGCATGGTTGTTTGTGAATGACCATTCATCAATTTCGTCATATCATCACTCATCCTCATCTTCGTAATTAGCCAAAGGTGGCAGAAAAGCGAAGTAAAATAAACAAAATCAATCAATAAATACTAGATGTGTATGCATTGATACTTACAAATCATACACTGTCTGTTTCATATTAATATGTTAGCATCTTGCAGCGTTTAATTATGATTCTGATTGTAAAAAGGTAAAGATAAAGTGATAAAGCCATGAAGGCGTATAGGGGGTGTGGGGGTAACGCCCCACACTTTCTTGATCCGGTCGTGAGTGGGGGTGATGTGATCAGCATCACGCTCCTGACCGCCTTTACCCCCCAGGGTTTCCCCCAGGTACCCATGTTGTTCGACGCTGGGAGGGATGATTGTATACAACCTAATTACATAATTTTTGTATCATACTGTGTGTATAATAATCGTGTGTGTATATATATACGTGTAAGTATAGCATTGTATAACATATTTATATTTAACTTTCCATTTATATTATATTACCATCGTAATAAGATTTTTCTCTCTGATGGCAATATAAATAAATGAACTATAATCATGGCTCGACAGCCCTCGAAGGGCCTTGGCCTAATCTCCCGACTGCCAGTCTCCCTCCCATAATCCTACCAAGAGGCGTGGAGTTCTTCAATGGGTAATTGTGGTCAGCACGTCGAATCCCCAGCCGCTATAGGAGATATCCGCGACCGGGTTACGCTACTCAGTCGTAGCTCCCCAATTTCCTCACGATGGTGGGTTGCCACCGGTCCTATACGCAGGCCGAGAACCCAGAGACTGAACCCAGGCGGACTCGAACCCATGCCGTCCCACAGTCGGAGCCCAAAGCACAGTGTCACTATTAAACACTAACCTCTGAACCACGTAAGCCAATTAACAATTAACATTAACTACACTTTAACATCTTTCATCGCCGTTGTCTGTATAAAATTTAGGAGGCTAGTAGAGGTGTCCAAAAATGATAACATCAAAATACCAATATTCTCAATAAAAGGATATGTAGGCGCATTTTGTGGAGAAAACGGGGTACAACTGTCCTCCCCCTCCTCAACCCCAACACAGAGTAAAACAATGCAAAAAGCAAACTAATCCATTAAAATATCTGTGCTTTTGAAAAGACAGAAGTGAACGTCACTGAAAATTCTCCTTTGAAGCGAATTATTCATGTGTGGAAAATCAGAAGTGGATTCCTCCTTCCCGATTAAAGGTCTGAAATCCTGGATATGTTGAAACCATTTTGATGAAATGTCTATTTTTTCTCGTAACTTTGTATACTTTGGTATCTTGTTAAAATGTTTTTATGTGCTGATATTACAAGGTGTTCACCGAAATAACAAATCCAAAATTCTTGAATTTTCATGACCTCTTAACCTTTATTTATTCGGCCCCTACTTAGGTAAAGTTGGGAATTAACGGTTAAGAAAATATTTTTTTTATTTAATGAGAAACCCTTACCAAGAGGTCAGGTAAGATGAAAACTGAAGCTGTATTTAACAAGGGAAATTAGACTTTGCTTTATCTATTAATGCATCCTGAACTGCATTTGGCAGACTAGTAAGGTTCTGGCCAGCCAGTATAATCTTATGTGGGGCTCATGTGGTCAACCCTATATATTTGTATATATCAGCAGAGAACGGATTTATATGTAGTAAAAATGTGCTAAATATGGAAATACATATTTACTTATTTTCATCAAAGTATGAAGTTAAATATTGACTTCAAATTGTAAAAAAAATACATTTTAATAATATCAGACACTACACGAGCTACAAAAAATACAGTACACTTAAATTGACATTAATTGTAAAACAGTACAAAATTTGTTTTCATTTTCTATTTCCAAAACAATGAAAAACAAAACATTTCCCGTAAGTGTTCGAACGTGAATTTCCTTCTGTTGTCTCTTAAAATGGATTTACATTGACTGAAACTTTGATTTGATTTTGAATTTAAAATTTTGGGAGCGTCAGCACTTAGGCTATTTTTCTCCCGTCACATTATACGGGGGCCAGCCCCTTATCATTACAAATAACAACTCTAGCGTTGCATAACTAAAAATGTTAAAATGTTCTGACTTCTGTTAAAAGCTGAGGCCGTAAACGGGCACTCAGCACACACAAGGACAACAAACAGGACAACACACACAAAATTATACTGGCCATAGTGCCAGTCGCCAGAGCCTCGTTAGTCTTTAGTCCAGGGTGCACTACGTGGAAGTGAGGTTGACTTTTGGGCGCCTACGTGGAAGGTCACCCCTTACACCCCACATTGACTGAAACTGTTTTCAATATCGCAAGAATGGGAGCGTATTTCAAATTTGTCAGATATTCGCAAGATAATCACCCAGCTCTTTCGGTCACACGGGACATGTAGTTATTGCGCAAATATGGAGTATATGTTCAGAAATGTTCTGAAATATGGAAATAATATATAAAAATAACAAAAATATGAGCCAAAACCTAATATACTCGTATGTAAAAATATGGAATATAAAAACTTCATTTTTTGAGCCTACATGTCATGATGCGCAAAGATAATACAAAATATAACTGATTTCAGCTTCGTAGATAAATATGTATTTACAAATAAACCCGTTCCATGTTTATCACCATGCATCCTCACCTTCGCGATGAGCCGAAGGGGCAGAAAAGTGAAGAAAACTGAACTAAAACAGACAGTCATTGTGATAGCCAAAATTCTTGACCACTAGTTTAATTTCTTGACTTTTATTGATTTATTTATTTCTCCTTGACTTTCTTGACTGGCAGGCACTCTGTATTATGGATGAAAAGATTCTCTCGGACTATCGACCAGGTGAGTTATGGAAAGCATTCCAAGCTTTCGACAGCTAACGTCGATAGCCCGAGAGAAACTTTTCATCATTGGTCGCTAGGAAAGCTTCAAGACTTACCCTGTTGATCGATTGATTTAATTGGGTCATTTGACGCGCCGCAACCGAATTGCGCACACTTTAGATCCAGGATTGCGCACAAATCTCACTGATCTGTTTTGCGCACAGATCTTGACGAACGTTGCCACTTTGATAGCTTTAGTCTGTGCGCAAAACTGTTTTCTCCTTTAGACAACAAGAGAGAGAGAAATTAGAAACGAAATAGTAAATCTCTTAAGGATTAAATAAAAAATATAATTTTACCAGTAAATGTAGCAAGTCAAGATAGGTTAGGTTAGTTTAGGTTAGGCAAAACACAGCAAAAACACGTGTAAATCCACACACACACAAACAAACACAACAGAAGTGAGAACGGCTTGAGAACATTTTACATCTGACAACATCGCTTCATTTTTTTGTCCGTACATTGTGACAGCTTGTCAACGGCTTATCAGATACCACTGATAAAACCGGAAAAGTGTGCGCAATCCGGCTGTAGCCATTTGACGTTGCTTTTCTGATACTTTTGGCGTGGATGGAGACGAATGGATAAGATAATATGGATGACGGGGCAGTCACAAACACACATAGACAAGAAAACACTAGTCAGATGGAGATTGTGCTGGCTGTAAGTCCAGAGGCCAGAGACTCGTTTCAGTCTGCAAGAATACATTCTAACAAACTCTGGCGTTTAAGTGTACGGCAAACGGTGGAAGGAGATATGGGAAAAGAATGACATGTGCACAGAATCATTCATCTAGAGCAGCGGTTCTCAAACATTTTTCTCATTGTACCCTTCAGTCGTAACTACAGCGCCTTGAATAACGTAGTGTGGAAAACGACCCAAGAAACTGGTTCCCCGAGACGATGACAAGTAGATGGCAGTGCGATCGACCCCGGTGCTAATTTTGTTATGAAAGTAATGCGGCTTAGTTAGTTTTTGGAATATATTGTGTAGATTTGTTTCTCTAGAAAGGCGGTAAGTGAATTGATGGAAACAGTTATATTTGTTGAGTGATTTGCAGTCACGAAATGGCATTAATTTGGAAAGAAAAGTAAAATAAAATTAATAAATAAATAGCATGCGTAACACAAGAAGAAACATCGTAATGTGATTCCGGACGTCAGGTCTTGGACTGTGTATTAGAGTTTATTTTTCTATGTTATTAGAATATAAATAGTATCCTGAGAGATATTTCATAC
This sequence comes from Lepisma saccharinum, assembly GCF_977018435.1. Classification (NCBI taxonomy): domain Eukaryota; kingdom Metazoa; phylum Arthropoda; class Insecta; order Zygentoma; family Lepismatidae; genus Lepisma; species Lepisma saccharinum. The sequence goes on along the minus strand of NC_139248.1, from coordinate 3,228,316 downwards.
CGAGGCGACAAACCACAAATGTCGCTTGAAAGCGAGCAGTCGGAAATCAATGCAGCCTTTCGAACCGTAGGGACAAAAGCTCTGACTGCACCGTTTCCTCAAGGAGATTTTACACCAAAGCGACACGCGACAAACGATACGAGGATTTCACACCAAAGCGACACAGGTCATTCGGTCCAAGGCAACTTTCATACCGAAGTGTAACATGTTGCTTGGAAAGGAGCCAATCAAGAGCAACATTTCACATCGTAGCGGCATGACAGGAAGCACAGGCCATCGTTCGGTTGGTGAAATCCTCAAGCGATAAGTGTCGCGTGGCGCTTGTCGCTTTGGTGCGCAATCTCACTAAACAAGACACTCATTGCATCGCGTATGCGCGAACAACAAATCACGGCAACATGTTGCAAGCTATTGAGGAAATGGCCCAGTTTGAGCGACGCAGAAGCGACAAAGCGACACGTGTGGCTTATCGTGTCGCCTAGATCTGTTGTTGTATTGTGCGGTTTATCGTGTCGCCTATCTGTTGTTCGCAAGCAACGCTTGCTAATAGACTGAAGGCACCATGTCGCTTGTCACTTAGTTGGGAACTCCCCCTGTAGCGCGTCGCTTCGGTCTCAGCACCCTTCCTTTAAGGAGCTTTCCGACCAAAGTAACAAGTAGCACGCGAATACGCCATATGAACGTGTCGTTTGCTGTTTGGACCCTCATGTGCAATGAATGCTATTTTACAGTCTGGAAGTGTGTGTCACTTGTGTGACAGTGTGAACATCCCGTGTCGCTTGTCCCATTGGTTTGAAAGTTGCCTTACACTCATGTCGATGGCACTAAGAAAGTTTTGTGGGGTTTCCCCTTGTCGTTTCATGCAATCATCATTATCATCATCGCCGCGATTAGTTTAAAGCGGAAGAAAAGAGACAGTAAATATCAAAAATACAAATGCTTCAGTGTGTATACCTTTAAAAGAAATGATGATGATGATAAGAATAATGAACCTAATTCATACACAAAAATTTAGTTGCTAAGAACATTCCACGCGTATTTTTTCTCCCGTATTATTAACAAAAGTATGACGATAACAGGACGTGGTCGACTGTCTAGAATGTTCGTTAATATCTTCGCGACCACTGTACCAAATATCATAGCAATTATCACATTCATAGAAATGCTTCATGTAAAAGAATCAGACGTTGCAGCGAAAACTCCATTTACTTCCATTATAAGCAGTCGAACACGAAGCACCGGTGTCAACACCAGCGCCTCTAGCGGATCATTTTCGAGTGGAACCAGCCTGAGAGCGCAGAAGCATGCCGTTTTCCACACTACGTTATTCTAGGCGCTGTAGTCGTAACTAAACATCTGGTGTATCTCCGAATAAGTGTGTTTTGGCATTTTCTTTCGTCTGCCTAATTGGTGGGGGCATTTCTGGTATGTTGGAGGCGTGTATCTGCAATTGAGCAAAATGGCATTCGGGCTGTATAAGGTAAGATGGTAGACAAATAAACATTAGAATACTACGTTTATTATAACGAGGGTTGGGGAATAAGTCATGGCAACCCAGTAATAATTCGACAATCGAAGGATGTATTAAAAATTTGTTATATAGAACTGAAAGAGTATCCATTATGGATATTTTGTTGGTAGGAATCATGAAAGAAAACCCAAGCAACCCCGTGACATACACATGTATTAATGTACAAGTTACAAAAATCTGTCTGACCCTGTGACATACACATGTGCACATGTTACAAAAACTTGTCTAATTACGTATGACAAACCTTCGAAATAATCTCCCGCATTGTCCACAGCACGCTGGGCAGTAGGTCCCGTACACGAGCTGCCTTATGCCTTATGTGCCTTGCATTTTCGTGGAGTAGATCTGGACGCTTCTCCCTAAGGGCACGTCGTAGATGTCGCTGCAGGAACTCTTCCACATCGATGGCAGCGTGCTGTGGACAATGCGGGAGATTATTTCGAAGGTTTGTCATACGTAATTAGACAAGTTTTTGTAACATGTGCACATGTGTATGTCACAGGGTTGCTTGGGTTTTCTATCATGATTCGTACCAACAAAATATCCATAATAGATACTCTTTCAGTTGTATACAACAAATTTTTAATACATCCTTTGATTGTCGAATTATTACTGGGTTGCCATGACTTACTCCCCAACCCTCGTATATTTGGTGTTCCTACGTTTACAATCTTTATGAAAAGTTACAAAAATAAAAATGTGAAACACATGCTAAGAAGTTTAATTTTAATATAATTTTCCAGAGTTGTTGAAAAAAGGAAAGAACACAAATAAGTTTGTAAACAAACTGTCAAGCATAATTTTGGAGTTCTTATTGCAAATCCTCAGAGTTTCTAGTGAGAAGGATGTGCCTTTCTTGACGTGTGGTTGTGAAACTTTCAAGCGGAGATTCGGCACCAACGAATTCGAACGAGTATTTTATTTCAAAACATATGAAACAAAGATAAGTGTGTCAGTGACAAAATCAGCCTTATTTTCCTCTCCAGTGTTAAAGCTATGAAATCTGCTCTACACACCTACAGCGAAAATGTTGTCGTGTGGGTTTTCTCGACATTTCCCTTCCAAGCTGATCGCGTACACCCTTCAAGTCGTTCATGTACCCCTGGGAGTACGTGTACCACAGTTTGAGAAACACTGAGTGACTGACCAAAAAAAAAACCGGAACACTTCCTATTTAACGAACAGTTGTTCCTTCCAACGTAACAATGTAGAGCGTTTGCGTGTATCCACTATCCACATGTATATCAATGCACAAGAGAAGAATAAGGTATAGCTTTCTAGTGGCATTAGGGTGCGAAATTGCTGAAAACGTGTGTGTTTGGGGGGGGGGGCAGATCTTAATTCACACACACACATATATTTGTATGAATCAGGTTCTAAATTCAAGTACTTAGGTGTAATACTAACAAATTAAAATTATATTAAAAAGGAAATAAAGAGCAGAGTGAATTCAGGAAAAGCGTGTTACTTTTCTCTTCATAAACTTTTATCGTCTCGTGTAATATCTAAGAAACTTAAGGTTAAAATATACAAAACAGTAATTTTGCCTGTAGTATTGTATGGATATGAAACTTGGTCCCTTACATTAAAAGAGGAACATAAATTAAGAATATTCGAAAATAAAAATCCTTATGAAAATATTTGGACCTAAAAGAGATGAGGAGACAGGTGAGTGGAGAAGGTTACATATTCATGTCTAGATATTATTAGAATCATTAAATCAAGAAGACTTAGGTGGGCAGGCCATGTGGCACGAATGGGGAAAGAAGAGTTTACAGGATTCTTGTTGAGAAACTTGATGGTAAGAGACCTGCAGGAAGGTCAAGACAAAGATGGAGGGATAACTTTGAAATGGACCTAAAAAAATTGGTAAGAGTGGAAAAGATTGATCTTGCCCAGATCGGGACAGATGGAAGGCTTGTGTTGCTGCAGCCACAAACCTTCTGGTTTAAGAAGGCGAGAGAGTGAGTGAGTTAGAAACTTACGCACGTTGCAGACAATTTATTTGATATTGAATCTGTATCTTCTTGGGTTATATGGGACAATGGTGTTGTATCAAGTCCATTTTGTACTGTATTTCAAATAGACTAAGATCGAAACATTGAAAAATGCCTTCTCCCCCACACAATTTTACTTTCAGCACATTGTTCTAAAACGCGATTCGTGAAGTAATTATCTTGGGATTCGAACCCTTAATAAGCTTAGCACGTTACGGTAACACCTACGTCACTGATTGGGGTCGATATCAAAATTTATCGCCACGTAAGAAATATGGAGACTCGGTACCAGACGAAGCAAAGAGAATATGTAGTTTGTAACAGAAAATTTGTTCACTCTCTAAGCTTCTATGTGCATATGCATAGGTGGAAAGATACTCCTCCCCATTTTTACACGTTTTAAATATTTTTATGGAAATATACGTAGCTTGGTCCCAGTGGCGGTTCGATGTTCTCTCTCTCCCCCAAGTTTTACATTCCTAAATTCAATCCTAATTGGAGAAATAATTTTTTATCTCACTTGAGGAAACATTCTCTAAAACCATTATTTCCTTATAATGCAGTGGTATTCAAACTGTGAGGCGCGTCTTCCTGGGGAGGCGCGAAAACTTCCGCAAAAGTATTTATTTTTTCTGAAAGTTTAAAATGTGTTAATAAACTTCTATTTCTTCTTCTATATCGTATCAATCCATAAGATTATATTTTATTTAAAGCCTCTCTGATGCTTCATGTTGACCAGGGCATTCACTTGTTTACTTCAGTTGTCTCAACCTCTGTGGTATGTAAATAATGTACAGTGTTGTGCTTTGCAAACTTCCTGATGTATTCAGGATATAGGAAGTTCCATCAGTTTTATAGAGTCAGCTGTTTGCAATAGAGGTAGTAAAAATCACGATTCGGCATGGAGGAAGGTCTCCATGGCCTGAGTGATATAGAGGTGAGACAGACGGAGAAGGGACTGACTTTTGATTTGGATTGAGGAGAGAGAGGAGCTTGGAGAAAGGAGTTGAGGGAAAGTAAGGAGAGTCCTGGTCAACGAGCAAGGACGCCTAGAGAGCTGTTAGTTTTATTTTATTCGACGTTACTTTGTATCAATCATCACTCTTCAGATAGACAGGTAATTATCATAACCCAGCCATGATTCAGGTTCAAAGGTTCATAATACCCAATGAGTGACCATTGTCTTTTCTAATTGTTAAGCTGTTTAGTTTTAGTTGTGCCTTTCGCACTGCCAAGCGTTTAACTTGTCATGTTAATGACGAGTGCTCTCATCATTGAGGATGAAGGATGAATAAGTTACATCACCCATTAATTAATCATGGGAATGACTGGTTCTGATCTCCATCATTCTGTATAATGATTAGAGCTAGGAATTTTAGGTGCTGCACCTTAAATTTTTTTGTGTAAAAATGGGTAAAAAAGTGACTCATCCCCAAAATAAGCATGTATTGAACTCTACTCATGATGTTTCGGTTGCACCTTTTTGCACCTTTTTCACAATCTCAGAACCTTTTGCACCTTTTTCACAATCTCAGAACCTTTTGCACCTTTTCGCCCTTTTTGAATCTTTATCATTTCTTTTAAATACAACTCGCGCGCTGTTTAACCCCACCCACATTCGAGGCACGGCTTCTTGGCACGCGATTCTTGTTTACCGCACAAAAATGAATCGGCTTTCTTCAGTTCTTGGACGTTAATGTAGTAAGCGCACGGACTTTAAACAGTGCCAACAATGACACGTTACAATTGCTAGAAGTTGTGCTCTTTTTGTCCTATGCTGTACTGTTTACGAATTGTTGTAGGAAAGCTGTTTTGTTTTTGTTTCCTTCTCCCGTCTCAGCTAGCAAGGTAACTGCAGTCTGTGATCGACTGATCGATGCATCAGATTTGCTTGTTCACCATGCCAAAACATACAGTAAATGTTGGGAAACTGCAGGACATTGTTAAACAGTTTAGCGGTGACGGCATTCAGAGTGATGGATCTGTTCTGAGGTGTGATGTGTGTGATATTCCTATTGTTGTAGATGACAAACACCAACGCACTTGGGTTGTGCAGCATCTACAAAGTGGGAAGAACGTCAGGAATAAAGAACTACGAGATGGTAAAGGTGGGAGGCGACAGCAATTCATTGGTGAGGCACTTGCATCTTCGAGTTCCGGAAATACAAATGAATTTTTCAGTGAGGCAGCAAGGACAATTATAGCGTGTGGAATATCTCTTTCGAAACTTAACAATCCTGTCATGAAATCATATTTGCAAAAATATACTGGGAAGTCAGTTCCAGATGAGAGCACCTTAAGGAAATCTTACCTTCAACCTCTTTATGAAGCTAAAATCTCGCAGATCAGGCAAGTAGTAGCTGACCATCCAGTCTATTTCATACTAGATGAAGCCACAGATAGACAAAACAGGTACATTTTGAACATTTTAGTAGCACCTCTCAATGGACATCAAGTGAAACCCATGCTTTTAAAAACTTATTTTCTCGGAAAAACAGATAATGCAAGTGTAATGCAAAGTTTCAATGATGCATGTTTTGTATTGTGGCCAGAGGGCGTAAAATATGATAGTGTGTGGTTAGTTCTTCAACCAAGCATCTTACATGTTAGCTGCATTTATTCTTCTAATCTGAAGAATATGTATCCTAACTTAAAACATGTGACCTGCATTGTTCATGATTTGCATCGAGTTTGTGAAGCTCTTAAAGATGAATATACATATGTGAACGAATTTGTTTCTAGCATTAAGAAAATACTGAAAAAGGCTCCTTCTAGAATACAGATGTACGTAGAAATTACGAAACTCCCTCTCCCATCCTCACTAGATGGGGTACATGGTTAAAAGCTGCAGTGTTTATTTGCAATCATTTCCAAACAATATCGAAATTTTTAGATGCTTTGCCTAGTGATTCCTCAGCTGTAGAAAAAGCCAAAAAACTTGCACTTAAAACAGGAATTGCAAGATGAACTCTATATTGCACATGGCTTCTCTTTCCTTACTACTGCAATCACAAAACTGGAGGAGCAGTGGGCTGTTTTGATGGCTGTGCAACGAGAGCTGCAAGGGGTCGGGAAAGAGAAGTTAGAACAAAGTTTAGCCAAAAACCCTGATGTTCAAGAAGTCGCAACCAACAAGGATGTGGATTACCAGTTGAAAACGAAATACGCATCACTTGTATCTGCATAGTGACCGCAGATGTAGCCTCACTCAGAAGAACATAGAAATTTTGAATGTAATCTATTTTAACAATTTTCTAGATGACTAATTCTAAGCAAGTAAGAAGAAGCATGTTTTCCTTTATGTTGCTTTCTAATGTATCAGATAATTTTCTTTGCTTAGTTATAGTAAACAATTCAAAACCAGAGAATATTCTATGTGTTTATCCAGACAAGTTTAATCATATTTGTATGCACTGCTCACAATAAATTTTACATCTGAAAATTAGCACCTATTTTAGCACCTTTTTTGTACAAAAATTGGCACCTTTTTTGCACCTTTATTGGCAAATTTTTGCACCTAAAATTCCTAGCTCTGATAATGATACGATATTACTGCAACTCGCGTTGCTCGTCCATGGGTAATGTCATGTCTCGTGTTTTTTAACTCAGACAGAAACTGCACTCGTACTGTACCATATAGAAGAAAGCCATGATAATGCTGAAAACCTAATTGATAGTGCCTTTGTACAGCATTCTGAATGTATCTCTACAAGGTACAAGAGAATCCTGCACACATTGGACAAGATATCAGAATTGAAAAGGAAGTTGCTGCTTTGTGAGAGGAAGATTAAAGATGAAAGCATTGGTGATTGCTTTTGTATACTCCTGTTCACATAAAATGGGACGCTTTAAAGGGTTGGACAGTTGAAGAATGTGCCACTGAACAGGAGTATACATTGAGCATGCTGTTAGAACATACAGGACTAGGATTAAATAAGGAAATCCAAACATTGCTGGCTGTTTTTAACACCTAATATCCAGCATTTCTTATTGTCTGCATTTATCCCTTTTTCTCATGAATATCATATCGCTGACACCAGCATATTAACATTAAAATGAAAGTACACCACATATTTTTATACGCCAGTGGTAACGGGTTCGAATCCCGGTCTGGGCGTCTTGTGAGTGTCCATTCATCAATTTCAACATATCATCACTCATCCCCATCTTCGCAATTAGCCAAAAGTGGCAGAGAAGCCAAGTAAAATAAACTAAATCAAATCATTACTTGTATGTGTACTAACAGTAAATAAACACATGATTGTGTTTAGCTTTCATGGCCATATTACATGTATCTATATATTGCAGATTTTGGCAATAACATTTGAAAACCCATCAAGTCAAGCCAGTTTAAGTCCACTTTATACTCAGGTAGGTCAATTGGGAATGGACCTACAGGTTAAAGTGGGATATGAACCGATATGTGCCTCGACCGGGGGATCGAACAAGGTACCTATTGATAACAAGGCGACAGCGATACCAGTACACTTTAGGAGGGGGGCTTATTATTCATCAATAATTTTGCTGTAAAAAATAAAATCATTATATTGCAGGGTTTTTACTGATCACGTGGTAATCCAGTAATCGAAACTGTGAAGCGGGCACTTGATATTTATGATATGTACTGTGTTCTCTTTTAATAGATACGTTTAAATATCACATTCGCTGTTATTATTAAAATGAAACTTTCCAAATATGTAAAAATATGACGAGTTCTGAAATTCTCACCGCCCTTTACGTTTCCTTCAACACATTCATAGCAAGGGTCGCTGACATCAGGGCGCTAACCGCTAGACCAACACAAGCAGCGTCTAAATGTAAAAATAGATAACGGCTTTCACTCAGTGCCGGCGATTAGGGGGGGCGAGGGGAGGGCATATGCCCCCCACTTTTTACCACTTTGGCCACCACACGATGCTAAACCTTATATACCAAGGGAAAATATACTGTCCTTGCCCCACCCCCCCCCCCCAAGTTTTGGAACCCATTCGCCGCCACTGCTTACACTTGTATGTATATAATATTGCTGATTCTACGCGAGAAGTGTGTCCATTGTCCCAATTTCCGGCAGACATTTTCCTGTGCCCCGCCCCTCCCGGATACTCACGGCAGCCAATGAGGCTTTAAGAAACTTGACGTGTGTTAGCGGTAAACTGTGGATACAACTTATGAAGTAACCCTTTTCACCGATACAATTGCTAAGCACCCCATCTTGTGGCTCTTATACGTACTGAGGTTAGATCATTGTGATAATGTGTTGGTAGTCATGTTCACTGTATGTACGCGATCGTTTGTGTTTTATTTTATGGCGATTTTTTATATTTTTAGATTAATCGCGGCGATGTGGATGGATTGATGAGCCGGCTGAGGGAACAAACATAAAGAAACAACAATTCGCTTTATACAGTAGCGGCGTTTTGGTACCAAAACAAGGGGAGGGGAAGGACAGTTTACCTTTTCTTTGTAAACAAGGCATAGCATTAAGAGGGCGTAGTGTGAGAGCAAAAAGCTGCAAAAAGTGGGGGGCAACTTCCACCTTCTAATTGCCGCCACTAATTTTATAGAATTCTGTCCCAAAACGAAATTTAATTGGTTTGTTTTACTTCATTTCTCTGCCACATTTTGCTAATCGCGAAGATGAGGATGAATGGTGGTAAGCTGATATGGATGAAGGTCAATCACAAACATATAAGGACAACAAAACACGCTCCACACAGAGGATTATCCTGGTTGCAGCTACAGGCGTCAGAACTTCGTTAGACTGTAAAATTCAGTCCAGAGTGTACTGTGTGGAAGGGAGATTGACGCCCCTCTCCCAAGACCCAATTAGGAGTAATCAGTATGGGGGTAGTGATGTATAGAGGATCCTGGTGATGGAAGTGTGATCAGAGGGTGAGAATCGAACTCGTAACCTCTTGATTACTAGACCGTGGGGAGTAAAGATGGTTTTGCAGGCAATGGAAAGAGCGAAACGAAAATACGTTTGGATTTCGGTTTTAGCCCACAAAAGGTCAATTAACTGTCTTGTGGCATTAACCGTAAAGGTACTGGGGTACAGGGGCGCCGAGCTTATGTAACCCGAATCTTAAAGGCAGATACGTGTAGTTAAGTGTACCGCAGTAGAGAAAGGCTGCATGCAGAAAAGAGAATAGGATTGTGGGTACTCACCCCTTGTCAATTCGTTGCGAAGGGTCACAGGATCACTCTCTCGTACGAGACCACCTCTCCAGCTTGCCGTGTGCGATCGCGACCTGTCCCTAAGTCACCGTGAACCGGGTCCATTGTACCATTCGGTCCTTGTCGCTTTTCGGTTTCACCCACTCGGCTCAGAAATCGACGGCCATGTTCCGCCGTGGGCCGGACCCCGCGCTATGACAATGTTTGGAGTAAAAGTGGTGAAATTTCTGTCGCACCAAAGAGCACTGTGTTACGAGCACACCACCGTTCTGAACACCACACTCGTATCCTTCCCCACCATGGAAATCCGTGGGATTTACGCCGGTCGATCGCTCCAGAATGGTCCAGAGATGCTGGAAGATAGAAGGGGGGATGCTGCTAGACCTTAGAGACTGGAAGAGGGGAGAGGGTGGTTGGTGATACTACTCTATAAGACAAGACGGTAGCACACTGTGGCTTATCATGCAGTCCCACCCATGACACCAAATAGTTCACACGTGTCGAGACGAGGGTAGTTCGGCTTTAGCGCAGGACCAACATCCGAACCAAGGGAGGGGCGAGCATCTGGGAAAAGTCGATATTCGCTCGGTTCCCACTGCGGGTTGCGATCGTCGCTTGTTCTCACGCCGTGTCTATCCGTGCGATGGCGCTGCTGCGAAAAAAACACGCTCAAAATCTCATTCCTAATCGTTCTGGCGATACTTAACCAACAACCTTGCTTTCACTGATTCGTTGTTTGACAACCGAGCACCAAAACACGCCCAAAAGTTAATAAGAATTGTCAGTAACTACAAGAAAACACTAAGTAAGTCACAATTATTGTTACATGTATGTGTTTGTGTTTGCTAAAAAAAGAGGCAGTCACTAAATTGGAGTTGTCGATTAGCCTAAACAACTATTCTACAAATATTCTCTCACAACTCGCAGGACACTTATGGACTAAACTACGATGTAAAAACACAACACTATTACTGTGGCCCCTTTTCGGGAGGGGAAGGGGGCAAAGCACGTAACGGTCGTTGTTTGAATCAGCGCGAGATGGCAGCACAGTAAAAAACAGCGGTTTTTCGCACCAAATTTCTCAGCGTTGATCTAGGAATATCTGCTATTCGTTGCATAAACTTCTATTTAACGTAAAGCTTCTAGACGATCTATTTTTGTTCTTGAGCACTTGACGTTTATCGCGAAACGTCTATGAGTTGAAAGAAAGTTGTAGGTGGAAGATGGAGAACCGATGATGGGTACCCGATGATCAAACCGCGCACATGGAGGAAACTCGTGTTACACTCTGGACCACTCTCCCGTCACTGGCGCGAGCATCTCGCGAGATATTCTCCATCCCAAGGCTTCCTTTCCATTCAACATTTCTTGTGTTCTCCTTCCCCCACTCTCTTCGAACCCTGCCCTACGCTTGACCCTACACCCGCAACTCCTACCACTGAAATGGGAACCGCCTGAAACCCGACGATCTCCCGAGTTTGCAGATCTGGGTGAGTTCATTTATGCCGAAACGCGGGGGAGGGAGCCCGCATAGTAGCGTGGTCTAGCGTAATGCACACGGATTTCAACCCCCGTAATCTTCCCTCTGAAAGAAACTGCCAAGAACGTACATTCGTCAATAATGAAAGGTCCACACAGGGGGGCGTTGATAGGATCATTACTTGGGGCAAACGTGAAAGATATTAACAATCATCATTACAAATCATCCCTCTTACTTATACGCAGATTTTTATTTTGATAAATTTACGCTCCTATTCTACCTCTTGAGTTACTCAACGACGATGATTTGATTGAGGTTATTTTATGTTGCTTTTCTTTCACGCTACGCGACGATGGAGAAAAATGATAAGACGAGATGGATGAGTTTGTTTCAGTTTATGAACAGGAAGGCTAATCGCGACTGGACAAACTGATCTATACGTTAATTTATTGACAGTATAATACTAAAATGGCTAAATTTGGAACCTAATTTACGCTCGTTGGGCTAAAAAGCTCCTTGGAGCATTTCAAACTTTTAGGAGTCAACCGAGCGTGCAAAAGAACCAGATCTGGTTCCAAAACGAAGCAAATCGGTAACAGTGCTCAAGTCAAGACTCGGTATGGTTGATTCGTCACCGACCATGCCAACCAATGAGGATTAAGCACAACGTCACCCAGTAGTACCACTTCATTTGTGAGCAGAGTGTTATAACTAGAGACCGGATTTTAAAGGGAAAAAGTTTACTCTAAAGAGAGGTGTCCCGACAGAACGTACCAGAGACAAAACGTACAACCTGGGTTTTCGCGACGAAACGTACCACTCAGATAAACACCTACCTTCAAGATATTTACTCCGCGACAAAACGTACCACTTCAAGGAAAACGCTTGAACTTAAAATCAAAAGAGAATAAAGTGGTTAGTGGCCCGTCGAGTGATCACGTTTGTGGAGTCCCGAATGATGCTCAGTTAGATGTGAAGAAGCGTGTGCAAGAGGCGAAGAAAAGGATTCGAGAGGAAGACACGCCTATTACCAATTACACGACAAAGGTTAGGTTAGGCTAGGTTAGGTTAGGTTAGAACTGACATAACTAAAACGAAAATCGAAAAAAGACGAAAAGATAAAACAAAAGAAAAAATGTGGACTCATTAGAAGACCCTTCGCAGGTAGCCGGTCAGGTGGTAGGTACGTTTTTTCGCTGGTACGTACGGTTGCGTAATCCTCAAGAGGACCAAAAAAATTGAAAATTATTGCCAAGAAAAGGACATGAAAAATGACTACGGTTTATCAGTTTAAAGGTTGGCCGCGGTGGCTGAGTCGGTAACGCGTCTGACTACCATGCTAAAGGTCCCGGGTTCGATCCCCGGCCGGTTCAAATCCGGGAACTTTTCTAACGATCGAAGCGGCCCCGGCGCCCACCCAGCGTCGAATAACATGGGTACCTGGGGGAAACCTTGGGGGGTAAAGGCGGTCAGGGGCGTGATGCTGATCACATCACCCCCACTCACGACCGGATCGAGAAAGTGTGGGGCGTTACCCCCACACCCTCTATACGCCTTCATGGCGTGGTGCTATGCACAGGGGAGAACTTTACCTTTTTTATCAGTTTAAACGAAAACACAAAATATACCAACACAAAAGGGATACATATTCCTTGAAACAATTTACCGCGTTTACTGTCACACAGTAAAGTTAACACTTTTCTAAAAACTTCCCAATAATAATAATCTAAATCTATCAGAAAAGTACACATTCAAGTTTCAACTCAACAGGCGGACTCCTTACAACGCGTTTATTACTGCTTAAGCCCAGATCGCATTGTTGCAACAATCGTTGCAAACGTAATCCCATCACTCATGGAGCGATGGTAGGGTAGAAGGCGATAGACAATTGTTGAATGTTTTGTTTGTGGAAAATAGTCATACAAAGTTTTTGATATCTTATCAATAAAGGGACCAAGGAAATGTTTTTAAAAAATGAAATGTGGGCTGAAAAACTTGTCAATAGAGGAACCAGAAAATAAAATATTTCATAAAAAGGAAAAACAATGGGAATGTGGGCTGAAAAAGGGAAGTCAAAACCAAGTATTCTTGTTGGTGGAAGATAACAACACTGTTGTTATTTATTCCATGATCCGTGTTGAAAAATGACAAAGGACTTCCCTTTAAAATCCGGTCTCTAGAGGGACCCCAATTTTTCGGCGTTCATTTTTTTTCACATTTTGGTGTTACAGTATTTACCTAAATTGGTGTTTTTAGGTACTTAAGCACGCTTTTCTGCCAAATATACCTGAAGTCATTCCTTCATTGTGCTTTTAAACTAGTATTTTATTTTGTGTACATGCCCTATGCATGTTCGTTACAGTTTCATTCGCTGGGAACGATTTTAGGATAAGATATTTTCCATTATTTCTCGCGCGACAAATGCCGACGTTACGGTTCCCGTGTGACGGTCGGAGCACACTCGATCTCCGACAAAATCGCGCTACTTTGCTCGGTAACGCTAAACGTTCCGATAGAAGATGGGTGGGTAACATCCATGTACACATGGTTTCGTGTAGCTGTCAGAATTAATCCATGTATAACACGCACCATAGTTTTTTGAAGGGGGGAGATAAAATTTGGGAAAATGTGCACGCTATACTTCCATAAACATGGTACATTTTATTTTTTAAAGCCTAAAAACAATAATTTTCTTGTTTTTTGAGCGCAAAATGTGTTGAAATTCGGACATTAAGCCAAAATTCGCGTTATTTCGCGATTTCGAATGCTGAAAAATGTGTTTAGAACATGTTACTGTACATTCACCGTCAATAAAGATGGGACCTGTGGAACCTAAATTACTTGTTTCCATGGAATGCGTTATGCGTGTTGCCTAACTCTGAGGCGATAGACGAACTTCCTAGTGAAAAGTTGCCATTGAAGTCCTAGAGGTTAGGCAACACACATAAGTCAGTACATGCATAAACACTTTCTTCGTAACAATTAACATTTTAACATTTTTCGGTGTTGCGAGAAATCAAGATCCCTAGTTAGAATGTTCTTATTTAAATTCGTGATCATCAGATCGTGCAAATCAAACTGAATGAAAATTGTAGGGGTGTGTGGGATCCCGAAAAGTCGGGATCGGAAAATAAACTTCCCGTCCCGATCCCGATTTCTTAGGGAAATTCAAAGTGGTAATTTTTGAAAGTTGTTAATTCTCGATGTTTTCTCCATTGTAAATGTCTGAAACTTCTCGGAAATTGTTAGTTTTTATTCCAGAAATGGAAAAACAATCGCTTAAGGTGAAAATGACGTGTAGAATTAGAGATTTCCAGATCGTCGGGACATTTCGAACATATTCCGTACCGAAAATTCCCAGACTTAATCGGGAAGTTGCGAATTTTTCCGGTCCATAACGTCGGGAATTTAAAAAATTTCCGTCTCGACCAAAGAAATTCTGTCCCGCACACCCCTAGAAAATTGTAACGGACAATTCGCCTACTACTGATTTGATTGTTTGATTGAATTGGTGTTTTAAGTCCACTTTGTGCACAGTGAGGCTAATCGGGACTGGACCTAAAGTTCAAAGTGGAATCCGAACCTCTATGTGCCTCCACCGGGTATCGAACCCGGGACCCCTTGATTACAAGGCAACGACGCTAACACTTCGCCATCGGGGAGGACAATTCGCCTACTATTACTTTTGCTGCTGAGTGTACCTTCAGTTACCGGCACGGCTCTTTCCCAGGGGTGGGGGGGAGAGAAGGATTCCCACATCGCGCCTACGCAATTCGACCTTCCAAACGCAATAGTTTTCCTCCTAGCTTCGAGGAAAGAAATCTCGTCCTCCAACTTCGAAAACACGCTTCTGGATTCATTCTCGCCCTCGTGGACAATTCGGCCTTCGATCCGGCGGAAGTAATTAAAACTTCGATTAAACACGCCTCTCGAAAAATCGAACCCGACCAACATTTTGTGATTCCGACGAGAACGGGAAAAAGTTTCAGAATGTAATCAGCAGAGGTACAAAGCCAACAGACCGAATCTACCACCAAATTATTGTCGCACCCTCACCCTTTTACACCCCCCCCCCTTTTCCTTCTAACCTGCTCAAACAAGGGCGACTTTTCGTTAATTATGAAAAGAGCAAACTGCAGGATATCGCTAGGAATCCGTCCCTTCCTTGGCTCCCCCTTTTTTAGCATATCGACAGAGAAATTTCAGTCTCCACCACAGCACGAAAGTTGACTGCCACATGGTACCAGGCAAAACTGTAGTTAACTGCATGTTGCTAGGACAGTGCTTTTCAGGGTTGAGTCGTCCGTGGAGCGACGACTTGCGCGCCGGGAAGGGAGATCGTCTGCCGGTAAACTGGATGCAACATCCGCGTAACTGGAACCGCTAGCTATGTAATGAAATAAGCTCGTACAATTAAATTGACAGTTACAATTATAATGAGCACGTACCTTATTAGAGGAAGATTATTTCCGCAATACCTTTGGCTGTTATGTATTTGAAACTTCGGAACGAGTCACAACTCTGGAAGCAGCCAATCAACCAAGCGAGCCGCTGACGTCATGTCAACCCAGAACCTATCGCTAAGCCTCTTGCTCAATCTCTGCACACCCACTAGGCTCGCTAGACAGACTCGCTCAGTCTGCTGGAGATGTTCCGAAAGTAATTGGACTCCACAAGAGGAAATGTTGTCCTCATCCACACATTTACGGCATCTTCTTTAGGAAATTTTCACTAACACGTATCAGTTCCCCTTCTGAAATTGCTTTAATTTATTTCCTGATATTTTCTTCCAATTCTTTTAATTGGTTTAAAAGCTTGGTAGCTCGCCACGCAGACGTCATGAAAATGTATGTTTCTTGTGCAAGGCACTGGAGGGATTTTTGAGGAGTATGCTCCAACGTCGTCAAGTTTCTCCTAAGTAAGCACACGGCGTTTTACCCTTCGCTTCTTATCAAGAACAGACACTGTTTCCCTAAATTTGTTCGCAAGTATCCAAACACTGCCTCTGTGTGGAACAGAAACATCTGTGAATTGTGCTGCAAAACGAATTCTAACTTCCATATAAGAATTCGTAATGACGTCAGAGTCGTACATAAAAAAAATGTTTTAAATTGTACGGACAGCCTGGCATTATTAGACTGCAGAAAGGCACCAGTAATACGTAAACTAAAACACTTGTTAACACTTCACAAACACGTGCAAACTGGACACCAGCCATCTGGATACTGAAGCACTGACGCGTCCAGCGGCAAGGTCAGCGTACAGCTGTGGGTCTGAAAGCCGGCAGACGCGCTGCCAGTGCCCGGTACTCTAGGTGCCGCTCCACGGACGAATCGACCGTGAAAAGTATTGTACTATAGCTATGCATTTCGACACTCGAGAAGAGCCTAGACTTGCCTTTCCAAACCGACGCGAGAACAGGACAGGCATTTACAAATCAAGTCGGAATTAAAATAAGAAAAATACAAATTGTTTTCCCCTTAGTTTCACTAGTTCAACCCCAAACATCTGATTTTTTTGATTTTGATTTAGTTTATTTTACTTCGCGTTTTGTGCCTCTTGGCTAATTTGCGAAGATGGGGATGAGTGATGAAATGATGAAATTGATGAATGGACATTCACAAACATCCAAGCCCGACCGGGATTCGAACCCGGGACCCTTGGCGTCGCAGCGCGATGTGCTAACCACTCGGCCACAGGGTCGGGCTCCCCCAAACATCTGATTATGTTGAATTATTCATATGATCTCACAAGTAGCGGACTCTCACGTCATTTGTGAAAAATTCAATTGCTTCATTTTATTTGTTTTACTTCACTTTTCTGCCACCTTTGGTTAACGGTGATGATATGATGACATTGATGAAGGGACACTCAAAAATAACACTCATGTCATAGATGTAACTTGATGGGGGCAAAGGGGTTCTTGCCCACCAAAATTTTCAAGTTTATTAAAATTTATTTTAATTAATTATTAACCTCCTGGAATTTAAGAAATAAAGAATAATACTTATGTCTTCGCAAACATTACGGTTATCTAGCAATTAATCCTGGATGCTATTTTTATGAGATATGAAAAACTTTTTCAGCCTGCCCCTCCAAAGTTAAGTCCCAAGTTCGATTCCGCCCCCTCAAAAGTAGGCACAGCGTTAAGCCCATGACCCATGCCGAAGCCGGGATTCGAACCCGCTACCCCTTACATCGTAACGTGCTGTGCTAACTACTCCGTCAGGAAGGTCGGCAGGAAAAGTTCAAGATTCGCAACGTTCAGGTAAAGTGCCCATATACCGTCCCCCTAAGCCAAATCGTCAATTCTGAAAATTTGTTTAAAGTTGAAAATAATTCAACAACTGATTGAAGCAACTCATTTCCATACCTACTAGTGTTGCTGGTCTGATTCTACTAAATAATTCTTTCTTAACCAAAAAGAGTAAATAAATGAAAGGAACACAAATTTTGATTTTTCAAAAAATGTGTCCTAATTCCGTCCCCTCTTTCCAGTTCATTTCTACTCATTTATTTTATGGGAAATTTGATAAAAACAGCTTTAAAATCTCTTGTAATAAATTTATTGAGATGAAAACATGTTTATACATTTTTATACTTAAGTTACATCTTTTTACCCATCCAGACAAAAATCGCAAACAAAGGTTTTGACTTTCGTTGAAGATGAACACATCTCGTGGCACCACTGGAAGTATTTCGAAAACTTTGCCCATTTCTCTCCTCGCTTGTCTTGCGAAAAACGCTTTCCACAAATAGGACATAACACATCTTCATCGCTTGAACTATCCTCGTCATCGGTGGACATCAGTGGAACTTGTGTTTCATCCTCAGAGTCGCTTGAACTTGAGTCACATTTCTTTTTCTTCTTTTGGGGAGGTTTTGTCGATGATGTTCCAAGCTGATCTTTATCTTCTATGGTGAGACGTTTCTTGGCCTTTGATTGGGACTGTTTCTTCTGACGCTCTTCCGCCATTCGTTTCTTTTCCATAGAGGCTTTTAGATACATCTTACGTGGACTTCCTGTTACCAAGAATGCGGTCCCGGCTCTAGAAGATGTGGAAGGCTGGATTACTGGAACTTCCTGGATGTCTCTTGGACTGACCACTTGAGGTGGAGCTGGAGCATTCTGGTTGTCATCATTCCCTCCATTGTCAGGCACCTCTGGCTCTTCAAGTTGTCTAATTCCAGTTTTCATAAATCCATTGACGGCAGTTTCAAGAGTAGCAGCACGAAGGTACGCATTGCAGAACAAAATGGATACTTGTAGTTTCCTCACAATTCTGCTTGGGTTAGAGGCCAACCATTGCTCTATAGCCTTTCAGTATAGAGTTTTCAGAGGAAACATAAATGCTACATCCAAAGGCTGTAGCTTGTCTGTTGAGTGAGGAGGAAGGCACATGCCCCCTCTGACCTTTAAGTTTAATATATACTTTTTATTAATACGCATTAATTTTATTTTAAAAAATAAGGCATAGAAGTGTTAAACACACTATATAAAGGTCGACAAGTGATCATACATCAATCGAAACTAGTCTAAGTGGTCAGGAAAAAAATAAAATATATCACAAGATAGATACATAATGTGGGTCCTAGATCCGTCCCCGGGGACGGATTTGAGAATCTCAAAGGGGACGGATTTAGGACTCCAGTTGTAACAACAATGGCGACTGCTCCTGACCAAACGACTACAGCTACATGGCTGTGACAACTAGAACGCAATATTCAAGTACTAATCTATAATTATCAATCACTAAATTATGAAAAACTTACCGCGAGGCGATAATATAACTGTTTCAAGTTGATTTCACACTGTAGCAAGCTTTCACACAAACTATTTTTGAAAAATTGAAGCATGAATGAACAGAAAAGAGCAACTACATCACTGCCAGTAGGCAACCGAATAGTTCTGAAGATTTTCCTGCTGCTCTCGCAAAATGGCAGCACTTTCCATGCAAGTTAAAGAGGGGGACGAATTTAGGACAGGGGACGGATTTCGGGCACTTTACCCTATAGGTCACATTATAAAATTTTTAGGTCATTTTCTTATTATTTCAAGATCGTATTATGTTAATTTTGGGGAAATTCTTTAGGTTATCGATCCGCACGCCCTCGTCATAGCTATAGACACGTGGTGCCAAGTTCGACTCCAAATGTAAATCCAGTCGTGATCTTAGCATGAAGGGGACTTTAAACAAACTTTGATTGATTTAATTTATTTTACTTCGCTTTTCTGCCACTTTTGTCTAATCGCCAAGGTGATGAGTGATGATATGATGAAACTGATGAAGGACATTCACAAAGAACACACATGCCCAGGTCGGGATTCGAACCAGGGACCTATGGCGTCCCACTCCGCTACGGAGGACGGCGAAACAGACTTTCAATTGTAAATGAACATTTACAAGGTTCATATAAATGGGGAAAAAATAAATATGTAATCAATTGACAGATTGCGGGGTGGATGAAAGGGTGACCTGAGGCTTCAAAACGGACAAAAGTGAACTTGGTAATTGTCTCCCAGAGAGGGGGGGGATAGCTTCATGGTGCGAAAATTAACATTACTCCGAGCGTTTTTCTCTTCAAACCCAACAACATCCCTGCCCTCTACCGGCGGATGTAATTAGCTTCAGCCAGCGTGCACCCACCCTCATCCCCTGTGAGAAAGACCAAAGGGGCGGCGGGGGGAAGTCAAAGCTTTATGTGCTGTGATACGCTGGAAAAGATTAATGAGAAACATGGAGCTAAGCCTTCCGCCGCAACAGAATGTCGTCTGCATAGGGTGGGTGCGGAGCACCACGGGTAATTAGGAATGCCTGTGTTTTGGGGTAAAGCCAACGGTACGTGGAGGCTTCAATACTTACTACACAGGTCCAAGTTCTTAGCTTAATTTAAGTGAAGAACACACAGGCACCTCGGTTGATGATACTGTTTTCCGTCTGTTAACTATACTGGGAGACCAAACTCTAAAGGCATGATCGTTGTTACTAGCGCTAGTATGTTCATGACTGCTTGTTTCTTTTGGGTAAGGATGATATGTTCCTGAACCATTCACTTAGAGTGAAAAAAAATAGAAATGTTTACAGTCGGGACGCGCTAGCAACCGGCGTGGAACCACCTGCCCTGGTAGTGATGCGCCGTTGCTGGATCGACCAACTTCAGGATTTTCGAGAGCCCACAGAGACACGTGTAGGATTAAACATCTGGTTAAACAGTCAACAACGGGACACTTCCATTGTTCTCATTCTCAGCAAAAACAACTGATTCTTTAAATACTACTTCTGTTCTTTCATTCATTTTTATGTTTCTACATACAGGTAGCTCGAAGCATTAATAACACATGTACCAAATGTATCATTAATGTTAAGGAAATCGAGCAATTGCCAAGCGTTTCGTTGTAATTTATTGAACTCTGTATTGCCAGAGCCTGTATTGTCATGTAGCTTCCAAAATTAACTCACTTCACACACCCACATGTGCCTCCCCGATGGTACAGTGGTAGGGTAAGCCTCGTCGCCTTGTAATCAAGGAGTCCTGGGTTCGATACCCTGTCGAGGCACATAGTGGTTCGGATCCCACTTCCAACTGTAGGTCCATTCCAGATTAGCCGTAGTGTGCATAAAGTGGACTTTAAAACACCAACTCAATCAATCAATTCACGCACAATTGATTTGTTCGTGATAAATTCTTCTCCGTAATACAGTAACTCAGTTCTGTGAAATTCTGTTTTAGAGGTGAATTTTTGTACGTTCCGCAAAATATATTTTAAAAACGTGTTAACGAAACGAAGTTGTACGTAATTTGTTTATACGTAATTCGCCCTAATTTTCAAGAAATACATTTCATTTGTACGTTCTGAAGCTTCAACAATCGCGGCGTGACAAAGAAAGCAAAGAGAGGCGGCATGAAATCAAAGGAGAGAGATTTGCCACAGTTGTTCATAACACAAGATGCATTTTCTTTTGTTGGTAATTGTGATACGATACAACACGAGTAAAAAGATGCTGGTAGCTGATGCTTGCAATGTACCATAATAAAAACACAACAAAGGTTCTTTCAGTGAAGGTTTTCGGTTCCTGTTTAGAGCAGGAAGAGAAAATGTTTCACGCTTCCCAGAAATTAAAATTCACATGGGAAGTTAACGTTAACCTACAAGAACCTTCTAGATTCGTTAATTTATCACTTTACGACGGATATAACATATATTAGCATACTGATACGTACGTGCTTAATTTCGCGTGACGTTTTATTTTTTCCCGAGCTTGCCAACAGCTGATTAGTCTGTCCGCCTGTTTGTGCGAACGTGGCAATGCAGAAAACCCCCAGCCACATGGCAGCCAAAGAGGAGACAGAATTTGGTCACGTTCTGCCGTTCTTCGTTCTGATTGCACACCGCTTCTTATCGCGGACCGACTGTAGTTAGTTTGCCACCAGATGGCTTTGAAAAAAGGGCGTGGCTAAGAAATACCGGATGTCGGAGAAAAGCGATCCTCGTGTGGGAACTTCACTTCCCACCTATTAGCTGAGGTTTAGAGCACGTTAAGTTGAGTTCTTTCCAGTGTAAAAAGGGACATACTCGGAATGGAACAAAGTCCAGGGAGTAGCGGTTTTTGTAGTAGTTTTGCATTTTAAGTTGTTTTATGTAGTGTATTTAGTTGGGCATTTTTTTTAGTTAAAGCACTTTGTTCTATTATGAGATAGGTCTCTTGGGGAAAACGTGAATATTAAAATTGGATATTTAATTGAAATTACTATAATCCCTTTTCATTAACTAAAGTGTTAGGAAGTCTTAGTTAGAAATACATATTAATTTAAAGATTTAATTGTATAATTTAATTTCTGTAAAATTGTTTCTTGCTTACTTATTGAATTTAGATTGGGGTTTATATTATTATTATTATTATCATTTATGTAGTCTCAAGCCCTTCAGGCATTATGTTTAATAAACCTCTTTACAATCAAGCCTTTTATGTATAATTCCTCTAAACCTACAATTTTGCGGTTTAAACCTTCTTACTGCCTTTTTTGAATGATATTTCTGCTAGGTTAATGTACCGACTTTAATTGCAAGCCTTGTGTCCTAATGAAAGACAATATTTCTTCGAATAATTTTAAAGGACGTGCAATAAGCTGGTCATAACCATAACATGAAAATTAATTTCATTGAGTGGCTTCATCGGAATTGACAAAAGTATTGAGAAGAAGAAGTAAATGTGAAGATAGACTGTGTTCGTCTATCGAGTGTCTCAACCTTAAAAGTCAGTATGGAAGTAAATGGAGTACTTCCCTCTTTCTCTAATGCATGAGTTTTGCCAATAGCTCTGTCCTTCTCTACCACCGCTGCGTTGCGAGATGTTACAAAATTTACAAAATGTAAAAGTAAAAAATTTCAAACAGTGAAATCATTATCCTGTAGAGTTTTTTATGCTCTATTTACTGACGTCATTATATAAACTGTCATAAATTCATGTGATCTGATTTTTTCATAATTATGCAATTTTGCAAAACGCTTATTTTTTTTCTAGTAAATACTTCAAAAGCCATAAATATCAAACCGCTTGAACAACTTCGCCATTTTTTTTTTCTACGGTATCTATGATTTTTGTAGATATGATATTCTTCGCCTGAGTGAATTAATTTGCTTACTAGGAGAGTTATATATATAGGTCATCAGTAGGGATGGCCAAACGGATCAGGATCCGTTCGGATCCGGATCCAAAAGTTACGGATCTGGAAAATTACGGGTCCGAAAGTTTCGGATCTGGATCCGGATCCGAAAATCGGGATCCGGATCCGAGAGTTTCGTATCTCAATCCCATTATAATATTACCACACCTTAAAAGGTATTATGATTTTCGATTACAAAGAAATTTTTCATTACTAAGTCCTACAAGAATTTTTTTCAAGTGTTGTTCCTAAAATACTTTGCTACGCATCGGCTAACACACAGGTGCACAAAAATAATCTTACTTGTTTAACATAAAATGTCAGAGGTGATTTTGTAAATGCCATTGAAACGAATATGTATGCATTAGAATGTATTGGAAATGAAAACACACATAAATGTGAGACATTCCATTCAGGATGAAACCTTTAACACATTTAACAAGATAGAAATGTTATACAAAAATTATACAATTGTTCTACAGTTACAGTTTTACAAATTAAAATAAAACATTATAATATATGCAGTGTTATATAATTACAAAGTGTAAGACTAACAAGGGAGGTTATCTAAGTGTCCCCCTCCGATTTCCATGAAACTTGGCAGGTGTATAATGGGGCCCAAAGAAAGAAATACGTATTTTTTTGTTTCATCTAAAAAAACTGTTTTAGGGGGCAAAACCCCCTCAAATGTCAAGATGAGGACAAATTGAAGTGAGGATCTGACCCCTGTGTCCCCCTCCGATTTGCATGAAACTTGGCAGGTGTGTGTATAAACGGACTCAAAGGAAGAAATACGTGTTTTTTTTGTTGTTTTTTTTTGTTTCGGCTAGAAAACTGTTTTAGGGGCAAACCCCCTCAAATGTCAAGATGAGGACAAATTGACGTGGGGATCATCTGACCCCTGTGTCCCCCTCCGATTCCCATGGAATTTGACAGGTGTATAGAGAGGCCCTATGCCCCCTGTTTCTTCCTATGCCATATTTACGTAGTTTCGGGGTCAGATCCCCACTTCAATTTCTCCTCATCTTGACATTTCAGGGGGGTTGCCCCCTAAAACCGTTTTTTAGCTGAAACACAAAAACACTTATTTCTTCCTTTGGGCCTATCTATACACCTGCCAAGTTTCATGGAAATCGGAGGGGGAGACTTAGACCTCCCTTGTATGTGCATTAATTAATTACAAATCGCGCACGCAGGTAACAATATGTTATAAACACATTCTTACTTTCCAAAGAAGCGCATGTGGGATGGCAACACGGATCCGGATCCGAAAATTCCGGATCCGGATCCAAAAGTACCGGATCCCGATCCGACAGTACTGGATCCGGATCCGAAAGTTCTGGATCCGGATCCGAAAGTTCTGAATCCGGATCCGAAAGTACATTCCGGATCCGGATCCGAAAAAATTTAGGATCCGGAACCAACCGGATCCGGATTTCGGATCCGCCAGGATCCGGATCTGGCCATCCCTAGTCATCAGACCGTAACACGAAAAAGTTGGTTAGAGAGAAACTTTTCGGTTTGTAGCGATACACATGCAGACCAAGCGAGAAAAGTGTTGACCATTGTTTGAAGTTATTTTTAGAATGCATTGTTACTCCACAGCACCGTTATTTATTCCGCAATCGTAGTTTGTTTCTGTCTCGCGTATCAAATTCATTGCGCGCCACGAAGGTTACAATTCAGTTGCAGGCATTTGCCCCGGTTCATAGGAAGTGCAGTGTGCTTTATTTTCCATAAAAAATGTATCTTAATGTTTGTTGTTGCATTTATTTAATTCTCTTTATGTAAAGGATACAACATTCAACGAAAGAAGTAACAATAGTTGCCTGTATTACACATACAGTATAATGCAAATGTACAATGGTAAATAGTTACGTCGAAATATAAACATTTACATGAAAATCTTGAGGTAACTATAGGTTTTTTTTATCAAAATGCATCAAATACATAGATTTTGATGATTGCCTATACGATATTAAGGAAGTAAATTTGTCGCAATCATTGGCGATTAACAGCGACTCGATGCGACTGCGTTTGTTGATCTGGCAACGCCACGCTCCATTTAACCCATACTGACTTTTGAGGTTGAGACGCTCTAATATAGCGTGTGTATTGTCGAAGAAATTGTTATTTCAGAAATTGTAAGAAGCCTATACTTTTCTGCTATGGGGTGTAAGGGGTAGTACACCCCGGTAAAATGCAACAAGGGTGGGTTCCAGATAAACTTTGAGCCCCTCCATTCTCCTACTTTCAACCCTTATCCAATAAAAAACATAACCATGTTATACGAGGGTGGTTCAGCATGCTCCGCCCCTGACCCATTTCCAGTAATAGTAGAGACCTGTAATTTGATATGTAACATTGTTCATTCTTTAGACTAATATCCACGAAGTTTCAAGAATTTACAACAATTTCTCTTTTCGTTACACGTTGATGATCAGTAAGAAGTGTAGCCACATGTGAAACAATGGGAAAATCTGAGGTCCGAGCAGTGATAAAATATTTCCTCAAGAAAAATCTAACACGGGAAGACATCCATGCAGATATGGTGGGAACTCTTGGAGACTCTAGCCTTTCATATGATCTAGTGAAGAGATGGTGCCGTGAATTTAAATGTGGTCGGCAGACATGTGAAGATGAGCATGGTGGTGGCCCATCTGGAACGGTAACCACACCAGAAATGATTACAAAAGTGCATGACATGATTTTGGCAGACCGGCGAGTGACTGTCCGCCATATAGCAGATACATGTGGCATCTCAACTGGCAGTATGCATTCAATTATTCATCATCATTTGTTAATGAAAAAAATCTCTGCACATTGGGTCCCGAGAATGCTGACGGTCAACAAAAAGAGGACACTTCGTGTGACAAGTCAGAACCTGTTGCGGACAATAAAGGCTGACAAGCCAAAGTTTCTGAAGAGATTTGTTACAATGGATGAAAAGTGGGTTCACCACTTCGATCCCGAAAGTAAACGTCAAAGCATGCAATGGAAACACCCCCATTCTCCACCCCCAAAGAAATTCAAGGTTCAACCATCAAAGGGCAAAGTGATGGCATCTGTGTTCTGGGATGCAGAAGGAATCCTTTTGATAGATTATCTCCAACAGGGAAAGACAATCACAGGTGTTTATTCTGCAAACCTAATTGAAGAATTACTTACTGCCATCAAGGAGAAACGCCGCGGAATGTTCGCCCGTGGTTTGTTGTTCCATTGTGACAATGCTCCCGCCCACACCTCCCAAGTTGCGGTGGCTGCAATTCATGCAGCAGTGTTCGAAATTGTCCCTCATGCCCCTTATCAGGCACGTATCCAGGAATTCCTTTCGGGGGGGGGCTCAACCCCATTTTTTAAGGGGTATAGTAAGAACCTCACAATTATATGTTCAAGACCAGTGGTGGCAATTGGGTTCCAACAAAACGAAGGGGGGGGGGGTGCGGAGGGTGTTGCAAGGAAAGTTTACTTTCTCTTGGTAGACAAGGCTTAACATTAAGAGGCCATAATGTTGAGGCAAGAAAATAAAAAATGGGGAGCAACTATCCCTTAAATCGTCGCCACTGTAAGGCTGTCATTTTAATCAGAACGTGAAATCTGAACATTTTTTACCACTCGACTCCTCTGTTTCCATGCATTAACATTCTATACCAGAACCATCTCAGTATGTGTGTTTGTCCATTTCTTCTCATCAGGCATAAAAATGTCTATGGTGTCTTTGAGTGTTTTTACGAAGCTGTTACACATGCACGGGATGGACAATCCAATCGACAACGCGAGATTCAAATTGTGGGCTGCGAACTGGACGCAGACAGTTCTCGAATATTTCTCTACGATTCGAGCCTGAACACCACTAACATGTCTTGTCCTCCCATGTTTGCAGCTCTTATAAAAGCCGAAACCCACCAAATTGTTCAGATTCAGGCCTTAGCACTCACAAGTGTTCAAAAATGCCTGTCACAGCTTCCGCTGTCTTGTCATATATCGGCTCGAAACAAAGGAAGTCTTCTCGAATACAGGTGGATCACGAAACAATTAATGCACAGTGAAAACCCTTCCGTTCCCAACACATCTAATGTTTCATCTCCCAGTATGATCAAATGCTTACTTATTTATCTCCAGTCACGTGCCCAAGGGAGGGTTGGTGAGGTCATAACCCCATTTGACCCAGTATTCGTTTTTTTAAAAAAATGAGGAACGTCAAAGACAGGAAAAAAATGGCAAAATCAGGACTGACCACCAAAAATAGTAGGTATGCGTAACCCCTCTCCCTTCCGAAAATCCTGGGCACGCCTCTCTTTATCTCGGACACATTTTTTAAAATTAACTCACCAGAAGTTTTTATCATTCCGTATTGGATATTGAAGTAAGATGCGTTCTTCCTGCAGGTTTAGATATGATTCTTTAGGATGCTGTCGTCTGCCTGCTTTCACACCTAACCTTAGCAAGGCCCTAATTTTCCATCCTTGTGACTTGGATTTTCAAGACTTAGGAAGGTTTCAGACCGAAGGGACACGCGATACATGTCGATTGGAATAGGCCAATCAACAGCAACGTTTCACACCGTAGCGACACAAAAGGCCGCACAAACCTAATCTTCAGGCGACACGGTGTGAAATCTCCCTTATTAGGCCACTGTCATTGTCACCTCGAAGTAGTAGCTCTTGTTGACCACAGAAAAAAATTATCCTCAACCGGTGGGGATGCTCCTCAGTTTTCTTGTCTCTCCTATATTTTCTGTGCTTGTTCTATACAGGCAACACCTTACGATTTGATATACACAGGACATGTACTATGTAGACATTTTAACGAATAATCGGTTGAAGTCAAGGATGGCTCAGTTTGTAGAGCTCTGATTTGGGTCCTGGTAGAGCCTGCAATTTCCACCTAAAATGTCTACATATGCAACATCTTGCTTTCTCTTCTCGACAATCATAAAATTTTCGGCTGACTCTTTATGGTAGTTAAGTGTTTGAATGTTTTTCGAACCCAGTAGGCTTAAACAAAAGTATTTTTCTATACCATGATATTCTCGGACTGCATATACGAAATTCTTCTTCTTCCATTAGCATCACAACCCTTTGTGGGTTTTAGCTTTCTCAGACAAATCATTCCAATCTTTCCTCTTCTTTGCCATTTCTTTCCAATTTCTAACTTTGAGAATCTTTAAATCTTCGCATACATCTTCAATCCATCTCATCCTAGGTCTTCCAATTGGTCGCCTTCCCATAGGTTTCCATTCTAGTATACGTTTTATAGTTCTCATGTTATCCATTCTTTGTATGTGGCCTAACCATTTAATTCTTTGACTTTTAATATGTCGTATAATGTCTGCACCATTGATTAATTTTTCTAGTTCCACATTATTTCTTATTCTCCATATATCATGTTCTATCTGTACCGGGCCAAAGATCTTCCTTAAAATTTGTCTCTCAAATATACTTAGTTTGTTTCTATCCTTCTGTGTTAGGGTCCAGGTTTCAGCAGCATATGTAACCACTGGTCTTATCATAGTAAGATATATCTTCATTTTTGTATTTCGTTTCAGAAGTTTCGATTTTAGCAGGGATACATTTGCATAATAGGCCTTATTACCTTTCCTTATTCTTTCATCTATTTCAGATTCTATTTTATTGTTTTCATTAAGTATAGATCCAAGGTATGTAAAATTACTAACACATTCAAAGGAGTAATTATCTATTAATATTGATCTATTATTATTCATGTTAGTTCTATTATTATTCATGTATTTAGTTTTCTTTTCATTAATTTGGAGTCCTACTCTTGCAGCTTCCTCTACTAGGCTTATAAACGTTTCTGAAAGAGCTTTCTTAGTTCTTGCTACAATAGCTACATCATCAGCATATGCTGTGACTTGTTTTAGTCTCGTACTGATGTCTCCTCTCACATCTAATTTTTTAATCACCGAGTCCAAAACTAAATTAAATAATGTTGCTGAAAGAGGATCTCCTTGGCGCACTCCTGTCATGACATCGAAAAAGTCCGATCTTGCATTTTCAATTTTAACTGAGGCTCTAGTGTTTTGAATTGTCATTCGAATTAATCTTACTAATTTATTTGGTATTCCAATTTCTTGTAGCCTTTGTAGTGTTGTTGGTCTATATATTGAATCGAAAGCTTGTTTGAAATCAATAAACAAGACATGCAAATCTATATCATATTCATAGCATTTCTCAAAAATCAAACGCATCATCAGGATATTATCTGTAGTACTTCTGTTGTTCCTAAATCCACTTTGATACTCTCCTATGATGTCTTCAGCATAATCAGTTAATCTGATGTTAATTATTGCTGCAAGTATTTTATATAGGTTGTTTAATAGTGATATGCCTCTATAATTTTCACAAACTGTTTTATCTCCTTTTTTAAGTATAGGGCATACTAGTGCTATGTTCCAATCATTTGGCATTTGTTCTCGAATCCATATATTAATTATAAGTTTATGTATTCGACGATACATTTCTTTTCCGGCTGCTTGTATAAGTTCACTATTCATATTGTCAATTCCTGGTGCTTTCATCTTTTTAAAGTTTTTAATTACTGTCTCCACTTCCTCGTATGTTGGTGCATCAACTAATATGTTTTCATTATCCTGCTGATTCATCGTATTCCTATAGGGCACTTCTAAATCCTGGTTGTGTTTAACTCCCTGGAAGTGTTCTTTCCATCTGTTCATTATTTCTGCTTGTTCAGTTAGGATTTGACCATCTTTGGATTTTAGGTTTCTAGTTCTTGGTTTATACTGTTGTGTTATAACTTTCTGGGTTCGATAGAATTTTCTATATTCTTTTTTGGTGTTTAGTTCTTGTAACATTTCTATTTGTGTTTTTACTGCTTGACGTTTCTTTTCTCTACACATTTTCTTAGCATGCTTTTTCAGATTTTCATATTTTTCTCTATTTGCTCTTGTAGTTCTATTAAAACATCTATTTCTAGCTTCATTTTTTGCTTTAACCACCTTTTTACATTCTTCATCATACCAATCTTCATTTTTTTCATATGCTTTGGTTCCTAAAACCTGATTAGCAGTACTATCTATGATGTTTCTTAAATTGTCCCACTCCACTTCTACATCATCTTCTTCTCCTATTTCATCAAGTTTCGTTTGTATTTCTTGTCTGTATGTGTTTTGTATAAAAGATTTCTTCAATTTTTCTATGTTCCATTTTTTAGTTTTCTTGTATATTCCTTCATTAACCATCCTAATTCTTTGTCTTATTTTAGTTCTAACAAGATAATGATCCGTATCGCAACTAGGTCCTCTATATGTTTTGACATCAATTATTAATGTAGCTCTCCTCTTATTGATCAATACATGATCAATTTGATTACATCGTTGTTCACCGGGTATTTTCCAGGTCCCTTTGTGGATTTTTTTATGCTTAAATCTAGTGCTACTGATATCAAGATTTTGTAATTGTGCTAATTGTATCAGCTTTTCTCCATTGTCACTTGTTTCTTTGTGTAGGGAAAATCTGCCTGACACTCCGCTGCTGCTGGATTCATTACCTATTTTCGCATTAAAATCGCCTAGTAGAATTAGTGTATCATGTTTTGGTACTCTATCACATACATCTGACAGTTCGCTATAGAAATGTTCAATATCTTCTTTGTTTGTGTCTTCAGTTGGTGCATATATAGATACAAAGGTCATATTGTTGAATTTTCCTTTTATTCTTAATTTACATATTCGGTCATTTAATATACGAAATTTAGTTTTGGATAAACTACATCATCACTCAAAACTTGGATTTTCAGTTGATCTATGCAGCTTATTTCTGTTTTAATAAACCACTCCAATATCCGTTGCTGCTGAAATATTCACTTTAGAGAGAGAGAGAGAGAGAGAGAGACAGACAGACACACACACCTTGATCTCTTCGGCCCTCGAACCGAACTAGCACTACACTGAGGCCCCGGAAGTTCTGCTGTCGTCAATGTCTTCATTTTCGAATCACTATATCTTATAAAGCAACCAAAGGACGCTGACTGATCTGATCACCAATCGAATGTATGAATTGTCACTTACCTCTAAAATCTCATTAACCGATTCTTTGTACAGATCAACCGAAAAATTGAATACGCGTATTTATATCCTCATCATATTCTAGAACGTTCCGCAGATACGCAAAACGATTCGTTAATATTGCCAGTAGTTGACTCATTCTCTCATTCAAGAACGTACCCTCTCCCGCCTTCCAGAGATTATAAATTACAACAAATCGTCCTACGTGTGGCGCTACCTTTGTTGTGCAGCTTCCAAATGCTGACAAGTTTCTTACATAGTGCTCAAGTGCGCTGCGACAACACCGAAAGCGCAAGAAAAGTTTACGTGCAATATTATCAACAACAGGGTTATAGAACATTCTCCGTCTTACCTCGATAATTATTTCTCTCCTTAAATTATCACCACATTATTCAAGAAGCCAAAAACCTAATTTTATCTAGTGTAAACAGAAAAACTTCCTGAAGGGGGGCTCGAGCTGATTCCCACCTTGGATACGTGCTATTGACAATAATAAGATTATAGAAGACTCTCCGTCTTGTTTCGATAATTATTTCTCTCAGATTTATAAATTTATTGTCTTCACATTATTCAAGACGCCAAAAATCGAATTTTATCTAGTGCAAATTGAAAAATTTCCTGAGGGGGGGGGGGGCTCGAGCCAACTTACCCCCACCTTGGATACGTGCTATTAACAATAACAGGGGGTATAAAACATGCTTCATCTTGCATCGATAATTATTTCTCTCCTTACATTATTTTCACATTATTCAAGACGCCAAAAACCTAATTTTATCTAACGAAACTGAAAAATTTCCTGGGGAGAGGGTCGAGCCCCCTGTGCCCCATCTTGGATACGTGCTATTATCAATAACTGGGTTACGGGACATTCTCAGTCTTGCCTCGATAATTATTTCTCTCCTTAAATTATTGTCACATTATTTTATTTCACACCACAAGAAACCAAAAACCTCATTTTATCTAGTGTAAACCTAAAACTTTCGGGGGGGCTCGAGTCCCCTAAGCCCCCGCTCTGGATACGTGCCTGCCCCTTATTCTCCAGATGTGGCCCCCAGTGACTACCACCTGTCCCCGAACATGAAGAAACACCTTTGTGGAAAACATTTTTCCAGTGATTCCGAGGTTATGGATGTTGTGAATGCTTGGTTGCAGGACCAACCAAAGGAATTTTTTTCTGCTGGGATTGAGGTACTGGAAGGCCGATTGGAAAAGTGTGTTAATGTTGCAGGTGACTATGTTGAAAAGTGACAGTGATTTGGTTTTCCTACGAGGGTTCCTTCTATGTCAGGGGCGGAGCATGCTGAACCACCCTCGTATATTTACAGTTTTAATGAGCAAAAATAATACCCTTATTTTAAAAATACTATAATTCTGTAAAAAAACACGTTTATGTTTATTTAATACCTACATAATGACATCAAAATAACAGTAATCTCTTAGCTTGAATTGGTACATGATTTTGGAATATACTTATTTTTAACTTTCGTTTGAGTTGGTGTTTTAAGTCCACTTTATGCACAGTAAGGTTAATCGGGACGGGACCTAGAGTCTAAAGTGGGATCCGAACCACTATGTGCCTCCACCGGGTATCGAAACCAGGACCCCTTGATTTTCAAAATAAATATGTATTCGTCAATGCCAGTACTTTTTCTACCCATGTTGTGTAGATACCCAGTATGCATCGTGCCGTGCAATTTGATGCTTGCAGCTTTGAAAACTGCCGTGCCGTGAAAATGTGCAAAAAGTAGGTTTTCCTGCTGACGTCATAAAATTTGATTTCTCTGTCACCCTACACATTGCAACCAAAAAAATTAACCTCTTTCGACATTCCTGTGTACGTAAAGACTAAAAGTTCAGAGAAAGTTGTCGTAAACCAGGAATTGAGAGAAGTTTTTGTTCATTTTTTTCTCCCCCTTGCACAATACCCCTCCCCCTCCTGCGTTTCTTCAGGTACGTGCTGTATTTCTTTTAACCGTAAAAACATGCCAAAGGACCATTCTCTCTGTGTTAAAGTCGTATTCATCTCCGACATTTCGTTACCAACTTACAGCTATTCAAAGTTCAAGGAGGACTTTGTGGACACTCTGTATAATGTGACGGGTGCAAATAACCCGTCTTGACACACCCAAAAAAAATATTTCAATCTATCAATCAAAAAAACTTTCTGTTTCAGGCGTACAGTGAATTTGCATGAAACTATATAATTCCTCACTCATCCTGTGTGACACTTTTGCAGGTGCAATTAAGTCACTGGGAATATCGTATACTCTTCCACCAGGCATTAATGTACATAATGTCTGTAGAGATAGAACCTGAGACCCCTTGATTACAAAGCGATAACAACAATAATTGAAAATAAAGGGTGTTCTGTATAGGACGCCGAATTTGGATCGAGTGCTATTGTTTTGTTTCGAGGTTGGCAGGCCTGTTCTTACCAATGTTGGCATCTGTTGTCATGCCGATTAATGTAGCCTCAATTGTTTTGACTCGTTTGTTGTGGTTTCCTTCCGAAAATCCTCGAATAATCCAGGAGCGTGAAATCCATCCATCCGCTGAGAACGACTGTGTGGTGTGGGTTTTGGCAGGTGGAGTGTGATCTTACATCCTGTGATTTCTTCTTATGGGGGTTTGTGAAATCGCAGGTGTACGCCAACAAACCACGAACCCTTTTGGAACTGAAGGCGGAAATCATACGGGTGATTGGAGGCATCAGGACAGACATCAATAATTTTGTGGAGTGTATAAATGCATGCAGACTTAGTAGGGGTGGACATATGCCTGACATTGTCTTTCATACGCAAATGGGAGATGTTACTGCTTACATATATGTGAAATGTAACTATTTTCATGATATTTTCCCTATTTTTATTTAATTCGGCGTCCTATACGGAACACCCTATATAATAATTCTTTATAATTATTACTTTATTATTATATTGTTTGTACAGAGTGTCTACCAAAATTCTTGACTTTTTTTCGTTTTTCTTAACCTTTTTTATAGAACTCTACTTAAGTAAAGTTGGAAATTAACAATTAAGAAAATGAAAAACCCCTACCAAAAGGCCAGTTAAGATGAAAACTGGAGATGTATTTAACAAGAGAACTAGGCTTGTTTTATCTATTAATGCATCCTGGACTGCATTTGGCAGACTAGCGAGGCTCTGGCGTCCGGACTCACAGTCAGTACAATCTCATATGGGGCCCGTGTTCTCATCCTTGTATGTTTGTGATTGTCCCTTCATCCATCTCATGTTGCCGCCATTCATCCTCATATTCGCGATTAGCCAAAGGGGCATAAAAGTGAAGTAAAATAAACTAAATCAATCAGTCATTGTGATTGCAAAAATTCTTGACCACAAGTATAATTTCTTGACTTTTTATTGACTTCTTCACCTATTTGTTGATTTCTTTAGTTTTTCTTGACTGGTAAACACCCTGTTGTATTAAATTTCATATCCAAGGCCTGACGCCCCCAATACAAATTCCTGGTAGCGCCCATACCATGACGTAAAATACAAAAATAAACAAAAGTTCGGGGGCGATTCTTTTTCATGGTAATTCGACTCCCACGGGTTCACCGAGCGGTGTGTGGCGAGGTTTTATCGCAACCCGCAAGGATTCGCCGCGCGAACTGCGACCGTGGGAGCTATCAGAGAGATAACGGTTGCAATCCGGTTCGTTCCTGAGCGGAGGGAACTGCTGCATGCATTATCTCACGTAATCTACATCAGCATTATCGCGTTTCAATTATCCGATGGGCGGGGGCGAGGAGAATGAATTGCCGGTGTGTGTCGTTGCAGAATCGCTCAACAGATGGCTCTCGTGAGAAGCTCGCCGAACTATGAAGGAAACGCACGAGAGGAAAAGTTTCGCAAAGAACGGGAGAAGAATTTAGGCGCAATAATATTTTGAGAATGCACGATACATTTAATGGAAACTATGTTCGAATTCTATGGCGTAATCTATGGAAGTTTCTATCCCCCTGCAACTTCTTTCTCAAGAACTACGTTTTAAAATTCATTCCCTGCCGTTGTTTCACGAATCTGCGCAACAACGCCGCGCGTAACGGTAGAGAAGGGGAGTGTCGGTGCGAGTTTGTGCGATCGGCTGGTAACTGCAGTCGCGTTGCCCCGCATTTGCCCCAGACCAGGAGGTGCCTGCAGTCTCGTATCGCTCCTTGCTTTCGTTTTGAAGCCAGTGGGCGGAGCTTAAGTTTGTCGGCGTAAGATGGCCGCATCTACTTCAACCAATGACTTAACAGACAGAAGAACATCGCATCGGCTGCTGCAAGCGCACGCGGACTGGAAGGAGCATGGAAGTAGTCTCCAACTACAAACGCAAACTCGACGTTTACTTTACGCTTTACAAAACAAACTATAACTATTTTTATTTGCTTATGGAACATTATTCCTTCAGGTTTCCTATCGCTTCTGTTAGTACAGCTACAGCGCCTTGAATAACGTAGTGTGGAAAACGACTCAAGAAACTGGTTCCCCGAGACGATGACAAGTAGATGGCAGTGAAATCGACCCCGGTGCTAATTTTGTTATGAAAGTAATGCGGCTTAGTTAGATTTTGGAATATATTGTGTAGATTTGTTTCTCTAGAAAGGCGGTAAGTGAATTGATGGAAACAATTATATTTGTGGAGTGATTTGCAGTCACGAAATGGCATTAATTTACACAGAAAAGTAACATAAATACGTTTTATGTGCAACGCAACACGAGCATCAACATATCGCATGTGAGGCTGGACGTCAAATGTTGGATTGTGTACACAAGTTTATTTTTGTATACTAATAAAATTGAAATAGTGTCATGAAGGAGAAAAAATGTTTCGTGGCGTACATATTATGAAGTCATTTTCCCGAAATGCAGGTATTCGAAAGAATTTAATTTCATATTCCATGGAGTTCAAATAGCCGATTAGGATGTACCTTGTCATCTCTATCAACAAATTGCTTTACATTCGTGTCGATTGGTAAGTAGAACATTAATGAAAATATAACTCAACCAACGCGTTGTTTACATTTTTCCAGTAAGCGGGAAACGAAAAGTGCCATATTTCACGCTTGCGAGTTTTTGGGCGGTAAGTTTGACAACACGCGAGTGGATGTAAAACAATCTTTGAAAAATAAACGAGTATTGTCTGTGTGAAATTCCATAAAAATAATATTTGTGACAATGACAATATTAATGAACCTTTCAGGATAATGCATACACAATACTAATTCTCGCAGCAATTGCCATGTTACGTGTTACAATCCATACATATGTTTTCTTCCGTATTGTTAATAAAAAACTCAAGGACAGGTCATGATCGACGGTTCATAATATTCTTTAATATTTTCGCGACTACTGTACCAAACATCATAACAATTTTCTGATACAAAGAAATGTTACAAGGGAAAGAATCAGACGTTGCAGCGAAATCCCCATTTACTTCCATTATAAGCAGTCGAACACCAAGCACCGGGGTCAACACCAGCGCCTCTAGCGGATCATTTTCGAGTGGAACCAGCGAGAGACGGCAGAACCATGCCGTTTTCCACACTACGTTATTCTAGGCGCTGTAGTACAGCCATGTGTTGAGCAGGCATCATTGCTTCGTAAATCTTATTGGAAAGTACACAGAATTACATGCTTTCTTATGGCGTCTTCGAATGCTTTGGTCTGACTTATCTGGTTCTGTCACGTGACTCGGCTTCAGAAACAGCGCGCAGGGCTTACCTCCATGCCCCAGACTCACCTCCCCCTCTCGCGCGTTCATTGGTTGAGCCCTCTCGAGTCACTACTTGCGCAGGGGACAGGTTTTCGTTCGCTTGCTCCGCAGATTACTGGGAGGGAGTATAAATGGATGCTACTCAACAGCACTGGCGGTTTCAGGATTAGTGAACAAGGGGTACGATAAGCAAAACAGCACCCCCCTCCCCCGTACTTATAGAGAATGAAAATCGATTACACAGTTTCACACAGTCTTTTATATATTACAATACCTTTACCATTGACGTGACTAATGAACAATTTACTGCAAAAGCAAACCTATTTTTGTTTTCATTGAATTTCAATAAATTTTAAATTTCCTGCTTTTCCGTTGATCCATTGATAATTTTGTACAATAAAATTTGCTCATGTATTTCTATTCTAGTACTTTAGGATGTATTATACCAGAGGCGCAACCACGAATTTTTGTCTGGGGGAGGGGCAATTGCCAGGATAAACGTACCAATAATAATAATGTTATTATTATAACATTTTTATTGTTATTATTGATTTCCTATATTTTACTTAGCTTTTGTGCCAGTTTTGGCTAATTTGCGAAGATGGGGATGAGTGATGATATGATGAAATTGATCAATGGACACTCACAAACATCCATGCCCAAGCCGGGATTCGAACCCGGGACCAACATTATAATTGTTATTACTAGTAGTAGTAGTAGTAGTAGTAGTAGTAGAAGTATCAAAGACGTTATCCTCGTAAATGATGCAAAAAGGGGGTAGAAGTTGGTGCTATAGCATTTGTGTTCGAACAAACGATTTGAATGATTTTTTCAAGTTTTCACATTAATAATGGAAAACAAGCACACAAACTATTTTTGAAAGACAGAAAATGCTTGATAAATGCATTCCAAATAATATTCTTTTTTACATTAACATTAACTTTTATGCACGATATACGTTTCACACATATGCAACATGGAGCGACGTGGACACTAAATTGTGTACGTATTCAAGGTTTCATTAATACATATTATATACAATATATATTAACATCAAAAATTACATAAATTGTGCGGTGTTGAAAATTAAGAAAGCATGAAACATAAATGCATGTTTTAGCCATTAAATCAAATACTAATCAATTTTAGTAGGTATCTATGATAACATGCCAATGAAACTATAGAATACTTGCGACTTGTTTCATTTTTGCTTGATTTTAGCATACCAACGACATGTTCAGAAATTTGAAAAGAACAGCTTGTTCAAGGGAGGCCAATGACGTACACGAGTAACTGGAGGATTTTTACCAGGGAGAGGAAAGAACAGCTGTCTCACTTCAATACCTAACAGTCGGTGCTCAACGTGACGGCATGGTATAATATGGCACTGCCAGAGTTAATGTATCCGGTTGAACATTGGTTTTGATAAAAGGGGTGCGGCCATCCTTGGTTACAGACTTGATTCACCAAATGGCGGTTTAAGACTAACGCCACACAGCTGTCATATTTACCAGAAGAAGAAGACAAGAGCAGCAGATCAACACCCTTATTCACGCCTCAACCTAGACACCAAACTGGGATGTAGGATGAGAGGAGCTACACAAAATCCGGATAACGAATATCCGGATTTAAAATTATCTGATATCCGTTTCGGACGCAACGGATAATCCGGATATCAGAATATCCGATATCCGGATAAAATTTTATTCGGATTTGGCCA
Source organism: Lepisma saccharinum (assembly GCF_977018435.1). NCBI lineage: Eukaryota > Metazoa > Arthropoda > Insecta > Zygentoma > Lepismatidae > Lepisma > Lepisma saccharinum. The sequence goes on along the minus strand of NC_139248.1, from coordinate 3,189,976 downwards.
TCCCTACTGAAGATAATCCTAACTTCTTATCAGTCACCAACTGAGGAGGTTGAATCCCGCGAACAACTCTCTTCAACTATCTAACCCCCCCCCCCCTTCCCCGCCACTTGAGTGAAGTTAACCACCCTCTCGCCGCACTCGGAGGCCTCCTTGGTGAGGAAACAGATGAAGATCTACTGTCTTTTGACGAAAACTTACTCGAATGGAGCCGTGAGAGAGAGAGAGAAGCATGTAAAACTTGGGGTCAAGCGGGGACTGATCCCTGGACGGTTGTGTAACCATGGTAACCCTATGAGGGCTGACGTCACGTCGGGTTCAAGATACAAACGGATGGCTTGGAGGAGGAAATAGGTTAGGGAGCGGGAATGAATGCAACAAAACGATTTCCACTGTTGGGAGTTTCTTTATTTTACTTCATTAAGCTTTGATTTCATATTTTATCCTTGGCCGCAGACCCTACACATGGGCGTCGGGGGGGGGGGGGGGTCGAACTCCCACTAGAAATTGACGTCGTTCAAGTTACAAAAATGAAGAAATAATGTTATTTTTATTGTTAGTAACATAAATACAACTAAGTTAGTATTCGAACAGAACAACCAAAGTTAAACACTGCGTTATGACGAAAAAAATATTAGTGTAAAATGCAGAAACCAGGTTACGATTTCTTTTTTATTCCACAGTTTTCAAAATGTCAAAAACTAGACTTTTATGTGAGAGATCACACAACATAATTTTGACTAAAATTTCCCCATAACTTTCAAAGCGTTATCTTGCATCACGTATGTAAAATTTAATAACAAAATAGATTAACTATCTATTTCACTACACTATGTGTGAAATGTAAAAAAAATCATGAAAAATATTTCTGCTGGATGTAATGTGGTGCATCGAGTAGAAGTCTCTCCCCAATTTTATAATAATAATAATAATAATTCCGAATTAAATGAGTTTATTCTAATTCAGGGTGGCCATTCTAAGACCATGATAAAATTTAAGTGTAATTCCCGGTTTTCAAGGCAAACTTTCTAAAAATGCAAGGTTACAAGTAGATGTTTTCTGCATTTCAACCTTACGTATTACCACCTCTTGCCATCCACACGCGCAAACACACACACACACAAATATATTAACAATATAAAAGGTGTGTGCGATTCCAATGTATTCAAAAAATCTACTTCAATTCAATTAAACGGTGTGTGTGTGTTAATATTTAATATTTAATTTAAGGTGCGAAATTTACATTTGCCATTTCACATGCTCAGACTCGAAATACATGTGCAAACACGTCACAAATGTAACGGGATATACTAATCTACTAAAAATTGTTAATTGTATAAAAATTTCAAACTCAAATTTACATAATCAATTTCAATGTTTCTTTTGTCAGATAGACTGTTCTTGAAAGGACACTACAGAGTAAACGGATTGAGATAATTCTGTTTTGTTTTCCACACAGCTATCTCTTTCTTCCTCGATAAAAATAAAAGCTAAACGGTGAAAAAGTGCCTCAGGGCATTTATAAATATATATAAATTCAATGGGATTTGAATTAAATAATTTTTCACGTCTACGGAGAAACATTCACGTAGAATTCACGCACAATTCCCGGAATTCAAGGAATTCCCGGTGAGTAGCCACCCTGTAATTACTTAGTTCACAATAGTAATTATTTTATAATAATTATTATTGTTATTACTTGTACTATTAAAGTTTTATCAATGACCTGCCCCCCTTTCCCCTTACAAAATTTTCTGGCCACGCCCATGGGCCTGCATTGTTCTATAGCTCGACCACAAGGAAAAAAACCTTCCGTCCAAAGCGTTCGCGCAACTTCCGTGCCGTTATCGGTGTTCGGGGCAGTGTTGCCAGGTCAGATTTGAAAAATTCGGGAGATCGTTCCTTGGAAAACCAGAAGATCTGCTACAAAATCCGATGATCTAATATTAGCGAATGAACGACGTTCTTGGGGGCGGAGGGGCGGCATAGTCGTGCTCACGGGGGTGGGGGGGGGGGCAAGGGGAGTGGCGCTCATTGTTTACGGTGTAAACGTCACAGATACTTTTGTAACAATGGTGCTAAACCCAGCACCCTGTGTTTGGCGAAAATATTCCGAAGATCTCCATTTCAGAAGTGAACATGTTTCAAACAAAAGAAAGTAAACTGCCCGAGGGAACCGACCAACATCTTTCATCTCTTCCGCATTTTCCGGTTAGAGGGTGCGTGGAAAACACCCTCAAATTTGCCCTTTCTCAGCACCGACACAAGAGGTTTGCGATGCCTCTATTTTCGCGAGGAATTTTTATGACAGGAAATGGTAGAAAGTTGTGTTCACAGATGAACGTGCCGCCTTTCGTTGTCGGCGATTTTCCACAATCTTTCAAGTCGAATGCTAACAAAAACAAATCAATTTGCCTTCTGCTGGTGTTCGGTGTACAGCTATCGATAGGAATGGGTACGCGTCCTACACCATAATGAGAAAATGCATTACGTATGTGAAATATATTTGGTGAATTAGACAGCATGTCTTCCTCAATAATTCAAGATAGCAACGCTTATGCTAGGCTGCCACCCATCCTCCCCATATGCTAGAAATACACACACACTCACAAACACATACATGTATAACATAATTTGCCCACGCTACAAAGTCAGTGTTTCTACCTTGTAAGGCAAGGACGTTTCACTGTGTTTGTGTCACATCATCCATTTCATCAGTTTTTCATTCATCCATATTGTCGTACTTACCGGTAGAGGTACAAAAGCGACGTAAAATAACTAAAATAGAAATAGAGTAATGTAGTAAAAGTAATAAAATAATGTCCTAGCACAATTGAGTAGGGTTTGACATAATTCCACAGTTCAAACAGCACTTTTCACGGCTGAGTGGAGTTCCACTCCATATCTCCCTCCATGTTCAAGTAAGATGAGCAGCGAACGTGTTTTTGAGCTGCCCTTTGGAGATTCCATAGCAATAGTTTATTAAGGATTTCTCCCGAGAAATCAATAGCCCTGGCAACGCTGACGTGAGCCAGCTGAATGTTCCTTCCCCCCTGCCCTTTCCCGCACCCGCCGGCGCGATGTGCTTCTGCGCAGGTTTTTTTGCTTGTGGTTCCACTATAGCTGTTATACCCCTAAGACATAAAACTCTCTTCATGGAATGGTAGTAGTTTAACTTTATTGTCTGTTGATTGATTGATTGATTTGATTTATTTTACGTCGCCTTTTGTGCCACTTTTGGCTAATTTGCGAAGATGGGGATGAGTGATGATATGATGAAACTGATGAATGAACACTCACAAACATCCATGACCAGGCCGGGATTCGAATCTGAGACCAGGGTTGTTAAACGTCCAGGAATTTTAAATAAATTCAATTCCGGTCGAGGAGAGAAAATCAGCAAGCGTAAATGGGTTCTGGACCGTAAAGAACCTTTTTATCTGTAAAGTATTTCAATTCGGTCCAAGAACCTTTTTTTCCCCGATCAATTTAAATACGGTCCAGGAACCTTCTTTCCGGATGATATTAAATTCGGTCCAGGAACCTTTTTTCCCGCATCATTTAAAATTCTGTAAATTTGACCTGATTTGGTGCAACAATTTTTATATATTGTATATATTTATTATATACAGGATGATTAAAAAAAATTAATACTACATGGGAAATAGAAAATTTGCTTAGAGGAGGAACCTGTGCTGTAGTACACGATTTTATTCGTGTTTGGTGTGTTATACAGTTGTATGTTTATTGTGTGACAGTCTATGCACACATGGGTGTTACATTAAAGAAGTAAACGTAGACGGTGAGTAGTACATTTTTCATTTCCCCATATAGTGTTAACATTTTTCGAATCACCCTGTATTAATTACATACAAAAAAAGTCCGACAACTTCAAATTTTACAATTTCTATGTATATGAAAAACGTTGGTTTACCGGCGGTTAAACAGATAACACGGGAAGCCTGTCGAGTTCAATAATAAATACGCCATTGTTGTAACAAATAAGATATGGCCGTAAATAGCCATTCTTCTCTTGTCATATATTTTCATGTAGGTATGCATTGATCCTTTCTCCCTTTAGAAAAATAATAACTTTTCGAAAGCCGTAATTTTCCTCTGAATCGTATTTTGATTATACGATGGCTGCTTGAAAACATTTTGCAAACTACCACCAACAGTGGCGCTAGTGTTCCGCTATTATAAAAATCGGAAGAATAGACCTTTTTTATGTTTAAATTATCTTTGTTTGTTTGTTTAAGCCTATTCGTTTATTTTTCACAGCACTTTGAAGAAGTAGTTTCGTGTGAGAAATGGAAATTTATCGTGAACACTTTCGGGCAATGATTTTTTAATGATTTCAAATGTAGTTTAACACCGAAACAATGCATCGAGCGACTTCATTTGGCTTTTGGGGACGATGAAGCACCATCCAATAGGACTGTGTACAATTGGTTTTCGACTTCCAGCGTGGTCGCACATTTCTCAGTGATGAATTTCGTGAAGGTCGTCCATCCACGTCTGTTGTTGCCAGTAATGTTGATGCTGTGCGTGAAATGATTGAGAGAGATCGGCATGTCACATACCGTGAGATTCAGGCATCCTTGAACATTGACATGAAAGCAGTACATACGATTTTGCATGGTCATCTAAACGTACGGAAACTTTCAACCCGTTGGATTCCACACAACTTGACCGAAGCTCAAAAACAGGCTCGTGTAAATTGGTGTAAAGAAATGCTCAAAAAATTCAACCGAGGCAAGCCAAATTTAGTGTACTACATCGTTACAGGGAACGAAAGTTGAATCTATTCATACGAACCCGAAACTAAACAGCAATCCACTGTTTGGGTGTTTCAAAGTGAGCCGAAACCAACAAAAGTTTTTCGTTCGAGGAGTGCTGCCAAGCAAATGATTGCTTGTTTCTTCGGTTATACCGGACATGTGGCAACAATAGCTTTAAAAATCGAAGGACTGTAAATGCTGAGTGGTATACAACAATTTGTTTGCCAGAAGTCATCAATAAATTGCGTAAAACAAACCCAAATCATCGCATTATTCTTCACCACGACAACGCCAGTTCCCACCCAGCACACCAAACTGTTGATTTTTTGTCCAGTAAAAATGTCGAATTAATGACTCATTGTCCGTAATCACCTGATTTATCACATAATGACTTGTTTTTGTTCCCACACATGAAAAATAAGATGGGTGGTGAGCGATTTGTGTCGCCTGAAGCAGCTCTTGACGCATTCCGATCAGCGGTTTCTGAGGTATTAGCTTCAGAGTGGAAAAAATGCTTTCAAAATTTGTTTGAGCGTATGCAAAAGTGTATCGATCTTAAGGGTGAATACTTTGAAAAACAATACAGACATTCCCAGAATTTCATATGTCTTTTTTCATATTGATTGCAGAAACTTTTTGAGCAGCCCTCGTATCACTAATTTTCCTTGTGATGGTGTTCTGGGAAACAAATTGCACCATTGTACGACTTTGCTTCATGACGTCATTCCTTGCCATCTAATGCCCGTCCACCGCTTCCGATCGACTCACCTGTTATCCACCTGCCCGTGCCAAACACATTGAGCAAGTTGCCCCCTTGACTTGTGGTTCCATCTGTAGGTGGACTTTGTAAGTTGCTCGTGGGATTTTTGCACGAGCGAGTGGCAACACTTGTGTACGTACTGCTTGTGGGGAGTGGCACAGCTTGTAGAAAACTTTGAAGCTGAAAGGAACAACATCTGTCTGCGGTTTGAACAGCGTAAACCTCTACTTCTGTTTTGTAAGTTTAAATTTGAAGTAAAAGAACCGGTGAAAGGCTTTGTGGAGCAACAACAAACAGAGTATTGGATATAAAAGATTTTGTTTACCGTAGAAGAGAAAGTTCGAAAGTAAGGCCGCGTGCAGGATTTTTCTCAGGATGTGGGAGGCAGCAGTGCTTTAAATGGGGAAATGTGGATTGCAGCTTTCCCCCAGTTAAGGGAATTCTCAAACTATCCACAGCACTATGCTAATTTGCATAGGCAAATAATCTGTTGTCATTCAAGACACCCCTCTATGTTTTTACGCTACAATTTCAAAATTTGAATTATGTGAAGTCTTTCCAGATAGCTCAGGGGGGACAAGAGCCCCTTAGCCCCCCGCCCTCTGCGGGTGCCCTTGTTCGACAATACAACAACTCATCTCGCAATTATCAAAGTGTTTGATTATTTTACTTCACTTTTCTGACACTTTTGGCTAACTGTGACGATACCATAAGATGTAGTATAGATCGACCACAAGGAAAAACCCTTGGACGCAGCTTTCTTCCGTTCAGATCGGGCCATAAGGAAGCATGGTCCACTCTCCCCCTCCCCTCCTCGCGGGAGTACGGTGCACAAGAATCGCGGGTCTGCGCAGGTTGTTTTGCTTGTTGTTCCACTATAGTGATATGATGAAATTGATAAACGGGCACTCACAACGAATACACATGTCCAGGCCGGGATTCGAACCCGGGACCCCTGGCGTCGTAGTGCACTGTGCTAACCACTCCGCCACGGGAGCCGGCTGAGTTCGATTTGCGATAGGCCTTTGGCTAATCGCGTAGATGAGGATAAGTGATATGATGAAATTGATGCTCACAAAGAACACCCATGCTCAGTTTGGGATTCGAACCCGGGAAGTGTTTGGAACTAACGAGTAACTTTTTCAAGTAACGCTACGTTTAAATAGTTCCTTTTGAAATTAGCTCCAGTAACCCTATAACAAGCAATGAATTTAACGATCACTGTTACACTAACCTTCTTGTGCGTTTCAACGGCAAAACACAAAGCTAGCTATCGTTTGCTGAGAAAGCTAGGAAGAAACTTTTAATATTTATACGTATGCACATTTGTTATTGACGAATCCTATCCGTGACGTATTTTTTCCCTAGTAAAAAGATTTTCTTTGAATTTTCTTCACTTTATCTTTTTTGTATGTAAGTATATGATGCTTATTAAAAATTTAGTGAAAAACAGTTATATTTATCCGCATATTCCATAAAAATGAAATGAACTTGGGGGAAATTATTTTCATTTTATTAAATTTACCCATTAGCCCTCATGCGACGATGACCCCTCGTATGAGTAGTGGAACTTTATTTTGACAAACGGTTTTAAAATGTACTTTTGAGCGAATCACAATTTCAAGTTGTCACCCTGCCACCTACTAGCATATGCTTTTTTTTCTTGTAAAGGTGGCTATTACATATTATAGTATGTAACCCCCCCCCCCCCTCGCACGCAGTGTTACCAACCATTTTTCGGCAATGTCCCTACAGACGTAATCAAAATGTCCCTACAACTGGCCAAATCTCCCTACGCCAAGTAAAGCGACTAAAAGAAACAACACCTCATGAGCATGCAAAACAGAAGATAAAATATACACATTTACTTTCTGCTCGGTGCTTCCACATTATTAATGAATAACTTTGAGTCGTTTACTGTTGATTATGTTATTTGAAGTCATACATGCTGCTGCTGTGAAGAGATAGATGTTGGTTGGTGATGCTGTATTTCCTGCAGTCTTTAACAATTCTGGTCCCATTTTATTTCTCTTTTTTGTTTTTGTATCACTTAACATTGAATATATTATTTCCGTTTCCACGTTAGAATGTGGCAATGTTAGCACTATTTTCGCAAGAGTGGAAATGTTTTCAAAAAAGAAAGTTCTTGGTAACCGATAACATGTTCCAAAATTCTGATGAGATTAGTTATTTTTTCTCCTCCTCGCTAAAGTACCCAGATATACTAATCCATTCATTCCAAACCGAGCACGAAGAAAGTGCAACTGACTGGCGAGTAAGCTTTGCACCTTTGCACAATAAAATGTTATTTTCCAAGATTGAAAAAAGTCCATACGTTTTCCCTCATTTGGCAAAATCTGTCCCTACGCGGGCGAAATTCAGTGAAAACTCCCTATGAGTAGGGACATGTCCCTACGGTTGGCATCACTGCCCGTACGATATGTGGCAGTTTGCGATTATGACCTAGCAAGCCTGCTTTCACGATTGTGGTTTTTGTATTTAAAAATGCCTTCCGATTTCCTTGAATATCATTGCCAAGGTACTGACGCCGCGGTGTAGTGGGCGTTATCTGTCAACGACTTCATTTGCACGGTCGTTATGGTTTGGGTGCAGAAAAACACGCTGATTTACAGTTTTCCCTTTCTGACTGCAAGAAAAGGCAGGAAAGCGGTAGTCCTCCCTCCTCCGCGAGTATTTAACTCCGCTTATCGCATTTCCAGGTCAAGTGAACACACCTTCTGCATGCGAGTGCCTCCCAGAGACAAAAGAAAAAACAACTGCAAACGTGCATTTGCTCCAAGTTTGCAACCAGCGGCTATGCCTCTGGCTATGCTCTGCGCATGAGGTTGATATTGGGAGCTGGCATTTTATTTCGCTTGCTTATCTCTCTCCCAGCGTGCATTGCGGCCATGAGTAACAGTAATGCTATGAATTAAATGAGGACTAAAAGTGGTAAACGTTGTAAGTGCCAAAAGCGAAAGTGTTAGGAAATCGCATCGTTCCGCACATCAGCCCGTACGATTGATTGATTGATTCATTTGGAGTTTTTAAGTCCACTTTATGCACAGTAAGGCTAATCGGGACTGGACCTACAGTTTAAAATGGGATCCGAATTGCGAACCACTATGTGCCTCCACCGGGTATCGAACCCGGGACCCCTTGATCAGCCCATACAAACGTGCACACTAGTGACCTCTTTACACGCCCTTTGAACTACTTAGAGGGCTACCAGCCATATTTCACGTTTAAAGCATGGCACATTTCACAGTTTAACATGGGAAACGGTGTTTGAATTATTGTGGCACTTACAGCGTTTACCAATTTTAGTCTTCAAATAGCAAAAAGAAACAAATAACGAAGAACGAGTACAATTCAATTCTTTAAAAAGAAAGACACGAGAAAAATTAAGGGAAATTGCAGTAGACAAATTTGCACGGTAATATTTACGCATCATACTATATGCACAACTTTACTCTTGTAGTTTGTAGACTTCCACAACATGTACAACATGTATTGTTTTGTTTTTTCAGTTACAGTCCTTGCCCTTCCCAAAGTAAATGCGTCACTGTTAACAGAGTTAGGCTTAACACTTTACCGGTGAAAATAGGAGTTCCGGACACTTTGAAGCATATTACGATGGTGCAAATGACCTCATTCTCCGAATTAACAGTAAGTTAGTAGTTATGTTCCCGGATATAGTCCGATAAATCAATTGATTGGAAAAGATCGATGAAAGATCAATTGATGATAAAGGGCAGTGGACAAGCAAGCATTGTTTGTTTTTGGAGTTCGGCCAGAAATGGGCGGGGTTTGAGATATGGGTGAGAGATTTGATTGGTTGTTTGGATGAGGAGATGATGACGCCATAGGTGTTTTGTGTTTTGATTGGTTGAAGAGTTTTTTGACCCCGTAACGGGAAATTCCCGAGCTTGATTTCAACAGGAAATTACTGAGTCAGTTGAATGATGATTAAAGTGTTGTCTGAGAAAGGTGAAAGGTTATAGATAAGAGGTTCAGGTTTAGGAAATGCTGTGTGAATCACGTGAAAATCACGTGATAAGAAATTGTTGATTCGGGTCGATTCTGAGAATTTCCCGCCAAAATCACGTGAAAGTCACGTGACCGGAAATTCCCTGCTCGGGTTAATGTTCGAGTGGACAAGCAGACATTGTTATTATTTGGCAGGGTTCCAAAAATGTGTGGAGTTTGAGATAGAGGTTAAAAGGTTATAGATAACGGATGGGGAATGTTTTACTGTTGTTGTTTTTTTATTTTATTATGTTTGTTTTTCGGTACAGAGGTTGATTTAGGTTTACGAATTTAATGACGCATTCAGTATAGAGGTCAACAACCTGTCTTTGAGAAGCCGGGAAAATGTTGCTGACTCATTTGATTCAATGATCGTTGTATTAATTTAAGAATACAAAAAGTATTTATTTGGACATGTTTAAGGAAAATGACGTAATAGGAAGAAGGGTATATATATGTAGACGGTATAAAAAGAACGAGAGTGTGTCACAATGGCAGAGTATTACATAACGTTTCCGGAGAAAGCTCTGAATTTCTACGAGATAAGTTACGAAGAGTTTTGGGAAGTCATAGAATCCTGCGGCGATATCGATACCGATCGTGGGGCTGTACAGCGAGTGTTGAAACAGTTCCCGTTTATGTACGTAGCACTACGTGAAGCTCCATGGTGCGGATGTTACCTGTTCAATAGATCGGGAGAAGCAGTCCATCATTCCTGCGAGACGTTGAAGGAGATAGTGGAAAGAAAAAAGTTTACGGATGAGAGAACAGGATTTCCCAGTCACAAATGTTCGTGTGAACTCATTCAGAGGAAGGATGAAGATGAGATTGCTGAAGCTTTAAAACAAAGAGTGAAAGAGTGGCTTGCCGTGTTAGTGAACAAAACTATTTTGTGGTGTACTACCTGCAACCGTTCTCTACTACGTAAATTAGAAGGACACCCCTGTTTTCCAGTGGTATCTTCGAATCGTCTTGGTTTTTCCAGAGCCCTGTTCGATAGTGATGTAGAAGATACTGTGCCGGTACCGTTATCACCAATACCTGGAACCCCATCACCTATTGTATCAGATTGTTTTTCTTTGGCTGATTTATGGAAGTGTTCAGTTACCCCTGCTACCGATTTTCGGGGCATTGTAATAACTACCTATCAGTCGATTCTCGATACAAAACTTACGAAAAGTGGCCTGTAGGATTACAACAGACACCTGAAGAGTTAGTGACTGCAGGATGTTACTATTCAGGCCACGGTGATAGAGTACTGTGTTCATATTGTTTTTATGGATTTTGTGATTGGACACCGGAAGATTGTCCTGTTATAAGACATCTGGCAGCAGTGCCCCATTGTAGTTTTATACAAAGTGTTGCATTACTACATTATAAGGTTGAATGTAAATATTGTGCTAATAGAGAAAACTCTGCAAAAAAAGTTATTGAAAAAAATGTAGATTCTGTAATGATTTGTAAAATCTGTTTTTTGAATGTTTGCGATATAGTGTTTCTCCCGTGCAGACATTTTGTCAGTTGTCGATCCTGTGCCTCACAACTCGATAAGTGTGCTATATGTCGTGGATCTATTAAAAATACATTGACAGTTTTTACCTGTTGAACAATGGATGTATGTTTCTTGGACGTTCAAGGTTTACGAGGAAAAGACGGTGAATTTGTGTGGAAAGAAGTCGGAATATTGAAGTCTCCTTTTGAATGTACATTTGATTATTTAGTAAAACCTCCATACGGTCTACATTTGTTAATTGAAAAATATCGTCGTGTGAATTATTGGCTCCGTGCAAACAAACACGGACTCTCCTGGGAAAATGGTTGGGTACCGTATGAGAAGTTAGGAGATATTTTATATTCTGTACTTGTAAATGAAAATGTGTATGTTAAAGGTACTGAAAAAGCTAAATGGTTGGAAAAATGTATCGGAGAAAAACGTATGAGTACGTTAACCGTAGATAACATTGAAGAAATTGGGTGTCCAAAATTGGAGAGTGTGAAACTTTCGGTAGAGAAAAAGAAATGTAGAGAACATAGTGAATCAAAAAATGTGAACAAAACCTGTGCAGTTGAAAATGTTTGGAAAATGTACCATTTCTACTGTAATAGAGAAAAATAAAAAATGTTTAACCTTTTTTCAAATGTTTTATTTACAATTTAATAATAAACATATAATATACAGTAAAAATACATAATGGATAATAAAGTTATTTATAATAACAATGAATGTCCAAGATTGTGTTGAAGATATATTTCAATCATCAATTCGTTGTACCAGAGAACGTGAAAATGGCTTATCAGATTTTCCGGTACTTCTTTTCTTTCTGAAAACATATTCTTTTCGATACAATGCACAAAAGTCTGTATATGTGGCTGTAATTTATGATAAGGTTCGTTCGTTAATTTTCTTAAGGCTGTGAAAAGTTCACAAAAAAATAAATGTAGTTCCGGGGGTGTAAAAATAAAAGCATCCGGTGAGGAATGTTGATACATGGAAATACAACGTTTTCCGAAAAAATTTACAGCACTGACAGTAACATTCCCTGTGACGAGATAATTAAATCGTCGACCTGTTTCGATGTAATTAAGTACATCAGATTTCAAAACACACAATTCTCTAATCTGTGAAGAATTAATTCGTACGGGTAATCTTCCTTGTTGCGAAAACTCCCATACCAGATTGAAAGGTGTTTGTTTTTCGAATCCTACTTCTACATATTTGGTTTTTTCTGTGTTCAGAAAGTATATATTTGCAAGATAAAGATCCAAACAGACATCTATGTTGTGCAGTTCCGAACATTCGGTTTTATTTTGGGAAGAACTGTTTTCTTGACGTATTTTCATGAAATCACAATCCTTTGTCACATCCGGTTCACTCTCGATCGGTTCAGTTTTTATAACAGGAATCTCAATTTTGGTAGGGGGCAGACGTCTACGTTTTCTGCATCTAGAAACACCATCCTTATGAGTAATACGGTCTAGAAGCTGATCATGTTTTTCCATTGTAGAATTTTTGACCGGGTCCATGATGTTTTCACTAAAGGTGTCAAGATGATACTGAGAGTGAGCAGAATCACCATACATATTTTATATAGAAATCACCTTATACACTCCCGAACTGGTTTGATGGAACGACACACTTGTGCTCCTTTAGGACACTTTGAATGCGGTAAACATTTGAAGATCTGACGAAAACGGTGTAAAATATATTCATCGTTACTGATACCCGGTGGGAATATCCGGATGAAATCCCTGGTTGTGACGTGATGTGCTTTATAATAAGCATATACACAACAGTAATGTCCGCAAGTTGTAGCAAATATTCCTTGTAAGGGGGTGTTATTGTGAGTCCAGACAGAGGAATGACGGTTCAAGAATGTTATGAATTCTGGGTAATAGGGGTGGAAACCGTATGAATCAAAATATTCTGCCTTATTGTTTTTGTCGAAATAGAAGGCAACCCAGTGTGTTCCTTCGGAATCGGAAGTATCCGTGTTTGCGATTATCAAAGCAGGGGTGGAGAACGTTCGAGGCAGAAGATCTGTCGGGTAAACACCACAAAAAATTGTTTTGGTGGAACAGTTGTGAGATAAAATATGTCTGATCTGTGATGTGTTCATGTCGGATACGTTTATAATATTGTACACAAACACGGTAGTCTTTTTCTATTACGATACAGGTAGGTTTCTGTGGCAGAAAACAGGAACACACCAAATTTATAGAGTAAAATTGTTAGGTTTATTAGTGAAGGATAACACCTCTGTCTTTTGTCACATCCAAGGCCACTTCGAATTCAGCATAGAGAAGACAGGTAACATTTTCCGACAGTTGTGGAGAAAACTGCATTTCTACTCCTAAGGTACCTTGTTCCTGTAGACTGATGTGTGTATCGTTTCCTGAAAAATCTGGTGTAATGTCGTAAATCAGAAAAAATGATCCGTTTTCAAACATCTTCCTTGTTATCTGATGTCCATAATTATTGTGATGGATACCTGTGCCGGAAAAGAGAGTTTGGTAGGCACGTGTTACTAAACCGCCATTTCCTCCTGTACTGATTCGTAAAGGTTCAGAAGGTGTGAGTTCTCCATTTTTTACAAGATGGAAAGAAGATAGGTTAAAACTTCTAAAGTCGAACGGATTTTTTTTACTGTCTCCGAGAAAGCTGGCGGTGGATACCATAGTAAAAAGAATAACATTCGGAAAAGGACCTTGAAAAGCATTGTCGATAGAAATCTGCTGCGTTCCTGCAACGTAAGAGTATGCCTTGATAATACTTCTTGTGAACGGATAATGTGCAGGAGCATAGGAAAGTGCTCTATCTATAGCCAAACTGGTGCTAGGAGTAGGAATGACGTGATTTATTTCGAGAGCAGCTTTTAAAATTTTTATTTGTACGCTAGGTGAATCTTGATCTCCCCAGATATAAAAAGCATCACGTGACTTGAAAAGTTCGATACGTACTTCCACACCATTGAGTAGATATTTAGGCTGATTGAAAAAATCTATGTGGAGTTTTCCCATAAGTTCCATTTCGGCTGTTACTTCCATAGGATTTCCAGATGACGGAACGTACTGGAAAATTTTTTCGGGTGGTGAAACCTTCGTTATTGGTTGTGATTTTATCTTGGTTTCCAGGTGTGTCCAGGTACCATAAAGCATTAGTAAGATGTGTATTTGCAGCATCGGTACCGTAATTGAGAAGTACCTCAAAAATCGATTTGAATGCATAATTGTTGTCAGCATTTGTTACAGATATACCGTTGATAGCAACGTTACATTGTGAAAATATAGTATTGAGGAGATAATTTACTACCCCACAATTTTTTGTGGTTGCATTATCGGTCGGCAAAGCACTCATACGACTCCCATCTTGTTTAACCATCTCCACCTGTAAACGAAGATAAACAGATGCAAGATCCAGAAAATCTGTTGCTGTTGCAGGTATGAGAAATGGTATCACGTTCTGGTTATCGATGGAAGCAATAGGTTTGTAGGTAACAGTGTAGGTTTTTTCGACATTTTGTTGAATAGGTTTTTTCCGAAAAAGATCGAACTGTGAAATCATACACGTGTTGTCCTGCATCATTGTGTAAAAATAATTTTGACTTTGATATTCTGTCTGATTTTTCTGATCCTCGAAGTTCTAACACGGGTACCTGAATGATTTAACGTCGAATGAGTATTTTTTCTTGTAATTCTTCTTCTTATACCCGAACCTGTCAGAGAATCGATTTTTTATCGGACGGTAGAGTTCTCATACGACTTCCATCTTGTTTAATCATCTTCAGCTGTAAGCGAAGATAGACAGGTTCGAGAAACGAAGTTACATTCTGGTTATCGAAGGAAGCAATAGGTTTGTACGGAATAGTATGTTTTTTCTGAAAAAGGTCGAACTGTGAAATCACCCAGGTGCTGTTCTGTATCATGATGTAAAAATATCTCTGCTTTGATATTTTGTCTGATTTTTCTTTTACGTGTTTTCCTAGATTTCGATGATGTTTTTCGACGTTTTACGGATGTACGTTTTTTCTTGATTCTCGAGGTTCTAGCACGGGTACCTGAATGTTTTAACACCGAATGGGTATTTTTTCTCGCAATTCTTCTTCTTATACCCGAACCTGTCAGAGAATCGATTTTTTGTTGTGCTCTAGTTTTAAGATTCTGACCAGCTTCACGTATTCGCTGACGAAGAATAGTTTTCGGAGTCTGCTGACTTGTTGCAATATCTGTAACAATATTAGCTCCAGTTTTTAAAGCTTCTTTTCCGATAGCTTTTGCACCACTCCATAGAAGAGGTTTCACCATTCTGAAAAGTCCAGCAAAAAGAGAACCTAATCCTCTTCCTTTTTGAATTCTGTTAGAACGAAAAATGGGTCCGATTCCTCCATGTATTTGGGTTGTGTAATATTCTGCTTGCGAATTCATGATGACTCATTCGTTTACCAATATAGACTGAGAAAATAGTGTTATGTCGGTTTTTTAAAAGGATTTTGTTTTTTTACGAAAATGTAAAACAGCGATAGTAGGAACGGAACCGTTTCTTAAAGGTAAAAAGTTTCCTTTTTGATCGTTTAAAGTAATTTCTATTGTTTCGAAAGAAGTTTTATCCAGAGAAACATAGTGAATCGGATTGAATGTGTGATGAGCTACAGGTATCGTACATGTGGTATCTACTTCTGAACATTGTTTTCGAGTAAGACGTAAAAGACGTATCATTTCTTCACCGACCAACTGTTGTTTTACAATATCTGAATATACAAATATGTAAGGATTTTTATCGACAACGTTATTAGATATTACGTGCGAAGAATAGATAGATTTTAATATATCATATCGAAATTTAGCATAGTCGTCTGTTAAATCTATTGGTGTTATTGTATTGTCTACAGAGGCATCGGGTTCAGGGTCGAGAATTCCTGTTTCGGACAAGTGTTTATATACGGCCGCTTTAAAATAGAATCGAAGATGAGTAGGAATAGCTACATTTGCAGGGTTGGTTTTCAGGAAAAAAATAAGATCATCTATTGTATAAGTAGCTGCAGGAAAATAAAACGGTTGATCGTTAATATATAGTGTGTTATCTGTAGAAACAGATGACTCGAATGAACTCCATTGCGGGTCAGCCAGAAGATGCCAGAATTTGTAAAGCACAGATTTTCGTATTTCTCGATTATCGGGAAGGGAAGTTACGATCGACGAAATCAAGTCGTCAACATTTGTATATGTTCGAACAGGAAATGTTAGCTGTCCTGAATCTGTTTCCAGAACGTTATCATAAAGAGTTGAATGACATTATTCTGCTAATCCGACTTCCCACAAATCTGGAGGCAGATCGATACGTTTTGCTAATTTTACAGTAAAATGAGTTAATGTGTTGTTTGAAAAATATTTTTCTGATGAAAACGATGGGAGGTAGATATAGAAATTATCATCCATTCTGACTGAACAAGAAGAACTCACTGATTGGAAATGTTGATATATTTCGATATATATTGAGGTTTAGTTGTTCGATATCGGTTTTAGCGATGATGCCTTGATCCATGAATCAAAACTGGAAGGATAACCAAGCCAACGAACAAGGTATTCTAAATTTTTACCTTTACCTCGTGTTTTTAAAATTTTATCAATTTTATACTCTTCGTCAGGATTCGAATATACTTTCTGAACCTCATGTTTGTAAAATGTTCCTTTTACAGGTTCACCATTTAAGTCGTCCAATATGTAAACAGGTACCGGCTGCCGTTGAACAACGGAATGAATCTTAAAAAGTTCTCGTGACCACGATTGTTCGTATCCTTTTTCGAAATGTCCTTTAACAACAGAAATTCGCACAATGTCCCCAACTTTTAAATCTGAAATTGTGTGTGAAATACGGTTGTTGTGTCTATTCAGATGTTTCCACACTGTGTAAACATTAGTTTCGTTTACATCTTGAGGTGCCATTCCTATGGATCTATGAATCGCAGTATTGTAACCTTTAAGAAGTTGAGGTAAAATATCTATGTAACGTCTTGTTTGTTTTGCTGTAAAATATTTCCACATTCGTTCTTTTAACGTTCTGTTAAAACGTTCCACTATACTTGCTTTTACAGGGTGGTTAATCGCGATCGAAAAGTCTACTTGTTCATTTTTCAAAAAATTCTGGAACACAGAATTCGTAAATTCTGTTCCTTGATCTGTTTGTAATGTGGCAGGTTTTCTTTTGCTTTGTTCAAAAATGGTTCTGAAAGCTTCGGTTACAGAATTACTTGTTTTATTTTTTAGGGGTAATGCATAAGCATATTTTGAAAATACATCGACCACTGTCAGGAGATATTTAAATCCGTCGTTATGTTTTTGTATCGATGTCATATCGTTAAGATCGGCTTCCCAGAGCATATCTATGTTCCATACATTATAATGGTTTCGAGGAAACCTTTTTCGTGCACTTTTGTGGAGAGTGTATGTTTCCTTGTGCATTAACCAATTTTTTGCTGTATCACGAGATATATTCCTATCTCGTACAGCTTTCCATAAACGGTCCACAGATGAAAATGAGGCTCTGTGTTGAGGATCGTAATATATTCTAGCAAGAATTTTATCATGTTTTACTTTAGGGACTCCCATGATTGGTCTCTCTGTCTACGACTTTTTCTTAAAGGAACGAGTTTGTATGCATCAGGTGTTCTCAAAAATGGTGAAGTTTTTCTGGAAACACGTAAAACAACATTTTTCTTCTTTTTTTTCGCAGGTTTTCGTTTACGAGACGGACCAGGAATCTCCGTTGGTGATGATGACGATGAAAAATTTAAAGATCTCGGGTCCGGAAGTGTTTTTTCCTGATCTTTTTCGATTAGACGTTGGGCTGTAGATTGATACTCATCAATAATATTTTCTAACTGCTGTCTTGTATTACGTGGTAATGTTTCTACCAGGTTTGGAGGAAAATACGTTGATCCTGGTGAAATACTAGAATCACCATTATCCTGGATAATAGGAATCTCTAATGGTTCTTTCGATTTTCGACTCAACCATAAATACTCATCCAATTCTTTTCTATAAAGACGCCATTTTTGGTCATCTGGTATATTTTTCATTTTAAAAATTTCGTTCATTTTTTTTTATCCAGAATAGATAATTTTTTATTTATAGACTGTTCGGAACCGCGAATACGTGTCAATTGTTCTGGTGAAAGAACAATCATTTTTTTGTAAACAGGTGTCATTTTTAATGTGGAATGAGAGTTCCGAGAAGACCTGATAGTAGAGATCCTAAAAGTAGGGGTAGAAACCCTCCTCTCTGAACAAGAATTTTTCTTCGTTTTTCGATATCTACTTTAGGTTTTACAAGTCTACGTAAAACAGTTTTGTAAGGTGTTAGACGATGTTTTACAGACGGTCGAAGTTTTATATTACCTTTTAAAACATTCAGACAACATTCACTGATAAAACGGATTGTTTTTTTTGGAGCACTTTTTAGTAATGTTTTACGAACTTTTGTTGGGGAATTTTTCAATATGTGCAAAAAAGGTGAATGTGTTTTAAAAGAAATATTCTGTTTAGAACGTAAGTTGGTACGTCTCTTCCTCGTTTTCTTCATCTCAAGGTTTCAGGCATTCCTGAGGAAGATATATGGTTGAATGATCTGTATTAAAAATATCTGTTTGATAACGTAAAGGATCCGGTGTTGACTGGGAAAGATCAATATACAAATAACTGTGAGGTTCTATTGTTGCATCTATATATACTTTTTCAAGTTCCTTCATGCGATGAGGTTGAAGCTGTCGTGCAAAAACAGTAAATTGGTTCATATCTCGTGGATTTTTAAATATAACAAAATGTTTTACGTTCAAAGAAATATCTCTACAATTTTTTCCTTGGTGAAAAAGATTCTGTGTTATAAAAACAACTGAAATATTTTTGTGGTGACTACCTTTTGTAAAAAGGTCTGCAACTTTTTCTCCTTCAGCAACCATCATAAGATCATCTAGCACTATAAGTGTGGGAGTTTTTCCGTTCCATGATTGCCAATTAACAATTCCTTTATGATATTCCACATCACCGATATTTTTTGGGATACTATTTTCCTGATCGTAACACCATACTATTTTTTCAACAGGTTTTTCGACAAAAGAAAAAATGGAATTAACAAGTTTTGTTACAAAAGTGGTTTTTCCACTTCCTGATGCTCCACAAACCATCATCGTAAAAGGATGGATAAGTTTAGGAAACATTTTATTTTAAGCAAAAATTTTACAGATTTGTATCCAGGAACTTGAAAGAAAATGACGGTTTACCAGACTATTAATACATTTTATATTTATTTTGTACAAGATTATATAATACAAGTATACAATATTAAATACACTGAAACAAAAACTTGAACTTTGGACCTATAGGTTAAAACCTATTACAATATCTATTACAAATTAGGATTACAGACATATTTATAACCTAGTCTGTACGGTATCCGAAAGGAAATGATAAATGTTGGTGGTCAAAAAAACGTTTTATTAATACTGGCTGAAACAATTTCTTTTCATTTGTACTGATAACTTGAAACTGTTTTGTTCTTCTAATTCTAAAGATATTTTCTACTGTAACGTCAGATATTTCATTGTTCATCATATCACACATAGTATCAAAGTTGACCAATTTTGATGTGGAAGTGTTTAAAGTGATCCCTTTAACTTTACACATATATTGGGGTTCAGAAAGAGGTTTTTTAATTTTCATACTGTAACTTTTTGGTCCTGTTGAGACAAACTCTTCACAAATTGCATCGGGACCGAAATTACTCAATTCATCGGTGAGGTCTCCTAATTTATCACCTGTTCGGGGATGATATTCCATTTCAGGACTATCTACATAAATCACCGAATCTGTGTCACAATAACATACTCTGTCATCCAATTTTTCAAGAAGTTCATACAGTTCCAAACGAGCATGACATGTCGTAAAAGCAGCAATAGGAACGTTTACTTTTCTGTTCAGGGTGATGGCCTCTTCAACATATTTCCAGTTTACTATGACAGTATCCTGATTGATAAATAACTCCTCCAATAATTATATTAGGATCAGTCATTTTATCGAGAAAATCTTTCGACTCCTTGATAATTGATGTTTGGGAAAGGTTATCTCGTTGACAAAATTTGCCCCATAAAGAATTAAGACAAAGTTTAACCAAAGTACGTTTTCCAGGATTGATCTCAATATTGTCTTCCTCCAATAGAATTCCCTCTTTGTCAAAATAGTCTTGTAGGTATTTTTCTTTATCCGTTCTGTTTTGACACCAAGTAGGCCACCCACTAGCTTCCTGTTTTATTTTCAAAAATGTGTTGACATACTCAGCAAACAGTCCTCCAGTTTGTGTAACAGGATTGTACATAGATGTTTCATATTTCCACACTTCCGACATCTCCAACATTCTGTAACCTAAACTACAAGCTTTACGTACTTCTGCGATAACCCAAGTTCCTGAAAGTGCACGCTGTTCATCTGAATGTTCACAGATACCTTCACATTTTAGCGTGATAGCACATTCTTTACATAATACAAACATCAGTTTTCCATTTATTTTGGAGGGTAAAACAGGGTGGAGAAGGGTTGTAGGGGGTAGAATTGTACATTTAACAAGTCCTTCCATGTTTAAAACTTCATCGACTGGAGGAATAGAATTTCCTAAAAATATGGTAGGATGCCTTACAGGATAGGTACAATATTTGTTCACATAAGGGTACAAACTTGTAAAATCGTTGTATTGTAATTTCTCATTTTCCTTGATTCTGTAATAAGTTCTGACTGTTTCAACTCTTCCGCCATATAAGGCATCTCTTGGATTTAAAGGAATACAGCAGACAATAGGGTGTGTAGATAGATGTCTATCGAGTTCAGGATCAGTTTTTAATATTCTATCAAAATCGCATTCCCACATTGTGACAACATGGTAGCCTTCAGAACGTAAAGCTGCAAGTTTACGACATGTTGTTTCGTATCTAAAAGCTGCAGTGTTTAGCATGTCACTATTGGTTTGACCGTCATTTTCCTGGGTGTTTTCATCTTCCGTGATATCTTTAGGATACATATTCCTGTTTGTTGATATGCATCGTCTGCAGCCGTGCCAGAAGCAACCAAGCGCTTCGTACACTGTATTTGTCTCCTCGTGATATCCATCTACTTTATAACGTCCTCCTAAAACATATTTTTCACGAGTACGTCCGCCGTGGAGAAGTATTATGTGATTTTGTTCTTCAACATAGGTCAACCATTTCAACGCAAATTTTGACATTTTATCTGCATGATGGTAACCTCCTTTAGGAATTATTCCTATAGTGTCATCGGGCATAAATGTATGTCTGTAAATTAATGAACACGCTGATGCTATAGTGATACAACCCCTAAAAATATCTATTTTACATATATCCAGAAAATTCTGTCTCAGTTTCAGACATCCTTGTCTTAACAGAGTAACATCTTTAATACAATATTGGAGTAGTTCTGTTTTGTTGTTGAAAGGCATACTTTTTTTGCATTCAGTATCATACCAAGACATGAAATTTGTCTGATCTTCAATTGTTTTCACATATTCATATCCATATGCAGAAGGAGGAGGTGTAGGTCCTATGTAATTTCGATTTTTGTATGTGTTCCACAAATGCGGATAATATCCTTTCTGCACTGGAAGACCGAACAGTTTTGAAAACCCTGCAAAATTCGTCTGAACGTAGTTAAGACTATCGATAAAGTAGAGATTTTGGTACGTCATACTGATGATTTTGGTTCCATCCAAGATTATACGAGCTTTCATCCCTTTTTCCAACATTTTTCTCAATATAAACGTGCAATCATAACCTCGTGCATTGTGTGCACAAATAGTTATATTGGAAAACTTATGTTGCAATTCGAGATAGGAGAGAAATGTTTCTACAGGATCATCCCAGAATATAAACTGTCTTGTACCACAAACAGAACACAAAACTGTTAAATCCTCTTTGTTATGACATGCATGGCAGGCTGTCTGTACCACGATTAGATTCGGAACATGAAGAAAAGTTTTTTCTTTATCGCAGTACGGAATATCAGTATAACATTCGAAATCATAAAACACAAATAGAAATTTCGAATTCTGTTTAGCTTTTGGAATGGACATGTAACACATATGATTTATAGGTTTCACATAGTTACAGACAGTACAGTATTTCATGTTACACCTATGTACTTTCTCATACGAATTATTTGTGAGAACAATTCTAAAACATCGAGGACACTGTTGGATTTCACTACATACTGTACCGTTTCGAAATAGTGTAGAAACATGATTTGTAAAACATTTCTCATTTTTGAAAATCCTGTGACATGTTTGACATGTTTTATAAACTCCTGTTTCAGGTACGCATGGAGGGATTGCGCGGCACATGGAACACATTTGTTTGCACTGATGAATATGTGGTTTACAAAATATAAGTTCGTTACATCCCTGGCATTCCTGTTTTGCTGCAAAAGCTCCAACACGGTTCACAATAACATCGTAATGCTGCCGAGTACTGTCGTATAGAAGATATATGTATTTGGAGACATTCTCGACCTCTCCTTCAAAAAGAATATCTTTAACATCACGAAGGTTATTGTACACAGTGATTTTATATTCTGTAAGAACTTGCTGAAATTTTTTGAGTTCAGGAATTCCACCTCCGACACACGTATTGTCTGTTAGATTTACACCCGCCTTTCGCATTAGTTCAAAAACAGGTCTAAGAAGATTTCTATTTTTTCTGTATTGTGTATACGATGGATCTTTATCTACATAGGCTTTCCCTATAATCAAAGCTTCAGCTAAACAAAGAGGCTGTTTTCTATTTGGTATACTGACAACACTTCTCTTCAGTGTACTTAGCATATAATTTGGTAAACAATAGGCACGCTTACCGTCTCCTCCTCCTCCGACAGGTATATCAACACGGTCAGCCCGCAGAATTAGACGGTCTGTACTTGAAAATGTTTTTGCACTTTGTAGTATTTTATGCATAACAGTCCATACCATATCACTATGTAACTGATCACTTCTATGCCACCCGATATAAATATCTTTAACATTTGGGTCGGATATGTTAGATAGTGTTAAACCTATTTTATCTCCGTCCTTAGCATTCTTTTTCACATAGGTGAGAAGGTTTTCAACACCTTGACGAATCCAACTGTGAGGGTCAACATTTTCTGGAGGATGTGAGAAACTGAATTCCATACGTTGTCCCTTGGAACGAAATTTAGGGTATTCACGTTCCTGAATATTGTGTACCAATATATTTCCTATGTGTTCACGAGGCATTGTATCACGTTTTCTTTTCTTACCTCTTCTATTTGATTCAGAAAGATTCTGAGGTGGCTGTTCAACTGTCGGTAAGGGGTCCTCTCTCCAAGATGGTCCAGGTAGAGGTTCCGGGTCGGGTCTGGATACGGCATTCCTTGAAGTTCCTTGAGATGATGCAGTATCGGATGTGTGGATATTCGGTGGCGATGATGCTCCTTTTCCGAAAAGTTCGGGTGTAGTTGTTGTTGTTACTGCCCGTAGTAATTGATCATACTCTTCAACTAAAGAGACAGTCTCTCCTTCAATTATCCTTTGTGCAATGTACGCCAGCAGTTTTCGTAACTGGTCAGCTGTTTTGTAATACACGTTACGATATAACACTAACAATTCGTCAGCATATAACTGTAAGTCCATGATAGGAGGATAATAGCATTCCAGAAACTACTCACGAAAGAGGGTGTCTATGTTATGTACCTCAGCATCACAATACTGATTCTAACGGTTTTACTGTCTGATTTATAAGTTTCCAGGAAATGAGTAACAATTTTTCCGGTATCTACGACCCTTTTTTGTTTTAATGATTTATCTAACGGTTTACTGGTTGTATTGTAAACTTTCTACAAATGTGTAACGGTTTCCTGGTTCTTATCTATGAACAAGGTTAAAGTCTTTGATAATGAAAAGATATTTCAAATTTGGCAAAATTTCAGAAAACCTAAACATTTCAAAGGGGTATAGTCGCGTTGCTGATCGAGTTAGCCTGAAAACCGTTACAGATTTGGAATTTGCACATCGAGACCTTTTAGTAGAGTGGTCGGAAGGGGAGTCTTGGATTGGTAATAAAGGAAGTAGGAAACTGTTGATCCTAGAATGATGAAACCTTTTCCAATAGAAAGAGGACTTCATTCCGAGTTCAACGACATATCGATCATTCTTCTATCTCAATTAGGCACGGAGATATGACGTTTTGAAATTTTGCAAAAAAAAAAAAGTTAAAAAAAAAGGTCAAAGGTCGGGGTCAAAGGTCATTCACCATTTCCAAAGGGCCCGGGCCGGCCCTGGTTTTAACATACAGTGATAACTTCACCAAACGTTATTCATCATTTCCTAGGGGCCCGGGCCGGCCCTGGTTTTCGATATACATACAGAAATAACATTACGATGGTTATTAACCATTTCCAAAAGGGTCCGGACCGGCCCTGGTTTTCAACATGCAGTGATAACTTCACCAATCGTTATTCATCATTTTTAGCGGCCCGGGTCGGCCCTGGTTTTAACATGCAGTGATAACTTTACGAAACCTTATTCATCATTTTTAGCGGCCCGGGTCGGCCCAGTTTTTCAATAAATATCATTTCACACAAGGTTCCATATTTTTAAAGTGTCTGTTCTGTGTAGTTTCGTAAAAGATCGACCGCAAATAACCTCCTTAGGGTTCATTCTTTTTGTAAACCTTTAACCCTCATCTCAAAACTGTTGATTACAATTTCATCCTTAACTTTTAAACATTACGTCTACCGAGATATTGAAACACAGAATTTATAAACACCGGAGAATGAAAAAGACTCGAGAGTTTATCGACTCCTTCATTATTTCTCAATACTCTCAAATGTAACAGAGAATCACTGTGAAATTCTTCTCGAGTCTGTTAATTGCTACGTAACCTCTAACCTTTAGAATGATACATAGAGATACTTTCAGAGAACGTCAAAACAGTTTGTAAAATATGTTTCCCACTAACTGCTACGTGACCTCTATAACCTTTAGAATGTCAAAACAACTTGTAAAATATGTTTCCAGATTCCCAATTATAATTTGACCGCTAACCTTTAAATGATACACGGAGGATGTTACAAAATTTGGATCAAACTATACCGTCAATATATAGAATATTTATAGCAGTCTTTCTTCACATTTATCGTCTGCAGCAGAACAGAAATGGAGAACGGAAACTTGGTAAGTAATTTGCATGTTTGTCTGTTTCAAACTTATTTTATGTAAAGAGACTAATCACAACTAGACCTCCAGTTTACACCGGGGTTCGAATTGTTAGACCTCCCCGATGACGCAGTGGTAACGTCGTCGTCTTGTAATCAAGGGTTCCGGATTCGATTCCCGGTGGAGGCACATTTCGGATCCCACTTTAAACTGTAGGTCTAGTTCCGATTAGCCTTAATGTGCATAAAGTGGACTTTAAACAACCAATCAAAATCAAGAGTTCGAATTACTGTGTATTTTTACCAGGTGTCGAACCCGGGACCTTAATTATGAGACATGTCACCATAGTAAAATCGGATTCGAACCATTTTTATGGAATAGCAGATCCGGAACTCTGATTATGAAACAGCTATGTCACCAATGTATTATGAGAAAAACGTAACTAACATACAGGTATTTCATATTAATATAAAAATAACATATTTTCTGAATATATTTTATTATAAACATTTCATATCCATCTAGTTATATTTTAAAATATATACATTTCATTTACTAAATCAGCTATACACTTTCTCATTTAATTTTTCGGGTGTAGACAAACGAAAATCGGACAAAAGTGTTAGTGTATTAGTGGTGTTAGTATTTATTTGCCCAATTTTCTTTTCTTTAGAAGTTCTGACATTTTACTCTCCATCTCCTTTTCATCGTTCTTTTTTGTCTCCTCCGTTTTTTGTTTTCTAATATTTTTGAAAACCTCCATCATTTCGAAACATACACGAAGGGATAAATGAGATGGCACATACTGTGCCTGTTTTACATTTTCCAAAAAATCCCCAAATACTGGGGACGTGTTCTTTTTTTCTGATATGTAACTAAACATTTTAGTGAGCGTGTCGATTTGGACTTCCATATCACGACAGACCTCCTCCAGGTTCTTCATCAGGTTCTCTGCTAATCCGTTCTCCTCGCAGAAATCTATGTAGCATGCGATCTGTCTCTCCACTTGGCGAGCTTGGACCTTGCTCCACAGATTCCTTCGTTCCCCAGAATGTTCTGTATCTTTAAGATTCCCATGCAATACATTGAATTCAAATGGTAGGGATGCCATATCTGAAAATATAAAGAAAATATGTTAGATATATCGCACGTACACCTTGATTACAGTTATACATTTTTGTTTTAGAACAATCGGGGGTTGGCTCTTTTAGAAGCCTTCCTTCTGTATATGGCTAACGTCGATGTGCAGGAAATCCTAAACCTGCAGAGGGCATTTCGCCGGTACACGGATAGAGTGGTAGGAGTCAACGTGGAGGAGCAGGCAACCGGGGACCGTTTAGGCGGTGAACTGGAGGGCGTCGGGCAACGTTTGGTGGAAATACTCCAGAGTGCCGTTACCGCAAACAACGGATTCATCGCCAGGCGGGAAGAGTTTAGGAGAGAGTTGGAGGCAGAGATCGACGAGATCCAGGAAAGGTGATATATTTTTTCAATTATATCTATTACATCATCACCCCCACCTATACAAATTCCGTAATTTTCAGATTTATGTGTGAATATGAAATATTATTATTCTAACTCCCTTCTTTTTTTCAGGCTCCGTCGTATCCACAAAGAACGAGCCGTTCAGTTCTTCGGGTTGTTGCCGGAGCCTCTCCTCGAACTCGTCCGGAATGGTGCTGCTGCACCACCACCTCCTCCTGCTGCTGTGCCACCCCCTCCTGCCGCTGTGCCTGTTCCTCCCGCCGTTGTGCCGGACCCTCGTGTTGCTACGCCACCGTCCCCTGCTGCTACGCCACCTTCTCCTGCTGCGGCGTCACCGTCTCCTCCTGCTACGCCTTCAATTATAGATATCACGGATGAAGAGGACGGTGATTTATAATCTATCAATAAATATAGGTAATATTTTTTCTCACCTTTTATTTTTACACGTCTTCCACTTCTGATGTATCGGTTTCCTCGATGATGTCAGGGAATTCACGGTGAGGTGGGGTCAAAGTTCTGCTAAACTTTTCTTCTACTTTATGAAGGCTAGAAATAAACAAATATTTATTTCTTACATTATCTCGTCGTAATGGATTGTAACAATAATCCGATAATTCTTCCAGATCCAATGTAGGACCTTTTACTCCTAATATTTCACCTATCAGGTCCTCAGGGGTCACACTGTATCTAAACCAACGGAATATCTCCCCCAGTGTTAATACAGATTCTCGGTACTCTCTCCGAAATATCTGCATTAACGTTGCAACATCGCAATGATCTACCATCATATACTTACCGTGGCAACCGACCCTATATAATTGAGGAATTTCGTTATTCAGCAGATTTTCCAAATTTTCGTACCGTGTCAATTCGACATCGGTACGGTCGCAATTCAGTCTTTCATTTGCCATCATGATATATTTTGTTGCCCGGCAACGTGGAGGAGCATGTAACTCAGATGTATCTAAATACTCCGAATTTAATTCTGATTCTGTTTCTATACAGATGCAATCCGATGAGGAAAGCCCTGATACTAAAATAAAAGGTCCTGCATTGTATCCTTGTGTCGCTATTTCACTAGCTACACGACTTGTCCACATACCGTATGACAAATGTCCGTATACAGGTGCTCTTTCGAACAGATAGTGTGTCTCACATAAACCGACTCTGCGATTATTAATGAAACGCATACTGATCGGAAAACCGTTATTTTCAACTTCCAAAAACGTTTCAGACACTAAATTTTGATTGTAGACGGTAATTAAAAAGGATTCTCTGAACCTGACAGGGACGTCAAAAATAATCAATTTTGTATTCTGATTTCCAAATATTTCCGATTTACAACTTTTAAATTTCTTTGACCTATTAACTGTTACAGGATATGTCTGATACACAGTCTTTTCGGGAGAACACTCTGTATACCCATACATAGGATTGCACTTTACATTATTATACATATCACGTTTTCGTTTCCTCGACAATTCACCAGCATCATCGATACTGTTCTTTCTATAACGTTTAATTTTTTCGTACCCGTGTTGGGCAGCGTTCTTTTCTTCCCACACCTTTCGAAATTCATTCTCCGTAAAATATTTAGGGACATTCACATATGTCTCTTTTTTCGACAACATTCCTGACCGTATCGATGATCGTCGTGATTGTGGAGGAGTCGGTAACGGACGAGAACTCTGTCTAATTACCGGTTTCTCTAATCGATCAGGAGATGAAGTCATCCCGATCATTCCTCCTATAAATTTCATCATCCACGATACTATACCCATTTTATACTTACCTCCGGATACCGTTATATACCTGCTAAATCACTTCGAAATCGACTCTGAAAGGTAGTCTCTGGATCTCTGGAAGAAGACGATGGTCACACAGGGTGCTCACTGTGATGTAAACATAAACAGATCAATCGTCCTTATATACCTCATCCTCCCTGTTTATCACGCACCTATTTTCTCTGCGCATCCTCTCGCGCAAAGCGTCCAACGCCCACGTACCCCTCCTATCCTCTTCCCACGCAAATTGTACTTTTTTTCTATTTACCTTATTTACTCCCTGTTTCTCCACAACTTTTTCCTTTTTTACTTCTCCCTCCATCGGTCGTTACCCTATACGGTCGTTACCCTATACCAACCACACATACAATGACGCCACTATCGATAAACACGCAAAAACATTTCCCGGAAACATACAACGAACTTTATCTCCAACCTTTACACCGTCCACAATACCTCCTTTGTTCTACCCCACTTCCATATCATCCAACAGTCCCACACTCACATCCTGATTTCGTAATTTCAGACTCTCATCTGTCACCTTTCACCTTTCTCGGGCAACACTCTCACTCATCATCCCACGCCACCATCTCCCCATACCCCAAAAACCAATCAAAACCCAGCCCCATATCTCAAACCCCGCCCATTTCTGGCCGAACTCCAAAAACAAACAATGCTTGCTTGTCCACTGCCCTTTATCATCAATTGATCTTTCATCGATCTTTTCCAATCAATTGATTTATCGGACTATATCCGGGAACATAACTACTAAGTTTTATCTTTATCTTTTATTTCTTTGTAGAACAAAGGGTAAATGTCTGTTATATCGGAGACACATTTCTTCATTTTTACAGAAGAAACTACTTACGGAAATGAGTTTCTGTAGTATTTTGAAAGTTCTTGGAGGTATTTTCTCACAGTAGAATGCTGCACAACAAGAAATAAGCACTTTTGATATAATAAACTTGCATTTTGAGCAAAGCGACAACATTATGCCGTTGTTTCCATTATGTACCTGCAGATGAGGCGAGCGTCGAAAGTCATGCAGTCTCGCCAGTGTTTCCAAACGTGCCTTCTTTTTACCAGAATTTTATTTATTTTATTTTTTTAACTATTCTTACGTAACCCAACCTAACCTAACCTTGCCGGAAATGGTTCGTGGGGCTATCGTGAAGGGTTTTGGGGGCTATCGTGAATGGTTTTTGGGGCTATCGTGAATGGTTTTGGGGGCTATCCGTCAATGGTTTGTGGGGGCTATCGTGAATGGTTTTTGGGGATATAGGGAATGTTTTTTGGGGCTATCCGTCAATGGTTTGTGATGACATAATGAACACGAAAGTAGGTATTTTTCGGTTAAGAAGGTTGAAACACTGCATACCCTACTCCAAATCGACAAAACACAAGCACGACGTACGATGATCCACAGCTGTTCGCGCCATATTGTATGTTCCGCAACGGAAGAAAGGACCCAAAAGAATTACTCGTAATGTGAAAAATCGAAGTTATTTTCGTGTAAAAAGCATAATGGCACCTTCAACTATGTTCCGCAATATACAATTGGTAAGTACAAACCATTTAAAACTGAAAATATTCGATAGAAATGTGTCTCCGATATAACAGACAATTACCAAACAAAGTTCGTGAACACGTTAAGTAAATTCGTAGGGAGCAGTTGAATACCGTCACCGACAATTACCCCACCGGACTCTGTATTTGCAATGAATGTTACGGGCATAGCTTCCATGCAAGACAAGCACGAGAAGGGGCGGTGCTGAGAATTTTAGAGGGTTGAATTCTCCTGTTCGCAAACTAGTGTCAACCCTGCTTCGTTGAAAACATTACAATTTTGTATCTACTTACCAGTTGGTTGAAGATATTGCAATACCTAGTGAAGCAAGTTCCATGCTAATTCTGGCGAACGTAGACGTCAATTGCAGGCACAGACTCTAAATTGATGTGGAGTATAGTCACTGTTCTTGGACGAAATACACTCGGAGGAGTAGCAAACAACTCACTAATACGTCTTATAATACACTCCTTATAAAGTGTCATATTGCAAAAGCAAAAACAACACTAAAAATCACTTGCAAACACACCTACACGGACCACTCCACTTACCGGCTAAAACAGTTAAAAACTACCACTGCATCACTGTTGCCAAACCGGGTGGTCATAAAAGAGTAAAGTTCCAATGGAGCTAAATAACACATTCATGGAGCAAAATTTTGAAAGGCGCGATAGGGCAATATTAGGTAGCAAGGGAGGGTGAGGGTGCTATTATCTTTAGCTTTAAAAAAGACCATTTTTTATTTTTGTTTTCAGCATTAATCCACCTATTGTCGTATGAATCGAAAATAAAGGGTTCACGTGGAAGTAGGGGGGTAAGACGATATTGAATACGCTGGTCTAGTGAACGTCACTTCCGGCGCTGTTGCCATAGCAACAGTATACCTGGCAATATACAACGCGCTGTCCGTACTTTCCCCATGCAGTGAGTATTGGAAGCGGACCGCAAGGGATACCTTTTGTTCTTAGTGACAGGGTTTTTCAACGAAAATGGTAATATGTATCTTACACCATTGTAAAGATTAGATTCAGAAGAATACGTACATAAAATACAGGTTGCTTACAGGTGACAAGTTAAAGAAGAAATGGAAGAACAAAAGCAGGCACTTTCCATGAAAGTGACCGGCAACTTACGATTTCTTCGGTTTCCGCTACACAGGCTTGCTGACGGGTAAATGAACGTAAGTCGCATGGTTCTTTGTCTGTGGTCAGATATGTCTTATTGCTATGCGTATGATTACAATCATTGTGCACATTAGGCTTATTTCGTGCCTTTGCACTAATGGGTATTCAAAAACTACAATGCATTTTCTCGATCGGAAGAATACATATGTGTAGTAAGTAGATGTTGACCCCGCCAGTGGCTGTTTGTGCCCTCGGGCGTTTAATATTCGCAATTCATTTGCACGGGTTTTAATTAATTTGCACGTACTTAGAACTAATTTGCACGTACTTAGAATTCATTTGCATGTACTTAGAGTACTTTACATTTATGTATTTGCATGTTTATAACTTTTTATGAATATATATTTATTTATTTTATGAAAAATATGTATATAGAAGGTAATTAGAGGTACTAAACGCTATGCATATGGTTTTATATTCATTACTGCAAAGTATGTAATGTATAAATCGATAATATTAATGTTTATAATATTGAAAATAAGTTTTTATGGTTTATGAACCGCTATGAACGGTGGTAATGGGTGTAGGTACAGGTCCAATTACGATTGGGGACGGTCCCGGTACTCGAACCCGAGATATGTAATATTATTAATTAGTACTATGCAGTAATTTCATCATGTTATGAAACACGGTGGTGCAACACGCTAGACAGAAGACGGTGAACTCCGCGCTGAGGGTAGACGAGAAAGGAATTTGGGAGATATGCGGTCAAGGTCAAATGACGTCACAACGTCAGGACAAAGAAGGAACCCGATTGACCAATCAGAGAACGCGTCGGTAGATTTTCAGAACCGGTTTTTTCAAGGTTAACCAGTACGCAAGAACAGGAGAAAGGTATGCAATGCCGTAGGGCAGGGGAGGGATTCAACCAGACAACAAAGGATGTCTGGAAATAAGCAGCAAGGGTCAAATCTCTGAAGCTATGCGGTTTCCGCCGCCAATTAATATTCCGCTCAGGTTTGCCTCCAAGGCACAGGACGCTTTAGCGCAGGTTTTTTTTTATCTGTACTATGAAGAAGGGAGAGCTATTAGGGACGGGGCCTACAGTTTTCACCATTTGCTTTTATCACGGGGTAACGAACCTAGGACCCTTTGATTATTGATTTAGGTAGTAAATGTATGTTACTGTGTGCTATTTAATTTAATTTTGAGTTTATTTTTTACCAAACTTTGACTTTATGTCAAACATTTTCACAGCTTATCCTTATTTTTACAAAAATAACACTATTTGTACTATTCAGGCAACACTTTTATTAAATTTTGGACTCACAAAGACATTTTTTTCAACGTTTAACTTATTATTTTACAACTTTATATTAATTTTTTTACCAAAATAACACTATTTGTACTATTCAGGTAACATTTTTTATTAAATTTTGGACTCACAAAGACATTTTTTCAACTTTTAACTTATTATTTTACAACTTTAAGTTAATTTTTACCAAAATAACACTATTTGTACTATTCAAGCAACATTTTTTATTAAATTTTGCACTCACAAAAAACATTTTTTCTACGTTTAACTTATTATTTTACAATTTTATATTAATTTTTTTACCAAAATAACACTATTTGTACTAATCAGGCAACATTTTTTATTAAATTTTGGACTCGCAAAGACATTTTTTCAACTTTTAACTTATTATTTTACAACTTTATGTTAATTTTTACCAAAATAACACTATTTGTACTATTCAAGCAACATTTTTTATTAAATGTTGGACTCGCAAAGACATTTTTCAACTTTTAACTTATTATTTTACAATTTTATGTTAATTTTTTACCAAAATAACACTATTTGTACTAATCAGGCAACATTTTTTATTAAATTTTGCACTCACAAAGACATTTTTCAACTTTTAACTTATTATTTACAAGTTTAGGCTTATTTTTATCAAAATAACACAATTCAATCTGTTCAGGAAAGACTTTTAGTTACATTTTCGACACACAAAGTGTGTGTTCTCAACTTCTATCTGTTTATTTCACAAGTTTAGGCTTATTATTACCAAAATAACACAATTCAATCTGTTCAGGAAAGACTTTTAGTTATATTTTCGACACACAGAGTGTGTGTTCTCAATTTCTATCTGTTTATTTTACAAGTTTAGCCTAATATTTACTCAAATGACACTATTTATATTATTCAGGCACTATTTTTATTACATTTTGGACTCTCAAAGACACACACACACACACACACATACACACACACACACAGAGAGAGAGAGAGAGAGAGAGAGAGAGAGAGAGAAAGAGAGAGAGAGAGAGAGAGAGAGAGAGATTTTTCCAAGTTTAGGTTTCTTTCCACTCAAATAACACAATTTAGATGTGTTTTGAATTATATTTTGGATGCAAAAGTATGTTTTGACAAGTTCTACCCTTTTATTTTACAAGTTTAGGATTTTTATTACTCAAATAACACAATTTCATCTATTCAGGATATTTTGTATTTACAAAGAGATTTTTTCAACTTTTAATTTATTATTTACAAGTTTATGCCTATTTTTTACTCAAATAACACAATTCTATCTGTTTAGGAAAGATTTTTAGTTATATTTTCGACACACAAAGTGTGAGTTTTCAATTTTTATTTGTTTATTTTACAAGTTTAGCCTAATATTTACTCAAACAACACGATTTGAACGTGTTTTTTTATTACATTTTGGACACACACACACACACACACACACACAGATATATTTTCCAAGTTTACAGGATTATTCTCTAAGTTTACTCAAATAACACATTTTAAATGTGTTTTGAATTAAACTTTGTACACACGAAGTGTGTTTCGTCAATTCAAGAAAGTTTTCAATTATATTTTGGATGCAAAAGTATGTTTTGTCAAGTTCTAACCTTTTATTTTACAAGTTTAGGCTTATTATTATTCAAATAACCAATTTCATCTATTCAGACAACATTTTGTTTGTTATATTTTACTCACAAAGACATTTTATCAATTTTAAATTTATTATTTCTCAAGTTTATGTAATTTTTTATTCTAATAACACAATTTTAACTATTCAGGCAACATTTTTGTTGCAATTTGGACTTACAAAGAGATTTTTTAAATATTTGTATTAAATTTTCTATTTATTGCGTTTTGTATTTCACATTCGATATTACAAAGTTCTAAGGTGTGTATAATATTTCAAACTATTTTCAGGGTGTATTTGTTAATGCATTTGGATAATAACTATTAGGTTTATGGATGAACTAATGTTAAGAATATTTCAACCAATCAGAAAATGTGTCGTTTTTTTCCACCAATCAGAAAACGCGTCGGTTTTATTTCATCCAATTAGAAAACGCGTTGATTTTATTTCAACCAATCAGAGAAGGCGTCAGTTTTGCTTATGAGGTATAAAAACTGCGTAAAAGCAAGCAGAAGCTATTTTGAGAAGTATTTGTGAAGCATTGTGTCAGAGAAGACATCAAGTTGTGATTATTGGCCGTGAGTTTCAGACAAAGAACTCAAGAGAAGCTATAATTAAGGTAAATGATTTTTATTATGTAGCGTGTTTTAAATAATATGTAAATGCTAATATTGAAACGAAGAAAACGTCAATACAAACCAAAAAGAATATGCGTAATGTGAACAAGTACTACAACTATATTTCTATTTTTCAGATGCTTCTAATTTTGTATGTGTGACTGAAAGGGACCATTAGTGAAAGATGGCGTCTTCAACCTCCACAAACAAGGCTAACCACACTACGGTGAGTACCTCGCAAGAGATTTTACCATTGGAATGTATATTTCTCCACTAGTTTTTTGAAATAATATATAAATCCAGAAAACAAAGAAACGAAAAAGTAAATACAGAAATGAATATGCGTAATATAAACAAGTACTACAACTATGTTTCTATTTTTCAGGTGTTCTTATTTGTGTACCTGTGAGTGGAAGGATCTATTACTGGAAATAACGTCAACGAAGTAACCGACAAGGGCATGAGTAACATGATTTCAGATGTTATCCATAAGGATTCTGTGTTGGAGATTTTGAAGAGGTATACACCTAGCAAGTATATTATATGCAGGGGTTGTTATCTAAATGTAGGCAACCATTTTTATGAGTGCGAGTGCGTATGCTGTAAAGATGAATTTCTGATTTCCGAATGTTTTTCTATTTGCCAAGGGGAAAGCCGTTTGTATGAATGCCAGCATTGTGTTGAGTGGATGTGCGAGAGAATCCAGTGTTATTTGCAGGATCAGGACAACACAAAACATATTTTTGATTTTTATATTACTAACCATGAGGATGTTGCGGATGCTTTGACGGCACACGAGGTACAGACAGAATACAAAGCTTTTTATAGTGTGTTATGTGAAATTTCAAACAATATCGAACTAGTGAAAACTCTTATAGATTCTATACGCTCAGCAGAGCTTACTTATGGTAGCACAGGATTTTTGTGAGAGTTGAATAAAGAGAGACTGACTAATAACAGCGAAAATGGTGCAATACATTATTGATGTACAAGGATTTATTTATAACAGAAAATTTATATTGCGTGAGATTTGTGTGAGTTCTACAAATTTGGACACTGTGTATTATGCGCTTGTGAGTGTTCCCGATTATTTCAAAGAGAACAAAGAATCGCGCTGGGTTAAAGACAATCTCCATGCATTAATGTATGATATTCCTTGTGGATGTGAAATATACTATGTCCGGAGGGCAGTTAGGAACTTGAACTGTCAAGGTGGTACATTTTTCTGCAAAGGAAAATCCCAAATTATCAAAGATTTGTTTAATATTGATAACATTGTTGATTTACAAACTGTAAACTGTCCATCCCTTAAGAATTTGTATATGTTTCAAGGAGGATTGTGCAAGTATCATTCTGATACTTCTCCCCCAGCTGAACAAGGTTGCGCATTCAGAAATGTTCAAAGACTTGTATGTTGGTACAATAATAAAAATATTAAGGTGTAATGTATTTTAGTGCAAATAATAAAGATTTGTGAAAAAGAAATGTTTTCTATGTTGTTATTTAGTTTTAAAGCCTGCATTCAAGGTATTTTCAAGTATTACCGTTTTTTTTATTTTTTTGAGTGATTGACTTAATACCAGGAGTTATACGAGCCGTATTTTAACTACAATCACTATATGTCTATGAGGACTAAAATCCACTGATTGAACCTTAAAGCTTAGGCTTACTATGTATATTGATTACTCACAGGACAACACGAATTTTACAGAGGATTGTAGGAGGCATAGGCCCACACGCCAGAGCCTTATTAGCCTGCAAGAACAACTTATATGTTGAATTGTGACTGTTTAGAAATAATATTTATAAAGTTTAAATCATTTTCATTAGATTACATATATATTTTGGATTCAAATAAAACACTCAAGTTAAGTTTTTTAAGTTTATTTTTATTTAATATACAAATATAGAATATATCAAATTCACATATATGAAAAATACTCTACCAAAGAGCAAAAGTCACATAGGGATTACGATTTAGCCGATGCTGAAATTCTTCCATGAGGGATTTGTAGTAAGAGAGAAATTTTTGCCATTGGTTAAAGTTGAGGGTGACTCCACCAGAGATGTTGGTGATTTCCATTTTTATGTTTTCTCCACTGCCCTCGAAGGTGAAGTAAAGTTCTTCTATAATGTTTATAGATCTGAACCTGTCTTCTTGTGTGGGGAATCTGTTTTTGTAAGTGTCGAAGATCGCATCTGATTTGTACACGCATGATGGGTACTCTTCTCTATTTAGGACAATGTAATTTTTTCATGTTTCAAAATCATTTCAGTGTTTGTGAAAGTACCTCGAATAATGATATCCATGTTGGCAACGATGATGAATCTGGTTTCTGGTTTTATGCTGTTCATTTGGTGGGTACCTCAGATAGACTGCATTTTGGTTTGCTATCAATAAAAAGTTTTAAAAATATGCAACTAGTGCTACAAAAGGAACTGAAATTATCGACAATTTCTGGATTATAACTAAAATTCAGTTTGCCTTTTACATATCCAATATTTACAGACCAACACTAACTAGACTTCGATTTATATAAATGTAGCGGGAACTATATTTCTGAGAATCAAACTATATTAGGATTATATGTTAAACTTATACAAAACCAGATTATTCTATGTAAGTATATTTATATTGACTGGATTATTTAACAGATCAAACAGAAAGAAGGCAAAATTCACTAAACGTAGGTGATTGCATGAAAATAACTAGGTCAAGGAGTGACCAACAGTGAGCTGAGGTTATATATAGAGGGTCGCTCTTCATAATTCTTACCTTCGCTGGATCGGCGAAGGAACGCACTTGTGGGCGGTAGAACCTGAATGGGCTGCACCAAGACATCGGAGACTCGAAGCAGATGTCTTGGTGGATGAACCCAAGTAGGGTCATAGGCGCTAGGGTCAATTTGGTCATTTCTTTTTGCATGAGGAACCAATTTGGCCAACTCCCAAATTAACTTACATTGCTTATAACTAATTAAATTTGAAGAAAAATGATAATCTCTTAGACTGTAAACATATTTTATATTTAGGCTGCACAAGATCCAATGATAAAATTAAAAAATGGTAACCGCCCAGACAGGGACTCGAACCCTGGACAGATAGGTTAAAACCCTAATGCTATATACCAACTAAGCTATCTGAGCACAAGGTATTCTTTTTTGAAAAGTTAGTTATGTTAAGAAATATCGTTTGAGAACACTTTTGGTCTGGGTCGACAGAGAAGGAGACAGCATTTCCAAAATTTTACAGACTGGATGTATTTTACCACCACTATAGAGGTCTTTACTATATGTAATTCGAAACGCTAGAGTTCAGTTAGCTTTCAAAATTGAGGTTACCTAGTACAATATGTTGAAGATTTTGTGTTTGGCACACTTAGCAAGTTACACTTATATCCATTTCAGGACAAATGATGCTAAAACTCTCAAATTTACTGTCAACTCATCAACTACTAGCAAAGTTTTAGTATTATATGTCCGTAATTAGATATAGTGTAACTTGTTATGCGTGCCAAACACAAAATCTTCAACATATTGTACTAGGTAACCTCAATTTTGAAAGCTAACTGAACTCTAGCGTTTCGAATTACATATAGTAAAGACCTCTATAGTGGTGGTAAAATACATCCAGTCTGTAAAATTTTGGAAATGCTGTCTCCTTCTCTGTCGACCCAGACCAAAAGTGTTCTCAAACGATATTTCTTAACATAACTAACTTTTCAAAAAAGAATACCTTGTGCTCAGATAGCTTAGTTGGTATAGCATTAGGGTTTTAACCTATCTGTCCAGGGTTCGAGTCCCTGTCTGGGCGGTTACCATTTTTTAATTTTATCATTGGATCTTGTGCAGCCTAAATATAAAATATGTTTACAGTCTAAGAGATTATCATTTTTCTTCAAATTTAATTAGTTATAAGCAATGTAAGTTAATTTGGGAGTTGGCCAAATTGGTTCCTCATGCAAAAAGAAATGACCAAATTGACCCTAGCGCCTATGACCCTACTTGGGTTCATCCACCAAGACATCTGCTTCGAGTCTCCGATGTCTTGGTGCAGCCCATTCAGGTTCTACCGCCCACAAGTGCGTTCCTTCGCCGATCCAGCGAAGGTAAGAATTATGAAGAGCGACCCTCTATATATAACCTCAGCTCACTGTTGGTCACTCCTTGACCTAGTTATTTTCATGCAATCACCTACGTTTAGTGAATTTTGCCTTCTTTCTGTTTGATCTGTTAAATAATCCAGTCAATATAAATATACTTACATAGAATAATCTGGTTTTGTATAAGTTTAACATATAATCCTAATATAGTTTGATTCTCAGAAATATAGTTCCCGCTACATTTATATAAATCGAAGTCTAGTTAGTGTTGGTCTGTAAATATTGGATATGTAAAAGGCAAACTGAATTTTAGTTATAATCCAGAAATTGTCGATAATTTCAGTTCCTTTTGTAGCACTAGTTGCATATTTTTAAAACTTTTTATTGATAGCAAACCAAAATGCAGTCTATCTGAGGTACCCACCAAATGAACAGCATAAAACCAGAAACCAGATTCATCATCGTTGCCAACATGGATATCATTATTCGAGGTACTTTCACAAACACTGAAATGATTTTGAAACATGAAAAAATTACATTGTCCTAAATAGAGAAGAGTACCCATCATGCGTGTACAAATCAGATGCGATCTTCGACACTTACAAAAACAGATTCCCCACACAAGAAGACAGGTTCAGATCTATAAACATTATAGAAGAACTTTACTTCACCTTCGAGGGCAGTGGAGAAAACATAAAAATGGAAATCACCAACATCTCTGGTGGAGTCACCCTCAACTTTAACCAATGGCAAAAATTTCTCTCTTACTACAAATCCCTCATGGAAGAATTTCAGCATCGGCTAAATCGTAATCCCTATGTGACTTTTGCTCTTTGGTAGAGTATTTTTCATATATGTGAATTTGATATATTCTATATTTGTATATTAAATAAAAATAAACTTAAAAAACTTAACTTGAGTGTTTTATTTGAATCCAAAATATATATGTAATCTAATGAAAATGATTTAAACTTTATAAATATTATTTCTAAACAGTCACAATTCAACATATAAGTTGTTCTTGCAGGCTAATAAGGCTCTGGCGTGTGGGCCTATGCCTCCTACAATCCTCTGTAAAATTCGTGTTGTCCTGTGAGTAATCAATATACATAGTAAGCCTAAGCTTTAAGGTTCAATCAGTGGATTTTAGTCCTCATAGACATATAGTGATTGTAGTTAAAATACGGCTCGTATAACTCCTGGTATTAAGTCAATCACTCAAAAAAATAAAAAAAACGGTAATACTTGAAAATACCTTGAATGCAGGCTTTAAAACTAAATAACAACATAGAAAACATTTCTTTTTCACAAATCTTTATTATTTGCACTAAAATACATTACACCTTAATATTTTTATTATTGTACCAACATACAAGTCTTTGAACATTTCTGAATGCGCAACCTTGTTCAGCTGGGGGAGAAGTATCAGAATGATACTTGCACAATCCTCCTTGAAACATATACAAATTCTTAAGGGATGGACAGTTTACAGTTTGTTAATCAACAATGTTATCAATATTAAACAAATCTTTGATAATTTGGGATTTTCCTTTGCAGAAAAATGTACCACCTTGACAGTTCAAGTTCCTAACTGCCCTCCGGACATAGTATATTTCACATCCACAAGGAATATCATACATTAATGCATGGAGATTGTCTTTAACCCAGCGCGATTCTTTGTTCTCTTTGAAATAATCGGGAACACTCACAAGCGCATAATACACAGTGTCCAAATTTGTAGAACTCACACAAATCTCACGCAATATAAATTTTCTGTTATAAATAAATCCTTGTACATCAATAATGTATTGCACCATTTTCGCTGTTATTAGTCAGTCTCTCTTTATTCAACTCTCACAAAAATCCTGTGCTACCATAAGTAAGCTCTGCTGAGCGTATAGAATCTATAAGAGTTTTCACTAGTTCGATATTGTTTGAAATTTCACATAACACACTATAAAAAGCTTTGTATTCTGTCTGTACCTCGTGTGCCGTCAAAGCATCCGCAACATCCTCATGGTTAGTAATATAAAAATCAAAAATATGTTTTGTGTTGTCCTGATCCTGCAAATAACACTGGATTCTCTCGCACATCCACTCAACACAATGCTGGCATTCATACAAACGGCTTTCCCCTTGGCAAATAGAAAAACATTCGGAAATCAGAAATTCATCTTTACAGCATACGCACTCGCACTCATAAAAATGGTTGCCTACATTTAGATAACAACCCCTGCATATAATATACTTGCTAGGTGTATACCTCTTCAAAATCTCCAACACAGAATCCTTATGGATAACATCTGAAATCATGTTACTCATGCCCTTGTCGGTTACTTCGTTGACGTTATTTCCAGTAATAGATCCTTCCACTCACAGGTACACAAATAAGAACACCTGAAAAATAGAAACATAGTTGTAGTACTTGTTTATATTACGCATATTCATTTCTGTATTTACTTTTTCGTTTCTTTGTTTTCTGGATTTATATATTATTTCAAAAAACTAGTGGAGAAATATACATTCCAATGGTAAAATCTCTTGCGAGGTACTCACCGTAGTGTGGTTAGCCTTGTTTGTGGAGGTTGAAGACGCCATCTTTCACTAATGGTCCCTTTCAGTCACACATACAAAATTAGAAGCATCTGAAAAATAGAAATATAGTTGTAGTACTTGTTCACATTACGCATATTCTTTTTGGTTTGTATTGACGTTTTCTTCGTTTCAATATTAGCATTTACATATTATTTAAAAACACGCTACATAATAAAAATCATTTACCTTAATTATAGCTTCTCTTGAGTTCTTTGTCTGAAACTCACGGCCAATAATCACAACTTGATGTCTTCTCTGACACAATGCTTCACAAATACTTCTCAAAATAGCTTCTGCTTGCTTTTACGCAGTTTTTATACCTCATAAGCAAAACTGACGCCTTCTCTGATTGGTTGAAATAAAATCAACGCGTTTTCTAATTGGATGAAATAAAACCGACGCGTTTTCTGATTGGTGGAAAAAAACGACACATTTTCTGATTGGTTGAAATATTCTTAACATTAGTTCATCCATAAACCTAATAGTTATTATCCAAATGCATTAACAAATACACCCTGAAAATAGTTTGAAATATTATACACACCTTAGAACTTTGTAATATCGAATGTGAAATACAAAACGCAATAAATAGAAAATTTAATACAAATATTTAAAAAATCTCTTTGTAAGTCCAAATTG
The DNA here is from genome assembly GCF_977018435.1 of Lepisma saccharinum. Lineage (NCBI taxonomy): Eukaryota > Metazoa > Arthropoda > Insecta > Zygentoma > Lepismatidae > Lepisma > Lepisma saccharinum. Next base: position 3,147,837 of record NC_139248.1, on the reverse strand, counting down.
CAACAAAAATGTTGCCTGAATAGTTAAAATTGTGTTATTAGAATAAAAAATTACATAAACTTGAGAAATAATAAATTTAAAATTGATAAAATGTCTTTGTGAGTAAAATATAACAAACAAAATGTTGTCTGAATAGATGAAATTGGTTATTTGAATAATAATAAGCCTAAACTTGTAAAATAAAAGGTTAGAACTTGACAAAACATACTTTTGCATCCAAAATATAATTGAAAACTTTCTTGAATTGACGAAACACACTTCGTGTGTACAAAGTTTAATTCAAAACACATTTAAAATGTGTTATTTGAGTAAACTTAGAGAATAATCCTGTAAACTTGGAAAATATATCTGTGTTTGTGTGTGTGTGTGTGTGTGTGTGTCCAAAATGTAATAAAAAAACACGTTCAAATCGTGTTGTTTGAGTAAATATTAGGCTAAACTTGTAAAATAAACAAATAAAAATTGAAAACTCACACTTTGTGTGTCGAAAATATAACTAAAAATCTTTCCTAAACAGATACAATTGTGTTATTTGAGTAAAAAATAGGCATAAACTTGTAAATAATAAATTAAAAGTTGAAAAAATCTCTTTGTAAATACAAAATATCCTGAATAGATGAAATTGTGTTATTTGAGTAATAAAAATCCTAAACTTGTAAAATAAAAGGGTAGAACTTGTCAAAACATACTTTTGCATCCAAAATATAATTCAAAACACATCTAAATTGTGTTATTTGAGTGGAAAGAAACCTAAACTTGGAAAAAATCTCTCTCTCTCTCTCTCTCTCTCTCTCTCTCTTTCTCTCTCTCTCTCTCTCTCTCTCTCTCTCTCTGTGTGTGTGTGTATGTGTGTGTGTGTGTGTGTGTCTTTGAGAGTCCAAAATGTAATAAAAATAGTGCCTGAATAATATAAATAGTGTCATTTGAGTAAATATTAGGCTAAACTTGTAAAATAAACAGATAGAAATTGAGAACACACACTCTGTGTGTCGAAAATATAACTAAAAGTCTTTCCTGAACAGATTGAATTGTGTTATTTTGGTAATAATAAGCCTAAACTTGTGAAATAAACAGATAGAAGTTGAGAACACACACTTTGTGTGTCGAAAATGTAACTAAAAGTCTTTCCTGAACAGATTGAATTGTGTTATTTTGATAAAAATAAGCCTAAACTTGTAAATAATAAGTTAAAAGTTGAAAAATGTCTTTGTGAGTGCAAAATTTAATAAAAAATGTTGCCAGAATAGTACAAATAGTGTTATTTTGGTAAAAATTAACATAAAGTTGTAAAATAATAAGTTAAAAATTGAAAAAATGTCATTGTGAATCCAAAATTTAATAAAAAATGTTGCTTGAATAGTACAAATAGTTTTATTTTGGTAAAAAATTAACATAAAGTTGTAAAATTATAAGTTAAAAGTTGAAAAATGTCTTTGTGAGTGCAAAATTTAATAAAAAATGTTGCCTGATTAGTACAAATAGTGTTATTTTGGTAAAAAATTAACATAAAATTGTAAAATAATAAGTTAAAAGTTGAAAAATGTCTTTGCGAGTCCAACATTTAATAAAAAATGTTGCTTGAATAGTACAAATAGTGTTATTTTGGTAAAAATTAACATAAAGTTGTAAAATAATAAGTTAAAAGTTGAAAAAATGTCTTTGTGAGTCCAAAATTTAATAAAAAATGTTGCCTGATTAGTACAAATAGTGTTATTTTGGTAAAAAAATTAATATAAAATTGTAAAATAATAAGTTAAACGTAGAAAAAATGTTTTTTGTGAGTGCAAAATTTAATAAAAAATGTTGCTTGAATAGTACAAATAGTGTTATTTTGGTAAAAATTAACTTAAAGTTGTAAAATAATAAGTTAAAAGTTGAAAAAATGTCTTTGTGAGTCCAAAATTTAATAAAAAATGTTACCTGAATAGTACAAATAGTGTTATTTTGGTAAAAAAATTAATATAAAGTTGTAAAATAATAAGTTAAACGTTGAAAAAAATGTCTTTGTGAGTCCAAAATTTAATAAAAGTGTTGCCTGAATAGTACAAATAGTGTTATTTTTGTAAAAATAAGGATAAGCTGTGAAAATGTTTGACATAAAGTCAAAGTTTGGTAAAAAATAAACTCAAAATTAAGTTAAATAGCACACAGTAACATACATTTACTACCTAAATCAATAATCAAAGGGTCCTAGGTTCGTTACCCCGTGATAAAAGCAAATGGTGAAAACTGTAGGCCCCGTCCCTAATAGCTCTCCCTTCTTCATAGTACAGATAAAAAAAAACCTGCGCTAAAGCGTCCTGTGCCTTGGAGGCAAACCTGAGCGGAATATTAATTGGCGGCGGAAACCGCATAGCTTCAGAGATTTGACCCTTGCTGCTTATTTCCAGACATCCTTTGTTGTCTGGTTGAATCCCTCCCCTGCCCTACGGCATTGCATACCTTTCTCCTGTTCTTGCGTACTGGTTAACCTTGAAAAATCCGGTTCTGAAAATCTACCGACGCGTTCTCTGATTGGTCAATCGGGTTCCTTCTTTGTCCTGACGTTGTGACGTCATTTGACCTTGACCGCATATCTCCCAAATTCCTTTCTCGTCTACCCTCAGCGCGGAGCGCGGAGTTCACCGTCTTCTGTCTAGCGTGTTGCACCACCGTGTTTCATACCATAATGACATACATTATTACATAGTACTAATTAATAATATTACATATCGCGGGTTCGAGTACCGGGACCATCCTAAATCGTAATTGGACCTGTACCTACAGCCATTACCACCATTCAAAGCGGTTCATAAACCATAGAAAACTTATTTTCAATATTATAAACATTAATTATTATAGTTTCATACATTACATACTTTGCAGTAATGAATATAAAACCATATGCATAGCGTTTAGTACCTCTAATTACCTTCTATATACATATTTTTCATAAAATAAATAAATATATATTCATAAAAAGTTATAAACATGCAAATACATAAATGTAAAGTATTCTAAGTACTTGCAAATGAATTCTAAGTACGTGCAAATTAATTAAAACCCGTGCAAATTAGTTATAAATACGTGCAAATGAATTGCGAATATTAAATAGCGACAGACGTTATCGTATTCAACCTCTACTAGTGTTCATTTTTTTAGGTAGCTCACGGAAACAACAGCGCCATTGTGCCCCAGCAAATTGAAGTCACAGATGTCGAACCCTGTATTAATCCATGAACACTCGAAATCTTCATGCGCTTCTTCTTACTCAGAGAAACGGATGTGGAAAGATTCCACCACCCTAGAGAAGCCTTCATGACGATCTCAGGTAACATGCCGCCTTCCCATTGCCAAAGCGAGTAATGCGATATTCCTCGTGCTCGTCATAATGAGCTTCATAATCAGAGAGCTCCGATTTCTACATGTCATTGTTACCCGGATTTTTTCCTCAAGCATTGTGATGCTTATTAGAGGCATTATTGAAATTTGTATGGAGAATGTCAAATGAACATGCTGCTTGAAATTCTTACGAACAATAAAAGTAATTTCACTCTTAAGACTTGGATACGAGACTTTACTTAAATCTGCTGGGGGTATAACCTCCTTCAGAGACATAGTATAACTGCTAGACCAAATAAATTTGAAACCTTACTACATTATGATATATTACTCCACTTTCCTTTTGACATTTTTGTTCAACAATGCTTCATTTTAAACTCCAAAATTTGAAAGCTATATTTTTCTTTTGACAATTGACATTAATGCATTACATATAATCGATTGATTGAATTAGTGTTTTAAGTT